>NW_023503159.1:2808408-3510511 GCF_014466165.1 Pleurotus ostreatus | reverse complement strand
AACCTAAACCCTAACCTAACCCTAACCACCCTAATCCCTAACCCAACCCTAAACCTAAACCCTAACCCTAACCCTCAACCCCTAACCCTAACTAACCCTAACCCTAACCCTAACCCTAACCCTAACCCTAACCCTAATCCCTAACCTCTAACTAACCCTAACCCTTGTTGCGCCGAGTCGCGCCAACATCCTGGCCGTTGGCACCCTCTTCTCCTCGTACCGAAACGGTATTTGAGTACAGCACGAGGAGGAGGGCAGCTATCTCCGTAGGAATTTTATCAGTATACTCTCCTAACATGCCACGGACATATTTCGTCACCTAACCCTGGGTCGGGGAGGCGACGGTTGCTTCGCTGCGCTATCAGCGAGATTCTCGACGAAGAAGGGGGCACTGGAGCGTGGGAAGCGGCGCAACTCGGCGAGCAACAAGGTGATTCTTCATCAGAACACCCTAACGGAGGTGTGTGAAGTTGTTGCGCCGCGAACGGAGAAGGTCGACCGATTACACCCTGTAATCCGTCGGATAATATAGATAGGGCCCGAAGTTCTATGAGGCAATTGATTAGCGCACGTACGCCCCAAGGATCCTCGAAATCATACCCGATTGCCAATGGCTCCGTAATCAGTTGCATGTCCTGATTATCAGCATTGGAGGAAAACTGAAGTTGTTCCGTGTTGTTTGAGGACATTTCTGTGTGTCTATAGCAGAGAGATATCTATTGGATTTCGAAGAGAGCAAGGAGCAACGGTGAATGTTCGTCAGGAAGTAAAAATGTCACAAACATGTAATTCCCACGCAAAATAGGGGCAAAGACAAATTTTGGTATATCATGATGTTATGTTGAGGACGATTTGGGTATTTTAAAAGGCACTATATGATGAATTTTGAAAAAACAAAAATACTGCATATTTTTCTCTGAACCGACATGCAGACCCCTGACCCCTGTTATCACGTGATCTTATGGGCAATGTTGCTCCGGTTTTCCTGAGCAAATAAGCGCTCGATGGCCGAGATGGCCGGCCACCACCTGCAATCTCAATCGCTTATTTATTCCCAGGTAGAAAATTAAATACATAGCGCACAACTGCATTGAGTATTCATGCTACTATAGCACACGTATGTCAGCCCCACAAGCTAGAATCCTCAGAGCCTGAGTCTTCTTCGCTATCGAGCTCGCTTCCATCCTCAGGTGCCAAATTATCAACTTCGCTTTGCTCGTGCGATTCTCCATGCGCTGCGCCCTCTGGTTCATCAATATAATTGATGCGGTTTTGATTCTCATCTATGCCCTCTACTTGTCTAGTCTTGCGTTTTGGAGGCACCCTTTTGTTCTTTGCCCTACCAGTCCGCGGTCGGTTCTTGATTGATTTGAGTCGTCGAATGGCCGCCAAGGCAGTTCCTCTAGGTATTCTGTGCAGGACCTCCAATTGGTGGGTTTGAAACTGCAGCGATGACCGCAATGTGCGTGCCTTCCGTCGTTGTCTTCTGCCTCGCTGACCCCCTCCACCCACTGATTCCAGCAAATAGAATTGAGGGTTGGTATCCAAGACGACAGCGTCCTCTCCTAAACTGGCCTGCATCTTGGTGTACCATAGTTCGTTCCCCTTCCGAGCGGGCAAACACTGGCAGCAGCCAAGAAGCTTTGCCAATAACATTCCAAGTTCTGCACGCTGATCCTCTGTAATAGAATCGACCTGCGCCCAGTACTCCCCTAAATATCCAACCTCCCCCGCTAGCGCCTGCCAAATCCTCGTTTGTGGTTCGGTACCTCGGATGGGAAAGAAGTCGTTAAAACGTGCTTGAAAGGCTGGCTTTCTTTTTGCGCCAGGAATGCTGCCACGTAGCCCAGCTGAGTTGGGTAGGCAAACAGCCAGCTTGAGGGTTTCCAAGGCTGATGTCACCGACCATTGCTGAAGCGCCTCTTGCACATTTGAGGGTGCCACCAACCGAGTGACCATATGTTCAGCCAGGAACCACCATGTGCAGTACGTCATCCTGGTAAATAGATAGCCAGCCCTAAGTTCCATCGAATTGGGCAGCCCATGAAGAATGTTATTCAAGGTTAGCGGCCACTTGAAAGGACCCAGAAGCGTCCATGGCTCCCTGAGCAGCGTCTGCTGAATTTCATTCCAGCCAGGGCTTCTCCCCAATGGAAATCGTTCGTTTCCCTGCTGCGGCATTTGCACTCGAGGAGGTCGCCGACGAAATGAGACTCCCATCTCTTGATGAACTTTGAGGTCGTCGAAAGGAGAGATTTCCGGAAGGCAGTTGGCCTCATTCAGACGCAAAGAGGAGAGAAAAAACATCTGAAAACGCTGCATATTTTGCTTGAAGTAGAGGTCTCGAAGCGCTTGTCGAACAAACGATCGTGTCAGTGGCGGCGTGAAGACAACGGACTGCATCAAGAAGGCAACGACGCCTGTGATTGTGCCGTAGTTCGTCGGCATCCTTTCCCAGACGTAACGGTGGAAGGCATCCAATGCCAGGATTCTCAAGGCCAGAAATTCGAAAAAGGATTTGCTAGGCACCCAAGTGACGAAATTTGGCCCCAGACGCTGCCAAATCTACGTGGAAAATGGACCATCAGCGATGAGTTAACCTGTCAAAAAATGGCGGACACGCGCCTGGTGCTTAATCGCCTTGGATGCCTGGGCCATCGCTGCCCCACTGACCCGAAACTCCTCTCTAACTCCAAAGCGTTTCTTGGTGGCTGAGCTACGGAAGATGTCTACCAGGCCCTTGACTTGGTCGACGTGCTTTGGGCTGCGATCAAAAACCTCCGTGTCGGAGAAGAGGTCCCGCGAATTGTTAGCCTTCCTGACTACCTCGTACCACAAGTTGTAACTATGTCGAAACGCAATACCCGTTTGCTCCGCCCGCTTCTGACCCATCTCAGATTGCAAGGCGCCATGGTTTGCCATTGTGTTGACGTGGTGGATGTTGCCAGCGCCATATCCTGATGCTCCGTATGACGCCTCCAACCCAGCCAGCGTCCAAAGTCCGACTACCCCACGACGCTTCGGATGGATACTAACCCCAATGTCTAGAAGCAGGTCGCCGCCATTCGACGGATCTAACATGTACGACCAATCAAGACCATCAAACGTCTCTTGGCACTTGCGGAATGCACTGGAGACCGTGTCCTCCATATCCATGCCAATCTCTGGCTCATATGTCGCTCGGCAGTACGACTTGCACCCCTTGTTCTCCAAGACGAAGAAGTAGGACCCGTATTGCGTCTTCCCTTCTTGGTCAAGGGCTCTGATCTGAAATATGGCATGAGCAAGGCGAAGGGATAGAAATTCGTAGCAGCATTGTACCATTTGATCAAGCTCCCGCAAAAATTGGGCAAATTTGGGTCTGCTCAAGGGGAAAGATGGCGTTGCCGAGCTTTTACCACCTTGCTTGAATTTGACATGGTCCTGGTCATAGCCTGCGTAGACCTCCTCTGTCACACCAATGACCCTTCGGAGCGATGGTAGGATGACATCCTCCCAGATGAGATACTGAATGTGAGCTGGAACCTTGGACGTCCAGAACCGTGAGTAAGGGGCTTTGTGTGTCATTCGAGGAAAGAAGAGGTAGAGGTTGACCATGCTGCTGAGACCACCTTGAATGCCAAGGTGCACATGGGGAACACGGCTTAGAGCAAAACGTTGAAGAAGCCAGTCTGTTCGTGCGCCTCCTGCATCTCTGTCCTCATCTGAGGGCGGCACAAGGAGCTCCGCGTAAGCGTGGTTGTTCTTCCAAATTGGGGCGCGATCACGAATGACGGGGCTGGTTAATATGGCGACAGGCTTCATGAAACGCGGCTCCCTGGTGACGAAGATGACGCTATCGATGTCTGCTGATACAGCAAGATCGTCAGGACCGAGAATAAGCTGATCCTTAGTGATATCTACATGCACATGGCGTGATTCCGAATCAAGGCCGGTGACAACAATGTTGATTGCCTCTTGAGAAGTGCGAGCGTGTGCGATCATATCCTCCAAGCCCATGGAGATGACATCATACCCAGAGGGCGGCTCGGTGCATGAGGGCTGAACGAGGTCGTCAGGGACTTCACGCATTATGTGGCTGCCAACTTGAGTGGGTGGGGTCATATGAAACATCTGAGCAAAGGATGGGAGTATACGCCAGCCATAGTCATGAAAGTGCTCCCAGCCATGCAAGAGAATATGCTTGGCTATGTAGACCAGCCCTGGGGCGTACCCCTCAATCGTATCATCAACGGGCAAAAGAGCAGAAGCAGTAGGCCCTGTCTCATACTCGTCGAAATTTCGGTCAAAAGGAAGGCGAAGGCCTCTCAGATTGTTTTTCCGGTTCAAGGGGACAGGAAGTACAGGCAGATTGTCTTTCCTAGTCAGGCGAACAGGAAACACAGGTCTCGGGGTCAAGGGAACCGGAAGTACGCGTCGTGGGAATCGCTCTATAAGTGCACCGAGCGGAGCAGGTGTGTGTTCAGTTGGAGCCCCCAGTCTGCCAAGCTCGAATTCGTCGTCGTCCTTTTCTCCACCGGATGGGTTATCGCCGTCCTCGTCCTGGGCTGGTGGAGAGACTATATTATTGAACGGATTGAACCTTCGAGCGCCTTTGAGAAGTTTGCTCAGCTGTTCAGATCGACAGGACCTCTGCGGATGAAAGGGCCTCGTCGGCTTGCATTTCGCGCAGATTGCCATGCTCGTTAGGAGGTTCTGCTCTATCGGAATGACCACAGCAGCTAACAGGGTGGGCGTTAGGGACTTTTGAAGGTTATCAACTAATTCTCGCAAATCTAGGTACTGGGCGATCAAAGCGGGGTAATGGTTTTGAAGATGGGCATGAATGGTTATCCAGTCCACAAGGCTAATTTGGAGATCTCGGAGCATGGTCAATCGAGTTGTATGGCAGCAAAGAAGGGCTGGCCTCTCCCAATAACCATTCGAGTCGAAGACGAGCCGTTCCGTCCACATGTGCGTAATGGCCTGGCATACGATTGGGCCGCAGTCGTAGCCATTTTGCGGTAATCCAACTTCCTTGATATGCATGGTCTCTTCGCCCAATTGCCAGCCATTGAGCAGGCAAACCCTTCTCCAGACATCTTGCGATCCTATCGCA
Source organism: Pleurotus ostreatus (assembly GCF_014466165.1). NCBI lineage: Eukaryota > Fungi > Basidiomycota > Agaricomycetes > Agaricales > Pleurotaceae > Pleurotus > Pleurotus ostreatus. The sequence goes on along the minus strand of NW_023503159.1, from coordinate 3,505,413 downwards.
GTCCAGTTTCCCCGCTTGCCCATGAGGTCGCCAGTGCGGCCCAGAATGTGGATTTCACGAGCTTCAGGGCGGAATATGACGCAGCAGTAGTGGTTTCTGTTAACCAAAATAACACCCACGCAGTCCTGCATTATGCAAGGACCCTCCTCGATCAGGGGTAAGTCGTCGTAAATTCTTCGATAACCATCAATCTCGTCGGGTCCCCAAGGTGGCCCATCGCATAGCAGGTACGTCATAGGGATGTATCGAGGCAATGGCTCTTGTAGCTGCTGGTACTGCTTCAGAAGCCACTGATCCATCGCAATCCCGTCGATGTACTGTTCGTGACTCAGAGTCATCAGAGAGTCGCGAATTTGTACCAGCCGAAGAGGATTGATGAGGTATAACTCTGGAACTACTGTTAAAGTGCGATCAGACGTTAACGCAGCACACTTACCAATGGAGTTAGCTCCTGCTGCAGCTCTCATCTCGCCCTCTGGTGATAGCTGCGGAGAACCCATCGGCGCACCTGGAGGCTCCACGTAGTCGTCATCCTTTTGGCCTTTGCTTTCGAAGTCTGAGAATGTAGAACTGGGGTCATCCTCATCGGTATCTACGCTTGATATGCTGTCCTTTCTCCATACAGGGGGCTTCTGTGACTTTTTGGGCTTGTGCTTGTTCCGAAATTCTTGAACCAATTTTAGTCTGTCATCGTCGTTGTCGTTGTCGGACAGAGACAGGGATGGTGAAATAAGCCCAAAGGTGTTCTGAAATGATGCAACTAAGCCCAGGGAATTACCGCCGTCAGAAAAAAACAGATGAGGAGGGACTGAGGTCATAAGCATCCTTAAGACGACCACCGAGACTTTGAGAAGAGGCGGGTGAGTCAAGAGGGGAGGAATCATCATCAGAAGAAAGTCCAAAAGAATTGGCCAAGTTTTGCTGAAGGGATAAGATATTCATGGCTTCTTGCAGTGAAAAAAGAGAGCGGGTTTGAACGGATGTTTTATTTACGTCGCTTGTTTTTCAGGGTTATTATGACTAAACTATATGGACTCTTCGCAGCTGGGGCAGAGGTATGCTACTTTTCCTAATGTTAGAAGTGTTTGAAAAAACTCTTCCCCGCCCATTGACGCTGCCCAATTGGGATCTAGACAGCCCCCATGGTTAAGAAAATGGGCAAGGTTTCTCAGCGCCTGCCCAGATCCAGCCATCTCCCAAGAACACGTGTCCCTTATGGAGCGATTCTCTCCTCCCCGCACAATAGGGCTGGCCAATAGGACATGGCTGAGTCCATTCAATGCGGGATCCACTCCGCTGTCCAAACCAGCAGGAGCCTTCTTCATACACCGTTCATGATACCATGCAGAGCAACTAGAGCAGTATCTCTGTCGATCTTTCTCTGGATCATATACGGACTTGCATAGGCAGTGATACGTCAGTCCCTGGAAAGAATGAGCTACAAAGTAATGGGTGGACTCTATCATACCCTTAGTTTAGGATGCTTGCGAGTCGTCACCAAAGAGAATCGGTAGAAGAGGGCTTTCGGAGAGACCTCAAAAGGAGAACATCCAGGCATGTCATTGTAGTGGAGAATTTCGCATGGCCCTATGCGCAGATGAAGTCCTGGAGAAAGCGGAGCTGCGAACCAACGTACCGAGAAGAGCTTCGCTGCTAACCCAGTCAAAATGATCAGATATGAGATACTCATGCGTCCCAAGGGAGCTGACCGCCTTTTGACTGAATAAAAATGTCATAAATGGTTAGAAAATGAGATAAGGGATATAAGAACGAACTGCGAGTCAGACAACCTGCCGCCTATCCATGAAATATTGCGGGTGTCCCTTGCTGAATATAACCATTGGATCTGAACCCAAGCCTTTTGGGACTCTGACAGCCTGATTTCCGTCACTTTACCCCTCCATGTTTCTTCGGAATCCTCCCATGGCGAGATTACGACGCTGCAGGATAAACTCTGTTACGAGTTGTTGGATTGAGGAAGACGTCTTACAATTCATTCTGTTCTATTTGGATCGCAATATCCCTTTGTATAATAAGGCCTGGCGTTGTGGACATTCGTTTTAGAACTGAGGAAGAAGGGGGAATGTACTTTGCGTCCATTTTTTGAGAAGGGGAAAAAAAGGAACGGCGTGCAAATGTCAAGATAGGGGTTCTCGCAGGTGGTGAATTTTGGCATCGTACATCTAGCTATATACCTAATTCTTATTGCCTACAGTCCCACAGCTTCATGATTTTCATCACATACTTTATCCCTCGGAGAAACTTTTCGTCCAGAGATTGGCCCCTTGCCTTCAAGTCGATAAGCTGTCGCGCCAGCTTCTTCACGAGCGGGAGGAGAAGTTCAATACTCTGTCTTAAAATTTAGGAAGATGTCAACAGACGGTTGAAAGAACTCACGTCTGCGGGGATACTACTTAATGTCTTGGAAGAACATTGGTTTTCCCTGTCGCTCAACCACTCCAGAATAATTGTCCAATCAGCGCTGTCTGCCCATTGTCTCAAATGACTTGTAAGATACTCAAGCCATATTGAGGGTTCTTTGGGATCTTGGTGCGTAGACGATGTGCTAGTGCTGGACGTTGAGACCGATGAGACATGACACCTTGTCCGATTAACAGGTAACCCTAGCTCAGAGATTGAGGGGGCCTGACGTCGTACGGACTGAATAACTGGGTAGTTCTTTGCTTGAGATCTCTAAATAAAGGCGGAACTCAGGCATTTTGGACAGCAGAGATGGGATCAGAACGGATACCGCTGCAGTTGCCTGGCTAGCCGTGCTGGTATTTGCCTGAGAAGAAGTAGATACATGGTATTTCAGAACGAGGAAATGATGAACTTACTTTACGTGCGTTTGGTTTGGCCCTGACGGTTGGTTTTTGGACTGGAATGTTTGCGTTTCGTCTCACAGTTATCTCTTCCATAATTGTCTTTTTCTCAACCCTTATGTCATCGTTTCCTGGACTTGAATCTTCATGCAAGCCTATTGGCGGTACGGAGAGAAACCGTGTCTGCGGGCCATATCTTTGAGGCGTTTTTGGCACTTCTTCTGAGACTTCTTCGTCTATCAGGAAAGGATATGAATTGAAAACAGCGTAACTCACCATGAGGAAGTTGCTCCATTTCCTTTTCAAGAAGCAGCCAAGAGTCTGACAAAAAACGCGATTGTCAACTTCGGTAGAAGACATTGTCTGGAGCTAACGGCTATCTACTTTTTTCCCCTTCCATTGGCTCATCCTCTTCTTCGGAATCAACCCCTGTACAAATTGACGTGAGAAAAAACAAGTGAAAGCATAAAATGCCCACTTACATGCGGAAGTCCGAAAGAGGGCGCGCTGACGAAGGCCGTTTTCCAGGGGACCTGGGAATGGCTTTGTGAGATCGCTCACCATCATAATCGGGCAGGGTTCTATTACAAAAGACGCTCGGTCAGAATGTTGGAAGCGCTTGAATAAATACTACCTTGAGCCCATGGCCATAGTTGCTCCAGCTCCTCCGTTCCATCAAACTCCGGCTTGTCAGGGGGATCATATATCTCATTGCCTGCCATTTGGGGTGGGATGGCGGCCTGCCTGGTCTGTCGGGAACGTTTGGCAGGTGGGGAATCACGCTTCTTTGACTGGCCTTTCATGAAGCGCGTGGACAGGGGTGGTGCATCGGCGTCTTGTTGTTTAAAGGACTGATCCTCATACTCGTCGTCGTCATCGTCGGAGATGAGATGGGACCAACGCCGTTTGGCGCCAGCCTTTGATGGTTTTATGGGTTTCGACATGGGGACATCGTCATTGTCGCCGGAATGTGGATAAGGGGATGAGATAGGGCTGCTAAACGTCTCTTCTGTCCCACTCATATTGACGCGATGCACAACTTTGGACTCGAGTCGTGCGACGCTTTTTTCGGAGCTTAAAGTTTGAGCTCCGACAGACGCCAATTTGGTATAGACCTCCGGTTTTCCGGTGAGAATAAGCGCCCAAAACGCCGAGATGCCCTGACCTGTAGTCATCTGCTTGGCGCAGGGTTTAGGGTTGATTTTTTCAACTTCCTTTCGTTCATCCCCACTTCTCTCATGCTTGAATGGACATCTTTGATGTGCTCCTTGTTGAGTGCCCCGTGGGCACCTGAGCTTGCCTTCGTTTTTGAGTGCCCCGAGGGCGCCTACGTTGGCCTCATCAGAGATGACCTGAAGCAGAGGAGGTATGCCGTGTTGGCCAGCGCATGTACTATCACTGCGCCACCAATGCAAAGTGGACCCCCTAATGCAAGAACATTTTTTGCTGCCCATCCTCTGTCCCGCAAATCACCAAAAAATCAGTTTGAACGAGTACAGATACTATCAACCTTGGTAAGAGATTTAGAGCTCCTTCGTCAATATCCTCGTGATGTAGGTAGCAAATGGTTGTTTGCATTTGGGTGCAAATCACAGTCCAGCGAGCTGGCAGCATCGTTCAGAGCTGAAATGCATCGTGCGGATATTGTCATCGTAAGACATTACATCAAGTTTCTACAAGATTGGCTACCTGGAATGCGAGCTACAAAAAGGAATTGGGCGGCGGGCATGGTTGGCATGGACAACAGCGATAAAGTTCAAACTCCATCGACGCGTCCTCAGCCCTCAACTTCTGCGTTAAGTCTGAATACTGCTTATTTTACTAATTCATACTATACCACTATCACCCGCATAATCCTTCATAGCTTTAGTCGTATTAGAGTTTAGTATTCAATTCTTCTCCTTGTCATTCCACTGCTCTTGAGGTCTCGCGCGACGCGTCTGACGCGACTTGGACGCGGCTCAGGGAAAGCATAGCAGCATGATGGCGGAGTGCAAATATTGCTAACAGATCGAGACAGAACTGCGTCTTGGCATTTTGCATTAGAGGATCCATTTGCACTGCGCACTCCCGCATGTCTATAACCTCTTGAATTCTGGATAGAGCACCTCTGGATTATTTCTTAAGGTAGATTACAATGTATACTACTTGACCACTCATGCAGAAAGGGATCCAGCGCGAACTTGTGGTCGTAGAATTTCGTTTCTGTGAAAGAGTGCCAAATATTTGCACATCTAGCGCAGTGATAGTACAGGTCCTGCTTAGAAGTAAGTTCTCAAGTGTGAAGTGTTCTCAAATTTAGAAGTATATAGTATCTGGATCACTAGCTTTCAATTTGTGAGCGCTGTAGAATCCTTACGCTTCATTTCAAGACTAGCGAATACATTGTTGTGCAAAAACAAAATAGTAGCTACCCTACAACTTTTGATACGTCGCCCACATTCCCATAAGCCGTGTTACGCCCCCAAAACTTGGGTTTATCCTGAAGGAGTTGAAAAGTGGGCTTGGGAAAGAAAAATACGTGGGCAGATCTGCCCGGAGTGAGGCCACCCTTCTGCATGCCATCTGTAGGTTCCCATCTTGAAACTTGATGATATAGCTTGGACGACAGAAATATACACAAGTCCCCAGGGCGGTAGCTAATCACGAAGATGTTGAGTTGAGAAAGAATTTTCGAAGAGTGATTTACCTGAGCTTGGCATGGAGTTGAGGGATGATCATATAACCACCTGTATAGGCACCAAATGGGACGCTGATAGAAAAGCCTGCGTCTGCTTTATCCTTATGCATCCTAAGTTGAAGCTTCCATACTACAGCACGGCCCAGGAAGGGCCCAGGATCTTCATCTGCGAACCAAACTCCCGCTTCAAAAGCCTCCTGGTACTTTTCGTACTGCTCCGGAAGGAGCGTCTTGACAACGAGGCCGAGGAGTCCTGCTATCTCCTTCGTGGCTGCGTAATATGCTCTGGTCGCTGCCACGCCTGAAGAAGACTCGTGGATGTCCGCCGATAGGTAGAGTTTCTGCCGCATGAAATTGGTGAGGATGAGAAAGCCTTGAAAGTGCGGGACGTACATCGTGGTGTCCTTGCATTACCCACCCTTGGACGAGATGGTGTACTCCTCGCCGTTCCTCTCGGATACTTCCATCCTCCATCCTGTATTCCATAACACGGTCATCTCCTCCGTCCCGGCGCTGCAGCCCATGCCGAGTCAGCTCGGGCGGGATTTTGGGCGGCAATTGGGAGCAAAGATCTTGTGTGGCCTGCCAGAGCCGCTCAAGTGCGGCTGGCTGTCAGAGACATCAGAAAGGGACTCTTATATACAACTTACAGACTTACTGGCAGACCATCGTGGACGTAACTGGCCCCTGGGTGATCGAGGCTGGTTCTCTCAGGAACATATTGAGCGTCCAGATCTTCAGCCATCTGTAAACAACCTGTGAATATGATATCTGGCCAAAGACAAGTGAAAAGACTTACCGGCTTCTCTGTGTTGTCATTCTTATCTCGCTGTCCAAGATAGAACAGGAGAGGCTCGTCGTCGGCGTCAACCCACTTCCCCGATATGACCTGAGGTAGAACGTCATCTCCAAGGTGTTTCCGCGCATATTCTGCCATGTTGCCTGGCGTTGATGGCTGCAGTTCGTCCAACCGAAACTTTGTTCTGAACGTAGGAGCGTACTTGTTGAAGCTGGCAAGTTTCTTCCCCATTTGCTCATGCAACCTCTGGCGAAGGATTTCTTCGCTGAGTTTCTTCTTTGCGTGCTGAGAAAAAGGAGACGTGAGATTGCCTTCAATGGGGGGTACGGCGCAGCGGGATCTGAGCGGGTCCAACTTTGCTTTCCGCTTTTTCTGGACAGGGTTAGCTCAGGCTGCGCTCTAAGAAGAGATGGAATTACCATTGCATCGTCATCCTCCACATCCAAGAAGTTGGGATCTGCGAGCAGATTCCCTGTTTCAGATTCAGAGCTAGAAGAGTCTGAGCGTTTGCGATTGAACGACATGACGGTTGATGAGATTCAATCTGATAAGCTAAGTGCGACAAAAATGACCCCTATCTGACGGTCACGACCATCACAGGTAATGGTACAAAAAAATGCGATCCTCCTCCACCTACACCATGAAGATCTTAGCCTGCCCCCACACCTGCGTCCACGATAGCAACCATATGTTAAAAACTGCTCGCGCCGTGGGACAAGACTCTGCCTCCAAGACCTGTCTCCTGTTCATAAAAGAAGGAGGCAGCCGTTTTCGAAAGCACCTCCCGAACAACCGGGTCCACCCAAAATGCACAGCTGAATGTCCGATGCACCACCTTCTATGCAAGAAGGATAATCCTTGCGTCAAGGGAAATGAGCCATGCCCCAAGCCTGTCAAACTTCCTGACGAAACTGTTGCACCCACGCGGCAACAGTGGGAAGAGAACGCCTATGGCTTCTACCTTTTCATTACGGAGGGGAAACTGAGCAATCAAAAGGCTCATCTGGACAATTTCAAGGCAGAATGCCCGCCCGATATCTACGAGCAGAAGGTGGCGGCTCGGCTGAATCTCAACACCAGCCGTTCTTCCTCCCCACAGCAGCCACCCGCAGCAGGCCCCTCTCACCTACCGACTTCCCCACCGCGCATCTCACTACCTCCCCAAGATCCCCTACACCTCTTTACCCCTAGGCCATCCCAGCTGCCACGACCCTCTAACGCAGAGACGCCCATCCATGAAACACGTTGGTTGACGCCCCGCAATCCACGCGACTTTGGCCTTGCTCGGGAACCCTCAGCCACGCCAACCCCCTGGCACGGGCACGCTCAACCTTCGCTTGTGCTAGAGCATGAAACGACCGCTTGGGCTGTCAGACCGGCATCCAGCCTGCCCAAGGTCCAACAGGTCGTTCCCTTTCCCAAGGCAAAGGACGGGCATAAAATCAGGGGCTTCAGGAGAAAGGTCCTTTGGTTGCCAAACTTTCGAAACCCAGTCTCTCGATTTTTTGAATACGAAGGGGATCTCTTAGGCTTCAAAAGGCTAGAGCATGTGGACGAGGAACTGGCAGAAATCCTTTTGAAGGCGTGGCCAGATCATTTTTCAGTGGACAAGCTGCGTGCGAAGGAGCTTGGAAATGCTTTGGCGAATGTGCCCTATGTGGTGGATGAATTTGTAAGCCTCCTTCCGCTCGTCCTCTCACCCAGACCTGACAAGTCTGCTCCAGTCAGCCTTGGCCATCGAGATGTGGGTTAGAAAGGATGCCTGGGACATTACGTTCATGGACATGGGACAGTGGATGCGTCTCGTGCTCAAAGGATCCAAGACTCCGGGTTGGATTCAACTCCAGTCCTTCGACCTGATTTGCGGGGGAATGGACTTCATTCTCGATCCTCTGTGAGTCGATCTCTTTCCTGCGGTGGTTCTGTGGCTCACGTTCATTCAGAGATCCCACCTACAGCCCGAACGCCATGCCGGCAAAGGACTTGGCTCCTTACTTGAATGGGTTGAGACATTTGAGCCAATCCGTCGTCTTTTTTCCCGACCCATTCCAGCTATGGTGGTTATCAGACAAAAGGAATATTCTTTTGTCTGTCGCCCACTGCTCTGTTGGCCTCATGGACGCCCTTGGCAAATTCCCGGCAGTATTGGGCTTCAATGACATGGAGGAACTGCGCCAGATGAACGTCGATCTCAATTCCATTGTGATCAAGCGAACTATGGGGGCAAGCTCAAGCCATGTCTGGAAGGTGGATGATAACAACACGGCAAGGCAAGTCTTGAAAAAGGTGAAGGACGACATGAAGAAGACGAAAAAGATGTGGCAAACAGCGAACGCGACCATTCCAAGACCTCACTACTTCATTCAACCGCTCATTCAGGAGATGCAGCAGAAGGGTGAGGTGAGGTGCTTTTTTGCTGGAGGCGAGTTGATCTACACGGTTGGTACGCGTGCGGGTGGGTCCCAAATGGTGTCCATGGAGCCTGTAAGCATCATCCCATTGGAGAAGCTACGGTGAGTGAGACACCTCTGAGTTGCTATCTTTTGTTCACGCATTATTTTCTCAGTGCTGGTGATGCGGACAATCAACGAACGGCGTCCATGATATCCAATCAGGAGGTGTTCGACATGTTGGATAGCAATGTCCCATTCTGGTTGGGTTCCCATGGCTTTGAGCGACTTCGTAGCTTCGCCACCAATATCCTCTACAAGTTTATCACGAGGCAGGAAGAAGATTGGAAGAAGGTTGGTGCGGGGGAAAGGAACCTTTGGTCCGACCTTCGGCTTTTTGCTAGGCTGGATATTGGTGTCTTCAGGACTGAAAATGGCCAATACTCGTTCTGGGTGAGCGAGATAGAGCCATGGATGGGTGCCTGCTTATTCACAAACACTGCGAACGATAAGAGCGATGTCTTGTATAGTACGGTGACGGCTGTATTAGAAGAACATGTCTTGCTTTGACAATTATAGCTTTATATTTTGTACTTTGTTCTTTATATTCATCCCTCTGAGCGGATTTGGCTGTGCCAGGACGCAGTGGATAGGCTCCGGTTTTCCGGAGTCATTAGGCGCCCAGATTGACGGTCAACGGGCGCTTATTTGCTCGGGAATTCCGGTGCAACTGAGCAAGTGATCTCAGGGGTCGGTTCAGGGAAATATGCACAGAATATGTTGCTGAATACATTCATTTTAATGGAGAGGAACCTCAGACAATGGAGAATGCGTGAGAACCTCTGACGGTCATCGGCGCTTACTTGACGGTCAGGCTGACGGTCATGACGGTCATCGGCACTTACTTGACGGTCAGGCTGACGGTCATGACGGTCATCGGCGCTTACTTGACGGTCAGGCTGACGGTCATGACGGTCATTAGCGCTTACTTGACGGTCAGGCTGACGGTCATCGGCGCTTACTTGACGGTCAGGCTGATGGTCATGACGGTCATGACGGTCAACTTGACGGTCAGGCTGACAGCCATGACGGTCAACTTGATGGTCAACTTGCCGGTCATGGAGAGTCACAACAGTCACTGGAGGAGTACTTACCAGTGTGCAGCGTGGTAGACACAGCCTGCGATGTCCTTCAGATGTCCCTAGCATGGCGTGGGTCATAACTGTCACTGACCGTCAATCAAGCGCTCATGACGGTCATGACGGTCAGACACAATTTGTATGCCTCATTGCTCACAAACGGGACCGCCGAACACCGTCAGACTTTGTAGAGTACATTATTAGTATGTATACATGGGATATATGCAACAAGATTTGAAGAATTCCATACTTGCAAATTAGGTTTAACCTAATAAAGTGGCGTAAGATGGTGGAGGAGTCTTCAAGTGGCTTGAAGTGGACGCTTTCCCTTCAATTAAAGATTAGAAATGACCAGGACAATATAAATAATACATACATTGGATACCGTTTCAACATCTTGCGAACTTCAAAGGGTGACTTGCTGATTCTGCGCCCAGCGATTTCAAGATACTCATTTGCCACATCACCAAGCTTAGCCAGGCGACTTCCAGACCCACGTGTAGGCAGCTGAACCAAGTCCAGAAGATCCCCCACGAGACGTCGATCCTTCAGATAATCTGCTAGATGTGTATGCCAGCCAGTCATCTGAACCATGAGTGGTAGTTCATGCGGATGAATAGGCTGTAGGATGTGTGTGATGGTAGTGAGATCTGGCAGTAGCTTGGAGGCGTAGATGTCAAGCAAGGAGATGTCATCAGGTTGTGTTGAAAGCGGAGCCGTAACCTCGAAGTAGTGGCGGTGTAGTACAGACCAGAATGTTTGCACAGTAGCGGTGCGGAAGGGTGAACCGAATTGTGAACCAACAGGAGCTTCTTTGCATACATGCTTTCCCATAGACGTCTTCTTCAGAGTACAGTACGTGCAGAAGTTGCAGCGAAAGCCAGTGTGAATAGCGAGACCTTCAACTGGTGGCCCTAACGTCTTGGGCGCCAAAGCAGTTTCTGTGGAGACGATATGGAGCTGGCGGAGTACATGTAGCAGTTGGGATTCATCTTCACGGGAGATGGTAAAGCTGTGAGACCGAAGATGCGCCACTACCTTTGAAGGAACCCAAGTATCGAGACAGGCCATGCAATGAAGCGTAGAATAGTGACGGTGCACCATGAGTCCATACTTGGCCAATGTATCTGTTGTTGTTAAGTCGCTCATGGCAGGTTCAGCAGCCGTAATGCGTTGCGTAGGCAGAGTTGGAAGTGGACGAGGCCTGAGTTCAAGATCCATTGAAGACGAGTGAGGCGATTCGAGACATGGCGGAGTAGACGGCTGGGCTGGTGGAGAAAGTAAAGGCGTGGAGCGAAGACCAGAAGACGGGAGACGAAGGGGTGTCGCCTTTGGAGTAGGCGAAGAGACAGGCTGATCCTTAACAAATATGAAGTTAGTTAACATCAAATTGAATGAGATTAAATACAAACTGGGGCTGGGAAATCCACATCCATAAACATATCCTCCAATTCAACTTCCTCATCCCCTTCTACAGCCTTGAAAGAGAACTTGAGCACCTTATGAGCACTCCTGGAGTGGTGACTGAAGTTCTTAACATTTTCATGTTGAACATCACACAAGGGACAGCAGAGCAGATGCTCAATGCCATCCCTAACCACCAAGTAATCTTTGCTATCTAATTACAGTTCATACAACTACTAGTTCATGAGGAAAGCAAGGGAACTTACCAAAGGAGAAAATGTAGCTCTCATGATGAATGGTTCTGATGTGCTCATTGTAGGTCTTCTTCCTGGACCATTCCTTGTTGCAGATGGAGCAGAAAGCCTTTCTACAGTGACCATGAAAGGAGCTATGATTCTGGGACTAGAAGAGCTCTAAGAATAGCTACATACCCTTGAGATGATGCCATTGCTGTGGTAAGAGGTTCTTGAAATGCAGATGTGAAGAGGATGCAAAAATAGAGTGCAGTAGTTTGCAGGTAGAGACAATAGGGGGTTCATTTCGCATTTTTTCACATTTGGAACTCAGAGTCCTAGCCCCTGGGTCATGTGCTTACAGAATACTTCAGAGGTTTTCTGTAAGCACATGATCTAGGAGGTCTAGGAGTCATCCTCTGGCTGTACTTCGCATTTTTGCTCAATTTAACTAGCAATACTTGCTGCTACAAATTGTTCCCCACATTGGACTTATGCTTTTTGACATTCTAAACAACTTTGTCCACTCAAGCAAGCAATGAAAATCAAATTCTGATGCACTACAGCTCAATCTTCCTGCTAATTTCGCATTTTTGAGCCTGTAGCTTGTCCCTAAAAAATGCTACTGATATACTGTGAACTGGAGTGTATGCAATTTCGGATTCTGAACACTTTTCTCCACTCAAGCAAGCCATGGAAATCAATTTCTGAGCCAGTAATCCACTATTTGCTGTTTAAATTCGCATTTTTGCACCTCTTGACTGCATGAAAATGGCCCTAACTACTCCGGAGTTCTTGTATCTTATGTTTTTTATTATTCTGAACAACATTTCTCTATACACCTAAGCAATTGGAACAAGTCCTGGCCTTGTATTCACAAAGAAAAAGCCCTCAGAGCGAATTTTGTACTTGGTTGAGGCAGGTACTCAGTGTGGGAATGCCCCTTGCCTCCCCTGGGTCATGTGTTTACAGAATACTTCAGAGGTTTTCTGTAAGCACATGATCTAGGGGGGCTAGGAGTCACCTTCTGGCTGTACTTCGCATTTTTGCTGAATTTAAATGAGAAGACCTGGTGCTACAGATTGCTCCACACATCGGACTTATGTTTTTTTACATTCTGAACAACTTTGTCCACTCAAGCAAGCCATGAAAATCAATCCCTAAGTCAGTAGCTCACTATTTGCTACTCAAGTTCGCATTTTTGCCCTTCTTGACTGCCTTAAAATGGCCCTAACTACTTCGGAGTTTTTGTATCTTATGCCTTTTATTATTCTGAACAACATTCCTCTATATACCTAAGCAATTGGAGCAGGTTCTGACCATGTTTCATTACAAAAAGTGCCACTAGAGCGAAATTTGAAGTCCCTAATGTGAGCTACTGACTGTGAGAAACTAATTTTGTAATGAGGTCGGAGTTGTGATGTATTGTAACTGTGAGAAAATGCGAAAACTCAGCTGCCTGAATAGGCAGGTCAGGGGAAAAGGGGAACAGGGGCGCATTAAATAAAACACAAAGATAATTCTACAGGTCAGGCCCAAGTGGGCCCAAGTGGACACAACAACAGCCCAATCCTGAGGGATATATATGGGGAGGTCTGGGAGGTTGTTGTGTCCGCTTGGGCCCATTTCCCACATCCTTGTAGCCAGTATAGTGGTTTTGCAGGTAGTAATCCAGTTGCTGAATGATGAGGAAGTGGCCCAAGCGGACACAACAGGGCTTCCCATATAGCCTTGGGGTATACCTAGAGATGGTAAGTTGTTGTGTCCGCTTGGGCCCACTTTCTGAGACTTGGGCCCCCCTTCTCCTCATCCCAAAACGGTATTTGGGCTATAGCACAAGGAGGAGGGCAGCTATCTCCGTAGGAATTTGATCAGTATACTCTCCTAACATGCCCGGACATATTTCGTCACCTAACCCTGGGCTGGGGAGCGACGGTTGCTTCGCTACGCTCAGCGACATTCTCGACGAAGAAGGGGGCGTGGAGGGACAACGGGACAAGAAAAGCCGGACACAACAAGCTGATTACCCATTAGTAGACCCTAACGGAGGTGTGTGAAGTTGTTGTGTCCCAAACGGAGGAGGTCAGCGGAATAAGCTGCCTATTCCGTCGGATAATATAGATAGGCCCAAGTGGGCCCAAGTGGACGCAACAACGACCCAGTCCTAGGGAATATATATTGGGAGGTTTGGTGAGCTGTTGCGTCCACTTGGGCCCATTTCCCACACCCATGGAACCAGTATAGTGGTTTTGCAGGTAGTAATGCAGCTGCTGAACAAGGAGAAAGTGGCCCAAGTGGACGCAACAAGGTTCCCCATACAGCCTGAAGGTATACCTAGAGATGGGATTTTGTCGCGTCCACTTGGGCCCACATCTTGCGACTTGGGCCCTGTTCCTCCTCGTACCGAAACAGTATTTGGGCTGTAGCATGAGGAGGAGGGCAGATATCTCCGTAGGAATTTGATCAGTATACTCTCCTAACATGCCCGGACATATTTCGTCACCTAACCCTGGGTCGGGGAGCGACGGTTGCTTCGCTACGCTCAGCGAGATTCTCGACGAAGAAGGGGGCGTGGAGGGACGGCGGGACAAGAAAAGGTGGACGCGACAAGGTGATTCTCCATCAGAACACCCTAACGGAGGTGTGTGAAGTTGTTGCGTCCACTTTGGAGGAGGTCGGCGGAATAAGCTGCCTATTCCATCGGATAATATAGATAGGGACAACGGGACAAGAAAAGCCGGACACAACAAGCTGATTACCCATCAGTAGACCCTAACGGAGGTGTGTGAAGTTGTTGTGTCCCAAACGGAGGAGGTTGACCGATTACACCCTGTAATCCGTCGGATAATATAGATAGGCCGGTCGCTTACAAAGCCACGCATCTAGGTCGAGCGACTTGCGCGACTTGGATTCACGGAGCGGAATGCTGGGCGGCGTGGGCGGTGTTATGGGATTGTGGGTTGTCTACGGTCGTTTGGGGGCGTGGAGTTGATTTTGGGGGTTCGTGGGGCAGGTGCGGAGTTGCTAGGGTGGTTGGGGGTCGTAGGTAGCCGTTGTAGTCGCCGATATAGCCCCGTTGGAGTTGACGGGAGGGGCGGAGTAGCGCGGGCAGTGAATGGGTCTGTATATGGCCGTGCGAGGGTCTTGAGGGTGCCCAAGGGCGTCGCGTTCGACGGGGAAAGAGAGAGGGCGACGCCCGGTGTACGCGACGGTCGTAGGTGGAGGGTGTCTGCCTGCACGCGCACACGCTCTTCATCGCCCTTTGCTCTATCCGCGCTGGTGAGTCCGATATCGTTCTGATAACCCTCGTCACCACGTACCTGGCTGCTCATCAATCATCTGCGCTGTTTTCAACTTGACTTTCCGCTTCGGCGTTCTCCTTCCCTCGCATTCATTTCGTTTCGGTACCGACTTGCTATTCCGTATCTGATGTGTTTGCACCGATCTAGGTCGACGATTTGGCAGTTGACTCTGTTTCGCGTGACTTAGAAGAAGATATGCGGCGGTGCCTCAGTGGTGTTTCGGGATTGCGCGGTGATCTGAGGCCTTTTCGGGGCGTAGCCTTGAAAATGGTAAGGCAGGGACTCGTGGGGTGAGCGCTGGGGGAGTAGGAAAGTCTCGGTTCGCAGAGCCGTTGTAGTCGCTGTTGGAGTGCGTGGGAGGGGTGGAGTAGCGCCGTGAGTCCTTAGCCGTTGTAGGCATGCGGAGAATGCCGTATGAGGGCCTTGGGGCGCTGGATGGTGCCACGTTCAACAGGGAAGGAGAGAGCCGCGTGGGGTAGTCAGTCACCGGCGTATCAGGCGTCGTCTGAGAGATATCGCGTGCAAATGGGCGGAGGAACGTGACTTGAGAGGTCAGGCAGCACTGGCGTCACAGCGAACAGGTGAGTCTGCGCTATTAGTTGAGGATCATGGAATCAAGCTTACCTGTACCCTTGCCTCTATCTCATGTATTCCCTACATGGCCACCAATTGGAACCCGCCCGTCCACGGAATGGCGTGTTTGTGCTTGACAATTACACGATATTGACGAGAAGGGAATCTAGAATTGGTGGGTCAGATAGAGTGAGAGTTATCAGAAGGTGAAATATTTACTTACTCACTTCATAACCATGCCAGGTTCGTGTCCCTGCGGGTTTGGTTCGTGGTATCGAGGATCGGCTGCCCCGCTTGAACGAACTCCACGTGCGCATTTGAAGTCCCCTCCGTTCCGTTGACGGAGTTCAGCTCCACCAAGATCCCAAGCGCGAAGCAAGACACGGCAATGACGACGGAGATCTCAAGTCCCGTTTACACAATCTACCACACCGAGGTCCTTCACCGGAGCTCCTGCAAATGACGTAGACCTAGTGTATCTAAAACTTAGGGTAAGCCTTTCGTAGTTGAGTCCCAACTTGGGATGGAAAAACCGATGGCAAAGAAGTCTGAGTGGGCGAGATGGTACCTTCCCTTCTCGTTGCCATCATGAGACTCGTACGTTCACGTTACTCAACGACAGTTGCAGGTCATCTAGGTGATTCGGCTACCGTGGAGGGAGGATGACGCTGGCGAGAGGCATGCTCGACGTAGAAGTTCGTGTGGGGTCCAGCGCGCATTCAGTGACTCAGCGGGTGACCACTGGACATGAACCCCGACGCCTCAACACCGGCTTGCGACTCGCGTGCCAATCTATATCTAGCGCCTTCAGCCTTGAACTACCACGGTGCGGAGTCATGGGGGTTACTCACGAAATGGTGCGCGGGCTGTCCCTCGACAGCGAAGCGGGAGCCCATCGGACGAAACTACACCCCCGCTAATCGTCGCAATCGGAGGTGGGCGAGAGGTAGTACGAAGATGATTGTTCCATGTTGACAATGGACTAAGACCAAGGGGGGCCATACCACTAGTTTCTTTTTTTCTCGTTGAATCCCGGAAATTAGCCGCTTACGCTGGATGCGGCGATGCAAACGAAGTTACGCCCTGGGATTTGGGAAAAGCCGTCAAAATCATAGGCGATCGCTCAATCACCTCGAATCCTCGTCGTACTGTTACGCCGTTGCTGGAGACCCCAGTCTCGCCTACCCGGATTCGAAGACAAAGGCAAAGGGGTTTCGACAAGGAAGTCTGATTCGTGCTGCCCCAGGATCGACTTTCTCCAGGGACCCCGTGTGGATACAATTTGACGGCATTGAAACCTGCAGGTGAGTCCAAGATCGTCCGTTCGAGACTATTAACAGCAAAGCGAAAACGCGCTACGACAGTGCAACTAGCGGCCAGGGCTGGCAATCCCTCGCGCAAGAGGCGGTGAGTCCTGTCGTGTAGTCCTAAAGACCAGTTACACTGCGACTTCGTTGCTGATATTTGAGATTATGAAAACTCGAAGATAGAAATCGAATGAACTTCGAGGAGTTGAGACACAAGTAACAACAAGTTCAATTGCAAGTCCGGCGCCTAAGGAATCGGCAATGATTTATTTACCACGTTGTCATTGTGGCGCTTGAACACTGTTCTCTAAGCTCTTGCTGTAACTGGCGTCGGCCGTTCTTTCATCCACGGGGCCTTGTGTTGGAATAAATTAGAGCGCCGTGGCGTGTAGAAGTAGTTAGTTTTCCTCCAGTGTTTGGTTCCGGCGCTGGCTAACACCGAGTAGACTCTACTCAAGTCAACGCAACCCTTCAACTCAGGCTGTCAGACGAGACGGGTGGTAAAGTAAGCCCTGAATCAATTCAAAACCACAGAGACCATCCTGACGCTCCACCAGCTCGATTTTCTTACTTGACATTCTGAGCTCGATGTCCTAACCCGCCGACCTGCTGGAGTCAAGGCGTACCAAGTCTCAATGGACCATCATTAAAGGAGATCGTAGTTCACTGGCGAGTCTTTCAACGAATCCGCCAAACAACGTGTCATACATTACTGTACGCGCTTCGCTCTCGTTTGGTTGGTGTCTATGCTTAAGAAGAAGCCTACGCGACTTGGCCGACCCTTGGCCCCGCATTTCTTTCGAGATTCGACCGACTGGATTTTGTAAATGGTTTGTCGACGATCGACACTCTAGTACTGTGGTACGTCTACACCGTAGACCGATATTTCGGAGCGTGGACTTACTAGACAAGGTATATATCATATTCCTCGACATCTGATGGCACCTGATCCTCGTTAATGCCTCGATTACAAGTACCGCTGGCGTCGGATGACGTCGATTAACTGGCGATGCGTCGATTTTCAAGAAAGATTGGGTAGGTGGTCGACAGAACAGAATTCTGAGCGAACAACTGTCAAATGCTCGCCACCACTTCCTGGATTTCGGCGATCATCCTTGGAAAACAAAGGACGAGGAAGCAAGGGCTGCATAGGAAGAGACCCCTCCGTCCAATTTGTCAGGGCCATCCTCGTTGAACGTTCCAACTTCAAGGGCCGCGGAAGGGTGAGTCTCCAGTTTGCTCCAATGCACGACTTACTTGCTCAGTCTTGTCAATTCAATTCCTTCGATTAATCTATCCGTTTGAGAGGGCACCCCACCTTTTCCTATAAAACGAGGCCCGTTCTCGATACTGGAGACCCACTCGAACACTCTCAGTCGTTCAAGTACCTACACCAGCAGTTCCACTGTCCATCAGCCGAAAAGCCAGCCATGTTCTTCAACGCCGCCGCTTTTGCCACCGTTGCTCTCGCTACCACCCCGCCGTCGTAGCACGCACCGAACCCCACCCTTCCAGCAGCAACTGCGGCACCACCACCATCGAGTGCTGCAAAGACGTGGGGACTGCTACCTCCCTCGAGAGCTCCCTCAAGTCTGCCTTCATCCAGCACGGCTTGGTGTCGAGCCTGCTCGTTGCGCTCGGCGTCGTTAAAGTCGTCGACGTGGTTTTGGGCGTCGTTGTTGACCCGAACGTCGTCCTGGGCTTGACCTGCTCCACGGTCGCTGTCGGAGGATCCTGGTACGTCATTCATCTAATCGGGCATATGAAGCCTCGTTGCTGACATGTCTGCCTCCCATTAGTAACGCGCAGCAAGTCTGCTGTGAAAATGTTGCATTCAGTAAGTTCGCCTTTCGAGCACGAAGTATCGTCGCGCAATTTACGTACGGTCGCTAACACAACGTCACTCTTTTCTAGATGGCTTGGTCAACGTTGGCTGCACTGCCATCGATATTTTGTAATTCATAACACAACAGTAGCGCTACCTTGCTACTAAATTCGTATTCGTTCATGTACCTCGAGCTTTTGAAATTGGAATATCAGCACTTCCCTCCTTCCAAGCTACCAAGGTGACCCGAGTCGTGCGCCAATGAGATGCTGATCGACAACTTATCGTCGAGCATCCTCTCATTCAGATGCCAGCTTTGTACAATACCACTCACACCAACACGGACCATTCCTTCTGTCCTTGTAGTGTAATTTGCCCGCTGGCCGACTAATACAGTCGCTGTCGCTGCGGCCCCAATGACGCCTGTTTAGACCATTATTATGATTGAAAGAGCAAACGTAATGTGGTACCTAGGCCACACGGTTAGTACAAGGGTGTGTAAGAGTCGTGCTAAGGCGGTCTGACGACGTCAAGCGCAATGTTTGAGTAACTGTGCGTGCAATCTTTCTACATTCACTTGGTGATTTGCATGAACATTGCCTGCTGAGTAGTCAAGGCATATGCCCAAGTGGCGAAGAAGCTTGTCCTGGCCGTACCACCGTGCTGACACCGTGTGGAAGCAAGGATGTGACAAGGGAAGCAAAGTAAAGTTCGGTCTCCGGTGTCTGCATAGTCACTGGCTCACCGACCGCTTCAAAGAGCGCGACATAAGACTAGTTATTCGATGTCTCCATGCCGCATGCGCGTGACTGTATCATCTATTCTATTCACGGGATGATCCTCGGTTGGTCTGTGGATTACCCCGCCGTCGCAGTGAGTCCCGACATGCACGAAACGAGTAGAGCGAGCAGCAAAGACATGGTCTATTAGGCATTACATATGCTTGACAAACATCCCACTACTCTACTTGTCGACATCACAGTCCTCGTACAAGGACTCCGTAGTCTGGAACGGGATGATAGTCGAGCTACATCGGCTGAGGACTGATCAACGTAGTAATCGCCGTCAGAACAAGGAGGTCACGTCAAGAGATGTATCACCTTCTAGACTTAGGCAGCAGGGGCATCGCCTCCATCGACAGGAGCGGGCTCCTCAGCGGGAACAGCAGGAGCAGCAGCAGCAGCAGCCTTGGGCTTCCTGGACTTCTTCTTGTCGCCACTGGGGCTGGCGAGGACGAACACAGCGGCGAAAGCGAGGACGAAGAGGGCGACGCGCATTGTGATTGGTGGCTGACGATAAAGCCTATTGAGAACGCCTCAGCTGGAGCGGTCAACAGTAATGAGGGAAGGCGACTTACTACTGATGAGTGGCTAAAAGTTTGCTGAAGAAATGAGGGCGTTCGACGGTGGTTTATATAGCATTTCGACGTGTTTTGCCGGCTTGGAGTAGTATGGCGTGGATCGGCCCTGTCGAGTATCCCGTCACGCTTCCTGCCTACTACTCCCACTACTTTCGCCGCCGTCGGAATCCAGTATTGGGAGCGAGCTGAAATCATTCTGCATGTCGCCTTAAGAAGTGCGTCGTGTGATGATGTGATGGTGCTACGGAGCACGATGCGGAGGGTCTTCAAAACATAACACCCTGTTCATTCAAGACGCTAGGTCGACCAACCAAGTCATAATTCAACGTCACAACGTCAAGTATTGGTAGCGTCGGTACGTGCGGGCTGGCAACAGAAAAGAGTAGTATACGACTCCATAGTACACTTACCTTCGTTTTGACGCGGGATCAGACATATGGCGTGGTACATCCCTATGCAGGCCCTGAGACTTGCGGAGTAAGCTAGCCAACCCAAATAAATTGTTGAGCGAGGTTAGCATAACTCGCCAGACAAAGAAAATCAAGGAAACAATACGAAACTAAAAGCGAATAACACCTCAACGTAACGATCACATAATTCGACAGAGTTGGCCGCCCCATGCTCAGACTACCCAGGCTCCGGTCAGATCCGCCGAACATACGTCGTCTGTTACGGATGTGACAAATGGCCGAATACGCGGGGAACAAACAGGGTATCTTCGAGGCCTGATGAGGGCAATTTGGGGCGGGATCGGACGTATTCCTCGTATTTCTGGTATTGAAGGTATTCATGGAATACTGGTTTGCGACGGGAGTCAGCGTGGGCCACGAGGCGGCTCAGCGTGGTGAGCACTGTCAGACCTGGTTCGTTATCATCGCTGCAAGACAACAACCGTGTCAATTGGCCAGGAACCTAGGGTGTGAGGATGCCAGAAGGGGATTGTCCGAGGAAATGAAGAAACAAACGTTCACTACGTTTCCCAAACGAGCATGTTCCGCGCCAACGTCGAGAAAACATCGTTGTATCACTATCAGCCGCATCATATGGACGCCAGAACGGACCTACGAAAGGTCTGGAATGGGAAGCAACTGGCTCCATCAAGTCATATCGATTCCCCACCAGTACCTAGAAGAACCGAGAAGCAGAATTGAGTGTGACAGGTCTTCGAACATGCGGGATGCAATGCGACAGCCTTACGCAGCCGGCGGTACATGTCACATCCTCCCGAAGATCAGGCTCTACTGATGTGGTTCAATTGGTATATTTTTCTACGGAATATGAGGACATACCACGGAAATTAGAAGCCATGGATGCGAATGCGCACGGGCGTTCCAGTCAACGTAATCTAAGAAAAGTGTATCGGTTTGTAGGAAGACATACACCGGAGCACCTGACACGTACATTGGCTCAGAAAGGAGGTTGGCAGAGAGTTCCAGGAGTTCCAGGAAGACAGATCGAAACAACGCCAACAGAAGAGTCGATTGATGGAGGACAGGGGGTTCGCATCGCGGGTGTGTTTCATTCCCCTCGGTCATTAAACTGGACCGCGACAACAACGAGCCTTGTAGCTAGTTTGACGTCGAGGTTCACGACGAGCGACGAGCGAGCCGAGCTGGCGTGATCTCCAAGCTTCTTTTCCAGTTTGCAAACCACTCGCCCCACGCTGAGAACCGTGTCGAAATCAAGTTGGCTCTACAGAGTTCGACTGATATCCAGTAATTCGAACGAATAGGAATATGGAATCAGAACGTGAAGGATACATATGTTCGATGGGCTCACCTACAGCGTTCCGACATGGCCGTTGCTTTTTGCGCGTTTATCAAGACGCCAAGAAGCGTTATTCCTACAGGACGTCAAGCCATCAAAACAGCACACACCATACAATGGAGCACATCTGAATACCGCTCCAAACACGGGCGCTTCGACTTGGAAATAGGAAGCCTTGAGCGGTCTCGAGCTTGGTTTCGTTGCTCAAAAGTTTGGCGCCTGTCTGCGCGCGAGGTTGGCGTCTACTTTCTTGTACGTTGGCAGACAGGCGCGCAGCAGAGCGGCGTTGTCTTGTGTTGGTAGGAATGGAAGTGGAACGCGATGGCAGTTGACCGGTACTACCAGTGGAAGAGGAGAAGCGGCCGAAGCTCCGGCCCGGAGCTTACTGCACCGATGTTATGTTGCCACGTGCTCCGTTCCGGCCGTAACCGTTTGTTCAGAGATTCGATTCCTTCATTGATGCAATTCCTCAACGCAGAGCAAGTCAGCCGTGCTGTTTCCACCTTCGACCATGCCAGTCATCGCTGGGCAGCCATCCCTTTAGGCCTCTGCACGTTCCGAGTTCATCGATTATCCTTGACCACATCTTCAAAGGACCCAAGTTTCTCGACATCGTGTTTCTCAAAGGAGTCACGTCTAGCGTCCGGGAGCTCAGCGACCGCAGAGTGCGCTCGAGCTTCCTAACGACCGATGCAGAGGACGACACGTCTTGTGCGGATGTACCCATGGCCTTGCTCTCCGGCAAGCGTTTCGGCTCTCCGTCGCTCGCTGAGGAGGAGGGGCGGGGAGGCTCCAAGATCGCGCTCGACAGCGTCTTCCGTATGGGGCAGGCTAGTAAGCACCAGAGGCATGCGCTCTGCGTGAGCATCGCATCCCCAGCCTGATAAAAACTGACGTCTCCTCAACGTCCACCTCGAGCCCCATGACAGGAAGTTCAGGCGCAATCTCCGGATGGGCGCATGGCGTATTGGCTGGCCTTCTGCGCGAGGGTGCAGCGGCGGCATCATTGCAGGGGACTTCAATCAAAATGCCACTCTCCCTGAGGATCATGCGCTCGTCGACAGACATGAGCCTAGACCTAAAGCTTTTGGGACTCGACCAAGACACCGTCTAGATGTCATATGTGGGCGTCCAGACGTTATATAAACTCGTTTTCACTACGTCGATTAAATATCGATCGCTCAAGATGCGCACCGCCCTCTTCCCCTCGCTTGTGTCATGCTCATCTTAGCCAGCGAAAAAGATTGGCCCGCCCGCCCGCTCTTGCGGCCGTAGACGACGCGCCTGCGGCTGATGCCCCAGCTGCTATTCCCTTCTAAGTATGAACGCCCCATGCAAAGGAGGTTCGTGGGCGGCTCTGAAGGCGGTTGCTTCAATCTTCCATCAGCCGTCTTGGAGGAAGCGTAGTCAGAAATAGGCCGATAGACACACTGGTACTCGTTAACTTGAATGATAATTTGGGCTCTGCTCACGAACGACTCTCGCCTCGCCCAGTACGTACCCTCTCGTGTGAGCTGAGAAACAAGTGCTAAGTCAGCAAGCGGACAAGCGATACTGACTGTGGAAAAGGCCTTACTTCTTGCTCTAAGCACATAGCTTAGCAGAAGTTACCACGCACCTTGGATTTCCTATGCGTGACCCGTGACGTCGGCCCTTCGAACTTACTTCCCTACTACGTCCACCTTGTCAAGTCTCGAGGTAAAGCCAAAGACAATGTCACCAGAAAACGTATACACGCTTTCCATGACTCCAAGTACGCGTCCATGTAACGCGAGCCCGGAAACAGTCAAGGAGGGGGCCCGAGGGCGACGTGTCTTCTCGATCCCGTTGCTGAAGAAATGATTGGGTGATATTATGTTTTTGGACGCGAACATGTCGTTCGTGATATCCAGCTCGTGGTGAGTGTTGTTTGATATCCGCATATTGTGCCTCGAACTTCTGAACATTCCAACTCATTTAGTCTGTTGCGCTGGCTCGTCTTACCTCCGGCGTATATCGTATGGTTCAAACGCCGAATGGAACGTTCGCTCGTTGTCGCTACGGGCCTAAGCTTGAGGCTGGCAGCGATCGTCGCCCAGCATCAGGATCGGCCATGGAGGTGCTCCTATATATCAAACTTACAAGAGTCAAGACATCTCTAATTCATGATTCGTTGCCCTGATTCGACGTTCCTATTCGATGTTCTTACGTGTCAGAACACACTCATCACTCGTATATGTGATTTCCGTTCCCGCATTCCTCATTCCGTGGATATGATGCGATAAGCTCGCCTCCCATACAGAAGGTCCGCCCGCCACATGCTACACGCTACACCACGGCTGGTCTAGAATAGATCGTCCCATTGGTGTGATGCATTCCGTTGCGCGGCCACGTCAGAAGAGAAGAGAGAAGACATAATGCATAAGCGTCTCCAGGTATCCTCACGTCTATTGTCACCACACACACATCTGCCAGGTGAATGGGGAGGTGGGACATGATGCATGATGCATGAGTAATGGGGAAGAGCGTAGAGCGGCTCAGTGAAAGCGAACCAACGGTCCAAAATTCGGGCTGAGGCCTCCGCCGGTATCTGACAGGGTGCCGAACAGTCACCCGAAATGGACGAGAGGTGTGCATGTGAGACTGTATATGTGGTAAGCATATTCCCGTCGCTGAAGTTGGTGGAATGCGCTGGACAACGTACCCGCCGACGATCTATTCTAGACAAAGAGTGTCACCAGATACGAGCCGGCGCAGAAACCACCATTTGCATTAGCACCTGCTATGTCTCCGAGGAAATGAACAGAAGAACACGCGAAAATGCGCAGCACCCTCGCCGCCGGCGCAATCTGCAGTGTGCACAAAGGAGGGCTGATCCGCCTTTTGGCTCTGGGTTGCAGGGGTCAGAAGACATACGCGTCTCCACGCCCCACGCTCATGCGAAAAGAACAAACGAGGCGAAAATCGGAGATTGGAAAACTCGTACAAAGACGATGGATGAAGCAGGTAACTTGCCGAACGCGAACGTGAGCCAGCGGTCCGAGAGTCGAGCCGGCGCGCAGGGTGTGCCAGAACGTCATACGCTTGTAACGCTGGCACGAAAGAGCATAGTGTACATTAAGGGGAGACACATATGGTAAGCATATTATCCTTTTCATGGAATGGAGCGGAAAACGCACCGAGTAACTCAGAGCCAAAATGCGGATCACCCCTCTTTTGTTCGTGGAGAATGATATGTGTGTGTGCGCGCGTGTGTGTTCTTTGCTTCATTTCCTCGGAGACAGACTTCTTCCCACTTCTGATTTCGCTGCCAGGAGTGATTCGCACCGGCCATACATCCCCCTGCTCTGTGCGTTCTCTGAATTCTCTGTGTCTGTCTCGTGATGCACGGCGCATGATGCATGATGCATGTGGGCGGCATCGTGGATAGTGACTAGTGCTAGTGCAGTCGATTCCTACGATAAATTGCGAGACTGCCATTCCGGTATACGTATGTATCAATCTCCAGGTACGTCCGTGTTCTAGTTATTGCAGACACGTCAATTTAGCGCATGCGATGCAGTGGTAATTCGCTCCGATTCGGCGCGGTGCAGATCCGCCGCTATACGCCTTCGCCGCCGCGTTGCTGGCTCGTCTCGGTTTGCAGTGCCCGCAATCTGGAATCTGGATGCGTCATTGCGTGTGTCCTCCGGCGCACCCACTACTGGGCGAGCCCGTGTTCTTGACGGTGATACTGATACTGATGCATGATGGGCAACGGGCGTGGAGATATCGACCGAAGGAGCAGCTCGGTTCGTCTGTTCACCCTCCGCGCTGCCAGTAGTCTCGAAATGGATATCGAATCCCGACATAGGTGTGAGTATGTCTCTATTTCCGTGCTAGCTGTTATATATTATCCTCTCGGTGGTACCACAAAGAACTGATCCGACTCAAGGTAGCTAGCTTTCCCATCCAGTGGGTGCCACATCTCGTATTCCTCGCGGCCCTTCGCCGCTCGCCTGGAATGAATATTGAATATTGAATATCAACGCTCGGCGCGCGAGAAGAACGCTGCGACGCAGCCGCGCGGTCAATATACCGAATGTCGTTTTGGGAGAACTCAAGAAGGGCATGTGTCGGCGACGACTTCGTCAAATTCCAAGCATCGCGACGATTAACTTCGAAACATGCTGCCACGCCAGCGCGAACGGACGATCAAGAACATGAACCTGACACGGTTAAATCAGCTCGAGTGATCAGATGTCAGTCTGCGATTGGGCGGCGGCGGCCAGGAGCGGCGGAGCGGCACAGAGTGCGGGAAATGGGGAGCATGGGCATGCGAGAGTACGCGAGTATGCGAGTATGGGATTTGCTTGCTTTGGAGTATTGCCAAGTTTCTGAGTCTCACGTTCTGCGATCGTTTCACGCGCAGCAAATATGGTCTATTAGGATTAAGATATTGACGAACGGCCATTTGCTATGCTACGGGTGCCAGACATCGACAGCACCCACGGGACACGCGGATGACTGATAGTCGAGCACGAGTTGAACGTTGACGTTGAGGACTAAGCGACGTGAAAACCACCGTCAGAACAAGGACGTCCACCCCCACAGATGATGGCGTCTATCACCTTTTAGCCTTAGCCTTAAGCAGACTCGTCGGCGGGAGGAGCGTCGGCCTCAGGGGCGGGCTCAGCAGGAGCAGCAGCAGCAGCAGTCTTCTTGTTCTTCTTCTTCTTGTCGGCGTCCGGGTTGGCGAGGACGAACACAGCGGCGAACGCGAGGACGAGGAGTGCGACACGCATTGTGGGAGGTGGGCGACGATAAAGCCTGTAGATCGCACCTCGAATTAGTGCCAGGAAGCGAGAGAGAGAGAAGAGAGGGTGCTTACTACTGATAAGTGGCTAAAAGTTTGCTGGGGAATTGAGGCATGCGGGGGTGGGTTATATATCGTTGGAGTCGCGGCGTGAACCCGTCAGCATCCTATCATTCTTTCAGCGCACACGATGGCGAAGAGCGCCAAGGCGCACCATGCCCCCTGTCTCAGCGACGTCTGAGCGCTGGCCGAGTAATACGCTGGCCCGCAACGCGTTATGTACGGCCTAGTGATTATGATTGGCTCTAAGCACGCCGTGGACCATTTGGGACGTCTGGATTGAAGTAATGGGTCGTAGTTAGTACGAACAAACTGGCGTGCTGCGCATGGCATTTGCGTGCCGGTTACGCGTCCCTGTGTTCAATCCTCAATATCAGCGCAACTGATGGACTATGGCGCGAGTGTGAGGTCAGTTCTACTAGCCGCAGAGGTTCTGACAATGCGGCGCACCAGCGACCGAATCGGAACTACTGCCAGAGTTTTGAGACGGGGCATCCGCCACCTTGACCCAAAGTTGGGGTAGACAGTGCCATTGAAATCGAATGAGCAGGAGGCGGCAGGTTATCGATTACCCGTTGATCGACGCAAGATCGACGTGGTGAGTGAGCGTGTGCCGGTGACTCAGAGTGAATATTTGAATGGCGAAAAGATAGGCGCCTGATTCGGAACGGGATACGGTGGCTGTGCACGGAAGCTCCTTGCTCTTCTCATCAATCGTCGTCTGGGAGTCCTTCACGAATCCAGAGGTGCCTCTGGCGTACTTTGGACAGCGATGAAAGCGACGGCGATGTATCTCGCTCACTAGACGTGCTTTCCTGTGATCAACCTGGGAGAAATAATCTCTCAGGCTGGCCCGGGGCCGAACGAGGACTTGGGCAGTTGGTCTCCTGGTTTTCGTACGTATACGCTGCTTGAACATATTAAGTCGAACGTTAATGTACCCCTTGAACTAGGTCCTCTACATCCCGAAGAACCTGTGACTTCAAATCTAAATGCACTTAACGGATGATACGGGTATCGGAAGCCACTTCCACTCCATTTCGCATCATGCTCGAGCGCGTTCTTTTCCTCACCTCTACGCATTTACCCGGTGGGATCCAAATACCTTTCATTCTGGGTCCTGCGACGCCAGGACTGTACCCGCTGTTCATCTTCCCGAGTACACAGTCTCAATATCTCCAGGGCGACGGAGTAGCGCAGGAGCGTTGAATTTGAATTTGCCTTGATGTGCGTTATCTCCTCTACTTACTTACCCCAAACTCGCCAACTCATGGTGGGGTTAGTTATACAGACCAACCCCTTGACTGAAGGCGCACGAGTTTCTTGCCTCTTTCTGTAGGCACTGTTGACCTACCGTCGACGGCCCTTACCGCTTGCTGCTATCCTCCACGGTATGAGGGTATGAGGGGGACGATCGGATGACATCAGATTCTTCGCGATCCTCGGTCCCTACTAGTTCGTAACTACACTGGCACCGGGTGCCGCCGGGCCGCGTGATATTTTGCCAAATGAAGTTGGCGTCACGTTGGCTTCACGTATTGGGCTGCTGCTCGAGCCAACAGCATCCTGTGGAAAGGCGTATACATGTGTGTCTTCTGCTTTTTCTTGTTAACCCCTTGGATAACGCGACGTAGATTCAGCGCCAGAGCCAAAAGCGAGGCAGGGCAGGGTTACCGCTCTGCGTTTCACCCTCTTCGGACTCGCAGTCTCGCACTCAGAATCCAGTCGGAATCCACTGCTAGCGCGTTCACTCGTTCAGAGTGTTCTCTATCTGACTTCTTTTTTTTATCTCGATGTCAGCACGACCCCATCGCGTGTCGTGCGTCGTGCGTCGCGCGTGCGGCGGATTCGGGCTGCACGAGACGCGTCAGTCACTCTACACGTACACGACTGCAGAGCTGTAACAGCTGTAACCCCAGGCGCCCGTATCCTCGTATTTATCTTTATCCCCGCCCATCGCTCGTTCAAGTTTATGCGAGGGATTCCCGTGCTGCCCGAAGTTCGAAGTTCAAACCGCCCTGGTGCCCATGGTGCCTGATCTCATGATGCCGGCGGTACCGCCACCCAGCACCACACCCCTCCCCCTCGATCTACCAATTTACGAGCGATCTATCGATCTGCGCCCCATCATATGCACCCAATTGCCTCCGCCTCCCGAATATCGAGGAGACCATATGCGTATGCACATGCATGCCTGTCTGTCTGTCCTTTGGTGGTCGGTGGTCCAGTAAGCTGGTGCGCAATGATTAAAGAACAGTGTATGTGGTGTATTGGCTATCGGCTGTTGGCTGTTGCTGACGCGTATCCCAGTATCCCAGTATTCAGTATGGCATTTTGAATCTGAATGAATAGATTCTCTGTGCATGCGCATGGGCCCGGTGTGGGTATTCCACGATCCCACGCGCCGTTCCTCATGTCTCGAATCTCATATTTCGATGCCGTGGGGTCGCCCTGGGGCTAATATTTTTGTCGATGCCCATGCCCGTCTCCGTCGCGGTTCTCGTGCTCGGACGCTGCCTTACTTCCCATGACGCCCGTTCTGCGCTGTTCTTCGCCATGCCAAGTGATGGCGAGTGATGTCGAGTGAAAGTGAGTGGTAGGCGGTAGGCGGCGATACACCCACGTACGACGTACCGGTGTGCTCTCAGGCGACTGTGGTGCGCATCACAATACAATACAGCCATTTTATTCGACGCATCTTCCGTGCGTAGTCCGTTCGATCATCGCATCCCAGGTACCACGCACCATATCCCATATCCATATCCCGCATAGTACTGCGTTACTAGTTGGGCACCGCGCGGGAAGGAGGAAGGGGGGACACGCATGCTGGCATATGCCATACATATGATACACCCCCGTTCCGCGGGCTCGTCTCGGAGCTCGGGGGAAGGCACGACGAATGGTTCACGCCTGTTGGACTTGGGTCACCGTGTGCATATCGGTATTGGTGTTGATGTTGATGTCGATGTTGTGTCGCCGACGCTTTGTCGGTTTGTCGAGGATTTGTCGAGGATTTGTCGAGGATTTCCGTGTGTCCGTGTGCCCGAGGCGGCCGACAATATACCACCGCCTGCGTCGATACAATACTTATACACCATACACCATACACCATACACCATACCGCGCAAGGATCATAGCGTGGATTATGAGTTACGGGCCACGGGTTACGGGCTACGGGCTACGGCTACGGGTTGCGGGTTACGAGTTGCGAGTTACGAGTTAATGTTATACCCCGCAGCAAATCGGGGCGCAGACATACATACATGTAGTATGGCATATGGCATATGGCGCGTCGGGTCCAGCGCGTCCAGAGTGTTCTCAGTGTTCTGAGAACGATACTCGGTTGAGGGTTGTAATTGTAATTGTGATTGTGATGGGGAGACCACTTGTCGTGCCATAGGCTATGGCCCGATGCTGGATGTGCTGGATGTGCTGGACGTGCTGGTGTTCCACTTCACCCCTCCCGCTCCCGCTCCCGTCGACAGTCGTAGCGTCGCTACTCGTAGCATCGACCGCCACGGGTATCGGGAATCGGGAATCGTCCGCCTCCTCCCAATCCTCCCAACTCGTGCCTCCTCCTAATGTTGCCTATTGCACGCCTCGCCTTCCACGGTCCTACCTTCAGTCCAACACCCAACATCCAACATCCAACATACACCCCATCCCCATCCCCATCCCCCATACACTTCCCACTCCCCACTCCCCACACTCCCCACCCCCCACACTCACCATACCGCAATCGACCATCCATGCACATGGACATGATCGACAGGATCGACGAATCACGATTGGCGGGATTGACGCTGTTGACAGTGTGCACGATGTATCGATGTATCGATGTATGTTTGTACGGTGTATGTTTGGATGTATGTTATGTTATGCTATGCTATGTATGTTATGTATGCTACGCTCTCAGTTTTCGTTCCCGGTCCGGCGCCGATTATCGATTATCGATTATCGACAATCACGCTTGTTGCTTATCATGCATGTTGTAATGTTGTAACTTGTCTGTTGCGTTTGCGTGAGTCGTTGTGCGTGACGATTTGACGGCTTGACGACGGAAAACATATCACATATCACATAACATATAACATACGAACATAACTTTTGGACGTAGCATAGCGACGTAGGAATAGGGAGAACGTCAACACCACGGGAAACGTGGCGGCGCACCCAGCACCCGCTCATCACCGGCACCACCCACCCGCCCATCGACCCATCTATTCATCCACACGCATTCACGCACCCTCGCGAAGGTGTCACCATCCTCGCCATCCGCACCTTCTTCTTACCTCTTACCTTCCTCTGAGCAATTAGCAACAATCACACAACTCAGCTACTCACACTTCCGTTATTCCGTATTCCGTTACTCCGTTATTCCGTTACTCCGTTATTCGTTGACATTTCATTATCCCAGCGCGTTCGAATCCTCGGAGGTTTTATGTATGCGCTTTGGGCGTTGGTGATTGGTGATTGGTTGGTTATTGGTGGATGGTGATTGGTGAGATGTCTGATATGCTTCCGGTTGTCGAGTCCACTTCTTCTTCACAATCGCTGTCGTCACGAATTTCAGAATTTCACGTACGCATGTCTATCTTCAGTACACCGTCACGAATTCCACATATCATGCTCACATAGTCACATATCATACTCGCTACTATACTCACAGAACATACGTATATGTCGCCATATGTATGCTGTATATGCCGTACGAAATGCCGTACACGTATCCTGTATGTGAACGCATATGAACGTATGAGTGCATGTGGGCGCACTCGGGATATGTCGGGATATGACGAGAGATGTCGAGAGATGAGGCATATGTTGGTGCGTTCACATGCATTTCCGAGAGGTTCACATCGCATTCATCGAGCCTGAGAGTCGAGCTTGAGGGTTGTACGTTGTATTCTGATACTGATACCGCCGCGACGAGTGGAACATATGATAACATTCGGTATGATACGAATGGACAACGAGGGGGATGAATCATGATACACGGACGGCGCTTGCATTCTCTGGATTTAGGCTGGGTATTCGGTGTGTTGCGTGGAGAGTGTGTTGCATGGAGAGTGTCGTGTGGCGTGTCGTCCGGGGTGTGACGACGGGCGTGGACGACAAACATAGCATGGCGAGCCAGAGTGTGATCATGATAATCGATAATCAATTTCCTCGATAATTAATTCCGAGAACAATGAAAGCCAGAAAATAATAACAGTAATTATATAATCCAGAAAATGGACCGTGGGTGCGTTACCTATTTCCGTATCCCTATATTCGTACTCCAGTCTGATTATGTTTGTTGTATTCCTGTTGTCTCAGCGGCTGGATCGCATTAGGAAACCGGGCAGCTGGAAGGAGATGGGATCGGATGGGGATGGGGACGTCGCTGGCGAACATTAGAGTTTTGGCTGGCAGTGCGAATCACCCCTTGCTTGCCTGGTTCGGGTTCGCTTGTGCTGCACCTCCCTCGCTCGTCACCTGGTTCTGTTCTCCCTCGGCAACCAACCCAACCAAGCCGCCCGTTCGCTCTGGATGCACGATTCGAGATGGTGATGAAGATAAATGGAAAAGGACTGGGTGAAGAGAAAGCGAAGATCGAGTGCGGATACTCATAAGGTGACAAGGTGACTCCATACCGCTCTCTCCCTCTCCTCCCTCCGTTACAACACACACACACACACATCCAGGGAGAAGAGACGAGTGTCCCTGCGTCGCTTAGCCCGCCGCAGACGCCTACATAATACCGACGACGCCATACTCTCTTCGCTCAACACCACTACCACCAACGACCGAGGCAGCTATGCCCAACTCGGCCACCTCGACGCCACCACCTCGATCACCCCCACGATCGCCGCCAAACGCTAGCACGTCTCCGAATACGATGTCCACCTCTCCGTGCGTACTCTCCTTCCTTCCTCTCTCCCGAAGTATTCCTCTCCCTCCACTAACACACGCTCCTCGCCACTTCCACTCCTTATTCCGCACCTCCGTTATGGCGACTCTAACGAACCTTGCTCTTACAGGAAACTAAATGCGAACAGCGGCGGCGCGCTGAAACGCAAGGCCGGGGCGGTGGACAGCGACGCCGACCCCGAGAGCGAGGACGAGCTCCTCGACCACGACGCACATCCTTCCGCCACACCGCGCCCGCACTCCTCCCACTCCTCCGCGCGCTCCAACAAACCTCCCTCCTCAAAACCTCCGTCCTCAAAACCTCCGTCCTCGTCCTCCAACACCAAGAACGCGGTCGGCAAGCCCGCTGCCGCGAAGAAGGAGTCGAAGGAGGCCTCCGAGAAGGGTGCGGCAGCGCGGAACGAGTACCAGGACGGGCACATCGTGTGCGAGGGCTGCAAGCGCCAGGTGCCCTTCCGCGACGACGCGCCCCACGCAGAGGGCGCCTTCACGGTCAGGCTCTGGGAGAATCATTTCAAGACTTGGTGCGTGTTTCCTCCGCTCCTCTCCTTTGCATTTTCGATTTCGATTCGTTTTGGTTTTGCTATTCTACTTCGTTTCGATGGTGCTTTCCTTTCTTCTACGTTCCTCTCCCTCCCAACTTTCCCAACTTTCTCCCTCCCAATTCCATGCCCCCATTTCGCGTGTCCCGTGTGTCTCGTGGCGCGGAAACATGGCGTCTTGACATGTTACATCTTACATGTTATTATGTCATTACATGTTATT
Source organism: Pleurotus ostreatus (assembly GCF_014466165.1). Lineage (NCBI taxonomy): Eukaryota > Fungi > Basidiomycota > Agaricomycetes > Agaricales > Pleurotaceae > Pleurotus > Pleurotus ostreatus. Next base: position 3,472,297 of record NW_023503159.1, on the reverse strand, counting down.
CTCCGAACGCGCGCTACCAATACCAATGCCCCATTCTCGCCCCATTCTCAGACCTCTTGGCGCCGTGCCACTCCTTCACTCCTTGTTGATGATTCTCGGACTTTTTGACATTCATTATCTCGGTGGCATGGCGTTTCGCATGGCAGAATACAGGATACAGGATACAGGAGATAGGATACAGGATACCACGTGTCATCCCTAATTCGGGAGAGGTCCTCGAGATATGGGTATGCTGTGCTGTGCACCGGAGACATGTTATTCGCGGCGCGTGTTCTGTTGGCGTATGGGCGTATATGTTCCGTCTTCGGAATCGATGGTTTTATGATTTTATATCGTGTATTTCACTCTATTTCTCCCTTTATCCTCATTTTCCTTTCTTTTCCTTTATTCGCATTTATCAGAACGTAGTGCTCACGTCTCGCCACAGCACCGCCATGTCCGCCTCCTCCGCCTCCGCCTCACACCCACAATCACACTCGCAATCACACCCGCCCTCGCACGCACAAACAACCCCGCACGCACAGTCGCGGCCGCGGTCTCCAATATCAAGCGGCGAGAGGAGCGAACGAGAGAGAGATCGGCACGAGCGGGATATAGATATGGACACGGACGCGGACCCGGACATGCACGATGAAGAGATGCACGACAGAGAGATGCGGGAGCCCCGCGGACCTCGCGAGCTGCACACTCGGGGGCAAACTCGGGGCCAGAGAGACCAGAGAGACCAGAGAGACCAAAGGGAGGAGAGAGATCAGAGAGACCAAAGGGAGGAGAGGGAGCCCGCCCGCGCACGCGTGTCGCGTCCGCGCAGGGGCAGTGAACGGAGCGGGAATGGACTTGGGGGAGTAGGTGCAATTGGGGGATCAGGTGGACCTGGGGGAGTAGGGGGCGCAGGTGGACTTGGGGGATCAGGTGGGCTCGGGGGATCAGCACACCCGTCGCTCGCCGCACTCGCGCACCAGGCGCACCACCCGCCGCATCCGTCGCTCCCTCTGCCCGCGATGGCGCCGCACGCCGCCCCTCATACACACGCACATACACATGCTGCTGCCCACGCGAGTATGTCTACACATGCGAGTCCGGGCTCCCATTCACAAACGACAAATCCCGCGCACCCCTCCCACTTCTCTCACCCCACCCCCCAACCCACGCACCCTAATATAAACACCAACACCAACGCCCCCGCGCACCCCGCCCCCAAGCGCCGCCGCGCCAAGCGCACCGAGGACGAGCGCATCGCGTACCTGCGCGCAGACCCGTACATCGCGGCCTTCGAGCCGTACCGCGTGCTGTGCGCGTCGTGCGACAAGTGGATCCGCCTGCGCCCGAACAGCACGTACTGCAGCATCCCGTGGGACGCGCACCGCAAGAGCTGTCTGAGTAAGAAGGGGTGAGTGCGTTTTTTTGGTTTTTTTATTGGGTTTTGAGAGGGGTTTTGAGTGAGTGAGTGAGGGGGGTTGAGTGATGGGGGGATTTTGTGTGCTTATACCCTGGTGTGACTCCTTTACTGACGACATTTGTATTTGTTCCTTTCTTGCGCTTCGGCATTGCACATTGCAGATCGACGAAACACCTGCAACACCTGACGGTCAACGCGCCCTCGCAGACGCAGACGGGCTACCCCCCGCGCTCCGCGAGCCACGTGCACCTCACCGCCTCCACCTCGCACCCCAACTCGCACCCCAACTCGCATGCGCACGCCCAGTCATCGTCGCGCAACTCCCCGTCGTCGACGTCCGGTATCAAGGCCCGATCGCCTGCTGGCGCCTCTAGCGGTCGCGCAGACGCGCAGTCCGCACGCGCGTCCCGGGGGCGCGAGCGCGGACCCAACACGCTCAACACACTCAACACCATCGACACCACCATCGACACTCCCATCGACACTTCCCCCACATCCACCCCCACTCACACACCAAGCTCAATCGCCCGCGCCGTCGCCCGCGCGCTCGCGGCCCTCCCGTGCGCGCTGCCGACGACGGCGGAGGCGCGGAACGCGCTGTTCGCGCGCGACGCGGGGGCGCGGAAGTGGGACGCGGAGCGCGTGCTGTGCGCGGGGTGTGACCGGTGGGTGGATATTGTGGACCCGGGGACGCTGTTGCGGGAGCGGGGTGGACACGGCTTGGGCTCTGGTGTGCAGCAGCAAAACGGACGGTCTCGGGCTGTGGGGAAAGTGGTGAAGTCGACGGGTGTGAAGAAGGAGAGTAAGGATGTTAATGATGAGGACGAGGACATGGAGGGGGGAGATGCAGAAGCAGAGGGTGAAGAAGACGCAGAAGGGGACGCCGAGGGCGATGAAGAAAGAGAGGGAGGAGCAGGAGGAGCAGGAGAAGGGGAGGAGAGAGAAGACGGGCAGGCGGAGGACCCGTACGAGCGCTGGATTCGGCATCGCGAGGCGTGTCGGGCTGAGAGGTGTGTTCCGTCTCTCTCTGTTTGACTTTTGGTTTTTGGTTTCGCGTTCTGTCAGCTTCGTTTTTCTTTGATTTGTTTTTCTTTTGTTTCGCGTTCTGCGTTCTGCGTTCTGCGTTCTGCGTTCTGCGTTCTGCGTTCTGCGTTCTGCGTGCTATCCTTTGGCGGACGTTCTCGGCATATTCGGAGGAGGTCTCGGCTCCGTGTGGACACGTCCATGGACCATCATGCATTATACACCATTACATTACATTGCCGCGTTTCGTGCAGGCCGTCTGTCTTCATATGTTCGCGTTCTCCGGCGCGTTTTCTTCGCCTGCCCTAGTCCTAGTGCTCGCGTTGCCCGTCGCCTTCGTGTCTTCGTGTCTTCTGCCTTTCTGCCCTTCTGCCCTTCTGCCCTTCTGGGCTCCTTCTGGGAACCTTCTGCGTGACGTGTTGGCGCGTTGGCGCGTTGGCGACATGTTCTGACTGCCATTCTGGCGCGTTGGCTGGCGTGTTGCTGGCACGTCAATCTTTCAACCCGGGACGCGGCGAGTCGGTTCGGACGTGGTCGTTGACGGATTGTGCATGTTGCGTATGGTGCATGCGTTCTGTCTGTCACTCAAGTTCGAGTTACGCGTTTCCATTACTCATTCTTTATTCCTTTTCTTATTCCATTTCCATTTCTTTTTCCATTCCATTTTTTTATCTTTTCGTTTCATTATTCATTATTCCTTATTCCCGGTTTCCGACATACGCTAACCTCCTGCTCTAGCGACCTCTACGCGCGGCACCTCCCCCCCTCCCACCCCTCTCACCCCTCCCACCCCTCTCTCTCCACGCACCCAGCAAACCACACCAACGGCCAACGCCCCACCTCCTCGCACTCGCACTCCTCGCGCCCCTCCACCCAGCAATCCGGCTTCTCGACGTTCTCCGCCGCCTCGGCGTCGAGCGCGGCGACGACGCGTCCGGGCACTGCCACGGCTACCGCAGGAGCGAATGGGAGAGCGAGGGCGCGGGGCTTGTCGGTAAGCTGCAACGAGACGAAGTACGCCACGCACGGTAGCAGTGCGGCGTATAGCGACGACGGAAGGAGAGGGGAGAGAGGACACTCCGGCTCGCGCTCGCGCTCGCCGACGAGCCCGAATGACCGAGGCGGTCGTGATAACGGGAGAGAGGAGAACGAGAACGGGAATGGGGACGGAGAGGGCGAGTCGCCGACGTCTGCGACCGCTAGCTGGGGCTACGCTGCGCACCAGCCGAACGCGCATGGGTATGCGTATAACCCGCACGCCGCTCACCCTTCGCATTCCTCCCACCTCATCGCACAACACCCCAACTCCAGCCATCCCAACCACACCCCTCATCCTGCTGCCCCGTCGCATGAGTCGCGGCGGCGCAACGCCGAGCAGCGCGCCTCGACGCTGCGCTCCGACGCGCTCATCGGGAAGGTCGAGCCCAATCGCGTGTTCTGCAAACTGTGCGAGAAGTGGGTGCAGCTGCGGCAGGACAGCTCGTACTGCGCGTACCCGTGGCTGCAGCACCGCGGCAAGTGTCTCGCGAGGCAGTGAGTGCTGTTTCTTGTTCTTATTTCTTATTTTTCTTTTTTGGTCTTTCTGCTTGTTGGGAGGTGTACTGACGTCGTGTTTGTTTGGACATAGTCAACGGCGGATCGAGAAGGAGGCCGCTATCGCCGGTTTGCGTGCAAGGCGCCATTCTGGGGGCCCGGGGCGCGGGATGGGCAGCGGCATGGGTATGGGTATGGGTATGGGCAACGGCATGGGAAGCGGCATGGGCGTGGGGCAGGAGTTCGACGAGCTCGCCTCGGACGCCGATGCAGACGCCGACGCCGATGGGGAGGTCGATGCGGACGGGGACGTGGACCCCTCTGTTATGATGGATGTGTCTGCTGCTAACGGACGACAGGAGGGACATAGGGAGAGGGATGGGGAGGGCGAGGATGGGGAGGGTGAGGACGATGATCTGGATCTGGAGAGCGAGGAGGGTGTCGAGGGGAGCGTTGATGGGCGGGGAGACGAGCAGGCGAGAAGGAGGAAGAGGAGGCGGATGAGCAACGGGATGGGTGTCGGCGTTGGCGCTAATGGAGTGCCCAGAGGCGCGAACGGGAAGCATGTGTCGAGGCATCCACTTACGAGGGGGGCGATGTACGGCAACGGCAACGGCAATGGGACCATGAACGGTGGCGGGCCGATGATGATCGACGAGCTGGACGCCGAAGGCGAAGACGACGTCGACGCGGAGGGCGAGCCGTACTCGGAGGACCAGATCGTCCGGACGTACTCGCCGCAGCACCATCAGCTCCTTCACGCGCAACAGCAGCATGGGAACGCGCACATGCAGTATCAGCAGCAGCAGCGACGTCCACAGTACAGTCGCCGGCAAGGAGGGCAGGGAGGGCAAGGGCAAGGTGCGAGGATGAGTGCGGGGAGAGGCGGAGGAGGAGGAGGGTATTCGAGACGCGGGGGTCAGCCTGTTGGGTTGGCTGATCTGGATAGTTTGCCTGGTCGGTGAGTAACTCTCTCCATCGTTTACTCTATATTTTATTCCGTTGATTATGCCACTAAATCTAACTGACACCTTTTCCTTCCCCTACTCTACAATGCAGTCGCAACTTCATCTTCCTCGCCATTGACCACCTCTTCTGCACGACGTACGAGAACTCGGACGACATGACCATCTCCTCCCTCCTGACCTACCTGAACGCGGCGATGCCACCCGACAAGCACGAGGACTTCGACACGTCGGAGGTCGTGAAGGCCGTCGCGGCGTTCAAGGAGAAGGGCAAGGTCATCTTCGAGGGGGATACGTTGAGGTTGGTCGATTGAAGCACGACTTGATGGAAGGCGAGTGCATGGGGATAGGGATATGTTTTTCGCCGAAGGCCGTCGCCGCTTATGCATACCTCCCGATCACCTTGGACATACCCACGTACTGCTTGCATCTGCGCGCCCATCAACACTAGTGGTCGCCGCTGTCTTTTCTATGTTTCTTCTCGCACCCAAATCCGACTTCCGACTCGCGAACCAAACCATGGCGCTAATATCTTCCCAATCTCCCCCGTGCATCTGTTCTTTTGCATCATACTCCAGCTTTTTGCTGTCCAGCTGTTCGACCGTTTCGTGCTGTTTCCTGTGGGAGGCCGTCGTGGCGCCTCTTGTGGCGTCTTTGGTGGCGTCTGTTTTTCCGAATTTCCGAATTTCGGAAAGTCCGCGACACGACACGACACGACACGAAACACGGTGCGAAATGTTCATCATAAATATATTTGCAACATATCTTGGTTCTCAAGTATGTGTTCTGGAACGTGCGCTGGCAGGTCCAAGGCTCCGATGTTTCCTCATCCTCGCCTTCAGCGCGGCTTGGAAGCTTGACTCGCTCGTTTTTACTCTATCCCACTCCGCCCTACCCCGTCTTCGAACCACTGCATCCCTTTCTTGGACTTTGGACTTGCTGTTTATGTTTCTTGGTATCTTGCCATCGCTATCTCATTCCAAATCCGATTAACTATGTATATTATTTTACCGTTGCTTTATCCATCCACTACTTATCACTTATCATCAACATCTTTCATCATCATTTACTGTCACAACCCCCGCATCGAACCTCGAACACACACGTTTCATGCTCCTACATACATCGCATTCCGCAGCTGACATTGCTATTCGACCCTCGCGCTCTTGTTTTGGTTGTTTTGGTTCTTGACCCGTTAGTGGCGCCTTATATTTCTTTCTTTGTCTTGCTTGCTACCATCCCCGTCCCTCCGTTAATCACGCCCAACATATCCCTTTACTGCTTTTATTCTTCCATTTCCTCATGTTCATGTTCCGCCCACGCTTCTGGCGTACCGGGGACTCGGCCATTCTGCAGGGCGTCACACCCTTCATCTATCATACACCATCTCCGCCGCCGTGTGTTTTACATGTTTTGATACGTGTTCTTGATGTTTTGCTTTGTTTCTATATCTACCTTTCTCCTTTCTTGTTTTTGACGTATTTCTATTATTTGCTTTGTTTTATCCCTACCCCGTCGATTTCGCCCTGCGCAGACGCCACTGCTCGCCGCTCTCCCCGCGAGCTAGCCTGCCCAATCCAATATCGTACGGCTTCTCGCCTAACGACGTATGGACTTCTTGGGTTCTTGACTATCACTCCTCGGCGCTTCTACTCGCGTCCGGTACGGCGGAAATCGACACGCAGACAGCAGCCCCTCGATCAAATTCTTCCCTGCTCTTACCTAGACCCACTATCATCGAATCCGAAGCGACAATCAACGTCACCTCGACGAACATCCAAAACATCTTTCAATGCCGTATTTATCAAAACTGCCTCGCTACGACACTTGCTCAAATCGAACGCTCATAGACACGTCTCCAATCCATCACTCGCAATCAATCATAATCATCCTTATACAACAAACACACATACCCACACATCTTGCACGCACACAGAACCCATGTATAGCGATAGCCTTTCTTGTCTTTCTTGTTTTCTTGACAATGTACGATTCGTACTATGTACCAGCTACTCCAGAATGCAAAAATCTCGTTCTCAGTCATAATTTGCAATCTATGTCGCGTCTAAGTTTGGGCGCGTAGTTCCAGAACGCAACGGTTAACGCTCATGCGTGCACGACGCACACGCACATCGGTGGTTCGACAAAACGACTACGACTGAGGGACGTATACTGTGGTGTACTTCCAAGGCTAGACACTGCACAGCACTCTCAATCTGAATGTAAAACACACACGCGACGCAGTGGCACTGCTCGTCTCCGCCCTACTGTGTTTTCTCAGTCTTATTTGTTGCTTACGCCAAAATCAGAAAGCAACATTCATGTTTGTGTTCGTGTCCGTGTTCGACATATGCCCAACATATGCCCGACAACGACATATATAATAATATCTTGCCGTCTGGTCTGTGTTTCGGGTGCTGTGGGCTTGATGCATTGATGCTCGGAGGGAGCCATGGCCATGGTCGTGGTCGTGGTCAGGTATTCTTTTGGGTGTTCGGTCTGTTTGATCAATGATGAGGCTGTTCGCTGTATGTCATATTTAATTAACGTACCCCTTGAAGACTCCCATGTTTGTCACAGCGTTGTACCTACATGGCCCACGCATCTACATGTTGAGGCCATCAGCATCCTGGGATTTCATTCCTTATGTACCCACGTAACTCACATTTCCGTATGTTGTAATTCTGTGGTGCCCATACGATGTGGCGAAACGCCATCGACCCTCCGACCGTCCTACGTAATTGTGAATTGCCCATTTCCGTATGTTGTAATGTCCGTAATAGAACCAGAGCCTAGCCGGTGACCGGTGACTGGCGGCCCTTGAGTAAAGGTTGAATAAGCGAGCGGGACATACACATTTCCAGTTAAGTACTTACGCGTACTTACGACCCACCACAGAGCCGGACGAGCGACTCAGACGCGGACCACAAGAACAGAAATAGGAATCTGGATACGGGAGTGGTTCCATTTAATCTTATTTTTGGACAGTGTTATGTGAGAATCGTATCGAATGGCAAGACCCTCGAATGTTATTTCCTGAATTTGTAATTTGTCTGATACACCTACCACATATACTCTGTGTACGTACGCACCCACGTATATACGCACTCCTGCCCTGCAAAAGGTGAGTATGTTTATTCTGTTACCTACGCCACCTCTCGATGAACTGCATGTGTGCCTATGTATATTGCATATTTCGTATGGCATATGTCGAGTTTAATTTTATTCCTAGGAGATCCGTCCTAAGACCCTGGAGGTTTGTGTCGTGTGTGCACGGTGCCCACCACGCCGACCAGAATATAGCATTCAATGCTGTAAAAACGCAAACACAAACATAGACACCACGCGCTTGAAGTTTGAAGCTTGAAGACGGAGCGCCGTGCTACGCCGCAGTTGTTCCAATCTCCTTGCTGTTATGCTCATGTGGATTTGGGTTGGAGGTTTGCTGATAAGTATTCTTCGTATGTGAGTTGGTTCGACCGTGCTAACACAGAAACATCAACATACACGCTATACGAGTCTGTGCACCGTGCTCCATGTGCGACTCCCAAGGGTTGATAATTTGAATGGTTTGTCTTCGGGTCCATTAATCGTCTTCCATATTGCAAAATGATGAACCGAATCGTGGCACCCTATGTTTCGCATTCAAATTTCAAGGGGCGTGTGACATTCGTATGTTTCGCAGAGAGAAGCGTAAGTAAGTGCAGGCGATCGGTGGTTTGTTATGTTAGCCGGAGAGTCCGTGCCGAATATGAGCTTGAGGCTTCTGGGGAAGATTTAGATTGTTTGCCCGTTAGAAAGACACCGTGACCCAGAGTTGTGGAGTCGAATGGCACTGGAAGGTTCTTGAATGAAGTGATTGCAACGCTCATGCTGTTTCTTGATAATGCATAGCGCCGCAGAACGTACTCTAGCGCTCGGCGAGGAAGGGGATGGTTATGCTGGAACAGTACACTTCGTATTAGCATTGGCGCGTGTGCTATGATGGATTTACCGTGAAGAGCTTGGTATCAAGCACGCCACCTAAAAGAGGCGAAGAACATCCGTGAATACATGTAAATCGGAAAGTGGGAAACAAACAACATCAACTAGAAGACACGTATATCCCCGCCCGCACATCACGGTTTGGGGGAGGCTCGGAGACCGTGTAACGGGGTAGGCATGTCGTTAAACCTTTGTTCCAGGTTCCTTCCGAGGAGTATGTATGTTTATGAGTTATGTTGTGTTTCTGTTCCCATCGGCACCGATTGAATGGTGGGTGTAAGGTGGGCGGTTTGAGGGTGTATCTTTGAGTCACAGGAATTCTAAAACTTCGGTTTTTTGAGCGGTGATGAGATCCCTTCGACCTAATGTAGAGATGCTGTGAATGCTTTGTTTCCGCGTGATGATGAACGCAATAGAACGAACCGGGGCCTGGTCTCGGCTCGCTTCTTGGCTCGCATCCTTCTTTCGACATATAAACACAATGAGCCTACGTCGTGGAGCGGCGATGACAAATAAGCGTGGATAACGCTGTGGCGAAATATAAATGGATTCAGTGTGACTGATAGATGGGTCGATGATGGGCTATCGTAGCATGACATACGGTAACAGCTTATGTTCGATAATTCTCTCACCGTTGATATCTGGTGAGGAACCGGCGCTGAGGAAACGACGACGAATGCTGAAACATGGAACAATATCAATGATAATTAATAATCATCTCAAATTAAGTTACGTACCCTCTTGATGAGGCTCGAGGCTTGATGTAGCGATTTCAACGGTTAGGCAGAGTACAAGAGATATGGGACGCATATGACTTTGATATGTTTATTGCTTTGTCGGTGCAATTTGTTGTACGGAGGTGGTGTGTTGTCGAACTATGAGGCCATCGTGTTGCGTGCATTTGACGATCGAAAGGTTGAACACAACAGTGAAACTTATGCCACTATCGGTGATTGCAAGGCGCCCAGTGCGAGGCCTGGAAAGAGAGAAGTAAGTGCTTAAACCTACGGCGATCTCAATATCAATACAGCCCACTCGTGAGGTCCCGGGTACAATGCATCGTGCTTCCTTCATATCCTGTGTCGTCGGCATGTGTTCACCTGTTCGTCGACTCCGATTAATAGATGTTCGCCTTCCGTATGAGGTAGCATTCAAAGGCGAACGAACATACAAACCGGCGTTACTAGCCATGTACAGCTCGTGTAACCTAGGAAAGGATAAGAATGGGCTGTGTTCGGTTCAGGCGCGAACATACCATGATGTCGCTTGATGAAATAATCGTGTCGGCTGAGCACAAGTGAGTTCGGTTCGTCTGATAAATGAAAATGAATAGGTCGGAGATGAGAGAGACAGTGATAAATCAAGGAGTGGAATCGCTGTCGAGTCGTATAGCTAACTCCACGGCATGGATGAACTGATATGATTGATAATCCTTAAAGACAAAGGGATTCGATTCTGGACTATGGGGTTTGCTACATCTATCATGAGATTCGATCACGCCCATTATCAGATATGGTTTTTATTTCGGAGGAACGTTGACATGGAACTGACCTCGTAAGGATCTGGCACATGTCGAAGCGTTTCTGACACCCAGAGCTTGGCGCATTCTAACCTTGGGTTTGAATGTTGAAATCGCGCCGCGGAAGCAGCCGATCAACAATTATTTCAGTGTCCTGCAAAAATGCACCGATTGTGATGCTAGCTGCCAGCCGGTGGCGTTGGGTACGACTGCGAGGTCTGAATGCGCCCAACTTCAACCCTCCACAATCATTCTCGAATTCGTAGGACCAAGCAACCCGCTGCGCACGTCAAAGCAAAGTCCTGCGGCGCCAAGGCCCAGGACAGTAATCTACGAGTCTTCTTGTCGATTTCGCCACATAGTCTCCAGAGGAACAAGACCGAACGTGATGACGACGGGATATTCGGCGTTGATACAACTATTTAATGATGAAGGGTGACACGCACCAATCGACGAAGCACCACAAGCACCGACTTAACTATATCTTTCAAAACGCTGATACTTGACGATTCTACCAGTCGCCATGGTACATACTCGCTTCCTACGGCATTGCAGTACAATGGGTGTGTATGGCAAGGCGTGATCGTGGTATGTCGGCCAGAGTTCGTCGTCCGTGATAATTTATCGCTGATCGACTGGCGGTCGCTGTATCCTCGTCTGCAGTCTCCATCACCTACACCTGCGATTAAGAACAGCACAACCGCCGAAGATATCATGAAAGTCGACTATTCTCATCAACAAGTCACCCCCAGCAACCGGCAGGGCATGCCATTCGAATGAGAGTGATTCCGTTGCTGCACTAGCCTATTCAAGAGGAACATATCGAGGAACGTAGATCCTGACCAGAGTAAGACATCGAGTTTCCAACTTGAAAAGCACACAGAGCAGAGGAGGTAATGCTTAGGCGCCCATCCGAGAATCACCGCTCCAGCTACTTATTTTCGGGCCGAGCCCCGGTAACCAGTAATAGTTACTTTCTAGTTGTAAAGGTCGCGAAGTCTAGCAAAATCTCAACTTGAACTTGTGACACAGCTCTTCGAGTTGCCAGAGTGAACCTTCGTCGGCCGGATAGCTTGAAGCACCACCAACGACTCGTGACTCAAATTATTGAACTATCGAAAACAGCTGTTAAACTAGCCAAACGTCATCATTCATGGCTTGGTTGACGTTGGTAGCAAGAAGGACTAATCGAGCTACGCGGATGGACACTGTGGAGCCCCAGCCCCAGGGATACACTGGCCACCCATTGCCAAAGTCGCCATTCGAACACCAGCAAAGTTGTGGACGTCCATCAGCGCAGCGCACCTCGCTGGATCGCGTCCATTCTGCAAAATCGCCATGTGTAGCTGAAGGAAGGCCGATCAGCAACTATGCGTCCAAGGACTTCGTAGATTTCTCACCATGCACTCCGACTTCGTCGGGGCCCAGATGATGTTACACCCTGGCGCGTTGGCAGAAATATACTGCCAGAGACCGGGAGTGACGCTTCGAATATGGGTAGAGCACGGTGCCCGCGCGATGGCCGAGCAGAATTCATCTAAATAAATACTGCGTGAGTGGGCGCTACGTCGGTAGTCCCAGAAGGATTATCGAACGCACCGAAGAAACCGTTGCTGGCGAGGGGGCCTAAGCACTGGCACGGGGTACAGGTCCTGTGGGAGGTGATGGGGCCTGGCTGGCCCCAAACAGCGAAAACTGCAGTAGGAGCGACGAGGATGGCCCACGTCGCCAACAAGAGGAATTGAAAGTTCATCGAAATCTGCAGGAGAAGGGCAAGAATTAGTACTAAGGCTCCTCAGCGGATGAAAAGTAGCTTACCAAAAGATATCAAGAGGAGATTGCTTGTAAGTAACGATGCTCGGTGAACTTGCTGCCCAAATTGCAGAGATGTTCATGCATTATATATCGTGAAGAAGATACCGTGAAACCCGCCCCGACGGGCTGGCCGGATCTTGACTAGGACTCCCTTAATATCGCGCTCCTCCACAGAGACTCGAGATGAAACGGCGGACGCAGATGCTACTGTCACTGAGATGGAAAGCCAATGATTCGGGTCCGAACGAAGCAATGCAGAAGAAGAGAAGCGGATGTTTTTAGAGTGATCGGTATACTAAGCTGTAAAGCATTGACTTACTGGGATTGGGATTTGCGAACCCCCTCTCATCGTGCCCAGGCACAACGATGACGTCCAATGTGCATCGTCGTTTCATGCATACGCAAGGATTATACGAACTGCAGAGCCCCTTGAAAACCGAGGGTCTAGAGGTGCAGATGTACGACGCTTTGGGGAGACGGCGTACTACAACCAACAAAGAGGGCAGTTCGCCAAGCGTCTGGGCAATACGCATTCCTCACCGTATGACCCATGCCGACGGAAATGACCCACCCAATCTCTTGGCTCCAAGCTTAGAGAGCTGACCGCCTACACCGAGCCTCACCGACGTCGCCTTCAACCATGAAATGGCCTCCAACACAGCCCGAAAGTATCCTTCGATATGTCTCCCCTATAGGCTAGCATACTGACTTGTGGCCAGAGCCAATGAAGCGCGTCTCTGATCTTGTCAGCAACATCTACAAGAAGGCAAGTTGAACCAGGTCAGTAATAATCTCAAAGGATACGACGATAGCAACTTAGCAACGACCCACAATTCACAGAGACCTGTATCCTCGCAGATACGGAACGCAGCCACGTATAACGTGCATAATAACTACATGTCGGTCACGAGCCCGTACTATGCAAGCAATGTTGGAGTTAATGATCTCCGACATTATTGGGCGTCTATATGGTTGCTCTCGGCTCGGACCGGATGAATCCTTGTCCAGACCGCGACTTGATGTTATTCCGTTCTTCCATGCTGCCGAAGTGGGAAATTGAAGCGGGTGTTGTGTATACAGTGGGCGATATCATTCAGACCCGTCTAGCAGTTCTAACGCACTGCTCCTTAGGAATAGGCCATGCTGCTCATACAGAAGTGGCCTTCCTGGCCCAAGATCTACTTCAATGTATCAACACGATCTCGCCAATCAAACCATTGTACTCCACCAACGGTGTCTGGAAACGACTTTAGGTCCTCTCGCACCTGCACAGCGACGATATCGAAACATATATATGGCCATCCTTGTTGAGGTTGCCTCGGAGTTTCGAAGGGGCACAAACGCCAGAACTGTGACTTAGAAGCTCTATTCTGCTCCAAATCGGCGGCACATTGATCTTGTGAAGGCCACGGCACTACCCCTGCCCCACTGCTGAGACGAATGCCAGAACCAACCACCCGTGAAAGCTGGATCCGCGAAACTACTTTGAATACTCGCCGCTTCTTTGCTTCTTCTCCGAAATCCTGGCAGAGACGCACCTCTCAGTAGCTGGGCTTTGTTGATATACGCTGCCGTTTACATGCTATCGGAGTTTTGTATCCTTTCTATCATCCTACCCTCGCGTCGTGTTTTTCCGACCGCGGCTGAGTCGCTACGTGTACACCCCATCAGTAGGTTTCTGTCCGCCGCGATCTTGACTACTTCAACCAACCACTCGCCCATGATGCCTTCCTCGTTACCTTGTCCTCTGCAATAATGAACAGTACATCTCCATTACGCCCTATTTCCGGCGCCCAGGAAACTGATGATATGCATCATAGGGCCCTGTTCGGGAGCTGCGTTTCTACGTATGTTCTTGTCCATCACTTTTGCTCCCCATTGTAAGATCCATGTGCGTTGCATGTCGCCTACCCCGTGAATCCGTAACTGATAGCTATGGTGCAATTGGCGCGTACCGCGCCGTAAACCATGAATGCCAACTGGTTCGCCAACCAAATCGGTTCTTCTGAATGTATCGTATTCATGCATGCAACGTTCGTCCCAACCACGCCGTTCACCTATGGAATATAACATGTTAACGTTTCCATGCGAAACATACCGTAATCAGCACGTATCTACGCGTCGTTCCCGCCGACCACATGTCCGAACAGTGGTCCGCGCACAGTCACGAACGATGCACGCTGGGGACGGCCGATGCTAGCGATATGTGTTATTTCACCTGATTACCCAAGGCCCCGAACACGCAGGCGCGCCCACGTTTTGCGCGGTTTGTTTGCTGCTTTGTTCGGGTGCGTTGTTTCCTGGAATATAATATCATGGGCTTGATGATCACTTGATCAGTGATCGTCGCTCGTGGAGATTGTGCTTGTGTTCGTCTATACGTATGATGCCGGATGTATGGTCCTCGAGTGTCATACGGCGAGTCTATTGCGGTGTAGCGTGTAACATTGGACGAAGAAGTAATGTTATTATGGAACATCCCGAATCTGAGAGATGATAAGCTTCTTCTTAGTTAGAAATCTGATTTCCTCCGTGGATATCAACTGATGCAAACGGCCTCGTTCTTGAGTTCCACAAGTAGAAGTGGTTCGGTTAGTAGTTAGTAGTTACTCATCGTAAAGTGGTTATCCAGGATATCACAGGAATCACAGGAATCGCCATTACCCACGGGGTTATCTCCTGCTAAGTGCTCAAACCGCTCGAGGAGCTCAAACAGATACATGGTGTCCCGACGTCTCCCAAACAATAAGGTCACCCGCTCCCCGTAAAGTGTCCCGACCCGACTATATTTCCAAATGGAGTCAACGGGACGCCCGAAAGGTTCGACTCCGAACTCCGGAGGCTGCATGAGCTTTTCGAACGTTGATCCCCATGACCAGTACATTCCCCGAGCCCTCTGCAGAGATTCCAAACGCGCGCCATGTATACTGCGTATCCGCCGAGATCATTTGCTTCTAACCACGGGATCGGACTGGTCGTGGAGACTCCTCGTAGAGGCACACCTCATCGTCAATGAAGGGGATAACACTGCCGACAGTCGTCTGCTGTTGGTCACTCCCAAGGTTCGTGAAGCTCGACAGCCCCCATCTTGTCAATAAGGCCCTCAGGTCGCGGGCCTTACTCGGATCAGCCTCAAGTTTGAAGACTCCAGGAGGATTACTCACGCCCTGTACGCCTTGAATACTCGAATACATCGTCCGACACATTGGGCGTCGTGAATGATCTAAACAAGTCCCTCTACATCACTAGGTCATGTCATGATCATTTGATTTGACACAACCCACCTCTTTCTGCGCCAAACGCGCCACACGGACAAGAGGAATGGTCACCAGTCACCGGTCACTGGTCTCTCCAGTGCATGCCTCCACTAAATGGTATGCGTTAGCGCAATGATTCTGCGTGTTTGGAGACCCACGACGCCAACGTGCTCAGGCTCGCGCAATATCGCACAACCGCAGGAATGAAAGGATGCTCGATAGGGTGGAGCCGGTAGGCGTGTCAGAAAGCTATATAAACCCTCCCCGCACCTCCTCACTTCCTCAGCAAACCTTTAGCCACTTACCAGTAGTAAGCACCTTCTCTTCTCTCTCTCACCCTTCTTGGCACTGATTTGAGGTGTGATCTATAGGCTTTATCGTCAGCCAGCAATCACAATGCGTGTCGCACTCTTCGTCCTCGCTTTCGCCGCTGTGTTCGTCCTCGCCAACCCCAGCGGTGACAAGAAGAAGGCCAAGAAGACCAAGACTCCTACTCCTGCTGCTGCTGCCGCTGAGGAGCCCGCCCCTGTCGATGGCGGCGATGCCCCTGCTGCTTAAGCCTAAAAGGTCATAAACCTCCTGACTTGCTCTTCTTGTTCTGACAGCAGCTTTTGCATCCGATTAGTCCTCAATAGATAGCCGACTCACCCACATTGTGGATCCCTTGCACTCGGATGATGTCGACAATCCACCTCCGCCCGTAGTATAGTTAGTGATCTATTTGTCAAGCGTACTACGCCCAATAGACCGTCAATTGCTGCGTACTCTAAATCTCGTTGTCACGCGATTAAAATCTGCTGTGTGGCACAAGCCCCAGGCCCAGTTCTTGAATTATATCAGAGAGATGCGTGCGTGCTATTCCGCCGCGCAAGCTGCCTCGGAGGGATAGGTCGATGAGGCCCTATCTGGGGACGGAAACAGCAAAGCATTGAACACGATGAAAAGGTATGGAATCGAACAATATCCAGGACAAGAGCGCAGCCAGACATGGCAACCTATAGGCGAAGAAAAGCAGCAAAGCAGAAAAGCCGTCAATAGACAATGTACCACGGCCACGGCGAGTCGGCCAGCTTGCCCATCGAGGGTACGCGTGAACGGGCGGTCCGATATCCCTAATGCTGGTGCCGCCGGGAGTGTCGCTGTCAGGACGTCCGTGGCCTCCATAAATTCCATTGGTGATATGTATATGAGCGCCTGAGCTACAAGCCACGAGCTACGTATACGTTGTTAGCGTATGGCAAGCACATTCCTATTCCTATCATCAGTACCATACCTCGCAGACGTAAATCAAACCAGAAACGCACCGAACCGCAAGCATCAATCGCAATATTAACCGGACGGGCGACGATCCATTCTAGGCCCCCGGCCGATATGGCCCCGTTGTCTGACGTCTATTCCCTGGGCCCTATTCGTTATGGCCAATTCGGGCAAACGCGAAACTGAGAAAGGGAATGAAGAACGAGGAGCATAACCCATATCCGCCATATGAGCATCTGATATCTGGTGTACGGTATCTGGTGTCTGACATGTAGACCGGCGACGACGAATTCGAACACGGGAAGCGATGTCTTTCCCTTCTTTCCTTTCTCGACGTCCGACCCAGTTTGACTCCTACTTCATTAATATTCTCATACATTCTTCATTCTCATACCCATTCTTCTTCATTTCTTCATAGGTCTATTCGCTACACCGTCTATCATCTGTCATCAGCACGCAATCAGTTATTTGCCTGTTCAAATAGCAACTTCGATGGGATAGACACAAACTCGCCTGACGTGCACGTGTCAGAGGCTACGTGTAACATGGGTGCCTGGCGTCGGTGGCGATCGATCCCCGGCGGCAGAGTGAGGATGTATGTGCATGTACATAGGTGTGCATCGCGGGTAAGGGAGGCCTAAGGCCCAGGGAGCGAGATAGCAGGATAGCGAGATTGCCATGGATATTTGAATATCTGAATATTTGGATGCACGGCCAGGATGGTAGGCAGTAGGTGCGCATGGCGAATGTTCTCGCGCGTGATGCGGTGCATCAGCTCGACTCGGGTTCGACTGCACGACGGTATTCGGGTCACGGCCAGATAGAGAGATAGAGAAACCTTCATGGACATGAATGATGTGATGCGATGTTGAAGATGAATATGGACGCGAGCTGCATCTGCTGCATCTGCGTGCCAGCCTGATTCAAACATACGCGTTAGCACTGCCAGAAACGAACTAGGGAATGGGACCGCGTCGAAAGAAGGACTCGGAAGAACGAGTTGGAAGAAAGAAGGTGTTGGAAGAAGGCAGGAAGGTGGTGGGTATCAGATATCAAGGCACCACGCGGTTCGAATATCGGACGGGTATCAGACACGCAGACATCTGCTAAGTCATGCACGAGCATGTGCGCCAACATCGCGAAGGTTCGTACGCGCGGGTATCAGTATTCTGGATAATGAGCATCATTCCAGAATCCAGTATCATAGCCACCCACTCACCCATGCACGCATCATATGCATGCAATCGTGTATCGTGTATCGTGCATCGTGCATACTCTGACGCCTGTCCGACTCACGATGAATTTGAACCTGGCACTGCCGGCTCGCTGCTCAATTTACGATTTTACGACGGGATTCCAATTCGGGATTCTCTTTCAAGGATTTCTTCCCTGGATATTGTTGATACATTTTCATCGTGTTCATCGCTTTGTTTGATATGGCCTCATTAATTATAACCTATCCTTCCGACGTAGCTTGCACGGCGGAATGGCAACGCACACATCTCTCTGATATAATTCAAGAACTGGGCCTGAGGCTTGCGCCACACAGGCCCGCCGCAGCTTCTAATCCTAATTTTTGCGCGTGACAACGAGATTCGGAATACGCAGCAATGAATGATCTATTGGGCGTAGTACGCTTGACAAATAGATCACTAACTATACTACGGGCGGAGGCGGATTGTCGACATCATCCAAGTGCAAGGGATCCACAATGTGGGTGAGTCGGCTATCTATTGAGGACTAATCGGATGCAAAAGCTGCTGTCAGAACAAGGAACAAGAAGAGCAAATCATGAGGTTGATGACCTTTTAGGCTTAAGCAGCAGGGGCATCGCCGCCATCGACAGGGGCGGGCTCCTCAGCGGCAGCAGCAGCAGGAGTAGGAGTCTTGGTCTTCTTGGCCTTCTTCTTGTCACCGCTGGGGTTGGCGAGGACGAACACAGCAGCGAAAGCGAGGACGAAGAGTGCGACACGCATTGTGATTGCTGGCTGACGATAAAGCCTATAGATCACACCTCAAATCAGTGCCAGGAAGGGTGAGAGAGAGAAGAGAAGGTGCTTACTACTGGTAAGTGGCTAAAGGTTTGCTGAGGAAGTGCGGTGGATCGGCGGGGCTTATATAGCATCCCAGCATGTCCATGTCTTGACGTGGTAGTGGGTGCGCCGTGTCGAGGTGCCTATCGTTGCGTCCGTAGCGCGAACGCCAACGCGGGGCACCATTCCCGCTGTCCCGTGGCGTGGCGGACACCCCAAACGCTGGCCAACGCGGCAGCGATAGGGCGTCCATGGGTGATTGCGTGCTCTGAAGTCAGCTAATCGTTTGACTGATAACGGGCTACTGGTTAGATCATTGACCCTGAGAACTTGGAACTTGGAACTTGGAACTTGGACGAGGCGTGCGGTATACCACGTCTCTAGGCTATTTGCATTAGGTCGCAGTTAGGTGCGCAGGTGGTATTGGTCTGGCAGTAAGTCATCTTAGCTTGGTGTCATAACGTGTCGAGTAGCTGACGCAGTATCGCGACATGCTGGTTAGCAGAAGTGAAGCAGACTAAGGACAGAAACTTGCGGAACGTGGGGTGAATGGGCTCATTTCCATTTTGGTTGCGTTATTGGACATTGAAAGAGGGTCCCTCCAGCACGTGAAGGGTTTAGAGAGCCGCGTAAGGCCTGCGAGTGTGCAGCTTGGAGGACTTGTTCAGGATGAACTCCTGAGGTAAGTTAGACGCCCCACTACATACCAAAGAACATGGACTAATATGGCGGCCCGACCAGCCGGGCCGACGCTGCCTTTCTCCTCTTCCGAGACCCGCACTGCATTCCGGAAAAACATCAGAACGACAATGTCACTCTGATGCGCGCCCGAGTGTCAACTAGAATTGCGGGGATCCCGACGCCGACATTGCTGTTTGGCAAGCCGTGTCCGTCGTTCACGTTCAACTGGTCGAAGTCAAACCACTTCCAATGGCCAGAGCTCAGAGTTCAGATCTCAGAGGTGTACGCGCGAATATGTTCCGTTCAAAGGCGCGTGGGAGGTGGATTTCCATTTGATGGCTTGTGGTTTGTGGTGTTGCAAGATTTTGACTCTTCGCGTCGACATAAGCTCGTGGAGCTACTCATTCCGCATCGATGGGTGTGTTCAGAACTTGATGCATGATGCATGATGTATGATGTGGCATATCCTTTGGGTCGGTCGACAACAGCGGATGTGAGTTTATCATATACACTCAAGCATCATTTTCTGATTCCAAATTTCCGTCAGCAGAACAAGGCATATTCGTCCACATTACCGGTATAAGGCAAATGCAAGCTCAAATCCATCATGGTTTTCCTTGATTGCTCTCTCCAAGAGTTAATTCGGACCTCATTATGGGGTGAGCTTATTCTGTGAGCGGTTTGCAGCATGGAGGAGCAGCCGGGAAATCGTGCCAGCCCGGCTCGCAGGAGAGTGGAAGAGGAGGACGTCTTCAAACGGTCGGTGTCGCGGGCTCGCTCGCGGTCCAGTTTAATGACCGAGGAAAGCGAAACACACCCGCGATGCGACTCCTCCTGCCTCCCCCGATCGGCTCTTCTGTTGGCGTCGCTCTGGCCTGTCTTCCAGGAAGTCGGAACTCCCGGAACTCTCTTTGTCTTCGTCAACCTCCCTTCCGAGGCAATATACGTGTCAGGTGCCCTCGTTTATGTCTTCTGGGTCCTATGAACCGATAGACTTTCGCTGCGGTCTTGCTATTACGTCGATTGCAACGCCCGCTGCGCCGTATCGAACTAGACTTTGACTCTCCATTCTGCGTGGTTGCGATATGTGCGTATTTTATTATGGGATAATGTCAATTAATATATCGTATGAATCTCATCAACAGACAGAGGCTATCCTTGAGAGGATGTGACGCGTACCGCCGGTAGTTCGAGGCCGTCGCGTCCTGCATGCTCTTCGAAGATCTGTCACCCCCATTCTGCTTCTCGCTTCCCTCGTTCATCCATTGGTGGGAGACGACGAGACTGATATGATGGAGGGGCTGTTCATACACGCGTTCATGCGTTCGTTCGTGCATCCATATGATGCGCTTGATACTGATACATCGACGAAGATGTTTTCTCGACGGCGAAGCCAACTCAAATAGCGCGGAACACGCCCGTTCGGGATGGTCAGAAACGTCTGTTCTTCATTTCCTCGGACGATCTCCATCTGGCATCCCAGTATCTCAGTAGTATCCCTCGTTCCTGGCGAATTGACGCGGTTCGCCTACTTCCTCGCCTTGTGCGGATCACACCGAGCCGGGGGTGATGCATTGATGCATTGATGGTGCCCACCACGCTCGAACCACCCCGTGTCCGCGCCGCGCACCAGGTATTCCACGAATACGTCCGATCCCGCCCCCAATCGCCCGTATCTGGCTTTCATGATGCCTTGTCTGCTGGGCTTATTCGGGGCTTTGTCACAACCGAAGCAGAAGACGTATGTTCGGCGCAGATCTGACGTCCTGGATCGTCGTTGCGAACGCTTCAGTGAGTTATCTTTTTGTTATTTAGTTTGCTTTTTCCCTTCGACCGACGTAGACTTAGTACGCCTGTTAACCCCACGTGGTCCATTACTTGGCTGCTCCGCCGCTGCATATGTCAGGATATACATACATATGTCCAATATTTGCGAAATGTCGTGACTAGTTCCTTGACACCGGATCGCCCCCTGGACAACGTCCCAGCGTCTTGAATGAACCACAGCTGACCAGCCCTGCAATTAGATACGCAAAGGCCGCCTACATCGTACAGCACAGCACTACCACCACATATTCCGCTTGTTTAGAAGACAGGAAGAATGCCCGTGACTTCAAGTCCCTTTCGTCGGATGGCGCCGAAAGTAGCAGGCAGGAAGCGTGAAGGGGTGCTCGAAGGGCCGCAACATACCCCCGCTCCAAAGTGCAAGGCGTGCCGTCAAACAGTATATAAACCGCCTTACAACGACCTAGTTCTTCAGCAAACTTTTAGCCACTTACCAGTAGTAAGCACCCTCTCTTCTCTCTCCCTCCCTTCGTGGCACTAATGCGAGGTGTGATCCATAGGCTTTATCGTCAGCCACCAATCACAATGCGTGTCGCACTCTTCGTCCTCGCTTTCGCCGCTGTGTTCGTCCTCGCCAACCCCAGTGGCGACAAGAAGAAGTCCAAGAAGCCCAAGGCTGCTGCTGCTCCTGCTGCTGCTCCCGCTGAGGAGCCCGCCCCTGTCGATGGCGGCGATGCCCCTGCTGCTTAAGCTAAAAGGTGATAAACCTCCTGACTTGTTCTTCTTGTTCTGACAATAGCTTCTTGCGTCCGATTAGTCCTCAACTGATGCTCGGCTATCTACCATATCACCCATTGGATAGTGCCGACGCTCCACTCGTAGTGTAGCAAATTGGCTGTTTGCCAAGCATAGTGCCTAATGCCTAATAGATCATATTTGCTGCCCGTGAAATGATCGTATACTTGAGGCTTGTCATTAATTGAGGGTGTTGGCACGCATTGGTCGTTTGGTGCCCTTGAGACGAGAACGCCCTGCGTGATTCCATGCAAAATCCAGATCATTATTCGGGTACGAGTATAGCCTAGCCTACTAGTCTATTCCCGCGTCCGCTACTGCGTTATCATCACGACATCATCTGCACGCCTGTAAAATAAAAAAACACCGTCAGAACAACCGAAAATACCGACGTATGAGTGTACGGGTGCTTGCAAGCTTACGAGTTTAGAAGGGAAGGACCGCGGCAGCCGCGTCGGCCACCACAGGCGCTGTAGGAACGGGCGGAGCGGCGGGTCTAGTAGGGCGTTTGGCCTTCTTCTTGCGCTTCTCCATGCCGGGGGAGGCGGCGACGAACACGGCGACGAAGGCGAGGAGGAGGAGTGCAGCGCGCATCGTAGATTGGGTGGTTTAGACGTTTACGCGTTTACGGCTGAAACGCTGATGCCTGTGCATGCGGTCAGCGTTGCGCAACGGAAAGGAAGAAGGAGGTGACGTACTGTAGATTGTAGATAGTGCGAGTGGCGCAGGGTGCTGAAAGTGGGGTGGTTGGCAGAGGGTTTATATACCGCTAAGACACCGATATATCGATTCATATCGCCCGAAGCGCGTCGGTGTCTTGGTATCCTGCGCCTGCTTTCAGAAATTTGCGCCTAGGGTCGGCTGGCGCAGTTGCACAGTTAGTCAATACTGAGGATTGAATATTGCAATATTGAATGTTTGGGCGTACAACGTTGAGAGAATTGACGGAGCCGAAGTACACGATCGCAGAAACAGGTTGATATTGCGCGCCCACTTCGCGATCGAGGTGATAGCAGCCCACGGACAGGTTGCTTACCGGTGTCATTGGTCATTCAATGCCCGCAGTAGGGCCTTCGTCGTCCGACTCCTAGTCCGAGGTTTGAGAGACGCGTGCGCCGGGCTGAACCTCGTTGGTGGAAATTGCACGAAGCTCGACACCACCTTGCGGCTTGTATCCGATCCCAATTCTCGGTGTTGCTGCTAATCCAGATTCCAAATTCCATCGAGAAGCGGCAGTTGGGACCGCCTGTGACATACATAGACAGGACAGGCAGGAAAATATTGTATTCCAAACGGAGCACCTTGAAGGTTGGGTGAAGCGGTGAAGTGAAGTTGGTGAACATTGACATGAGCGCCGATGCACAGCCACAGCGGCCGCTGCGCACATCCGGTATGGAAGTACCAACACGAACACGAATACCCACCATCCGTTATACAGTACCAGTAACCAGTGCCCATCTTCATGAATTCATCTCCTCGTTCGCGTTCAGGCTCCAGGCTCAACCGTGGCATATCAGCTCAGACGTTAGCGTCCGATAGCTCAAATGCTCACGCGCCGAGACCGCGAGTCTGTGCCCCATACACCAACTCGCAGGCACTGCGCTCCCGTTGTGATCATGACTCAGTGGTTGCTGGTCGCTACTTACCATGACGGAAGGTGCCCGCCCAGTGCTCGTTCATGACGCCGATGTATGTATACACTGAAGCTCGCGGGTGCTTAGTATTTAGTACTTAGGATTTTAGGACTTAGGACTGATCGCGAAACCCATTCCCCAAGGAAATCTGAGAACGCGAGTTCGGCTCCGTCGAGAGAGTTATGTACTCAACGTCAACGGCAACGCTTCGATATTGTGTCGATTTGTCAATATCTCAGTGACCGTTAACCGACACCGTAGGTCTCCGTGAGTATGTATGTCTGCCATGCTATTCACGAAGCGTTTGCAGATCTCGCTACATAGATATAGATATCATTGGTAAACCTTGTCTCTGACCCACCCTGGACTTGGGGTTTTGCAACTTCGAAGGCTCGACGCCGAGACTCGGATACCGAGATACTAGGGCACCGTATGTACGTAGCTGCATACCATCGGAGCGTTCAGAGGTATATAAACCACTCTCGACGACTTCAATTCCCCAGCAAATTCCCCAGCAAATTTCGTCGCCAGCGTCAGTAGTAAGCCCTCCCTCTCTCTCTCTCCTCTGTCCTCTCTCTCTCTCCTTTCTTGCCCAACGCTGACCGCCTCCTCCTCCTCCTCCTCCTCCTCTCACACACAGCCCCCGATCTTCACCCACAACCTACCCAATACCCAATACCCAATACCCAATACCCTACCCAATACCCTACCCACCAACCCACGATGCGCATCGCGCTCCCCCTCCTTGCGTTCGTGTCCGTCCTCGTCGCCGCCGCCCCCGACATGGAGAAGCGCTTCACAAAGGCGGCGGTCAAGACTCGGAGGCCCATGCCCACTGGTATCAGGGTCCCCGCCCCGCCGGCGGTCCAGACGCCCGCACCCGCGCCCGTGCGCGCTATTGGTGCGCCTGCCGCTGGTGCAGGTGCAGGTGTGTAAACGCGTAAAGGCGTAACTGGCGACGGCAACTACGCACTGTCGTGGGCATTCAAGGGCTCCGACTTGCGCTCCAGGAGTTGTCGATCAGATCAATTATTCGGGATGCAACATATTAGTACATATTAGTACTCACTGCTTTCATGAATTAATACCAATATTGATCATAGTCCATAATCCGTCGTCTTCGTTGTGCGTTGGATCGTGAGTTCTTGTGGAACCGCAGGCCTGCGACTACTGGACTCGGAGGCCCACGCTTTGGAGATTCAGCGTCAGGCTTCGTTGTACAGGTTGTGCATGTGGACCCGGATGCTTTTAGCATTGAATTTTGGATGGGACTTTGAATGCTATGTAAGTACTGCAATTCTGTAAGTGCGTCATGGTATCCCGATCTCGGTGAGAAAGCGCTGGACAGGACGCCATGTACGTCGATATCTCTCCATCGAGGTCCATGGCGAAGTTGACATACTACTGTGTCGTACGCGATGGGAACTTGCAAGCGTAGTATTGCGGGCATATATATGCACACGTGTACATCGTGCATCACGAGGAGTCGTAGTACGTAGCGATAGCTGGTGAGCTGGATGCGGGCAGTAAGCGTCCCCGCGCGAAATCACAGCTCTACAGCCACCCCAAAATCAAAGATCCCACCCAATAAGCCGTCTAGCCACGCAGCGTCCGTTAACGAAGCAGCCCGAGCGACTCCCAAACATTCAGACATTCAGACATTCAAGCGTTCCAAACGATCCAAGCGTTCACGAATCACCAGCATAATTAACACACAGCGCACCACGCCCCGCAGACGGCGTCTACACCTTCCCATACCCGCCCTTCTCCACGACCGCGCTCATGTGCCGGACGACGGCGTCGAGGCCGTGCAGCCACTTGCCGAGCTCCGCGTCGAGCTTGGCGCGGTCGCCGCCCTGGAGGAGGCGCGCGTAGAAGTCGGCGCGGTAGGGGACTGCGCGGATGGCGACCTGGGGAGGTGGGTGAGTTGATGGTTAAGGGTAAAGTGGGGGGTGGGAGGAAGAAAGGAGGGAAAGGTGGTGGATGGTGGATGGAAGATGGGGTGAAGAGAGTAGAGGTAGTGTATGCCATGTAGCGGAAGGTGGGACGGTACGGATGGGAGGGAGACGTGAGGGAGGGAGGGAGTGGAATAGATGAACGGTGAAACATAGGTGCTCGAAGTCGTACTACAAGGACACAGGGAGGGAAGTGGACTCACCGCGACGACGCTCCGCACGAAGAATGCGTGATGGTGCTTCAAAACGACGTCGTACGCCTTCTTGAAGCAGATGTGGAGCTCGGCGTGCGGGTCGTTCTGCATGTTCTGGAGCGCAAGCTGCGTGAATGCGAGGCCGCTGCAGGTGCGTATGCGATGGGGAGGAGAGGCGTCAGCGCTCCAGCATCGGTATTGGGAATTGTGAAGAAGGGAAATAGGGGCAGAGAGAAGGGTGGCGGTGGAGAGAAGATAAAGTGAAGATAGGAGAGGACGGGAAGGTGAAGGTGGGGTGAGGATGGGGAAAGTGGGGAGGAAGATGGTGGAGAGGGAGGGAACGTACCGGAGGAGCCGAATCAAACACCCCGTCGCGTGTCCGTGCCCTTTATGCCCATGGCCGTGATGATGTGGTTCGGGGGTGTCGTGCTCGAGGAGAGACTCGAGGGTCTGCAAGACGTCCGGAGCGGCGTTGAATCGTGTTCGGACGCCCTGGATGTATGGACGGGATGTTAGTAATGTCGGATTGAAGGACTTGGTAGGCAAGGGGAGAGGGAGAGGGAGAAAAGGGAGAGGGAGAAAAGGACGATGGCGAGAAGAAGGGAGCAAGGACGTACGTGGACGTTGCCCTTGATATCGTTCTGCACGAAGCCAAAGACGGCCGATCCGAATAGATCTGTGGATGTGGGGTTATAGGTCATTCGTCTATCGGCATATTGAATGTAAATAGGAACTGACCGAAGAGCTGGACCAACCCATCCGACGCCTCGAGGAAGTCTTTGGTCGGTACGCCAGATGATGTTATAGCCACATCTGCGAACGACTACGGCGGGTATGTAAGTAGAAAGAACGTCACAGTACGAGACTAGACGCACTTGCCTTTACGGTTTCGAAATACGGAGCCATCTCTTCTTCTTCAAATCCTCTGTAGGGCGTAAGTATTCGCGGCTACCGCGGACGTGGATGTGGGGGTAAGGGAAGGAGGCGGGAGGGCTGCGGAGGTGGTCCTTGTTCTTGTTATTTAGCGTTCTGCATATTGATCGCGCCTCGAGTCGAGCAGAAGGCAGCAACGTGTGCTGAGGTGAAGTGCTCCGTACTGCGGGAAGCCCAAACTGGGATTCAGGGGCTCGGCCCGAAGACTACTCTCACTTTACTCCCACAGTCACTTTATTGATCACTGCCCTCGGTGTTGGTCTGATAATAGTTAGCACTATGGCAAACCAACATTCGATAAAGGAATAGAAAGACTCCGAGAACATGACTCAAGTCCTTCGATCATGCTAGTCATTCGTCACTCAGATCACTGACACGTCCGAGTCCTGCAGACTACGACCCATATCAAGCTACGGTCCGGATGCAGATAGAGTGTTGGAGGTTGGAGACCATATACCGTCGGGAATATTACAACATCCACGTTTGAACGTTTGAACGTCTGAACGCCGTCTTGGAGCTGGCAAGTCGACCACCGCATACGTTAACATCACGGCTGACCACTAACAAGTCTCCCAATAGCTTCTACTCCGCCAATTACCCACTCGTTGCGCTCAAAGTCGCCAGACGCACGCCCCGCACTCCCTTTCACTTAGCTCGACTTCGCTCCGCAGCACCCTATTCTCGCATTTGGTGCGCGCTACTATAGTACACGTCGCACGACCTAGGCGAGTACCGCATTACGCCCGCTCCCTGGGCGTCTTCAATGATTGATGATCAGTGAACTAATGATCTAAACAGATACCATTGGAGCGTTGGACTGAACACAGCGGTCGAATTGCACCACGCACCACCAGACAGCAGGAATGGTGCGCGTTGGTGCGCACGACGCCGTGTAGGGCCGTCGTACGAATGAAAGCATACTCGATCCTAATCTATTTTCGTCCACCTCCACCTCCACACCAAAGTATTTAAACCGCCCCAAGTCTCCCCATTTCCCCAGCATCCTTCAGCCACTCACCAGTAGTAAGTAAGTACCTCCTCATCCCTCTCCCGTTGCACAGCACAGCACTGACCTGACAACATTCTCCTCTCCTCCCTCCTCCTTCCTCTCGTCGATTTCATCGATGTGACAGGCTTTATCCTCGCTAATCACTCACCATGCGCGCCGCTCTCATCCTCCTCGCCTTCGCCGCCGTGTTCGTCGTCGCCAGCCCCAGCGCGGACAAGAAGAAGTCCAAGAAAACTGGCAAGACTCCCGCTGCCGCTGCCGCTGCCGACGTGCCCGCTGCGGACCCGGCTCCTGTCGATGAGGCTGCTGCTTGAACGCTGCTGTATCCAGCGAGTCCTGCATGAGCCTTGATCGTCCTCGGAAGGTTAGTGATATCCGTGCTCGGTGCATGGCAGAGCCGTTCTAATGGTGTCGATGTAGTGCTCAGCCCGTCCTCTCACATTACCACTTGTACTCGTACTGCGCATATTGTATATTAGTCGTGGCCATACCCATAGTTACGATGCCAAGTGTATCCATAATGTCACAATGTGCTATCACTATCGCGTCTACCTCGCTGCTAGATTTCTATGTCCATGAGATATCAGATCCCAGAGGCAGCCTCAGGCGCATCAGCGGCTAGCATGTATGCATAGTATCCTCGTGAATCGCGAAGCGCGGCGGCGTCAGCATTCCTGATTATAATTACTTATTACAAGTGTAGTGTTCGGCAACAGGTAGAGTAGCTGTAGCATTCAGTATCCGGGTGTACTGTTATTCAAGATTCAAGAAGGTGGTGGTGGCAAGTTGATCATGGCGATCTCGCCGGGGGTGTCAGGCCCCGCGTAGCATGTACTACGAGCTATCAGCGGCTGCAGGACATGCGAGCTCGTACAGACTTACACTGATGCTGAGGATGATGACGATGGAGTCGGCGACCAAGCACGCATGAGCATCCCACCGCACGAAAGGCCGCCGATCAACGTTCCGAACCCCGCGCATGTTTGGCTCCTCCAAGCCCAAGCCCGGACGAATGCCGCAGTCCTAGAGCACAGAAACGCGGATGAGAAGACTCGGGGACTAAAAACTGGCGGCGGCGGCGGGACCCACCGCCTCAGCAACATTGCCCTGTGGCAGAAGCAGAAGCAGAAGGGAAGCGACGAGATAGTCAGGTCGCCGGGTCTAGGAGCGGCGTAGACGTGCGTGCGGTAATAAAATATATACTCACCGAAGGACCACGAGCGGCATCGGGGCGCGGATACGGGTGGTAGCGCCTCCGAGTCCTCCTGCTCTCACTGCCACTGCTCCTCCCCCGCTGGCGTCGAAGAGTGCGAATGGGGGGCATCGTAGACTAGCGGACAGTGGTGTGCGTGGTTCGTGTTTTGGAGCCGTATTTTCGAGAGGGGGAGTGTTTATGAGGGGGGCATGCGTGCGGTGATGGAAGTGACCTATCATGGAACCACGGAAACAAGCTACTAGGATGCCGTATCGCCAATAAACACGAACGTACTTAGAAGGAGACGCGCCGACCTCGCGCCATGCGAAATAGCATCGCCGTGCTGGTATGTACCGATGTCCTGGACGTTCCTGTACCTGTAAAGGGAGGTGCAACGGCGAAAGCTGCGTTAAGGAAGCACGGATTAGATTAGAGGGTCTCTTTCTTCTATATTCCGTTCGATCTGGGCAGACGTACATAGGGAGGGATATGTGGAGTGGACGCGGTGATTGATATTGATGCATGATGGGGTGTGCCTGTGTAGAGGCGAAGGATGGTGGATCCAGGAAAGATGGGATTTAGCGGTGATTTAGCGGTCGATTGGCTTCATCGCAGAGGTTGAGGGCGTATATGGAGACATATATATATATATATATAGATAGAATATATATATATAGATAGATAGATAGATAATGCACCCTCGTATGAGTTATGACGCGTGCGGGTGCTTCTGCCTCAGAAGAGTCCAATGTCGATAGAACACTGCCAGTGGCGGCCTGGGACCGAAAGTCCAGCTTCTACATAAACGGTTGGCAAAATCTGCACCGCATGCGGCATCATGATGCGCGATCTAGAAACACGTTGAGCGGCGGCGTAATTGGTGAATTTTAGGCGTACCGTCAATGCATCAAGCTCAAGGCTCAAGCGTATATATATATATATATATATATATATATATATATATATATATCAAGGAGCGACAACGACACCGTCTCGTCCGCGCTTCTGCTGAGAGTGATGTCGTATGCTAGCGGATTATGAATTATGAGGCTGCGATACGGATACGGCAGAAGGAGCCCCTGGATGGAGCTAGGCGCCGATTGCGCAGCGTTCCCACTTCCCATGTCGTTTGTCAAATTGTCAAATTGTTGCCATCCCAGTCTTCTCCACTAACTCCCTCGAATCGAATCAAATCAAATCGAATTGGGGGAGCCTGAACGTGTAGTGCCACGGAGTCTCAAGCTCGAAGGATGAATATGAATTCGAAACTGCAAAATTCGAATCCACACATTCGTCCTGCCTCCTCTTGTTCAACCTATGCTGCAGTACTACTGGTGGACGATTCGAATTCCGAATGGAAGGGCTTACTACTATCTCTGCGCCGGAGGCTCTGAACTGACGTTCTCTCTTCCTTGATTGAAGACGTTGTCGTGGGTGTCTTCAACATCTTCGATACGCCGAGGACGCAAGACCTATGCACCGCCTTACTGCCCACCGCGCGTCCCAGCGATTTAGCCAGCCACGGCCGTTGAAATTTCGATATGTCGACGTCTTGCGTATTTCAAAGTTCACACGGTCCAGGTGAGCATGCCTTTCACAACTACGCTCACCCATACGCTCACCCATCTTGCCAGATCGTTCCTAAACCATTTGGTCCTCCGCGCTGCGTGCAGCGCTCGCACGTCTGGCTTTACTTTATGCTCGCTTTCGTCTCACTTCCCAACGCGCTGGGCCCATGTCTACGGCTGCGGCTGCCATGCCGCATCCTCGTAAGAGGTGGCCTTCGTGAGGATTACGTCCTCTTTCTCATCAGATGCTTCATCCCTGGGATAAAGGCAGCTGTGGCAGTGATGCGAAGTAAAGGATGGTCGTTGAAGACCACATCGCAGGTCTGATCGTCATGAAGGGGACATACGGCACGAGGTTGTGCGTATCGTCTGCCAATCAGATTCCTCGTATAGGAGCTCGCTCGTCTAGAACGCGAGCGATGCGTGCTCACCGTTGTCTTAGCCTCCTCTCTCTCTTTCAAAACTCCGTCAACTCATTTATACAAAATTCGCGCCGCGATGTCGGTGTGAAGTGGTAATTGAGAGCGAGGTCTTGTGATAACAGACCTCCAACCCCTGGTTTTAGCGTCGATGGATCGTTGAGGGGTTCTCACATCTCGCTCTCGGCTGGGTGCACCACAATGATTCTGATGAAATTACTGGACGTTAGGCATGGCTCGTCCTCTGACATATGGTGAGTGGATTCAGCACCTGACAGCGTTATGTTTAGTCTCACAACACCTCCCAGGATATCCTTTACATCTACGATGCAGCATGCTACCCTATGCATCTAGTCGAGTTGATGCCTGCTTTTTGTCGGTACTAATGTAAGTGGGAAATTTCCCTTACCCTCATTCTTATTGACACGGTCCTCGAATCCAAGTCCAGCGGCACTGGATCGCACATATTATGTAGTCCACTTTCGTCCACTTTGGTTGTTGGTGCACTGGTGCTTCGCCGAGAGCCATACTTTAAGTATCGATGGGACAACGGTAGACGTACCCCCGCATCTTTCCATACGATACGTTCAGCATTGGTTACACGCCCTTGACACTCCAAAACAACGAGTATTTTCACTGCTGACTTGCAGTAGAGATTGTAGGATCATACATTGGCACCAACCGGGGGGGGGATCAATGGGTACTCCATATAGGTGGAAAGCCTTCCCAGAGTGTCAAGCTTGGCGCAGTAGTTATATGTACTACAAGCGAGGGGGCGAGCGATGAGTTGTCGCAGAACATGCGATCTAGAGGTGACTCACGTCAATGACTCTCGTGGCGATGATGGCGTACAATCTTCGTAGAAGTCCCTGGTTCTGCACATTCGGTGGGTTTTCCGCCTCCATGCGATGCCCAAGGGTCTGAATCAAGAGGAATCAACGATACGAAGACTGGTACAAAAACGGACAAACCTCTTCATCCTCTACAGCCTGCGTCGGAGGGCGAGTTGATGTTCAGCTTTATGACATATAGTACATGATGCACAGTACGCACCACAGCGCCACGATTGCCCAGGTATGGGTATGGATGGTACCGCCTCCCGAACATCTCATTACAACCGCCTTGTTGTCGTCGAAGAGTACGTACGGGTGGCATAATGAAGGGTGCGATATTTAGTGTGATGTTTCGCGCGAGGATGGGTACTTAAGCGTAAGAGTGCGATGGACGCCGTGCCATCTCGTTTATGCGTGAGTGCCGAACCATTCTAAAACAGCATCAGTCCTTCCGACCAAACGGTATTGATGCTCCTGTCGATCCCCCTAGAAATGTCTGAGAGATGTAGTACGCTCTATCAAAGATGGGTCACCTTCAAGAGGCGGTTTCTGTCTGTCCTAACGTAGCTTGGAGATGCTACTGCGCATCGAGAAGAGATATAGCCATCCGTGGAATGTTGTACCGAAGTGTCTACAGAAGTAGCAGTGGACGGACGTGTTAAGTGATGAAAACGCATTATACAACATAAAACGAACTCGCTGGCTACGTGTGTTATACACTGGAAAGATTGAACTCGTGGTATGCGCCATCAGATAATAGCAGGTGCTGTTTTGAACGTCCTTGCTTCCGCAGCGCAGCGTCGATTGGAGCGTACCGGATGGCGATAATCGACAAGCGCTGATTGCGCAGCGTTCCCATATTGCTTCCATGTCATGCCCGATCCGTTCCATTGTCCCTCAGGCTTTTGCCAACCGAACGGTATTCTCGTTAACGACAGATGTAAGATTGATTCCCTAGGCACGCACATGACATACCTTGTCTTGCTTTAGCCCAGCATGATTTCTTCCCCATCGAAACCTTTTCAAACCATGCCTCCCTAGCGAGTCACAATGTATTTCACCGGTCCAAATTCACACGTTTTAGACGTGTGTGCTTTTACGGTTGTCTATATGAGAAAAAGCGTTATGATGTCTGTGTAAACTTACTCCGAGGCTCTCGCTCACATAAGTACCATATAACCCCCCAGTTGTCCTAGTCCTTTCCCACGTAACACGTAACAACGCTGCCATCGTCCCCCTGCATTTGCGCTCGTCCGTTGAAGCCACAATCACAACTACCCTTTCATCGGCAGCAGAACGAAAGCGACAAGGTCTGAGCGAGGTGATATCTGGACGATGGATGTTGTGATGGAAAGGCTGTAGCGTCGCAAGCATTGTCCGTCATTGCGATTTTGCCGTATGTGAGTTGTCTAATTGAAAGACGATATCGATGAGTACTTACCATTTTCAAGCCCTCCATACGGTCCCTAAAGAAAGCAGGGCGCCAATGAAGTTGTCGAAGGCTTGCCAAGCCTTGGGTGTAGCGGAGGGCGCTCCTTGGCTTCGTATCCTTTCCTGGTATTCTCGGCCTATGGTGGAAGCGGCCCAAACGGTCAACAGACGGGGCAACAGGTTCCGCCAAGTTGCTGGGCATCATGTTCGCGACTCGTCGTATGATCCATGTGGGCAATTTTTGTCTCCGTCAACGTATATTGTCATCTGAGTAAGCACATCCATATTTTCGTTGCTACACTAGACGTTTGATTGAGTTCAGTCTCGTCCCATTAGGGGAGCTCAAAGTTGGCGCATAAGAATCCGCGTACGCATATGCGCGCATACGGCCTTAGGGTTAGATTCTTATGCGCCAACTTTGAGCTCCCCTATTGTTGATACTCTATGACTGCTCTTTCGTAGAAAGCCGAAGCTGATGTAGGATACCTTCCGGTGGACCTCATTCCATATGAATACGCTATAAGATTTTACATCCAGCGGCACTGCACTGTCCATCTCACGTCGTCCACCCCGGCGTTGATACGTCGGCGCTCAGCCAAGAGCAATTCTTGGAAGTAATCTCAACGGGCGTCTCGGAACTCCCAGTTACGATAAATAAACCGTCTCAGCCTCCATGAAACTCATCGAGAAGTTCTTCCGTCGCAAATACTGCTCTCCTAGTCGAAGTGCTCGAGTTTAAAGGTGAATCAGACTCCAGCATTATGCCTTATAACCCACTCACACCGTAACATACCGTACAGATCATGAAATTCCAAATCTTCTTGTTGGCTGCCTTCGTTGCGTTGGTCACCCCGACGGCCGTCGTCGCTGTTTGGGGGACTCCCGGCCCAATCACCTCTCACAGGAGATGTTTCCCTTGTAACTGCCTGGGCCCTCTTGTCAGCGGACCTGGAGATTCATACTTCGGTACGATGTCTGGAGTGTTTTTCTCCTTTACAGGTTGCTAATAGGGCTCTTCCAGACGAGTTCTGTAACGCAATCATGAGTGCCCCGTGCTCTAACCATATTAGAAGCGCCGTCTCAGGCTCCTTCCAATACATTTCAGCCAACGCGCCAGGTTGCAACATCATCTGGGCTCCAACGAAGTCACAGTGCATGGTGAGAATAACGACGTTATTTTGACATATGAATTCGGACTAACTATTGAGCATGGTCTCGATCTCATTAGCAAGCCTTTGGCGCACTGCAAGCAGGACGCAGCCTCGATATGTGCGCGGCTATCATGGAAATTCGCAACTTTGCCGGTGTTCGGATGGCAAATTTGGCCATGGGTGGGCAATGCATTCCCGGACCTGGTACCTTCGGTTGCCCCGCTTAACCAGCCTGTTGCTGGGGATTTTGGGATGCCTTCGCTCGATGTGTAGCAGAAACTACGGATTTGATTAATTGGCATGCACGAGGTTGGCATCTACTTTCTTGTACGTTGGCAGCGCAGCACTATACGTAGATAATTGTATTGCAGCTAAACCACCATGTATCATGGTGCTCAGGCTCCTAGAACTCCACTCGCACATTTTCTTTTTTCGAGCAGGCTAAGTCGCGATGTGAACAAGTAGCCCATAATCTCCCGTCCTAGCCTTGCGCGCCGCGATGGTGATATTCCATTTGTGTATTTGCCCAATGGCAGACTAGTTTCACCGCCTGCAGCCAGTCCCGCAGCTAATTATGACCCCGATAACACGGTACGCCCACGAGCATGATAGACTTCAACGATCATAACTGCCGCCTCAAAGTGTCACCGATAGCCCCGCGGTCACGCCATAGACATAGACACCCCGTTAGTGCCTAATTTGCCAGCATTTCAACATGGTATGTCGCGAGGACACGAAGACAGTGTGAATGGTGCCCCGCATTGTCGTTGACATTGGAGCTACGGATTTCTGGTGGGGAATTGGTTCCGCATGCGTGCTACCCCAATGCAGGGTGCGGACGGGTGATGGGTAGGATGATAGGTTGCTTGCTCGACAGGGCCGTACCTGCTATCCCTGCCACCACTCTTCGCCCCACGCAAAGCCTATATAAACCACCCTCGAACAACTTCTGCTCTCCAGCAACCTTTTAGCCACTCACCAGTAGTAAGTCACCTCCCCCTTGCCTCCCCCTCTCTAACCAAAGGCCTCTTCCTCGTTCATTACTAGGCTTTATCTTCCGCCACCTCTCACAATGCGCGTCGCCATCCTCGTCCTCGCCTTCGCCGCTGTGTTCGTCCTCGCGAGCCCCCACGCAGACAAGAAGAAGGGCAAGAAGAGCAAGAAGGTCGCCGCCGCCGCACCTGAAGCTCCTGCCGCCGACGCCGCCGCCGCGGAACCGGTCGCTGATGGTGCTGATGGTTCCGCCTAAAAGGTCGGCTTCGGCGGGCTTTATTTATTGTCGAGGTCGTTCTGACGCTGGCATTTTTTTGTTTGTTAGTGCTCAGCTGATACTCGGCTCTCCATCGTCCTGCTCCGACGCGCAACCCGGGGAGCGATGTCGCTGCCGATCATCTATCTGTACATAGTAACAGTCTGTTTCTCAAGCCTAGTGCAAAAATGAACTTGTTACTTATTCATTGTGTGCGGTCGCTTGCGAATGATGAAGCTCTGGGGAACACATTGCCTTGCCGCTCGTTGGCTTAGCACCCTTAGAACTTATCAAGGCTACTCAATTCGCATGCTCGTTGGGGCACTGGATGAGACCTGTATATGAATGGAAACCAAATTATTGTTCGAAGCAACGAGTACTAGTATGTCTATCGGGCTTTTCCGCATACGCTGCGCTCGAGACAGCTGCCGGAAGATTGAAGCAACGACCGTCAGAACCACCCACGAAACTCTTGCGTATGGGGCTCACCTGCTTAGAGGGCACCTGCTGCTGGTGCGTCAGCAGCAGGTACGTCAGCTACGGCTGCAGGAGCGGGCGGGGTAGCCGTAACAGTTGGCCGTCTGATCTTCTTCTTCTTCTTCCGCTCCTCTATGTTGGGGCTGGCTACGACCAGCACGACAGCGCAGACGAGGAGGAGCAGTGCGATGCGCATTGGGAGTGATTAAACCTGCCGGTGAAAGGAGGGGGAGGTTAGTATTGATGAGAGGAATGGGAGAGTAGAAGAGAGTGAAAGATGGAGACTTACTGCTGGTGAGTGTCCAGGAGATTGATTGCTGGGGATACGCCGCTGGCTGAGGGCAGATTATATACTCTCTCGACGCGTCCCGGTGTGTCAAGATTCCGACAATTATCATACGAGTACGAAGTCGGGTCGTCTAGGGCCTACGCAGCTAGTTAGTCAACCCGAACAAGAAAGTGACCATAGACGTACAAATCTACAACAAACCTGGTTGAGCAGATCGACGGAGCCGAAGTACAGACTCGGTAAAGAACAAAGACGTAAGTTGTTTTGACTGCCGACGGTGCGACGGTGCGAGTTTATCGAGATCGAGACTCAAAGCAGTGGGCTGTCGTAAAATTTCCATTTCCACTGCGTGTTACAGTCGCTCTTCCGAGGTCTGATCATCCGTGAGATGTTGGATGCATGTACGGCAAGTGGGATTTAGCACGGGATTCGTGATTAGGAGTGAAATCGGAGAGGTGCACGAGAGGTGGCTATCTGGATGGAGCTCCGAGTAGGCACCCCGAACGTTGTGCAGGGTAAAGTCGATGTCAAGTTTTAGGAGTAAGTTAGGAGGAGAAGCGCCAGCACACAGCCACAGACTGGGCGTCGCGATCGCCAGGCGCCTTGGCCTTTGGCTACAACTTCCATGAATTCGAACATATAGCGCTATGTTGCGAACTCCACGCACACGCGCCGTGATTTTCTTCTATGAACAAACACTCGGCATTCATATTCAAATAAATATTCAGGTCTTCACATGCACGACTCGCTGACGGTCCAAACGGCAAATGCGGTTGGTAGGCTACTCCCCAATCGCCCGAAATTCGAAAGAAGGTGCCGTTCGGCGTTTGATCATGGTGCATGACGCTGCTTGGTACTTCACATGCACATGCCCGCGTACATCGCGGCTCGAGGTGATGTGGGCGCACGGTTATTTTTTCGATGTTTGCGAATCCGTTCTCGGTGCTTGTGTAGTTCGGCTCCATTGATCGCCCAGGCATCGTATGTGCGTCTGCTATCTATATCGATCCCGTTCTCATTGACTAACTAACTCACTGTGACCCTAGACCTACAACTTCTGAGACTCGTCACCAAGACACCGGCTAGATGACATATGTGGGCGTCCAGATGTTATGTAAAACCACCCATATCTCCTCATATCCCTCAGCCAAGTTTCGCCACTCGTCAGTCTCAACAGTAACCCATCTTCAACGGCATCCCCTTCGCTCAATGCTCGCCCATCTTCTCATTTTCACTACAGGCATTAAATATCGATCGCTCAAGAGCGTAGCCGCCGCGCCTGCCGTTACCTTCTAGATAGGTGAGCCTCATGCAAAGAAGGAGCTTCGTGGGCAGTTCTGAAGGGGACGGCTTCGACTTTCCCGCAGGCATCTTCAGTCTTGAACGCGCGGTCCAAGCGTACGCGGATATGGGACGATAGACATACTAGTTGTCGTTGTTGTACCAAATAATAATTGGATCTCTGGTCAGAAACGACTCTCGCCTCGCCCAGTCTCTCGTGCGAGCCTCGATAAGTTCTGAGATCTGAAAGACAAGTGCTAAGTCAGCACAAGCGATACTGATTGTGGGAAAAGCCCTTACTTCTTGCTCTAAGCACATAGCTTAGCAGAAGTTACCACGCACCTTAGATTTCCTATGTGTGACGCGTGACGCTGGTCCTTCGAACTTACTTCCCTACTACGTCCACCTTGTCAAGTCTCGAGGTAAAGCCAATGTCACCAGAAAACGTATACACGTTTTCTATGACTCTACGTACGCGTCCAGGTATAACGCGAGTCTCGGAAACAGTCAAGAAGGGCGCCCGAGGGCGACGCGTCTTCTTGATCTCGTTGCTCGAGAAATGATTGGGTGGTATCATGTTTTTGGACGCGAACATTCAATGGAGCCGACGTCAATGAAGCTTTCGTACGTTCCTATTTTTTCACATCGCGGTTTCTCTTGTATCTCTTATACCTCATATTCGGTTACACTCAGAGTTTATCCAGCTCGTGGGGCGTGTTGTTTGATATCCGCATATTGTGCCTCGAACTTCTGAGCATTCCAACTCATTTAGTCTGTTGCCCTGGCTCGTCTTACCTCCGGCATATATCGTATGGTTCAAACGCCAAATGGAACGTTCGCTCGTCGTCGCTACGGGCCTAAGCTTGAGGTTGGCATCGATTGTCGCCCAGCATCAGGATCGGCCATGGAGGTGCTCCTATATATCAAACTTACAAGAGTCAAGACATCTCTAATTCATGATTCGTTGCCCTGATTCGACGTTCCTATTCGATGTTCTTACGTGTCAGAACACACTCATCACTTATATATGTGACAAGTTTCAGGCCCGTGACTTCGTCACGCATGGGACTCAGGCTTCCATGACAGATATACTGTACCATTTTGACTGTAGGTTCATGGCCCGTTACACGTTATGGCACATGTTCACCTGGGAAGAGGTTCACAACCCCGTGTGACACATTACACTGTAAGGTTGAGGTTCATGTTCACTGGGATTAGATTACTGTTATGCTGTTCAATGAAAACTGGAGTTATATTAGATGCTTTAGAGCCCTCAAATTTGCCTGAGATAATTTACTCAACCCCTAGCCATTTTCCGGAAATATGTTACTAAGCCCCTAAGAGGTTCACTCGTCAGTGTTACCCGTGACGAACACCCATCAAGGTTCAGTTCACACATGACTGTTATGTTTTACTGAACCTACAGTTGTAAGGGGACACTCCTATTTTCTCTCCTTTCCTTCATCCCATGGACTCTTACCTACATTTCCTTCGTCCCCCTTTGTTCCTTTTCGCTTCCTTTCCTTTCCACTTCCTCTCCGCCCACTCCTTTCGCATCCGAGCCACGTCCGGTGACTCCGGAGTCTTCCCGCGCCTCGGACTCGCCTCGGACTCGCCTCGGACGCTTCGGACTCGCTCGGACTCGTAGATACACTCCGGGGCTTGTCCGGGCTACCTCTATCCTCCTTTTCCACTTCATTACTCCTTGTCCCCACTTCCCCAGGTCGCCGGCACGACTCCTGTACATTCCCCTTCCACTTCATTATCACATGTTTCCTCGTACCTTGTGATATTCGTTCGGACCTGTGGCTGGTGTACTGTACAGTTACCCTTCACTCCTCCCACGCTACTACAGTATATACTTCACTTCCTAGCATGGAGAATCCTTATCCTGTTCTCTTTGGATTCTCCCTCTGCTAGGTGAGCAGCTCTCTCATGTATTGTAGTTAGTCTTATTCATTACTTTGGATTCTCCCTCTGCTAGGCCTGCGCTGTCGGCCATCTTGAGGTTGCCCTTACAGCAGAACAGGATCTCCCATCCTGGCACCAGAGCCCTACGGAAAACGTCCTGCGCCACTCCGGACTCGTTCTCGACGTCTCTCCGGTTTTGCGGACATTCCGGACGCTCTCCTGCTACTCCCACCCACCTCTGAGGACCCAAGGAACTCCATCCCTCGCTCCCCTGACGACTCCGGAATGCCGGGCGCTTCCAGCCAGATCCCGCCATCCGAGCCAGTCGCTTCAGGACCGGACTCCGAGACTTTGCAGACCTTGTGGGCTCAGACATATGAACACCAAACCCAAATCAGCTCCATCCAGGATACACTCGCCCGAATTGAAGGACTCCTCTTAACACCCCGTCCGACTACTCCGAAAACAACTCCGGACTCCGAGCTGAGGGGCACCGAAGCCTCCCAGCACGCCCCGAGTCGATCCGAAAACACCCCGCGCTCCCGCTTGAAGCCCGCCTCTCCCCCGATCTTCGACGGGAACCGCAAGGATGGTCGCGCGTTCTACAACGCATGCTCCATCTACTTCCAGCTCTGTCCGGACCACTTTCCGACCGAGCAGGCCAAAATCCTCTGGTGTCTCTCCTTTTTCCAGAAGGATCGAGCTAAGGAGTACGCGGACATGGTGCTCCGGAGTCCGAAGGATCCGTACTTCGCGTCCTGGTCCGCCTTCGCAACCGAGTTCCGGACTCGCTTCCTTCCGGATCGGGAACGCGAAGCTGCCATGCTAAAACTGGAGTCCACCCGGTACCACCAAGGGCGCCGGACTTTCCAGGAGTACCTCGACGAGTTCCGGGACCTTGTAGACCAGTCCGGATACACTGAGGGCTCCAACATCACGATGAAGTTCCGTCGTGGATTGGACTCCATCATCCAGAGCCGCGTTGCCAAGTCCGCAGACTGTCCGGACGAGGATGACTTCGAGGAATGGTACAAGGCAGCACAGCGGGTTGCTGACAACCGTGCTGCTAACCAATCCTTCCACTTTGGCGTGCACTCCGGAAACTCCGGACACTCCGGATCCCTTGTCCAACCAGCAGCTGGCTCTGGAGTCGCTCGGACTCCTGCGGGCGTGCTTCCCGCGCCTCGGACTCAGCTCCCGCCTCTGCAACCCCGTTTCCAACCTCCGCCTCCTCCAAAGGCTCTCTCACCCGGTGTCCCAATGGATGTCGACCACACCCGCTCCCGACCCGCCACCTCGCAGCTCTGCTACCGATGCGGCAAGCCCGGTCACATGTCCCGCGAGTGCCCACTCCGGTACGACGTCCGGTTCATGACCACCGAGGAGCGGATGTCCGCCATCGAAGATCTCCTGACCGCGGCCGATGTTGTAGAAAGTGTGGGGACCTCGGAAGGAATAGACAATGAGGGAACGGCCCCGGTTGAGGAATCGGACACGGCGGATTTTGTCCGGACCAACGAGTGATCAGTGCGACCTCGTTGGTAAATAACCGATTTGCTTGTCTTAGCGTAGACGAAATAGACGATTCCAATCACTCCGATGATTCGTCCGACGTTAAGCAAGCAACTCCGGTTACAATCCGCACACTCCGAAGGTTTCGCCCGCAGTGGGAACGGCGGCTACCCAGTAGCTATAAGATCTCCGCGCTGCCCGGCAAGCTTTCGCTAGATATACCCGTTGAAGTGCAGAGCACGGATACACAACACAGATGCACCCTGCAGGCCCTGGTGGACTGCGGAGCCACCGGAGTCTTCATGCATCCGCGCTTTGCTGATGCCCATGGTTTCACCCGACGCAAGCTGTCCGCTCCGATTCCGGTCTTCAACGTTGACGGATCACCAAATGAGAACGGATCTATCTCCGAAGTCGTGGACCTTGTACTCCGGTTCAAGGATCACACGGAACGGATGCTTTTCGCAGTCACTAACATCGGACGGCAGGACATCATCCTCGGATACACCTGGCTTCAGAAGCACAACCCCGAGATTGACTGGCAGACAAAGGAGGTGACCATGAGCCGCTGTCCGTCCGGATGCGACACCTGTCGGAAGGAGTTCCGCCACGACAAGCTGACCCGACGCAAGGAGTCTGTACGACTCCGGGAGTGTCGTACGGGTCCGATGCCAAGGGTTGAGGAACTGCACTCGGACGATCTCCCAGAGCTTCAGGACTGCGAGGATGATGATGAGGATGACAATGCTACAACTCCGGACGACTCCGGACTTGAGAGGGGTGACCGTATCTTCGTGGCTATTCCTCCTCCGACTCCGGAGTACCTTCGGAGTCTTCGGGAAGAACACGTCCGGGCTTCGGAGACAGTCTCGCAGCGCCTTGCATTGGCTTTCCAGCGCAACAAACCCCACGATCCTCGGAACAGCGCAGTCCCGGACTTCCTCCAGGAATTCGAGGACGTCTTCGCAAAGGAATCCTTTGATGAACTGCCCATGCCGCGTCCGTGGGACCATGCCATTGAGCTACTGGACGGAGCGGAACCGACCTCTACCAAGTGCTACCCACTGTCCCCGGCGGAGCAGAAACAGCTGGACGAATTCCTGGAAGAAAACCTCCGGACTGGTCGGATCCGCCCCAGCAAGTCACCCATGGCTGCCCCGGTGTTCTTTGTTAAGAAGAAGGACGGATCGCTCCGCTTGGTCCAGGACTACCGGAAGCTCAACAACATGACGGTCAAGAATCGGTACCCACTTCCGCTCATCTCGGACTTGGTGGACAAACTACGGAATGCTCGCTACTTCTCCAAGCTTGACGTCCGGTGGGGTTTCAACAA
Organism: Pleurotus ostreatus; assembly: GCF_014466165.1. Classification (NCBI taxonomy): domain Eukaryota; kingdom Fungi; phylum Basidiomycota; class Agaricomycetes; order Agaricales; family Pleurotaceae; genus Pleurotus; species Pleurotus ostreatus. The sequence continues at coordinate 3,429,877 of NW_023503159.1, read as the reverse complement.
TGTCCGGATCAAGGAGGGCGACAAGTGGAAGGCCGCATTTCGGACTACGCGCGGACTCTTCGAACCTTTGGTGATGTTCTTCGGACTAACGAATAGCCCGTCCACCTTCCAGACCATGATGAACGACTTGTTCCGGGAGCTCATTACGGAAGGTGTGGTTATTATCTATCTGGACGACATCCTGATCTACACCAAGACGCGTGAAGAGCATCGCCGGGTTCTCAAGCGAGTCCTAGAGATCCTCCAGCGGAACAAGCTCTTCCTCCGAGCGGACAAGTGCGATTTCGAGCAGACCAAGGTGGAGTATCTCGGAGTTGTCATCTCCGAGGGTAAGATCGAGATGGACCCCGTGAAGGTCTCCGGAGTTGCGGACTGGCCAACCCCTCGGACTCGGACTGAACTCCAATCCTTCCTTGGGTTCGTCAACTTCTACCGCCGCTTCATCAAGGACTACTCGCATATCGCCCGGCCTCTCTTTGACCTCACTTGCGCAAAGGAATGGCAGTGGAACGACTCCGCTCAATCCGCATTTCTTCGGATCAAAGAGCTGATCACTTCGGAACCTGTTCTTGTCTTTCCGAAGGAGGATCGGCCATACCGAGTTGAAGCGGACTCGTCGGACTACGCTACGGGTGCAGTCTTGTCGCAACTGGATCCGGATGATGGTAAATGGCATCCTGTCGCATTCTACTCTAAAAGTCTACAGGCTGCGGAGCGGAACTACGAAATACACGACAAGGAGATGCTTTCGATCATCCGGGCGCTCGAAGAATGGCGGCACTACCTTGAAGGCGCAGAGACTCTGTTTGAGATCTGGACGGACCACAAGAACCTGGAGTACTTCATCAAGGCCCAGAAACTCAACCGCCGTCAAGCCCGCTGGTCGCTATACCTCTCCCGCTTTGACTTCACTCTCCAGCATCGTCCGGGTCGGACTATGGGTAAACCGGACGCTCTCTCGCGACGCTCGGATCACTCGGATGGTAAGGATGACAACAAGGATGTAGTGATGCTCAAGCCATCCTACTTTGCTGTCCGTGCCACGGGTGTCACTCTTGAAGGGGAGGAGAAGGATATCCTCACGGCTATCCGGACTGGAGTGCGAGATGCAAAGTTTGAAGACGCAGTGGCAAAGGCGGCGGAGGAGCTGAAGAAGACCCAGGGCAGTCGCAAGACAGTCCGGAGCGCGGAATGGTCTCAATCGGACGGACTCCTGATGTTCCGGGGTAAGATCTACGTTCCGGACTCACCGGACTTGCGTCGGACCATTGTAGCCCAGCACCATGACACTAAGGTCGCAGGACACGCCGGCAGATGGAAGACCCTAGAGCTCGTTTCACGCAGCTACTGGTGGCCCAACATGTCCCGGTATGTCGGATCCTACACCCGCCATTGCGACCTCTGTCTCCGGACGAAGGCCCAAAGGCATCCGCCCATGGGTGAACTCCATCCGCTTCCCATTCCGGATGAACGCTGGGATCGCCTGAGTGTCGACTTCATCGTTGAGCTTCCGGAGTCCGATGGATTTGACGCTGTCATGAATGTGGTCGACTCCGTAAGCAAACGCGCCCACTTCATTCCGACTCACACCACAGTGTCTGCCCTCGGATCCGCAAACTTGTACCTGCAGAACGTCTGGAAGCTGCACGGACTCCCTCGGTCCGTTGTGTCCGACCGGGGTCCGCAATTCGTCGCAGAGTTCACCCGAGAAGTCTACCGGATGCTCGGAATCAAGCTGGCTGCGTCCACTGCGTACCACCCTCAGTCCGACGGACAAACGGAACGGACTAACCAGGAACTCGAGTCCTATCTCCGGATCTTCGTTGGAGAGCGCCAGGACGACTGGGCTCGCCTCCTACCTATGGCGGAGTTTGCGTACAACAACCGGGTCCACGCGTCGACTCAGCAGTCACCTTTCCTCCTAGATACTGGCCGACATCCTCGCCTCGGGTTCGAACCTCATCAGCCACCGTCTCGGATGGAGTCTGCAAACGAATTTGTACATCGGATGAAGTCTGCAGTTGATGAAGCTCAGTCTGCATTGGTCAAGGCTCAGGATGACATGAAGCGTTACTATGATCAGCGTCGGACTCCTGCTCCGGAGTACCAACCGGGTGACAAGGTTTGGCTGGACTCGTCGGACATCAACCTTGCCCGACCCTCCCGGAAACTCGGACACGCACGACTCGGTCCTTACAAGGTCGTCCGGAAGGTTGGCAAGGCGGCGTATCGACTCCAGCTCCCCCCGGGCTTATCCCGTCTCCACCCCGTCTTCCCTGTGGTCAAACTCTCTCCCTTCGTCCCGGATCCCATTCCGGGTAGACGCCCTGTCGCTCCGCCACCTCCGCAGCTCATTGACGGAGAAGAAGAGCACGAGGTAGAAGAGGTCCGGAACAGCAGACGGTTTGGTCGGGTCCTGAAGTATCTGGTACGCTGGCGAGGTTATGGCATTGAGCACGACTCCTGAGAGCCCACGAGCAACCTCCAGCATGCTGCCCAGAAGGTCAAGGACTTCCATGATCGTCATCCGGACGCAGTGCGCTCACTCCGGACGAGTCCGACAAGTCCGACGACTCCCGCACCGCTCCGGATGACTCCTACACCACTGGACCAGTCCTGGGACCGTTGGCGCAGTCGGAAGGCTCCGGGCTCTGTGCAGTCGTACTTCGACATCTTCTCGCAGCAGTCCGGAGTTTCGGAGTTGGTGAATTCATGGCGCGGCAGGCAGGAATCTTCGCGTCGGGTCGCCGCAACCTTGAAGGGGGGGTGATGTAAGGGGACACTCCTATTTTCTCTCCTTTCCTTCATCCCATGGACTCTTACCTACATTTCCTTCGTCCCCCTTTGTTCCTTTTCGCTTCCTTTCCTTTCCACTTCCTCTCCGCCCACTCCTTTCGCATCCGAGCCACGTCCGGTGACTCCGGAGTCTTCCCGCGCCTCGGACTCGCCTCGGACTCGCCTCGGACGCTTCGGACTCGCTCGGACTCGTAGATACACTCCGGGGCTTGTCCGGGCTACCTCTATCCTCCTTTCCCACTTCATTACTCCTTGTCCCCACTTCCCCAGGTCGCCGGCACGACTCCTGTACATTCCCCTTCCACTTCATTATCACATGTTTCCTCGTACCTTGTGATATTCGTTCGGACCTGTGGCTGGTGTACTGTACAGTTACCCTTCACTCCTCCCACGCTACTACAGTATATACTTCGCTTCCTAGCATGGAGAATCCTTATCCTGTTCTCTTTGGATTCTCCCTCTGCTAGGTGAGCAGCTCTCTCATGTATTGTAGTTAGTCTTATTCATTACTTTGGATTCTCCCTCTGCTAGGCCTGCGCTGTCGGCCATCTTGAGGTTGCCCTTACAACAGTCGAATGATACAGTAATGCAGAAAACTCAAATTAGGAACTGTGGCTTTGGGATACATATATGAATCCCATTCATTGAATACATCTTAAAATCTTGTTGATCAATGATGTCCTGCGCATTTGGCACATGACAATTCCTTCCACCCTCCCCTGTTCCCCTGTTCTAGTGCTCCCATTAAATCAGGGGTGGTGTTCACTTCATTTATCACATAGTTTTCCTCAGATTTATAGTTAAGAGTAACATAAAAGGACATGGAATAAAATCAATGGGCCATCCTCTGCTCTGCTTAAATTGGATTCATTTTGAGTGGTAAGGGTGTCTCATAGGAATAAAAGGGGTTGGAAGTCATTGGGGCAGAGTTTATAGGTAAATATTATTTTTCATAATCCCTCATCTATATAGTACTGATGTTTACCTGTTCTGCTTGCTCAGTAACACTTTCATGGAACTTGGAGATTTGGAAATTTGGGAATTCAGAAAGTAGTCCAACATACTTGGATCCTCTCAACATTGCACAGCTTCATAATCATGCAATTGTTACATTGTAAAACCTCACAATTGTACTACCACAAAATCATAGTTAAGTTGTAAGTCACTCTGAGAGGTGTTGTTATAGGCACATCCAGGAGGTGTAAGGGGACACTCCTATTTTCTCCTATTCCCCTGTCCCCCTCCCTTCCTCCTCATTTCTTTCTCCCTTCCTTCATCCCACAGACTCTTACATACCTCCCCTTTGTCCCCTTTCCTTTCCACTTCCTTTCCACTCACTCCTTTCGCATCCGAGCTTCGTCCAGTGACTCCGAAGTCTTCCCGCACTTCGGACTCGCCTCGGACTCGCTCGGACGCTTCGGACTCGCTCGGACTCGTAGATACACTTCGGGGCTCGTCCGGGCTACCTCTGTCCTCCTCTCCCACTTCGTTATTCCTTGTTCCCACTTCCCCAGGTCGCCGGCACGACTCCTGTACATTCCCCTTCCACTTCATTATCACATGCCCCCTCGTACCTTGTGATATTCGTTCGGACCTGTGGCTGGTGTACTGTACAGTTACCCTTCATTCCTCCCACGCTACTACAGTATATACTTTGCTTCCTAGCATGGAGAATCCTTATCCTGTTCTCTTTGGATTCTCCCTCTGCTAGATTCTCCCTCTGCTAGGCTTGCACTGTGCGGCCATCTTAAGGTTGCCCTTACAGGAGGCCCCTTAGGGGCTACTAACGTGTGTTCTGGCTACGGACTCGGGCCACACATACACATGGCTGAAGCCAAGCCCGTACGTCCTCACTCCCTTGTTTCCCTCCGCGCCTCTATGTGGAACCGCACACCTGCAGGTCCGTGTATCCCTGGGCCCCTCTGCGAGTGTGGCTCTTAACAGATAAGTGTATCTCATGGAAAATATGGTGCTTAGAAGTCATTAGAGTACAGTTTACTTATTGCTTCACCATTGCTGTGCACTCAGTCTGCTAACCACTCACTTGGATTGACTCTTGAAGGATTTGGCCATCATTATATACCACTTCCCACCATCATTCCCTCTTAATTTGTGCTGAGGAGTCTTGGCTATTGACATCAACACTTGTCAAAGTGCTCAATGTAGTTGCTTACAGCCCCCATTCTATTTAACATTCTATGTCCAAGTACCCCCCATTTGTCCCACAACAACTGAGTTTAGTTACTGTGCCTCCTATCTCCTACTGTGTATCCCCTGCCACCCTGAACTTGGAATGCTTTGGTTTATGAATTTGTCATTCAAGCCTGACAAATGAAATTTTATTCTGCTACAGCTATAATCATGCAATCTCATAGTGTCTATGCTATGCTGAGCCCAAAGCCAAACTCAGCACTTAGGGCATGGAAGTTGAGTAGCTTTAGCTACCCTCTCTGCTTGCCCCAACCTTTACTCCATTATTTGAGCTTCATTATTGTGGTAATCAATTGAATATACCATACTACATCTCATGTAATTAGTTCTGAAGCACATATTGATCTACATACACTGAATTCATTTCATGATGAGATTTACATCTGTACTATCATTCTATATAGCACCCATCAGACAAACCTCAAGCCTTCACAGACCCTGTTCAGCTTATTCAGAGGATTGTGTAAGGGACTACCCATATTTATACTCTATGGCTTATATATTCCCCCCTTCTCAACAGAATGTTACTTGTAAGACATCCTCTCCTATCTCCTATTCCTCTATCCTCACACAGAAGAAGCGCGCGCAACAGTTGGCCATTTGCTGCTTACCTAAGATTACCTAAGTCCAAAGTTCACACGGATCGAGACTTAATATAATAGATTTCCGTTCTCGGATTCCTCATTCCGTGGATATGATGCGATAAGCTCGCCTCCCATACAGAAGGTCCGCCCGCCGCATGCTACACGCTACACCACGGCTGGTCTAGAGTAGATCGTCCCATTGGTGTGATGCATTCCGTTACTCGGTGCGTTTTCCGCTCCATTCCATGAAAAGGACCCTATCGACGCCTCCCCCCGTTGTCGTGCTGCTGCTAGCATATTCCCCTTCGCAGACACGTATGGCTAGCCTATATCATCGGTGTCGATGGGCGGGGGGCTGGCGCGCCGTTAAAGCGGAATGTCGTTGTGGGAGTTGGGCGCGGCTCTCTTCGTACGTCTCCCATCACTTGTGCCTTCCTTCCTGCCTCTGCTCTTTGGGATATACGTCGCGATCCGACATATTTCGGCCGATCTAGGGCTGCGCGGGGGTTTTACCGAGGCTGCGTGTGACTACAGAGAGTTTGGGCGACGTATCAGCGGGTGGATGCGTGACTGCCCTCCCTGCTCACTATCAGCATGAGACTGGGGCGTTCAAGCTACACGACGACAGTTCCATCCTATCTACGTATTCCAATATCGGCCATGATAGAGGGAGGGCGACGCTAGTTGGTGGGTTAAAGGTAGCATGCTCGATGTAGAAGGTGTGGACGTCATCTGGCGGTCTTGGGGACGTAGCACGTCGGTGAGTAGTTCCAACATGCGAGTGAGCGGGATGCTTACTTGCATCTTCGTTATTGTGGCCCTTGCTCGCTCGCAGCTTCGGCAACATCTCCAGAAACCCTCCCTCCTGTACCACCCACTCCTCTCGTCGTCTTACTGCTTCCGGAGTAACCGATCGGCCAGAGGTCACCTTTGGGTCTTGAGAGCCGCCGACGGGACATGATGATGTGTTTATGTAGCCAATGGCGCAGCGGGATCGAAAGAGGATGCAGGAGATGGGCTAGACTTCACTGGGGGCGGCCTGGTGAAGAATCAAGCTGGTGAGTGGCGTCTTCCCCAAGCATACGCCGGGTACTCCCTGCGATACGTTCACCACTCGTTGTCTGACCCCGGCTCGTCTCTCTTTCCTTTCCGCATCTATCCTCTACTCTACTCTTCGTGTCCTGGAGAAGCAGGGCCTTAGTTAATGCTGCGGCTTTGTAACTGTTGCATCCCCGTGTAGATGACCTGGCAGCGGCGCTCTCCCGGTTCTTCAGCGGGTCGTCCATGGGGCTTAGAAGACTCGCCGTGGGATGCACCCAACGTGTTCTGTTTAAAGATAATTCGAGGAGGCATGGGATAGGCTCCGTAGAATGGGTCCCGCCCTTCGCGCCTTCTCTACTCACCATCTCCCGCCGTTTTATGTCACCCCCAGCCTTCTCCTCGTTGTCTAGTCGACGATCCCGCCGGCGCGATCGCGTCTCGCCGCCGTGCCCCCTCATTCATCCCCCCGCTGCCTGGCCTTCGATTGCGAGGGTGAAGGCGGAGCGCCCAGTAGATGGAGGCTGTCGCTCTGGTGAGTCGCCTCGCAGACTGTACAATCCTGAGGCACATGCTCACTTTTTCACGCTGCTTCTCATCCCTCGTTCATCTCTCGTTGTAGTCGACATAAACCATAGCTATCGTAGAGACGTGGTACGGCCTTCCCTTCGCCTTGTCGAGTGTGCGCTGGCCCCCATCAGTTTTTGGGACGATGTAGAAGCTAGCGGCGTGCGGCATGGACGAGTATGGCACACGCCCCCGCCATGCCTCGTGAATTGGATCTTGACGCGTATTCGCCTCGTCTACACTAGTTACCCACTACACCGCCAACCACCACTGCTAGTTTTTCTTTACAGCCGTTGATCGCCCCCGTCGTTCAGAGTGGGCACAGAGAATGGTGCGACATTAACTCGCAGTGAGAGAGAGGTTCTTGGAAGAGCAGGCAGCGCTGGCGCAGCGGCGAACAGGTGAGTCCCTGCTTTGTTTTAGTATCATGGAATGCATGGGGTACATGTACGGTGTCGTAAAGCAGCCCCAGCCATGTATAGTAATTCTATGTCAATGGGGCGACCGCTTTGTACCTGTGATACGACATGACATGGACGGGGTCATCCTTGACGTTAGCCAAGACTAGCCTGTTTCGAACAAAGGGATAAAATCGTTGGAAAGCTAACGACAAGCTCGCGTAAGACATCGAGGTCCTGTGATATACTCGGAATGGGGTAATGAGAGCTACGGCGGTAGACGTCGGAGCGGTGGTATTCAAACACCCCGAGTTCGGTGGTCCAGACGCTAAGGTTGAAACACCACCTCGGAGGGGGGTTGGCGGCCTCAACAAAGTGATTAGAAATCGCCAGACAGGTAGGTCCGAAAATAGGCAGTGATGGCCGTGCTGATTAAAGGGAGAAGTCCTGGGTAGCGATGTCATGAATCCGGTCAACCGTCGAGAGGGAACAGATACCTCGGCCCGGCTGCCTTCGTACATCGACGGTGGACTTAATTATTGGGATTGTACGGCGTTCATGAACGACCAAGGGGTCCGGTTCAATGCCGTCGGTATCCATATACCCTGGATGGCATCGAAAGGGATGACCCAGCTGATCCGGCGGTAAAATGGCGGGTTGAAGAGACTTACCGAGCCCAATTAGGTCAATGCGATAACCAACACTCTTGCAGGAAAGTAGAGTTAGACTGTGGGGCCATGAGGTAGAACCTATTTTGGAGGAATCGATTGCTATTGCTCGCACCTGTTTTACTGGAGCATCCCCTTGGAGTGGGCGCATCGGCGCAGTAATTCAATTCAACTGAAACTCGTGAGTGGCGATGGCCAACTTCGTAACGGAGGGCCGAATTACCGGCCAACATGTATTCCCCGTGTCGAGGGAAAGGTGAGCATGCCGCAAGTGTTGGCAGAAAGGAATGGAATGCATCTGGGCTTGACATGTATGGAGAAAGGACGGGAAAGAAACGAGTGCAGATGGGCGCAAGAACAGCCAAGCAAGAGTCTATGTGAAGGCGAGATGCTATATATGTTCTGATGGTCGTCGTTTGGTCGTCGCTCGTAGTCGACTCCTATGAGGCGTACTGGGCTAACAAAGGCAATGCGAAACAGAAACAAACAGTGGTATTCCACTGATTTGAGCTGATTGTCGCCGCGAACCTCATCGTCCACGGAGATGAAGACATTGAAGTCCATGGAAATAGGCTTCGCAAACATACACCCCTTCTCGTTTTAGGCGCTTGGCCCAATTGTGTGATAAGCCTCCGTCATAACCTTCTTCGCATCAAATGAGTTCACACCCACCTCTTTCTCCATATCTGCTCTTACTCTCGCCTGTCTCCTCTCTTTACTTCCACACCCGCTCCTCTCGCGCAATCGCAGACGCCACAGACTTAAATTCCGATGCCCGTCGATCCTACAAAACCAACTCCGTCGAGGCGCCCCCAACGCAAGATCACGGAGGAGGAGTTGAGAGACATCGAACTTAAACGCATACGTGGTGCGTATCTTTCGTCGCTGAGCTCAGACCTTTTGATAGTCATCCCATCAAATGCACTTCTTCAGGCGAACTATCTTGTGCTGAGTGTCGACGTCTCAAACTGCGATGCGACAAGAAGGTCCCTTGTTCCTCTTGCGTCCGCAGAGGATGTGAATCCATCTGCCCTTGTGGCATTCTCTCTGCGGGACAGGGGACCCGTTTCATACTTGCAGATACGCAGCAACTCCACCGCAAAATTTCAGAGATGTCGAACCGAATCCGCGCGCTCGAAGACGCTTTAGCGATCATGCATGGAACTACTTCGTCAGAACGACATCCTCTACTCTCTGACGACTTGCTCAAGATCAAGTTCGGGGCAGAGGCCCTCAGGAGTGACAGCACCCAGAAACCCAATGGGCAGGGCGGCGGTGGAGGGGGGATTGCAAACGGCTGTAAATCGGATCAGAGCGGGCAGCAGGCGACAGTCAAGACAGAAGAACAAGAAAACATAGACGCTCTAGGGACACTCACTCTCGATGACAAATCCGGTGAAGTGAAGTACTTTGGTCGCTCGGCGGGCAGCGAGACGCTGCTTATGGTGCGCTTAATGACCTGGTTCCGTGTTCGGTGACTGATAGTGATGATAGGCGAACGAAGAATGGTCTGCACCATCTGCGGAAGACGGCGATGCATTCGACGACGAGGACGTCAACGAGACAGACAATTTATTCCCTCCATTCAACCCCTCCGTGACTTCATCCCCGGACCCCGCTTCTCCATCAACAGGGTCAGGTACAGCATCGGCGTCGGCCAGCCTTCCGCCGATTTCACGTCTCGCTAACCTATTCCCGTTTACGTCGCCCATCCCGCCATCGTCTACGTCCCCAGCCGGAGGATATAAGCCCTCCCCCGGCACCCTCCGTAAGCTATACGAGCGCCAACATCTCTTGGATCTTTTGTACGCTTACCTACCGGCCTATCCCCGCGCTCATGAGCTGTCGGAAAGCTACCTACAGCACGCTACCTACTTCTTCCGGCCGATCAAACGAGATGAGCTTTTGGGCGAGGCGACTACATTACCTGGCATGTCTGCCGACTCTCAGGAAACGGCGCCCACGCCTCCAGCGTTCTTGAAACAAGTGTATGATGCAGCTTCGAAGCGTCAGCTGCGCCAGCTGCATACCTACTATGCCGATGCTGGCTCCCCGGGAAGTAGCAATGGGGATGGCGGAGAAGAAAACTCGCCCACCTATATTCAATCGCAGACGCCTCTTACCTCCTTCGCCATTCCTCCATATCCCTCCTCCCAACAAGGACACCAAGGGGCTGCCGGGACAAGTACCCCAGCAGCACACCCAACATTGGATCCCGACCCCGATCCATCCGCGCCTCATAATCTAGCTACTATATTCATGATCCTCGCTCTTGGGGCTCTCCTAGACATCAACAAGCCGCCATACAATGCTGAAGCCGAGAGATATTATACGCTCGGTCCGTTGAACTATCTACTCTCCGAATGACACACTCACCTTTCTCCCTCAACAGGCAAAGCAGCCCTCTCCCTTCGCACCATCTTTGACTTCCCTCATATCCGGACTGTACAGGCAGTCGGGTTGATGGCTACGTACCATTCTATGGCTGGCAAGAAATATACGAGAGATAGCGCATGGGGGCTAATGAGTTTGGCAGCGAAGTTGTCGCAGAGCCTCGGTTTGCGTGAGCATCTTTCACTTATCACCCACCCAGACTACTCATCCATACTCGCTTACGCTTTCCCCCATGGCCTGCCCGTCGCTGATACGTCCAACTCTTAGATCGAGACAGCGCAAGGTGGAACTTCGACCCCACCACCGTCCAACGTAGACGTGCCCTCTTCTGGGAGATATTTGCCGCCGATGTATCCCATGTAAGTCATTGTCTTTCGCCCTCGATAAAACATATCTCGCATACGTGGCCGTCTCGGCACGTACGGTCCCCGTACCAGCTCCGTTCCAACTGCGAATGGTGACGAGTGCTCACTTTGGCCCAACAGAGCCTTGCCCTTGGTCGCCCACCAGCCATCCACCTCTCGTACGTAGACTGCGAGTTTCCCATCGACGAAGAAGCTACGCTCAGCGATGCGCAAGAGGTGCAATATGGATGTACGTCCCCTTTGGCACGCATATAGCTGTTGATCTGATAGCTCACCTTGCTCCCGTCCCAGTTTGGCGCATGAAACACACCTTCGCCCGAGATATTTTCAATGCCGTGGCGGAGGCGACGTTAACCGCGAAGTCTCCATCCTACTCGACGGTTCTCGACCTCGATCGCAAAGTACGGGAGCTATCCTTCCCTGCGGCGTTCAAACCATACGTCAGCAAGGAGGACGGTGAAGAAGAGTACTATAGCAGCTCACTGAGCCTGAGGGGATTCTACGCCAGCCAGCACAGGACCGTTAGTGAGTTTGAACTGTTTGCGCGTTTTCCTTGATTAGTGGGAGGGGGCGGTGGGGGGAGGGATGAAGAGGCAGAATCGGCAGAGCATTCACATTGCTCCCATATACCCTGGGGCCACCACCCGGGCGCTAATTCGCGAGCGATGGGATCGCGCACGGGTCTCGGCGTGTGCTGATAATGCCTCCGAATCTGCGCTGATCATGCTTCTCTGTTCACCTCGTCTATCAGTTTCTTTATCTCATATGCTAACTTTTTATGACAGCCATGTTGTATCTTCACAGAAGTTTCTTTGCGCAGGCCATGCTGGATCACCCCTCTAATCCACTTCTCAGCCCGTTTGCACCGTCTTTCCTAACTGCCTATCGGTGTGCATCTATTATCATCAAGGCGACGGCCCATCAGTACGATAGATGTGCAAGGATGGCCATGAGGGTGTGGTTCTTGCTTTATCACACCTTTTCTGCCGCCGTGAGTAAACTGCCTGGAGCGATTAGTGTCTTGGCTAACAACATACATTCGGGGTTAGGTGATTGTCGGCACTGTTGTGACGCATTCTCCGAACTCCCCGATGGCAACGAGCGCACTTCAAGATCTCGACCTAGCTGTTGAATTATTTGACAAGGCGTCAGCAGTGTCAAGACGAGCAAGAATCGCTCTGGCAAGTGGCACATATCAAATTCTATCTCTCTCCGTTGACAATATTCTTCTAGATCGTTCTCCGAAAGTTGAAGGATAAAGCTGAGCGTGCATATGCACAGTTCTCGTCCTCGACGACGACCCCCGGCCCAGCTGGTTCAGCTACACCAAGTGGCTATGTGAGTCCATTGGGCGTATTCGGTAGCCCTCCCAGCGCCTTCAAGTCCCCTCACGCTGAGGGAAGCGATGACGACGGTGGAGATGAACTCGCGATCTTCGGTGGCCAGAAGAGGGTCTTAACGAGGAAACACCGACACGCGCACAGCACCAGTTCAGCCTCCCCATCGATTCCTAGCGACAAGAATAGCCCTCGGTTAGCATCGTATAACAACTCGCCTAGCCCACCCAGCACTAGTGCCGCGTCTCCGTCATCTGCGACAACAACGCACGGTGAAGCAGCGACAGTCTCTCTCAGCGATTCTCAGCCCACGAATGTCCATCCCTCATTGATGGAGTATCTCTCCGATACAAATATGTTCGGCTTGGAATCGATGGGAGGAGCACATGGTAGTAACCGCGGAAACCCATTTGCGGGGCCCAACGCTAGCCTCAGTATGGGCGGAGGACCTTCCCATGCCAGTAGTAGCGCTTCGGTCATGCAAGGGGTTGAGATGGGCTCGGCCAGAGGCGTGCCGTCTGCGCCTCCCCTCACCATGATGGATCCCCTGCAGGAGGTATCAACGGGAAACAGTTCGCACGTCAACGGAGGGATGGGTGAAATGTACCAAAGCGTCATGTCGTATCTCGCCAATCGTTCATTCGGAGGGAACGCCCTGAGTGGGCAACTATCGCCTCCGCTTCCTCGCCCGGTGGAGCACGTTCAGCAGCAACCCCATCATCAGCATTTTACGCCCTCTCAGCCCTCGTCCGCTCTTCAGTCTAGGAGGCCTAGCCAGTCCCCGTCTGCTCCGGGTTCCACCCTGAGTTCTCCAGGGACTCCGTGGTCTGTTATCTCGGCGTTGTCTACTATCAACACTAGCAGTCCGTCCACAGCGCTGAGTTCGCCCATGTGGGCTCAAACGCATGACACCAGCGTCCCAGCGTCGCCTGCTGTACTCCAAGGAATGGTCAGCCCCAACTATATGCGCAGCGAGTTGCTGGGCTATGCTGGTTCTCTCGGATCCACACATCGCCAACCGCAACAACCAGCCCGGCAGACCCAGCCAACTCCAGGATTCCCCGGATTCAATGGCCGTATTGATGCAAGTATATTCGGTAATATGTACGCCGAAACACAGATGGGTCGCCCCGCATTTGGCGTCCACGAGCGTGCGCCGAATGGAAGCGGAATGATGGCTGTTGATCCTCGCGAAGATATGGTTGAGATGGGATTGTCGACGGAATCTGGGATGGATGCTGGCTGGATGTCCTTCATGCATAATGCCGGCATCATGGAATATAACGGTCCCGGTGGCGGGCAACATCAGATGCCACTGTGAGAGCTCGCGTTTGCTAGTAGTAGTACGCTGTTCATATACTCGGTCTTCATTATTGTTGTATTAGCTATCATTCTTGGGCTTAACGAGTGGTCTCTCTCGAATGTAGAAATAAGTACCATAGCGATGTATGTACGAATATCTCTTGCTGATCTCGCTTCTAATTTCTTCTTTCGCCTTCTTGTTATCACCATCAATCACAAGGCCTCTCAACCTTCGTCCACGACCTGACGACGCGTTCCCGACTCCCACATCGCACATGCAAGCTGACACTGAAGTCATCTTTCTTGAACTCATCTCTGATCAGCCACTAGCCAAACATGATAAGAACGCTCACGTCCAAGTCCTAGCACGCAGCTTCATCCGAGGCTTCCCTGTGAGATACACAAGCCAGGATGCCAGCTCATGTTCTGGACATTGCAGAGTTTCAGCGTAGTGCAGGTAGGGTTGGATCCGGTACATAAGGAGAGGTATGCCTCGTTCCTATGTCTCGACCACTTACACTAACGATTGGATGGCTTTCTCTTTAGAGCGACCGATAGCATCTTAACCTGGCAACGTCCCGATGGTGGATTCGGAGGGGGCCTCGAAAGTCGTTGGTGGCGATGCCAATCGGGTGGTCTGTTCTACTTCCTTGCGAGTGCCACTACCGAGGTATAATAACGAGGTTTTAGAACGCCACGCATCCTGTGTTCAACCTTACGCTAACTCATAGCGGAGGGTTTATGGCGTACTTCTACAAACAGACACTACTCGAACGAACCAAGAATTAATTCGCGTCAGGATATCAAGCTGTGTACATGTTAGACTATAGTACAGTGGATGTCGGTGCGGAGGAAACGAAGAGAATTATTGGCGCATACGAGCTATTTGGAGGTGTGGTAAGCTACATTGTGACCATAACGAAAGCAAGAAAACAATATCTAAAGATATGAGGGAGAAATTCAACCATTTATATTACTGGGGTCCTCTAATAGACCAGAATCTTGCATGAATGCGCTCCAACGTGCGTCAAGCCGAGAGTCGCGAGCAGCAAGGCCGAGGGCGGCAAGCTCAGGATGGGCAGGATGAATGTTAGTTCCGTGAAACGCTGGTGTAGTGTACGCATGTTGATGGTGTGTGTGCATGGGCGACGCACCTTGGTGCGAATGAGCACCTGAGTATTGCCCCTGATCATAATGCGGGCTCGCGGACGAAGAATACTGCTTATGGGGAGGAGCATCTGGCCACGGATACGAGTTTGAGGGAGATTCCATGAAGACAGAGCGGGTTTCTTGCGGCGGGTATTGATCAACAGTTAGACTTTGGAACTGTGTGGTGCCGAGACGAGTTCGAGCAATAGGGACGGATGCTGTAGCATGGGAATAGACATCCGATTGGCGACGTTCAGGTGCCCATGGCTCCAGCATGGGACGTACGGTCTCAGGTGTATAGCTGAGAGTCGCTGGGTTCTGCGTTGATTGTTGTGGTTCTCCCGAATGCTGGGGTTGGTGCAGATGGCCTTGTGGATGATTCCGGGGCTGATTAGGGTGACGCGTGAAAGGAGGATGAATGAGTGGAGTATGTGGGTCGTGGGCGTAGACAGGTTGACCCGAATCTTGGTACTGTTTTGGCCAGGAAGACCCATTAGGCGGAGCTAATGCAACAGACGGCTGCTTCGCAGAGACGAAGCGTGTGCGACCAGCGAATATATCGAGTTCATCATCACCCGTGTCTTCTTGTTTGATACTCCACAGTAAGCCTCCTCCGCCTTCTGAGCCTGCACCCGCACCTGCTTCTTCACATTGAGCGGCGGCAAGTGCCAGGCGTGCCTTCTCGCTCAATCGGGTCAGTATCGGCTGATTGTCCATCAGATGATCTAGTCGGAAATGCTGGAAGAATGCAGATAACGTACCAATGCTTTCCTCGCTCTATTGCTGTACTGTGCAGCCTTAGAGAACAAGATACACGCCTGGTCCAATTCAGCCATAGCCGACGAGGCTAACGGAGATCGGGGCCCTCGTGTGACCACCGTGCCAAATACAACCTATGTAATGGGCGAGAAGGTGTTGCATGAGTGAGCCGCGTAATGAATTTGCCTCATATGATAAAATGATAGACGTAATATGGGGCAGAAAGACCGAAAATAAAGTCCAATAGCTGCAATAACACGCACCGCTGCTGAGAACGCAAAGGTCCACATGCTCCAGAAGCAAGCACTGGCAGCTGGCCATGTGCGGAACTGCTCTTTGACGGATTTGAGGATTGTTGAAGAAGCTCGGTATGCTGCAAGAAATGAATATGCGTATGCACTTTTGAGAGGATTTACGGGTTGCTCTATGATTGCTTGTGCAAAGAAGCTCCGGTGGATATATAGTAAAACTGAGGGAACGGCAATGTGTGATGGGCAGCTCAGCTAGACGAGATGAGATGGACGTACTTGTTTCACGTGTATGATCCAGGACGCAGCGTGTGAATTCTGCCGCGAACGATTCCCGCTGATCCCCTGACGATGATACGGGAAGAGGTGGGAGTGAGAAATCCCGCACTTTCTTGTCTAACTCCATGATGGTCGCATAGCTGGGCGCTTCAGCAGTGAGAGTCCTTGATGCTACATCGGCGACACACTCAGCTGCAAAGCGGAATCCCCACGATTCGACTGGGACCCAATAATTAGCGGACGATGTCAATAGACGAAGTGAACTCACAACTTGTGTTAATATCGCCGCCGCTTTCCCCTCGGCCATCCTTGTAATCTGGGAACTCGCAGTCGATATAAGCCAAAGAAAAAGACGGAGGTCGCCCAGTGTTGAGGCTCTGGCAGAAACACGACTAAACAATGTGATTGGTCGAGCCAAGAAAAGCGCACTCACAGTCCAGGAGTCGGCGACGAAAAGATCCCAGAATAGGATACGACGACGCTGGACCATCTTCGGAGAGAGACCCCATCGAGCACTATCGCGATCTGCAAGGACATCAGCTCGTGAAATGTACATGAGCGTAACAACGAACGTAGGCCAATCTACAAGGCGCGAATAGGATCAATCAATATTGCAAGGCGTGCTACGGGGATTGACTCACCGACTGGGAAAGGTGCGCCGCCAGGTAGATTAACGACCACGTCATTTCCATACTGGTATCGCTGGTCAGATCTGAGCCGCTCATGGCGTTATAGATGCTCATGAGATGCAGAGCCTGTACAGTTACGATAGAGGGTTTCTCAAGAACTGACTGTAAACCAAGGGCCGCCATACTGATTTGGTGGAGGTGCTCGGCTTCCTCAACTTTGGGATCAGATTCAACGAGCGCCCCGACTGCGAGCATGATGAATAGCAAGGCAAGGTCGTGAGGGCCAGTATATTCTTCGCTACCAGGATAAGAGGACGACGAAGAAGGGGAGGACGTTGCGCGTTTCTGTCGATATATCGCAGGGAGCATATCTTCGTACACCTGCTCCTTGGTGACGCCATGGAATAGCCACCCTGCCTGTTCGAAGTACGTGTTACAAAGTGAGATAGCTCGAGTCCATGTAGGAAGTTTTTCTTCAATCAGAACGCGAACGTCGCCAACGGGTCCCAGCGGTGTGAAGGGGAATGACCGAGAAAAAAGGTTCAAAGGCGCGGAGGTTGGCGGGCTCCCAGTTCGCTGCACTGAAGCGGGAGAGTGTGAGCTCGCTGGAGAAGTGTCCGTACTACCCTGGCCGATATTCAGTGTGAGAAGACTAAGAAGAATACCGGTACGCACCATCAGAAGACTCTACAAGCACAGCCTCTGGAGTTAACGCTAGTGTACCGACAGGGTAGAAAGCTACGCACCTCCGAACCACCAGTAGGACCGAAGAATCTTGAAATCCCGTGGTCTGAAATGGACAACGTCCCGAACGCGTCCAATGTATCGCTGCTCATGCCGGTCGTGGGCGCCCCACCATCCTCCGGTATCCCCAAAGAGTCTTCTGCATCGTCACCACCTGTACTCAATAGATCTTCCCTGAGAAGCGGATGAGGCTCGGAAGACTGTTTTGCTTGCAGCGCAGCGAGGGCATCTTCGAGTTGTCGTACTCGATCCCTCAGCCTACTAATCCGCCGATGAAGGTGCTCGGTCGCGGCCAAAACAAATCTGAGCACGATACTGAGAGTGAGTAATACGACGGGAACGCGGGAACTATACCTGGTTCCTTGACCCGTAGCAAGACTACCTAAAGGAAGAGTTTTGGCAAGGGCGAAATGGCGTATGAAAGAGGAGAACTCACCATTTGGACATAATGCCGCACAACCCCTCCGCTACGGACACCAAGAATGTCGGCATGTGTTGATGAAGAAACGCCGAAAACAAACATACCTGGCACGACTGACACGGAATTTGCTTATCGCACTTTATCTTGAGTCTATAGCCGTGATCATGCGTCAATTAGGACCTCGTTGCAATGAAGGAGCGATGATCGCACCTCCTGCATTCGGCACAACTAACCTATATAAACCGTCAGATGGTGGTGGCACCGAATCGGATGTTCGAACATACCTCCCCTATTCCATGATGTGCCAGCCACCTTCTCAGCGATCTTCATGTTCTTCGTAGGCGCAGACGACGCACCTCTGTTTCTTTTCATTTCAAGCTCCCTCGCGTGGGTGCCATCAAATTTGAACTCATCGATATCCCTACGACTCGAGCGTCTCTTCAGCTTGGACTTCGTGGAGGGGTCGACCGGCATTTCGACAATGTCGTTGTAAAGTCGGGAGGGCAGAAAGAGGTTCTTATTCCGCACACATTGCTGTACATAAGCTTCATGATGAGCCAGCAACGGCCCAATCGAGAATCGTGGGTGGGAAAACTTTCATCACAAGGCGGCCGCCTTCCAAATTGACTTATTTGGTACTCAGTCTCCCATCACCCTCGCGACCAACCCTCTGTTCGATCAGACCATCCTCGACACCCATCTGTATGATAGCTCATACATAGAGCTACCGTGGCGGAATAAACATCGTTTAACATCCTTTTCCTGAGTACTACCAAAGGACTCTAACTTCCGTCAATAACTCTACTTGTCAGCTTTGATCCACTGTTGAAGACAATGCCATCTGGGGGAAGGCGCGAAGCGGTCGACAGGGACGACCACTCTCACCACCGCGGGAATATCATCCCGGTACCGAAAGCGCCTCGGCTCCGCAACCATTTAGCCTGCGCGCGACTGCGCAAGTAATCTTCGTTGATGAGGAAAATCTGCAACGTATATCCAGGAGCAGTGCGCGAACAACAGCCACGCATACGGAGACACTGGCATTCGCTGTGCTGCCTGTGCTAGAGGTGTATACTTAGACATCGCAGCAGAAGCGCAAGCTAGCCTGACGACTAATTATCAATTACCAATAGCTCCGTGGTGTCATGTGTTAGTCAATTTGTTGCAAACCCAGTCGACGACGGAAGCAAAATTTGGCCGCCATCCCAGAGACTTGTTTTTACAATGATAGTGTGGATTCGTCAGTGGGTGTTCTGACAACCATCTAAGATAAATGAATGCCACACAGCGGTATCCAATCTGTGAGAAGGCTACCCAAAGTTTAGGGACCCGAGAAGTGGGTCCAATGCCCCATTATGAGGGCGGTGAGGCCTATAATTCGATTCATACATATATAGCACACCAACCAGACCGCTGGACAGCGATCTTCTTCGAGTTCCTGAAGTTTGTCCGCTGTACGCGACACACCGATGTTCAGAGACTGTGTTCAAAAGCGAGTGACTCGTAGTTCGACGGGGAGAGGCCAGATTGCCGCGGATACCCTCAAGGAACCTGCTGGCGTCTATGACCCCGTTGATCGTTGGTTGTGACCAAAAATACCGTACTTTCTGCGCAGCACCGATACGAGAACGGCCCGCAGGCACTTCTCGTGCGAAGCTAGCAATATCGACGACGAGATAACGGTGAAGCTACGAAGTGCGAATAACAGTTGTAGTTTATCAACACCGTGACGGCAGTACATCCCAAGTGTACGATGAGGTACGGATACGACTGGAGGTTTCAATCCGATGGAATGTTCTGTGAAGAGTATGTGATACGAGGTCGAGGCGTATATGCTTTCAGTTCATGGTGACGACATACCTAGTGACATTGTCTCGGATCCCCTCTCCGAGCAACAACATAAGAGGACATAGATACCACCAGGTTGATGGGTAGATAAAGGGAAATGTTTGAGTAGGAATTTGAGTACAGAAACACATGTAACATTCCTATTATATGTCAGGTTCATGGCGAACTTCGGGCCCCGATGTGATGTTGCCGTTGGGGCTTAAGGAGAACCCTATCGAATCCAGGAAGTAGAGATAAGCGAAGAGCTCGAAACAGGGGCTGTGGACCATTTGGCAGTCTCACGCACCTAATGCGCTGTGGGAGATGATGATCTACCAATCTTTCTAGATGTCGCAACAACGGTGGAGATGGTGAATCAGGGATCCGTGCTCGAATGTGGCAATTTACGGCAGCTCGCCTATATCTGGCATAGCTACACATGGTAGGTCGAAGCTAACGCAGTATCGGGCCACTCTCCCGGGACAGACATCTGTCTTCGCCATTGAGTCTTCATGGGAAGAATATCGCCGCCTGAAGATAGGCGACAAAGGCTACATACCACTGATCAAGTTGATTTGATATCGTAAGTGGACGCCGGACTTCGTCAATGGTTGCTGGTAGTAAGCTTGTGGAAACTCAGATTGTCCCTCAGCGACCTTGGCTTGTCAAACGTAGGTCCCATTGCGTCGGTGGTGAGAAAGCGAGAAAAAGCCGACAATTCGCGTGACATATCAAAATAGTGATGGCTGACAGGCGTGCGTCAGGTCCACGAGGCAACTTGCGACAATAGGCCTCAGAAGCCCCCGTTTAAGAAGGTTGGGGAAGGTCTAGCGGTCTCAACGTCAAATATAATCCGACCAATCACCAAGGGTAAAGTACATACGACCTTCGTTAGCATCAAATTCAAATGCTGGAATGTCGTAAATAAACGACAGTCACTTTCCGTTTCCGTTTGATGGCCACGTAGACAAAAGCTTTCCCTCGACCGCTTCAGGAATTTTGGCCGGCATCCGGGAAGATTATATCGGTGCCAAAAAGACAGGAAGCCAGCAAGACTGCTCAAGCCTTCCGCACGCCTATTCAATGAACCGCAGCTACTGATTCGTGTCAATGAATTGGATGTCGGGGAAGAAGCGCCACGCACGCATAACCCTGACGCATCGCATGACGGCGAGAGAGCTGGCATAAAGCTTCGGTGATTCATTATTTTGTCTTTTGCAGCATGACGCACAGCTCGCCACCAGATGGGGAGAGATCGTAATACACGGGCGAAATGGCTGTCATGATCCACCCGGATAACAGTATGAGGTCGAAGGGTTACGAACTCGTTCGTCTTCTTCAACTACTCTCCTGCCATTATGGGCGACATTGCTGCTGTGTGGGGTCGGTGTTCGGAAGCGGGCGAATACAGGAGGTCGTCTGACTCGAGGCCAGGTAATCGTGATCTTATGATGAAGCTGAAGGATGTTCCGACGGATATCCTAGTTGGTAAGTACGTATAGTATAGTATATCAAAAAGGACATAACGCACCTAGAATACCAGTCGAGTGGAGATCATGCGGCCGCTATCACAGAAAACGATTTACGAAGATATAGATGAGGGATTCGGGGGCTGAATCGGTGGCAAAGGTCAAGAAGGCCTTCTCCGTAAATACTGCCAAGGTAAAACCGATGATATAGTTCGACGCCATTCCTCAATGGAAACAAGCTACTAGCATCGTATTTGGAATTATGGAAGTAGCCTTGAGGCCGCATCCTCCTGAGGTACGACTTGCAGTACAACAACATCGCTTGATTTTATTCGTCTCGACGAGGGATGACGAATGGTACACCGGCTAAAGGACCCGTTTAATCTTGGAGTCTACCCGAGGCGTTGGATATCTGTAGTCGGGCATAGGGCAGCTTCTAAATCTCGTATGTGACCGATGGAGCAGAGTCTTGGCCTGTCGAGATCATAGAACATCGACCCCGCATACCGAAGTCGCCTCAGCAAAAGTTAATTTTGAAATGTGGGGATCGATGCTGAGGGAATTCGGGAGAAAGGTTATGGCTGGCATCGGTTAAAATACGTGTCATGATAAGCAGGGACTAACGGGGGATCAGGCCACACCCATATTGACACAGCGTATGCGCATACGCTCAAAATTCGCAAGGACACAAAGAAGACGCGCCAACTGGACGACACGTGATGGACACAAGTGACCGTATTCTTTGCATCTTCCGGAGAACGAACGAGCAATATCATTTTGATCTTGGCCTCATCACAGGGTGCCTCCTGCCCACAATCAGCTCCTCTATCTGCTACCATGATTGATAGCGCTTGGTGGCCTAGTCGCACCTTATCCGGGGATTGGCGGTCGAACAGACCTGCACCGTTCACGAGACCTTGCCACCACTGCGGACGACCGTACGAATACCCCGACGAAGAGGATTGGGGAGGGGTATCCCAGATAGTGAACCAACACTGGTACGCATGTCCAGAGAGCATACGGTGCGTGACTACTTCTATACGTATTTCCCATACGGCCGGCGAATTTAGAAGCGACACATGGAAAGGGTCCAGGAAGCCCGTTCGCGCCGGATTGCCGCGGCACAGATTGAAACTTCGGAATCCGACACTGGCGGTGAGGCAATGGCATCAAGAATTAGTTGGCGCCAACAGTGTGATAGCCAACGCAATCTGCCCGAGACCAGCATATCAAGGAAGGCAGATAGAAGACCCAGTACACTCTACGTGCGGTCTCAAGATTGCGGTACAGATTCTCAGCCCAGAATCCGGGACCAAGTATGACGAAGTCCCCAGCTAGCGATGACCACGCAGAGACTCGAATGGGAAGCGGGAGTTCCTCAAGAACACCCAGGGGAGAGGCCGAAAGGGGTGTTCGCCCGTGGGACCGGCAAGTATGGCCAGAGCATACGCGGCCGCTAGAGCAAGGTCACGGCGCTGCGCCTAGAGGGAATCCAGACAGGGAGCGCTGGCAAGCGACGGCATCACCTGAGGGTCGGGGTACGAGCGTGGGCATGAGCGAAAGTCGTGCTAGCATAGGAACCAGTGGAAGAAGAAGGAAGAGGATGTGGGCGGGCAGTGAAGACGAAGATGATAACGCCTCTCCAACGTTACCCAGCGTACAGATTACTCCCGCTATACGGGAGCCTCGAGACCACCGAACGTTTGGCAATGGTAGGCGTGAAAGAGTGCCCAAATTTGATCACCACTCACCAGTCGCATTAGCCTACGCCCCATATAGTAAGCCGGCGGAGAAGGCGGAGGCCTCCTTGCCGGCAAAGGGCAAAGGAAGGCGATTAGAGACGGAAGCCGCGTCGTCAGTCGCCGAGAGTAGCATAGCAACGTCAAGAAGAGACGAAGCGGACACCGGTAGGATTGGATCCAAGCGCCCAGCGCGGGCTAGAGAGAAGAAGGGGAAGTTATTGAACGAACAAGAACGCAAGGAAATGCTCGAGGCTGACAAATGGGCGAAGAATGTACAACCCCACAGTGTGGACTGTGTGGCTTGCAACCGCACGTTTGCTCTAGATACTAGAGGAAGATATCGTGCTACCAATTGGTACAAGCATCGTCAAATATGCGGAGAGATAAGTAGGCTAGAGAGAGAACGAGAGAGCAAAGATGACGCGCTATAGTCACGAAGAAATGTTGCCCTTAATTTGTATCATCATGGACCAATTATCGCAGCTCGTACCATTATTGCGCTGTATTGTAGTTTAGATATTTTAGAAAGGGGTTCGACTCGTTCGGGAACGCACGTACCGCCGCCTACATTGGTGGTGAGACTCGTCAAGAGGCCTTGCGTGGGTTCAATTCGAGTCGCAATCGTCGAGGTGGCGCACGGAAACCAGCAGGGAATATAGGAAGCAGGAAGCTAACTTGCAATTTATCAGCGGAGAAACCTCGCGTTCCGTCCCCTAAGTATTCCAGGAATTCCAAAGTTGCATCAAACCGCCGTAATAGTCCGGATGAAGATGGTCCAATTATGCAAGAGTAGGTACTCCTGTTGAAGCAACTTTTGCAAAGCTTGGCGTACGATAGAGGAGATAGAAGAGGGTTGCCCCGGCAGATAGAGTAAATGAGTGCGTGGACTTGCATGGAACAAAATTTCAACCCTTGTTGGTGCGAGCCGATTGTTGGCCAGCTTGCCTGACACCGTATGACCTATAGTTTGACCAAAGTTTGACTGCGCAGTTCGTCAGGAGAGCCGTGTGACGTTCAAGAGAAAGCCAGCTAAGCCCGCTTAAAATTCGAATCAATGGGCGAATAACGTCTGCATTCCGGGGCGTGAGTCGCCTGCGTTCGCAATCTTGACGTACTAAACCTTGTCGAATGTTCCACCTTTTTTCCAACCCGCGTAAGGGTCCAAGGGGAGTGTATTTATCCCAGCACTTGTAGCCAAACATGTGCACAGCCGTCGTTTGACGTCCGAAATTATCCACTTCCTTTTGGGGCTCCGAGCTGCACACCGAGAATCGCAAGCCACGCCAACACCATAATTGGTTCTCATTAGAGTAGAGACTCGATTTATATTCATGGGTACGTTTCGGGTAAGATGTAGATGACTATTCGATGCCTTGATGGCATAGCGACAAGATATTAGGGTATACAAGAGCGCTTTACGAAGTATGCGTAGAAGAACAGTGGGTGTGTATGCATTCGACTTCTGATTTTTTAGTTCGTCCATTCTATTGGCGGAATCCCATGTGAGCCTGGGGAGGGGGGCCTGGGGGCGGCTACATGAATCGATCACGTTAATGAGGAGATAGTTGGGAGGGTCGAGGCTACTAACCGCTCCTTCATAGTTCTGGTAGCCTTGATAGCCTTGATAACCGACATTCTGTTGGTCTCCCTGAGATGACGGAGATTAAGCTTAGACAAAAACCTGGTAGGAAAGACGTACCGAATACCCGTATTTAGGAGCCTCGCCGCCATGATAATAACTCGCTGCCTCGCCTGTTTGAGGTAGAGGAGGGTCTTGCATTTGAGCGGAGATCGGTGCGGAGATCGTAGGCATATTCGACTCCATTTGTGTTGCATCCCGAGTCGATCTTTTCTTTCGGTGCCTAAAGATGAGGCAACAACAGACGCAAAGTAGCAACGTCCCGACAACACATCCTGTTGGATGCATATGAACGTAAGGAGAGAACTCTGCATGATCAGAGCGAATACGTTACCGATAACAATGCCCAAAACTAGTTTGAGGAACTGTTTTCCCTTGTGCGCTACGCTGGAGTGATGTCCGGTTTGATGAGCCGCGTACTGCTTCGCAGTGTGGGTTGCATGTGGATGGTGAGTAGCATGGTGGTTGTCCGTGGCTGCATGCGCTTGCAAGATCACAAAACCGGAAAAAGCGAGAAGAAACCCAATGATGCGAGCCGACATCGATGGGGGGAGAAATAGAGAAAGAGACACATGTCTCCTCGTTTAGTATCCTTATATCGCAGACAGGTTGAATACAGCTAACTTGAGGCGTTAGATCATACAAGGGGATCGAAGGTTAGTAAAGCGTAGCCGCGTTCTAGGTTGGAACTAACCTGGCGTCTACCAGTAGCGTGGGCGCTAATCGCAATAATGCGCAACCCTACTCCACTCACAGCTGGTAACTTGCAGCAAGGTCAATCGAAGTGGCCGCAGCAGGGGAAAGGCCACGGGACACGGGATTGAGCTAGACGGCCCCATCGAACGTGCGGATAATGTGTACGTCGAATCTGATATGGCCGACACAGTATGCACGAAGGTGGGGGTGTATATGTGCAGGAAAGCGGCTCACGGTTGAGTACAGTATTTGAATGTCGAATGTTGGAGACAGAGCGGCCGAAGCAATCTATGTCAATTTCTAGAAGTGAGAGTAACGAAACCAAGTTCGAAGGCAACACTGCTTACGTGTTTCTTTCTCACAGTCTAGTCTCTGCACACAAATCGCGTAGAATCTAGACATCGTCCCTCAGTCTCATATGCTCATATAGACTCTAAGTTGGTTTGTGAGGCCGATTCCTCAGCGTCGAAGTTGCTGATCCTAAGGCATTATTCGCCGCTAGGACACCATCTTAATTCGTGGAGGAAACCGCCCTTCATCTTTCCACGGTGTAACGACGGACTGGACCAGTTGGGCGGGGGCGCAATGGAAGATCTCGTGGCTTACTGCAGTTCGTTTTTGCACGACCGAACTGGCCACTAGCCATTCTTTGTGTATGCCACATCATCGTGCGTGAGTATTGGGACCACCCCAACCAAACCGTATGGTGCTCGGGATCCATACCTTGTGCTCATCACCAGGGAACTCCTGTGGGGATACTTCGATAGAGGGCCTGCGATGAGATGAGCATGCTTACCATCACATTCTCGACGCACCTCTTTACGCGTCAATTTCCGTAACATATTAGAACCTCAAGCAAGCTGACACAGCAGTTATCGATCTCCCACGAGATATCTCTATTTCTCCCATATGTCGAGTTCCGTAACTTCCAAGGTCTCTCTTAGCATGAATAGAAACCTATTCATTCGTCAAATCGCTCGAATCTTAAGGCTTCGTCAGGGAGATATAGCGGATTTCACTTATAGATTCCATGCAGCCAGGCGCCAATCTTTTGAGCAACGAAACTAAGCTCGAGGCCCCTCAAGGCTTCCTATTTGCAAGTCGAAGCGCCCTGTTTAGAGCGGTATTCGGATGTGCTCCATTGTATGGTGTGTGCTGTTTCGATGGCTTGATATCCTGTAGGAATATCGCTTCTTGGCGTCTTGATAAACGCGCAAAAAGCAACGGCCATGTCGGAGCGCTTGAGCCAGTCAGCAACGCTGTAGGTGAGTTCATCGAACATATGTATTCTTCACGTTCTGATTCCATATTCCTATTCGTTCGGATTACTGGATATCATTCAAACTCTGTAGAGTCAACTTGATTTCGACACGGTTCTCAGCGTGGGGCGAGTGGTTTGCAAACTGGAAAAGAAGCTTTGGGATCACGCCAGCTCGGCTCGCTCGTCGCTCGTCGCGAACCTCGACGTCAAACTAGCTACAAGGCTCGTTGTTGTCGCGGTCCAGTTTAATGACCGAGGGGAATGAAACACACCCGCGATGTGAACCCCCTGTCCTCCATCAATCGACTCTTCTGTTGGCGTTGTTTCGATCTGTCTTCCTGGAACTCCTGGAACTCTCTGCCAACCTCCTTTCTGAGCCAATGTACGTGTCAGGTGCTCCGGTGTATGTCTTCCTTCGAACCGATACACTTTTTTTAGATTACGTTGACTGCAACGCCCGTGCGCATTCACATTCATGGCTTCTGATTTCCGTGGTATGTCCCCATATTCCGTAGAAAAATATACCAATTGAACCACATCAGCAGAGCCTGATCTTCGGGAGGATGTGACATGTACCGCCGGCTGTGTAAGGCTGTCGCATTGCATCCCGCATGTTCGAAGACCTGTCACACTCAATTCTGCTTCTCGGTTCACGACATCTCTTCTCGCTTCTTCTAGGTACTGGTGGAGAATCGATATGACTTGATGGAGCCAGTTGCTTCCTATTCCAGGCCTTTCGTAGGTCCGTTCTGGCGTCCATATGATGCGGCTGATATTGATACAACGATGTTTTCTCGACGATGAAGTTCAATTGGCGCGGAACATGCTCGTTTGGGAAACAGAGTGAACGTTTGTTTCTTCATTTCCTCTGACAATCCCCTTCTGGCATCCTTACACCCTAGGTTCCTGGCCAATTGACACGGTTGTTGTCTCGCAGCGATGATAACGAACCAGGTCCGACAGTGTTCACCATGCTGAGCCGCCTCGTGGCCCACGCTGACTCACGTCGCACACCAGTATTCCTTGAATACCAGAAATACCAGGAATACGTCCGATTCGGCCCCAAATTGCCCTCATCAGGCCTCGAAGATACCCTGTTTGTTCCCCGCGTACTATTCGGCCATCTGTCACATCCGTAGCAGACGACGTATGTTCGGCGGATCTGACCGGAGCCTGGGTAGTCTGAGCAGGGGGCGACTAACTCTGTCGAATTATGTGACCGTTACGTTGAGGTGTTATTCTCTTTTAGTTTCGTATTGTTTCCTTCATTTTCTTTGTCTGGTGTGTTATCCTAACCTCGCTCAACAATTTATTTGGGTTGGCTAAATTACTCCGCAAGTCCCAGGACCTGCATAGGGACGTACCACGCCATATGTCTGATCCCGCGTCAAAACGAAGGTAAGTGTACTATGGAGTCGCACACTACTCTTTTCTGTTGCTAGTCCGCACGTACCGACGCTACCAATACTTGACGTTGTGACGTTGAATTATGACTTGGTTTGTCGACCTAGCGTCTTGAATGAACAGGGTGTTATGTTTTGAAGACCCTCCGCAACGTGCCCCGTAGCACCATCACATCATCACACGACACACTTCTTTAGGCGACATTCAGAATGATTTCAACTCGCTCCCAATACTGGATTCCGACGGCGGCGAAAGTAGTGGGAGTAGTAGGCAGGAAGCGTGACGGGATGCTCGGCAGGGCCGATCCACGCCATACTACTCCAAGCCGCCAAAACACGTCGAAATGCTATATAAACCACCGTCGAACGCCCCCATTTCTTCAGCAAACTTTTAGCCACTCATCAGTAGTAAGTCGCTTCCCTCATTACTGTTGACCGCTCCAGCTGAGGCGTCCTCAATAGGCTTTATCGTCAGCCACCAATCACAATGCGCGTCGCCCTCTTCGTCCTCGCTTTCGCCGCTGTGTTCGTCCTCGCCAGCCCCAGTGGCGACAAGAAGAAGTCCAGGAAGCCCAAGGCTGCTGCTGCTGCTGCTCCTGCTGTTCCCGCTGAGGAGCCCGCTCCTGTCGATGGAGGCGATGCCCCTGCTGCTTAAGCCTAGAAGGTGATACATCTCTTGACTTAACCTCCTTGTTCTGACGGCGATTACTACGTTGATCAGTCCTCAGCCGATGTAGCTCGACTATCATCCCGTTCCATACTACGGAGTCCTTGTACGAGGACGATGATGTCGACAAGTAGAGTAGTGGGATGTTTGTCAAGCATATGTAATGCCTAATAGACCATGACTTTGCTGCTCGCTCTACTCGTTTCGTGCATGTCGGGACTCAACGCGACGGCGGGGTAATCCACAGACCAACCGAGGATCATCCGTGAATAGAATAGATTATACAGTCGCGCGCATGCGGCTTGGACACATTAAATAAGTGACCTTATGTCGCGCTCTCTGAAATGGTCGGTGAGCCAGTGTCTATGCAGACACCGGAGACCGAACTTTACTTTGCTTCCCTTGTCACATCCTTGCTTCCACACGGTGTCAGCACGGTGGTACGGCCAGGACAAGTTTCTTCGCCACTTGGGCATATGCCTTCACTACTCAGCAGGCAATGTTCATGCAAATCATCAAGTGAATGTAGAAAGATCGCACGCACAGTTACTCAATCATTGCGCTTGACGTCGTCAGACCGCCTTAGCACAATTCTCGCTCCGTAGTACGCACCCTTGTACTAGCCGTGTGGCCGAGGTATCATACTACGCTTGCTCTTTCAATGATAATAATCGTCTAAACAGGCGACATTGGGCCGGCGGCGACAGCGACCGTATTAGTCGGCCAGCGGGCAAACTACACTACAAGGACAGAAGGAATGGTCAGTGTTGGTGTGGGTGGTATGTACAAGGCTGCATCTGAATGAGTTGTCGATCGGCCTCTCCTCGTTGGGGCACGACTCGGGTCGCCTCGGTAGCATGGAAGGAGGGAAGTGCTGATATTCCAATTTCAGAAGCTCGAGGTACATGAACGAATACGAATTTAATAGCAAGGTAGCGCTACTGTTGTGTTATGAATTACAAGATATCGATGGCAGTGCAGCCAACGTTGACCAAGCCATCTAGAAAAGAGTGACGTCGTGTTAGCGACCGTATATAAATTGCGCGAGGATGCTTCGTGCTCCAATAGCGAACTTACTGAATGCAACATTTTCACAGCAGACTTGCTGCGCATTACTGTAGGGAGGCAGACATGTCAACAACGAGGCTTCATACGCCTGATTAGATGAATGGCGTACCAGGATCCTCCGACGGCGACCGTGGAGCAGGTCAAGCCCAGGACGACGTTCGGGTCAACAACGACGCCCAAAACCACGTCGACGACTTTAACGACGCCGAGCGCAACGAGCAGGCTCGAGACCAAGCCGTGCTGGATGAAGGCAGACTTGAGGGGGCTCTCGAGGGAGGTAGCAGTCCCCACGTCTTTGCAGCACTCGATGGTGGTGGTGCCGCAGTTGCTGCTGGAAGGGTGGGGCTCGGTGCGTGCTACGACGGCGGGGGTGGCAGCAGCGTAGGTAGCGAGAGCAACGGTGGCAAAAGTGGCGGCGTTGAAGAACATGGCTGGCTTTTCGGCTGGTGGACAGTGGAACTGCTGGTGTAGGTACTTGAACGACTGAGAGTGTTCGAGTGAGTCTCCAATATCGAGAACGGGCCTCGTTTTATAGGAAAAGTTGTGGTGCCCTCTCAAACGGATAGATTAATTGAATGAATTGAATTGACAAGACTGGGCAAGTAAGTCGTGCATTGGAGCAAACTGGAGACGTACCCTTGCGCGGCCCTCGAAGTTGGAACGTTCAACGATGTTGGCCCTGACAAATTGGACGGAGGGGTCTCTTTCATGCAGCCCTTGCTTCCTCGTCCTTTGTTTTCCAAGGATGATCGCCGGAATCCAGGAAGTGGTGGCGAGCATTTGACAGTTGTTCGCTCAGAATTCTGTTCCGTCGACCACCTACCCAATCTGTCCCGAAAATCGACGCATCGACAGTTAATCGACGTCATCCAACGCCAGCGGGACTTGTAATCGAGGCATTAACGAGGATCAGGTGCCATCAGATGTCGAGGAATATGATATATAGCTAGGGCAGGATTGTCTAGTAAGTCCACGCTCCGAAATATGGGTCTACGGCGTAGACGTACCACAGTACTAGAGTGTCGATCGTCGACAAATCAATTACCAAATCCAGTCGGTCGAATCTCGAAAGAAATGCGGGGCCAAGGTCGGCCAAGTCGCGTAGGCTCATTCTTAAGCATAGACACCAACCAAACGAGACCGAACCGCGCACAGTAATGTATGAGGCGTTGTTTGGCAAATTCGTTGAAAGACCCAGCAGTCAGCTACGATCTCCTTGAATATTGGACCATCGAGACTTGGTACGCCTTGACTCCAGCAGGTCGGCGGGTTAGGACATCGAGCTCAGAATGTCAAGTAAAAAATTCGACCTGGTGGAGCGTCAGGATGGTCTCTGGGGTTTTGAATTGATTCAGGGCTTACTCTACCATCCGTCTCGTCTGACAGCCTGAGTTGAAGGGTTGCGTTGACTTGAGTAGAGTCTACTCGAGTTAGACGGTGTTAGCCAGCGCCGGAACCAAACACTGGAGGACGCTAACTACTTCTACACGCCACGGTTGCGTCACGGCGCTCTGATTTATTCCAACACAAGGCCCCGCGGATTGGAAGAACGGCCGACGCCAGTACAGTATGAGCTTAGAGAATAGTGTTCAAGAACGCCACAATGACAACGTGGTAAATAATCATTGGCGCTTCCTTAGGCGCCGTACTTGCGAACTTGTCGTAACCCGTTACTTGTGTCCCAATTCGTCGAAGTTTATTCGATTTCTATCTTCGAGTTTTCATAATCTCAAATATCAGCAACGAAGTCGCAGTGTAACTGGTGTCTAGGACTACACAACAGGGCTCACCGCCTCTTGCGCGAGGGATTGCCAGCCCTGGCCGCTAGTTGCACTGTCGTAGCGCGTTTTCGCTTTGCTGTTAATAGTCTCGAACGGACGATCTTGGACTCACCTGCAGGTTCCAATGCCGTCAAATTGTATACGCACGGGGTCCCTGCACAAAGTCGGTCCTGGGGGCAGCACGAATCAGACTTCCTTGTCGAAACCCCTTTGCCTTTGCATTCGAATCCGGGTAGGCGAGACTGGGGTTTCCAACAACGGCGTAACAGCACGACAAGGACTCGAGGTGATTGAGCGATCGCCTAAGATTATGATGGCTTTTCCCAAATCCCAGGGCGCGACTTCGTTCGCATCGCCGCATCCAGCGTAAGCGGCTAATTTCCGGGTTCAACGAGAAAGAAAGACACTAGTGGTATGGCCCCGCTTGGTCTTAGTCCATTGTCAACATGGAACAATCATCTTCGTACTACCTCCGATTGCGACCATTAGCGCGGGTGTAGTTTCGTCCGATGGGCTCCCGCTTCACTGTCGAGGGACAGCCCGTGCACCGTTTCGTGAGTAACTCCCATGACTCCGCACCGTGGTAGTTCAAGGCTGAAGGCGCTAGATATAGATTGGTACGCGAGTCGCAAGCCGGTGTTGAGGCGTCGGGTTAAAGTCCAGTGGTCACTCACTGAATGCGCGCTGGACTCACCGTTTTTTTTTTTTTTGCCTACGAAGGTGAGCAATATCCTACAGCCCGACTCGAGGATATCGAAAGGCTACAGCATCAGGGGCACGCCGACGAACAGACCTCCTCCATTTCTCGTCTCGGACGTGGCATTGGCTCTCTTGGTTGATGGGCAGGCATGAAGTTTCTGGCAAACTCCTCTATGCTTTGGATTGGGGTTAGGCGTGTAGAATTGCCCGTCCAGCATGGAGAAAATTGCGAGAACATCGCCCGATATCGTGAATGGACGGAGAAAGCACCGTTTTGTCGATGCTACCCATATCCCTCCGTCTGCCACGGTCTCATCCTGATCGAGTTGTCCACAGGGAATTCCCGAAGCGCGGACGGAGACTATCATCAGCTTCGACAGTGTGTACGAGTGTCTGATTTCAAAATGGACAACGCAGATTTTGCTTCCGACTCCAACGTCTTTTCCCCCAATAGCTACCATGCGTTCGCGTTTCCACCGTTGAAACTGGTGAAATTACCTCGCAGGCCGTTGCGCTAGATACAGTACTGTCTCTTGCTCCGCTGCGTCTTCGGATTTGTTCTCCGGCACTCTGTCGCTCGATACAACACTCCTTCGGCGCTTTATTTGACAGGGAACTCGTAGACGTTTCAAGTGAAATTGGAAAACCCTATCTCATCATTTTCTGGTTTTCCATGGCCGAGTAAGTGGTCTCCTGCTTCGCGACAGAGGGCAACGCGTGACTAAACAAGATCCTTTCCCTGTAGCTTCCTTTCCGTTGCATGTGGTAAACGCTGTGGTGGAGAGACGACGCGCCGAACGTTGGCATACAGTATGGGCAATATTCGCGCATGTTTTAATATTCCATTGACGCCTCGGCCATCCCGGTCAGCAGTTTTAATGTTGGGCAATGTGGTGCAGACCACGTACAAGTCCCATTGTACACACACCATAGCAAGCACTCCTTCAGCCTCAACGATGAATTCGCGCCTTTGTCTATCAGCGTCTACCCTCTTTTCGCGACGACGCAGGGCATGGCACGTGAATTTTGAAGACTTAGGACCCTGCCGACTTCGTCTCCAGAACCTCGGTCGCTCACTACCAACTATCCTGTCATCCGTTGCTGGATAGATCATGTTCATGTGAATACATTGTACAGTTTCTGCTTGACTGATCTCGCAAAACCTGACATCGCCTCGCAGGTTAATGAACCCCGGAGCCGTCTATATAAACTCGTCGGGGTGAGGCATTTGTTCTCCAGCAGTGCCTCGCTTCCTCCTTCAGCAACTGTCTTCACATCTTCGTCAGTGCAGCGCACACTTTCTTTCATCCTTAATCTTTCACCTGCACATCTTTACTTCACTTCTCCACCACTCTTGACCCGAGTCCCACCCCCATCTTAGGCAGTGCCTTTGCATCCGACCCCAACACTCCCTTTTACAAACATTTACTTCTTTTCTTCTATTTTAACAACATGAAGGGCTTCTACCAACTCGTTCTCCTTGCTGCGGCCATCCAGGTTAACGCTCACGGTGTTCTTACCGCTGTTACTGGTGTCAACGGGATCACGGCTCAAGGCTTCGGCGTCGTCGCTACTACACCTCGTACTGGGTCGCGTCGCAACCCCTTCCAGCAGGACTCCAGCATCATCCGTGATCGCGAGATCCAACGAGGAACAACAGGTGCCTGCGGACGAACACTCGCGGGCGGAAACAACAATGTTCAGACCATGCTAGCCAGTACGTTTGACGTCAATATCTGCTCCTGTCTCGATCGATCGATCTGATATATGACATTAGCTGCTGCATCCGCCGGTCTGCCTATGGCTGCCGCTGACGGCTCGGTCACTATGACTCTTCATCAAGTTAACGGCGACGGTGCTGGGTTAGTGCTCACGTTGGCTCCCATCCCAGCTACGTACTAATTCTTGCCTTACAGCCCATATACTTGCCAGGTGTCAGCGGACGCCTCGGGACAGAACTTTGTTGCGATGACCGTGACAACTCAAGTCCCAGGCACAAACTCTCGCAGCAGGACCACTGCCACAGCGTTCCCCCTCGTTGCACGTGAGTGCCCTTGGTCACTATCAATTTAACGTACAAAATCTCATATATGTATTCAGAGATGCCCGCTGGAATGGCTTGCACTGGCGGTCCCAATGGAGACGCATGCCTTGTCCGCTGTCGTAATGCAGCCCGAGCAGGGCCATTCGGTGGCTGCGTTGCTGGTGAGTCGAAACTTTACGAGCCCTCACATTGGCCACTTACCGGATCTTTCATAGTCACCACTGCGAATAGCGGGAATGCTGCAGCTGCCGCTGCCGCTAATGCTACTGCCAACGCAGCAGCGGCAGCCAACGCCAACGCCAACGCCAACGCCAATGCTGCTGCCGCCGCAAATGCTAGTGCTGCAGCAGTTGCCACTCCTGTAGTCGCCGTAGATGCAGCAGCTGCTGCGAACGCCGCCGCGAACGCCGCTGCAGGAGCTGCCACGGCCACCCCTGCCGTTGCCGCTAACGCAGGAGCCGCTGCCAATGGCTCTGCGATCGGCATTGCTGTCAATTCTCCTGCCGTCGCCGCAAACGCAGGCGCTGCCGCCAACGCCGCCGCAGGTGCCGCCGTCACTACTCCCACCGTTACAAACACACTCGCCGTTCCCGTCGCCGCTGCCCCCGTTGACAACACCGCCGCCACAACAGGAACTGTTGCCCCAGCCGTTGTTGTGCGTGCCATTGGCGAAGAGGCCATCCCAGACATTTCTATTGAGGAAGCTGAACTTGCACTTGCTGAAGACCTCGAGCGCCGCGAAGGCGAAGAGGTCGAGGATATCTCGATCGAGGATGCCGAGCTCGCCTTGGCTGAAGATCTTGAACGTCGCGCTGAGCGGGTCAGCCGCTCGCGCATTATTGGACATCGTACCATTTGAGGAGTTGTTAAGTCAACTGTCTCATTCTCTACTCTACTACGGACTCGATTGGTTAGTAGTAATGCTACGGACAGACTAAAACTACAATACTGCGTACGGTAGTCGTGTGGAATTATTTTACGCTACTCGTATGTACTATGAACCCAAAGAACGCTTTAAAAGGTCGAACTCGCGTTTTATAGGCGATCTTACTTGAGGGAGTGGAGGACTCCAGATTTCGTAGAAGAGTTTAGAATTCATGGCTTCGGGTACACTGTTACAGATGCTCTCCAACGACGATGACAAGAGCTGATAAGAATTTACTAGGATCGTTGCGAGAAGTCTAGAACCGGTATACGGGTTTCCATCGCAGAACGTAACACACCAGACACTTACTTTGCTTCAAGCTGGTCGAAGTGAAGCAGTTCGAAGGAAGAAGCCTTCG
Organism: Pleurotus ostreatus; assembly: GCF_014466165.1. Classification (NCBI taxonomy): domain Eukaryota; kingdom Fungi; phylum Basidiomycota; class Agaricomycetes; order Agaricales; family Pleurotaceae; genus Pleurotus; species Pleurotus ostreatus. Next base: position 3,394,409 of record NW_023503159.1, on the reverse strand, counting down.
ACACCCGGCGCATTGACGATCAAAAGGACTGGGCGGTGAATGCGTCAAGATGTTCAGCGGGAGCAATGAATGCTGTCTGTAAACGTCGGATCGCTCAGGCTTTTGGTCGCTCCAGATCGAGATGTATCGTTGGCTGATTTCTTCTAATTCACGGTCGAGAATACCTCGACGCTCGAACGCCGCGTATACCAGCTCAATGAGGTAGGCGTCGTAAGCAGCATACTGAAGGAGTTGAACATCAAGTGGTCGTCGAAGCCACAAGCTATGGTTGACTATAATGTACACTGGATTAGATGATTCTGGCGGTGTATGGGCGAGAAAATCAGAACCTTTCGCTTTGTCGTTGTAGCTGACTAGTAACTTCTTGGCGCAATGATCGAGCGAGATGATGTTGTGGACAAGAGTATAGTCCGAAGGGCGAGAAACGGCCCGCGAACGCAACCAAGTTGGATAAAGCCGTACTTGCTCCAAAGGGGTCTGTCCTTGAAGGACCCTCATCCGTATTTCCGCGATTTGCATGTCCAAGGTTTTCCCCAGGTCAACACCATAGGTGTAGTGCAGCTCACAGAAGTCCTTGCGGCCGTCGAAGACGACCTTGACTGGCGTGTCAGCTCTGAGAAGGTTGAAGAGGGGAGTAAGATCGTCGACAGGGAGCTGCATTATGTCGACGATATAAGTGTTCGACGGCGGCTTGCTTCCAATGGGGCGCAAGATTATGATGGATAACGCTCCGCCTACTTCTCCGAGATCAAGTCCTTCTAGGTCAAGGACGACGTGGTTCGCTTCCTGCAGATGGGTCATCGCCTCGGCAAGGGCATCCTTAGAGTTGACGAGGGTGTACTGCAGGGAGGACATACTTTTGAGAGCAGAACAGTTTCAGTTGCTTGCTATAAGGTATACGGTGAAAATGACTTACTCGTTGCAAGGTTTCGACTGAACCTACGCGGGTTGCACTGCAATCAAGCCCCCTTATATACCAGCCATGGCAGTCGGAAAGGGCCTCATGATATGTCCAACAATAGAGCATACATGGCCGAGGATCACAAAAAGGAACGGAAGCCCTTGTATCCAGCCGTGGAAAGTAGATGAGGTCTCGTCCGACATATCTAGCGATAGAGGGTGCATCACATGTCCATTGCCCAAGGATCGCTGAGAAAATGTCCCTACGCAGTAGGAAGTTTAATGAGTTTAGGAAGGTTATTAATGGTGCATGACTCCACCGCACGTTAATCGAGTCCAGACAATTCCCAAGGAAAATTCCTATCAGTACGTTGAAGATAAGTCGGCTTATAGGTTGTGATGTCGCGTTATCCTGAAGAGGAATCGAAGTTCTGCTGCTTCCACTGCAGCAGGAGACATGAAGACCACGCCTAAGTTCGCCGCTAAAGCTGATATTTCATGGGTATATGTATTTACTTAGAGAGACTCATCTTCAAGGCGCTATGGCCGAGTGGTTAAGGCGAGAGATTAGAACGTTTTCCGTTCGTCAAGTAAATATCTCTTCCGGTTTCCGGGCGCAGGTTCAAATCCTGCTGGCGTCGTTGCATCTTCACATATTTTTGTCAACCGTAAACATTAACGCTGCATAGAACTTATGAAGTGCACTGCAGTGTTCCTGTTCGAACTTGGATACATGATATATCGTACGTATATTATTGTTTCATTTACTTCTTGCTTAGGTCCGTTATCACCTGCGGCCGCGTTGTTTGTTAGGTACTAGCTTACTAGATTATACATGCATGGACCGTGTGCTTATTTACCTATCCTACAGTACATATAGTACCTACATACCTACCTAAGAAGACGCAAGTTTCCTCCTCCCTCCGTTGCGTTGCGAAAGCGAGCCCAAGCAGTTGCACGCGGCACTGCTTGGTACGTCCTCCGTCCTCCGTTCCGTTCGTCACGTGGCGTTCAGTTTACGTCTTTCCTTCCTACTTCGTCTTTTGGTTGGGAACACACCCTTCCCAGTCCTCACGCAAGCGCGAATTCATCTTCGCACCTACAGCACAGACACCGTTGGTCCAATCGCCATCCTCTACGTGGAATTCCTTCATATCGACTCTAGTCTAGGGTCCACAGCTTTTCGCCGTCCTACTCTAGGGGGTATTTACGGTCAGTGTTTGCATAACATTTGTTGCTATAGCGATCACGACTCTCACCAAAGTATATCTGCAGACTTGACGGAGGGAAAAGTTGGCCGTTCGGTACCTTACTTGGCCTCCAAGCATGGACACGACGTCTCATTGGTGTGAAGAAGGAAGATATGAGTTGGCAGTCGTCGGCCAGATAGCTCTTGCGCCAAGGGCAATCAACAGGGCATTGCTGACCGCTCCAAGCCATCTGATCTGAGACGCGACAGGGCCGTTCAACATGCGCGTGTACCGATGTTCTTCCCATAATTGAATTCGTCTAGCAAGGTACGCCTCGTCTCTGGCGCCGACCAAAGATAAAAGCCTTGCGGAAAGGACATGGAGTAGGTGCACAATCTTTGCTCTTAACACCTTCGCTTTCTTCCACATCCACACTGAGGCGATTTATTCAAGATGATGTTCAAGACTTTGTCCGCGTTATCGTTCCTGGGTATCGCTCTTGCCGTAAGCTTAACCACCCTTTGAGACGGTTGTATCATCCTTAACTTGCGGAAGTATACACCCGCCCCCGGAGGAACAGCATCCTGCTGGACCTTCCCGCCCGTTTCCACGAGTTCAACGCCATCGCCATCGCCTATCCCGGATGCTCAGCCAGTGGTATGTTCGAATATACCATCCAGTACGCAGTCCAATGCTGACCATAACGCACCTTGGGTAGTGGGCTCAATGCGGCGGTAAGTCTGCTAAGCGTGTCAATCTCCCTTGAGAGCGATATAAGTACTCACTGCGAAGTAAACCACATCTAGGTGTCAATTACGCGGGCCCGACAGTCTGTCAGCCCGGTCTATATTGTCACGAGTACAACGAGGTAAGTACCCGTGACGGGATGCAGGTAATCACTGACTCACCCCGTGCAGTGGTACTCGCAGTGTCTCTACAGTTCGGCCAGTACTACGACGACTCCGCCCACGGTATCTCCTACAGGCATTGTCATCTGCTCTTGAGAGAGTGTCGTGAGACGTCGCGTCCTCGAAGGAGACACTATATACGTCGTAAACCGGTTGTCTAGATCGAAGATAAGATATATGGACTACTATATATGAAGATGCGAGAGACGTGGCGATACTGACCTGGCTGACGGTGGCTGACGGCTGTGCCTGAAGGATAATCGGACAAATATGTCCTCGAGCCGATAATCCTCCTCTAAGTCTCAGACGGCTTGTAAAGATATAAACTAGCTGCACTCACTGCATCGCGTTGAACACTAAGCATACCTCCCATTCTAAAACATGAAACTGATCCAGACGTCTCTCGTCGTGTTGTCGCTTCTGAAAGCATCGTTTGCAGTAAGTCTTTGTCGACGGTGCTTGACGAAAGTCGACGAACCTATTCTTTGTCCCTCCCCAGTGTACGGAATCGAGCAACTCGACTGCCACGCCATCTTCATCCCCTCCCCTGGGTTCAACGGGGACAGCGACGTGTTGGACGGTGACGATAACCCCGACGGCTACCCCAACATACGTCCTTCCTATCCCAGACGCCGTGCCATTGGTGAGTTGTCGTCGTCATGCGCCATAGATCTTCACGCACCTCATTCTGACCACCGTCGCCCGAATAGTACCAGCAATGCGGCGGTAAGTCAAGCTCGTCGCTTTTCTGGTTATTGTCCCACTAAATCTCGAGACCTTGAATTTGACAGGCGAAGGCTACGCGGGCCAAACTGTGTGCATCCCCGGTGCATATTGCCATGAGCATAACCAGTGGTACTCGCAGTGCCTTCCGGTCGTGGCAACGTCAACAGGCACGACTCAACCGCCGCAGACAGCCGTCGTTTGCACGTAATTCGTCCTTCAGGGAGAGGAACTATCATATCAGTACATACAAGTAGGATACGGCACACGAGACGCTTACTCTATTCGTACAACTCATTGTGATGAACGAAGCGTTGGTCTTGAACTTGTGGTCGCTTGAGAAGCTGTCGACTTGCCCAAGCGACGCGCCGAGTCCCGTTTCAGAGAGAAGCCGCAGTCAAACTACAGGACGTGAGGATCCAAAATCAGATCGGGCTAGGAAAGACTGATCTCACTATTGCTCGAAGAAAGGACAATCAATCATATTCTGGAGAGGCGATGGGGATCTTCTGAGTCCACACACACAGCTTCACAAAGCGATCAAACGCACCAGTGATATCCACCTAGAAGAATTTCAAGGGATGGTCAGGCGTTACGCAGTGCGCAGCACCGCAGCTACATTCCATTCAAACTTCGTATCAATTCATTTATGTCTTCTCTCCGATGTGAAATGCTGGGAGGCCAACCCAGCAGTACCTACTACTCACGCCTTAGCGACAAATACCACGCCTTTCGTAGTATCCTACGGCATCCACCGTTGGGGCTGGAAGATGAATCAAAAACTGCGAGTTAAAGCTGACATATATACGTACATAAGGCGGAGGTGCAAGCAACCTCAATCAGTAGGTCTACGAATCTATGATGAGTCCAGCTGCTTTGCACCTATTCAGATCTCCAAAATCTTGGCCTCTGAGTAGGACCGGTCTTGTTTTGAGGAGATTTATCGTTCGAATGACAGCGCATTGTCGCAATTCAGCTCGAGTTCAGCTCCTACTGGCCGTTCACCATATCACATGACCGAGATGCACAGGGGCCAGGAGCCATCCATTACTTTATTCCTCCTTCATGTCCGTTGTTCGAAATACAGGCGTCGTACCAGACCCAGCGGTATACGTAGAAAATTCCGATACTGTAGGTACGCCGCCGGTTACGAGCGTGGAAGCGAGGGTGGAGGGAGATGCTCCGAAAGACGGAACGAGGTCGTTAGGTCGTAGAGGAGGAGAGGCGTGAGAGGACGGGAAGACACAAGGCCTACTAACGCCGCGTGCGCTTGGTGGACTCGGAATCGGACTCGCAGAGAGGTAACTGTGTTATTATGATCGTAGTACCGTAGCTTTATATACAACAATACACGAGGCTAGTAGTAATTTAAAACGAGGAATCAGCATTCCTCAGTAAGTAAATGTAAGGTAAGGGATACATAAGAAAGACACCCAGATACTTATCTAGCCGGCGCGCAGCAGCTCGTGTCGAGTGCTCCGGCCGTCGTAATGGGAAGTAAACGTACAGTGCTTTCGTTGACAATAGACCGTATATCCGACGTTGGTTGGATCGCCAACCCTACATCTCCCGGGGTCCTTTAGAAGTTGACCCTCCGTGGTCAACACCAGGTTCAACCAGCGTTCGAGCTTCCATCTCGTTTGGAGTGTGCGCGTATAGAACCGATGCGTGATGTGGTCGTGAGCGTGTAATACCGTGAACATCCCATTGTTGTCCCGTTAACCGCGTTCGCGTGATATGATGATGCGATGCGAGCCGCGAGTGATGTGAGAGGGAGGGAGGGAGGGATATGATGTTTGAAGACGACGGCAGCGGTACTGTACCAGTAACGTCTACAGTTTTCGACGTGCTGGTCCTTGGTGGTAGCCGGAGTACCGTCGTCTCGGGTACTGCTCGTGATGGTTGCAGTCGGTTCGATCTGCGCTGCAGTCGCTTTCGGAAAAAGAGTACGGTCGTTGTGGAGGCGAGTAAGAGGGCTGGGAACGTTCGACGTTGATGCGTAAGCCTAGCTGGCTAGCTTCATCGTGAACTGGTGGTGGTGTTATTCCCGGAGTCGCGCCTGACCATAGTTTTGAAAGGACCGCGATCTTGTGCGAGAGGAGTCTTGACGTGGTGTAATACCTGCTGTCAAGGCACGGGGGTGACCTAGGAAGAGAAGGGAAGGGTAAGAGGATGGATGTAAGGTAAGAGGGGGGGCAGGATTAAGAAAGGGATCCAGTACGAACAAAGGAGAAACACATATACAACTATATCTATGTTATGTAGATTATGATTGTTTTGGTGTTTTTGATTTGTAAGTAATGAGGTGGGGTTTGGAGAGAAGAGACAAAGAGATTGCGAGAAAAGGTGGATGGATGATGTAGTACGTAGATGAGAGAGAACAGGGGAGCGAAGAAAAAGAAAGGGGAAGAGGGGTTTTACGAATTAATCAAGTTCGTCGGTGGATGGAATGGGGGTAGGTAATTGATCTGGGTTGCGTGGAAAGTAGGGGACGAGGCGATTGGTGGAGTAGCGATGTTTGGAAACGGTGCCATCTAGTTCCATGAGCTCGTAGGTGCCGGCTGCTTTTTGGCGAACGACGCGCAATGGTCCGAAGTATCTAGCGCGATATTTTCCCGACAAGTCCTTGTCGCGCGCGGCGTCTCGGACGAGGACGAGATCGCCTGGTTTGAACTTGAATGTCCGGATTACTTCGGCGTACTTCTTCTCGAATTCTTGGACGCTTCGAAGGCGAGCTTTGAGGACTCGTTGCTTCATTAATTCGATGTCGGCGGGTCGTTTTTGTAGCTGTCGTGCCCGGTGAGCAAGGAGTTCGTTGGTAGTAAGATCCTGCGAGGGTAAAGGAACAAGGTGAGTAGCTTCGTGTACATCTAGTGGGAGGATCGGTTCCGTCCCATGAACCATGTAGTACGGCGAGTAGCCTGTTGCTTTGTTGATCGTTACTCGTTCTGCCCAAAATACCGCTGGTGCGACGTCCAGCCATTTCCGTTCGTTGTGCTTCGTCATCTTAGCTAACGCTTCCCGTACATCCCGATGTCTTCGTTCGACGAGGCCGTTCGATTTGGAGTTGTATGGCGATATCCGAATGTGGTTGATGCCGTAGCGTTTGGCGAGCCAGTCGAGAGCTGCGACATAAGGTGTGCCATTGTCAGTAACGATCTCGGAGATAGCTCCCCATCTGCAGAGGATTTCCTCGAATATGAACGACCCTATTGCTCTCGCCGTCTCCTTTCGAAGAGGCCGCCATTCAGGCCATCCCGTAAGCGAACAGCGTGCATGTACGAGGTGTTCATACTGATTGTACTTGGGGAGGCGCATGGTATCGATGTGGACGCGGTGGAATAGGCCGGCGGGGATTGTTGGTGTTGGTGGAATAAAGTACTTGGCCATGGAGCGCACTTGGCATTCGTGGCAGGTATTGAGGTACCATTTCACGTCTCTGTCGAGTCCTGGCCACCAGAATCGTTCCAGTAACCGCGTTCGGACTACGAACTTTCCTTTGTGCCCTAGCTCGTCATGTACTTGCCGTAAGAGTTCGAGTCGTCGTCCATAAGGTACGTAGATCCGATGCTTGCCGTCTATTGACTTCTTCCAGAGTTTGCCTTCGCGAATGAAAAAGTCGAGGACCGTTCGGAGGAACCGTGTCTTGAGTACTGGAGTCGATATCTTCTTGGGTAACTGGTGAGTTCGCAGGAATTCTTCGACGTCGATCATCCTTTGGTCCTGTTCAAGGTCTTGCTTTATTCGGGGAATGGTTGTCGTGTCGGCTGGGAGTGTCGTTGAAAAGATCGAAGGGGTTGGGATATCGAGGTTTTGCCGCGATGATTGTGGCGGCGGAAGAGATTGATCCTGTATGACGAACATAAAACCGTCAGCTTCGCTAATATACCCTTCTACATCTGCTGGTGGATCTTCTTTAGCTCGTGGTCGTCGTGATAGTCCATCTGCTGGTGCATGATCTTTAGCCGGTACGTGGCGTAGCTTGAAATCAAAGTTCAGTATGCCTGCTATCCAGCGATTGAGTGTCGCGTTAGGGTGGATGTCAGGGTTATTGATCATCCCCTTGATATACTTAGCGTCGACCTCAACCGTAAGATTCTTAACGCCAATGATCCATAACTTGACCGCATTCAGGGCACGGAAGAGTCCATAAAGTTCGAGCTTCGCTTGAGAGTAACGAGCTTCGCGATCGTTCCAGGTGATGCTGCCGAACCGTGAGGGATATCGTCGGCCGTCGTCGCCCATTTGCGAAAGGATGTAGCCAACCGCAATGTTTGATGAGTCGACCGCAAGGATGACTTCGTTGTCGCTCTTGTAATTGATCGCACGGATTGCGGGGGAGGTGATTGCCAGTCGCTTCAGCGTGTCCATCGCGTTCTGCTGTTCAGGACCCCATACGAACTCCGTATCCTTCTTGGTGAGCTGTACGAGGGGCTTCGCATATGACGCAAAGTTCTTGATGAAGATGCGGATGACGCCTAAGGTTCCTAGAAAACCACGAACTTCTGTTAGCGTAGTACACGGGGGCCAGTCCTTAATCTTTTGGACGCGAGTTTCGTCCGGTTCTCTGCCATTATATGTGCATATGTGCCCTACAATGTCAGCGCGTTGCAAACACATTCGAAGCTTGATGCCGCTGATAGTGGCACCGAACTTGAGCAACCGATGAGCTATTCGAGCCATGTTCGTGAGGTGCTCGTATACAAACCGTCGAATGCCTGGGTTCTCGGGAAGAACCTCGTATCCGCCGGTAGGTAACTCGTATCGTGTCTTGGGGCCTTTGACTGGAATGTCGTCCATGAATGGGTCCGTAACGTGAGGGATTTCGTCGCGGAGGATGAAGGTGATGTCGCCTTGCTGAACCTGTGGGGAGTTAGTATATCCCATTGGCATCTTCGTCAGTCGTAATGCACCTAACGGCGTCTGAAACGTAGTCATGTCGCGTGATCGCTCATCGAGCTTTTGTTGGTCATACCCAACAAATAGATCATACAGACCGTAGCATCCTCGTCCGCCGAAGGACTCAGCAAAGGGCTCGACTCGTGGTAGAGACGCCGAATCCTTGATAGCTACTGCGTTGAGCGGCTGGAGATCGTGTACGAGCCGCAGAGATTTGCCGTCCTTCTTGAGAACGCAAAACCACCGCGACCGATATGATGAACTTGATGGTTCGTATACGCCGCTTGCCATTTTCGCCTTGATGATTCGTATGAATTCTTCGTAAAGACCGGGGGGAATGGGCATGTTCTTCAACACCCATGGTACGTGTTCTATAACTGGCATTAGTACGGGGGGTAAGTATTCATCCTTGAGAGCTCCTTTCTCGGATTCATCCCAAGCGAACGCCATCTCGTTTGCGCGGATGATGTAATGGATGAGATTGACTTCGTCTGGCCATAGCCAGCCTTCTGGATCGATATTCTGTTTATCGTGCCGTTCTTGAGTATACCGTGATCCTGGCTCGAACCTTGGTGGATTCTTTGGCGGCGGTCGGAAATCGTCGAGAATGTTGGGTGGTTCCTTGCGTACGATTCGGAATTCTTCAGGTAGTGTCGTGGCGACCGGTTTGACACGTCTGGCTGCCGGTTTATAGATCTTCTTTGCCGAAATGAAAGTCGCTGCGTTGGTTTCGGTGGAGATAGAACTAAAAAGGTTAGCTAGCGCATCGACATCATTCCATGAGAACTCGGTATAAAATCCGCTCCGAGTAACACCATTCTCGGTGATCAGCACATATCCTTCAGATACGGCCGTCTGAGTAGGGGCTTTATCGTCATGCGCGGGGAAAAGGAATTGGACAGGGGATGTCATGGTAGTGGATGGAATGAATGTATGTACAGAAGGAGTGGTAGGTGGTGGTGGATTTAAGTCCGTTGCGAAGTTACCTGTTGCCTGTTGCGAAACCTGGTGAAGTGCGTTGTCTCCCCTTAAAGGCTCATCGACTTGTGAAAAGCTTCGCACTGTTCAACTGGCTCTGGGGGTCGTCTCAGTCGTAAGCCTGTCGGAATCATCTGCCGGTGTCCTGTCGTTGAATCTCGTAATGTGATGTCGCTACGTCCGTCTGGGTAATCCTGGGTGATAGCCGACAATACACAGTGAAATGGTCGTCCGAGGAGGATGTCGTATGGCGCGTTTTCGACGATCTGGAAATGTACGTATATCCGTATGCCGGCGACATCGAACCGAACATTCTTGAATAAACCTAAAGTCTTATCCCGAGAGCTGTTAGCTGATTCCATAGTACATCCTTCGTCTAAAGAAACCCCCATGTTAAGGAGTTCCCAGACGCCGCGCCGCATCGCAACTATCTCAGATCCTGAGTCAACAATGGCCTCTACGCGCAGCTTTTCTTCGATGACCGGATAGATTACTCGCAAGGGTTCGATTGAGCGGGCCGAGGCAATAGCGTTGTGAAAGGACTGGACGACGGGGACCTTGACATTGTCATCGACTTGATAGAGTGATGCGATGCCGGCGTCATCGTCTTCGTCTTGCGTTTCTGGCGCTTTACAGTGTTCGCAGGTGTGAATGGTGACCGTTGCCTCCTGGGGGACTCGCTTGGGCTGCAGTTGCTCTCGAATGCCCTTGCGTACGTCGGGGGCTATGGCTAGCAACTCCTTCATGTTCATCTGCACCGTTCCTTGCAGCGCTCGTTGAATAACCGCATCTACAATCTTTGGGTCTTCAATACTTGACTGATATCTGTGGGAGGTACGAGGGTTAGTAGCCGTGTCTTGCGTGATTGTTGCCGATGCTGTCGGGTTTCGCGGCTCTTTCTTGGTGCGATTGACGCCGTTCGCAAGTATTTGCCGTAGATTTGCTACCTCGGAGCTAGATAACTGGTACGCATTTGTTAGTTCCGCTACTTTTGCGTCAGTGTCCGAATCCGCTGTTTGTACGTGGCTGACAGTAACAATATTAGATGACGCCGTTGCCGTAGAAGTTGTTCGGTGACCAGGGTTGTCGATGTGCCAATTGTCGATCTGTTCTTTGAGGAATGTTCCTCGCATGGCGCGGTTGATTTCTATTCCTGTCGGCGTCGCATACTTATTGTTCTCGTTTCGTTTCATCAGACCTTCGCTTTCGTACCGACGCGCCTCATTGCAGAATCGCAGATAGTGGTCTTGTCCGCCGCAAAAGAGGCATCCTGATGGTCGTGGGGGTCGTAACGCTGGTGCCGTGGTCGCCGTTTGTTGCGGAGCCTGTGAAGTCGATGGAGTCGCTGGTGCCGCCGCTACTCGTTGCTGAGAGAGTTGAGAGACGAACTGGGACATCGCTTCTTGGACTGCAGTTCGCATCATGAGCTGGAAATCAGGTTCGGTTTTGACGGCTGTCGCTGGTGGCGGTGTGCTGCCTGAGCGGACGGTTGATGCTTTCGTGAGGCCTAGTCCGCCGTTGTAGATGAAAAGTAACGCCTTGTAGACGTTCTGCAGCGTGTATACCTCTTTTCGCGCCTTCTTGGGCTCCCAGGCGAGAAGGATGTTGTCTACCTTCGCGATGATGTCTTCTGGAAACGGACTGAGGAAGTAGTCGACCGCTTGGCGGGTGCTAACGGTTTCCGATTCCTGTAATGTTACCACGAGGTTAGTAAACTTGCGCTGATATTGACCTAGCTTCGGGACCGTCATGACTGCGATCTTGGATGTTTCTTCGATGAGTTGGAGGAGTTCTGAGAGGTCTGCTGTTTCGCTGTCCCGCGAACCAGGGTATTGCTCATAGATGGCATTCTTGAATTCGTTCCAGTTGTCGAGGTGCTCCTTTGCGATGCGGGCCCATGTCCTATACTCAGTGGTTCCAACGTATCAGCACGCATACATTACCTTTGCTCGGTCATCTATGTCCGGTATCCTTTCTGCATGGCGGTCTAGTTCGTCAAAGAACCTTTCCAGGGTTTCAGGATCTCCGGTGTAGCTCGGCGCCCTGCTCTGGCCCGGGTCTGGCATCGTATACTCTGGCATCTTGACTACTGGTGTTGAGGCGCGCTGTGGAGAGAAGGTGAGTGATCTATTTGGCTCTAAAGATCGATTGAAGGAGTTGTGGGGTTCCGGAGATAAGGTACGCGATCGAGAGGGAAGGAAAAGGCGGGGTCCGGGACTTTCTGGGAGGGGTATGAACTGGTGCGGCGAGGCTGGTGATCCAATTGGACTGGCTATCTGGCCGACCGATCCCGTACTTGATGAACGTGTGGTAGCGTCGCGATAGTCGTGAAAGTCGTAAGTCCACTCCGCTGGTCGAAGACGGGGGCTGCTGTCTCGATTTTGCTCAATGGTGACCTTCTTGACCTATGGAATTGATGTCTTTTTGGATCCCTCGCGGTGGGCTCCAAAATTGTAGGTACGCCGCCGGTTACGAGCGTGGAAGCGAGGGTGGAGGGAGATGCTCCGAAAGACGGAACGAGGTCGTTAGGTCGTAGAGGAGGAGAGGCGTGAGAGGACGGGAAGACACAAGGCCTACTAACGCCGCGTGCGCTTGGTGGACTCGGAATCGGACTCGCAGAGAGGTAACTGTGTTATTATGATCGTAGTACCGTAGCTTTATATACAACAATACACGAGGCTAGTAGTAATTTAAAACGAGGAATCAGCATTCCTCAGTAAGTAAATGTAAGGTAAGGGATACATAAGAAAGACACCCAGATACTTATCTAGCCGGCGCGCAGCAGCTCGTGTCGAGTGCTCCGGCCGTCGTAATGGGAAGTAAACGTACAGTGCTTTCGTTGACAATAGACCGTATATCCGACGTTGGTTGGATCGCCAACCCTACAATACTGATCATGAGCGCCGAGTGGGCGACTGTAGCCGCGCATACGCCCGAGGCAGTGCTTCAGGCCTTCAGGTGTCGTCCTCCACTACCACCCACACGCGAGTCAATATCTCACGCAACAAGTCCACTTCCTCGCACAGTAAGCAGCTAAACAGCGCGTCCACCGTGGTCATTATCCTATACCGATAAATGTAATAAAACCTCCAGAACCCCACTATCGACAAGCCGGCGAGCGCTCCCAAAGAGATCTGACACTTCTTTACGACACCAGACATTCATATATTCCATACATATGACAGCGAGAGCTATACGTGTAAGAGCCTACGAGAGTAGATATGCAGTAGGTGGGATGTATTATGGGGATGAAGATGCCGAGTGGCCTTCGTGGTGATTTCTGTGGGTAATTGGCTCGTAATGGCTGCTGTACGCCGAGGACTGCGCTGCGCCGTATCCCATCGTCGGCATTGCATCCAGCTTCAGGTTGCTTCGCGAACGCGCGAGGACTTCCGACGCGACGTCGGACCCGAACTGCTCGGCGAGTTGGTTGGCATAGTTATCCATGATCACAGCCATGCTGTTCATGCTCAGACGGTATGCCTTGGGCATCATGCCCTTGCCGAAGCGGTACGTGACGTGGTTCGAGCACAGAAGCCCGATGATCATCACCGCCAAGTGGAGCGGCACCAGCGCAAACGCCACGACGTACCACCGCTGCAGCACCACGCGCTCGAACTCGATGTACGGCCGCTTGCACCCCGGGAGGATGCTGCGCGCGTAGCACGTCGCCGTCACGGTCGCCTCGACGAACGGGCTGAAGTACCCGCAGCACCCGAGCTGCGTCTGGATGCGCATCCGCCCTTGCGCCCCGAGGTCCCTGCTCCATTGCGCGTTGATCTTGCCCTCGAGGTTGAAGGTGTGCTTCTTGTAGGTGATGTACCCGGGCACGACGAGGAAGGCGAAGCAGATCCAGAGCAGGAAGGAGTAGACGGCGAGGAACATGCGGTTGTTGAGGAGGATGCCCGCCCACCCGATCAGGGAGGTGGCGATGCCGAGGGAGGCGGCGATGGTGGAGGTAACTAGCTCGGGGACATTCCCGACGCGAACGACGTCGGCGTTGGTCCAGATGTTGAACCAGGTGAGCAAGCAGAAGATCAGTCCGATGAGCGAATAAGCAGAGAGCTATGGGGGGTCAACAAAGCGGGTAAGATGGTATGAGGAATTTCACGCACGAGGACGTTGGCAACGAAGAGCAGCCACTTGAATCTGTTCCATCGCCCTTTGGGTCGAGTGCGCCCGCCCTCCTTGCCGAACCAGCCGCTAGTCACTCCATCGTAGTCTTCGTCGTTCTCACCAGGCATACGAGCCTCGCCGCTTCTAAATGCCTCGACGCCTCCGCCCATCTTCGGGAGTGCGGCACCGCCTTTGCCCTTGCGCCTTCTGCCGCCCGGCGACACCAGCGCTGTGGAGAATTTTGAAGGAAGGTAGTTGACGCTAAGTGAGACGCTGCTGCTGTCGCGCACAGGCGAATGGCCCCCTGACAACGACGACTGGGAGCCGCCAGCAGCTAGGAAAGGAGGGTTTGGGCGGTCGAGAGGAGCGTTCATGTCGCCCAGCATATGCCTTGTCGAGGCCGTGGAATTTGCGTGTGAAGCAACGGAGTCCCGTCTAGAAGGGCTTGTATTAGGTTGAGGAAGTGAATGAGACCCAGACATCAATTTGGGTGTTCGTACGAGTTATCAGACATCTACGAAACAGTGAAACAAATCAGTGCTGCGGGAATTGGGGGGAGGCGAAAAGAAGTGATGGGCGCCTGGAGTTGCTGTATGACCAACATTAGTGTTGCGGAAAATTGGTCCGTGGTCTGTTTCGCAGGGCGGGAAATAGAAAGCCTGCAAAGGGCCTGAGATTTGCGGGGAAATTTTCTGCAAATTTGCGGCGCGTAGCGCCGGGCGAAAATTTGGCAAATTTGCAGCAAATTTGCTCAATTTAGCACCTGTGAAATTGCAAAGTTGGTGTGAAATTGGGTACACGTAGTTGCGAAGTACAGGTTGTTCACTACGCCCACACCCTTAGCCATGCATCATCATCTGGGACGACATTATATGCGGGGCCTGCCTCATCTAGAGCTCGTTCCATGGACTCTAATACTTGCGAGGACTCATCCGACGTTTCCGACTGCAACACGCTATCAGCAAGTACATGAAGGTACTTGCTGACATCAAATTCGTCTTCGAGATCAAATCGGACACCTCGAACATTGACCAGCACATCGCTTCGAAGGCTCGGTAGCCCACCATCCAACCACGCTAATCCATCAGGATGATTTTCGCAGCGCAGCTCAGACTCGTCTGATGATGGACTTGAATCAGGTAGCTGAACTTCGTCGCTTCCTGCGATATCTTTGCTAATATCACGCCAGTTGACAGTGATGGGTTTGCGCTTGGGCTGCAAATTGAAATCAGTAAGGGCCATGTAGTGAGTCTTCTAAGTATATCTTACCCTTTCCTTGCTCTCATTTCGTAGGAAGCCGCGGATGATTAGATGGTCGGAAACTGTGCTAACCTGTTGTCGGCGCCGTTTTGGGCCATTAAGCCACGTTACGACTGACATGGCGCGTTCGTCAACCATCGAGACTGGTACAGCAGCGAAGATCTTGACCGCAAGAGGAGCAATAATTGTTGTATCCGGGTCATTCGAAACGATGAAGGCTTGCCAGTACTCCAAATTTGATTCGGTGCTCCGCCGTAAGCGATGGAACGGTACGGCCTTGGCGGAGAACTTTGAGAATTGGGCGTGCAGGAGGAGAAGGGCTTGTTGAGGTGTGTACGGCGCAAGGTATGGATTTCGTTCCTCCATTAGCTTCTTCGCCTCGCTTACTGTTCGTCCGCCTGCTGCTTTATAGATTTCGTCGTATTCTGCCTTGAGTATCAGTGCCAGACTCTTGCCAATCTTTTTGAAAATCCTGGGTCTCTCTGTCACCGATGGTGTGTTTGCAGCACGATGAATGGTGACTGTCGGCACCGCAAGCGGATTAGGGTTGTTCAGGACAGCGGCGTCACGGTGATCCAGGTCCAGAGCAAAGGCAACTAAATAGACATTTGATGCTCGTTCGTTGTTAATTAGTTGGTTGAACCGGTAGTTAACAATCTTGCGAATGGATTCGGTGATTGTGTTTGAGAGCTTCGATGTTTGGCGGGACATCAGATCTTTTAGCTGCGCAACAACGGCAAGCCAATAGACATAGACGTCCGCTGTGGTTGTTTCCTTGGATTCAAGACATTGTATAGCACGTGCGAAAGGCATAAGCACTGCTGCCAAACGTTTTGCATCCTTGGTGAACTCATATACATCATCGTCGTCGTCAAATATCTTGTGCAAAACCTAGCAACAGTGTGGATCGTAAGCATACTAAGCACTGAGTACCGAAACCTCGGCATTGTTGACTGCTTACCTCACTCTCAATTGCGAGCTTCTTGTTACGAACAACTTTTTTGAGAGCATCCATGCCACGAATTAAAGATTCGAGAGACCAATATACTGTTCCGAATCGGGTCTCCCCGACACCCTCCAGTCCACGACCGATTCCAAGCTCCTTACGAGCATCATCAAAGTGGTCTAGAGTATAGGTTGAAAGACTCATGAAAGCAAGGACATCGCACAGAGAAGTAATGGTCTAGAGGTCAAAATCTTGATTGAGATTGAGATATGAAGTTAATGGGAGAACGACTGACCGGCTTGAATACTTCTAGGTTGCAAATATCTTTAATCGTGTTGTGAAGGTTGTGGCATGCATCCGGGATATCCAAGATCCATGGATATTTCGACACAAGTAAGTGCCGAGCCTTCCGTGTATTGGCGGCATCATCAGACGTTACACAACAGAACCGATGTGGGCCAATTTGATCTACCCACTGCTGGGGGTTACTAATTTACAACGATCAGGATCATGTAGCCACCTACCTTGCAAAGCAACTCAACAATATAATCCCCAGTCATGCTTAATCGAGACGAATCATCCAATTCCAAGCAGACAGATTCCCGGCTTTCCTCCGTAACGTGAACACTGAAGAATTTCTTCTTCGACAACTTCCCACCATCAAACGATATTGTCAAGTTACGTGATCTTTGAAGCCGTTCCATTACCGAGAGACGAACCTGCGCAGCAAACAGTGGAATCAATGACTCCTCAAGACGGGAACGACTTGGAACGGCGTAGCGTGCGTTCATGGCACCACAGAACTCCTTGAACTCGGTGGAGCTGAGAATATTGGGGGGGATTCCACAACAGACAAACAGCTTCACTAGTGTGTGATTTACGCGATTTTCCAATTGTTTCTGCCCTTCCGCTTTGTAGATCATTGTCGGATTGGTTGGCTTCAACTTCTTGTCTGCCGCCTGGACTCCACTACCATGCTTCGATCCAATTGTGGGCTCTGTTCGAGAACGCTTCAGCGGTGTAATGGCGGACACTGTGTGGGATTCTTCCTTGTCAACACTCCGACTTCTCTTGCTTCCCCCAGGGGGCGGGAAGTTAAGCTTTAGCTGCGCAGTGAATTTTGGATCGACGACAGCTAACTCTCGAAGCACCTCTTGCGCAAGTCCTTTATCCTCATGATGTGCCAAGAACCCACATTTTGACGCATGACGGAGGACTCGTGTCTTGTCTCGTGGCCAGGTTTTCCACACCTGCTTACAGTGTGCACTGTACAGGCAGCGCACCATCTTCTTCGTCCTATCGACATCGTCCTTTGCAAAACATGGCCGGGTAACCTTCGGAAGAGTCGGGCATAATTTCGTTCCACCGTTTCGACTATCAAGATCTTCCTCGTCATCACTATATAATGGATCATCGGTTCCTTTAACTGACTTCGTGTCTGGCTTTTTGACTTTGTTTCGATGCGTAGGTTGAGTGCTTTGCGACCCCGTTGGACGATCTGATGTCCCAGTGATGTCGTTCCACTCAAATACCGCGGCATCCACTTCATCATCTCCATCGACATATGTTTCGGATGCTGTCGACCCTCCGGCTAGTGGGCCAATGTTTTGACTCATCGGCACCTAACATTTGGTCATACATGTTAAGGGATTTCATTTAATAGGGTATTTTATACTTACTGTCACTCCGTACGTTTGCAGGACTTGACAAGATGTCGTTAGGGAATCATCCAGCCATTTATTCAAAAGGACCGAATTCGGCAGGCTTTGAAGCTGGAGCTTGAGCACCTTGGCCAGTGCTTCCACAGCTGGTCCTCGGAAAGGGAGATCAAATGCTCCGCTGCTGTTTCTCGGCCCAAGTGCAACTTCAAGTGAACGATTTGCAGCAGCCTCAGGTCCCTCGTCATTGAGCAATTCCGGACATGGCGTGAAATGGAGCAATTGGTTGATATTGTCCTCGGCGGCTGGAAGTGGTAGCTGCGATGGGAGGATTTGTAGGCGGAATGCGAGGTCTTTCAATTTTGCCTGTTGAGTAGGGTTCATTAGGGAGCTCGGTATTGCAAATTCAAAAAATGCGACAAAAGCTGATTGCGCAACTAAGTATATAGGGGCCTTTTAGGGAATATCTATCGGAATTGTAGGTAGTATGCTGCAATGTACTTCTATCACCTGTACGAAACACTAATAGCAAGCTACTGTACCGTCCCCCCCCGGAACCTTGCAAATTTGTGCCTATTTTGCAGCCCTATTTAGGCCTCTGTTTCCCCATGTGCAAATTTGCAGCAAATTTGCAGTGCAAATTAGCCCTTGCAAAGTTCGGCCGCCAATTTTCCGCAACACTAACCAACATACCAAATGGGCCCTGGAAGCGGATGGTGCCGTACTTGCTGTGCCAGCTGAACGGGCTCGCGAATGGGCAGCATGGTCCAGGTAGGTGGACCACACTCTCTGCATAGGATACCAGTACAATCAATCTACACGATGGTACAAAGAAAGAAATATTTGGTTTCCATCATATCTTTCTCCGAGACTTATTTAACTCCAGCCTAGCACCAATCAAATGAATCCCTGCCGTTTCCCCTATCATGGTTTCATGAGCGCGACCCCTCGCTACAACTCTTCTTCTGTCTGTTACAGCTAAAGTCTACTATCAGTCAGGCTGCAAAATCTACAGGTCATTGGATGCCTCGAAACCAGGCGTTGGCTGGATGCTCCCACGTCACGAAACCATCGCGCTAATATTGATATCAGGCCTTATGGCACTATTTGGAGACGACGCTGTCGTTGTGTATCCTGACACAAAGAAAACACGCTGTCCATATGCTGTGGCGGCGTTTACTCCCTTCGTATACGGTACAACCTTTGCGATGGGGATCCGGCGTATGCAATCGCCAAATACCAGCATTGTGGGGAGTCGAGTACGTTCCTTCGTACCCCGAAGGCCCGCGACCAGCCGTCTACACGCACCCGCCCTTTGTAGATTGGTCTTCGGAGGGAATTGAACTATGGCAGGCGTTCAGTACATCTGAGACGGCGCTCACACTATTTTTATGGCTTTGTTGAGGTGAACGAAGGGATGATGGCGACGCGTTGGGTTCCATTTCAGAGAAGCAAGAGGGAAGCCACACGAAAACTACAGAACGTGGGGGAAGAGTTCATAATTCGCACAAAATGCATACATCATGTCGTAGTTCGAGGCGAGTTATCGTCTTCGTAGGACAGAATGACTCGGAAGGGGGCGCCCGCGACCAAGTCACATGATGTGATGGACAGGGGATTTTATTAGGGGTAATTATTTCTCATTCGTTCTATAAGGGATTGGCGCGTCGAAAATAAAAGGCATAGGGATTATGGCAGCACTGCATCTTTAGTACACGCCGGGTAACAGGCGATAAGCGACTCTCCCTGCGTACTCATCCCACTCCCTCCCGAAGTGACGTTTCAGCCTTTCATCCTCCACCTTTATCCGTGCCGGAACTAATACTCCATGAAGCACGCACACCTCGGTACACCATATGCATCCGAGCACCACACCCAGCGTGCTCATCAGCCCGCACCGGTAAAACCAACAAGGGCTTGAGAACAACACCATCGACACGCCGAGGTGTGCCCCTATAGAGGCGATGTAGCTAGGGTGGCGAACGAAGGAGTAAGGGCCCGTTGTTACAAGCCGGTGTGTCTTTTTGATATTCACTTCGAAATCGAAGAGATCTCCCAGCTCTCTATAGCACCATAGGCGTGTGCTAGCTGACAAAAGTGCCAATCCACCGCCAAGTTTCATCATTGTGGAGGGTGATGGGTGTGGGTTCGAGGGATTGCCGGAATGGGGTGCGGGGCATAGCTCGACCGATGTAGCAGAACTGAGGATGTGCATGAAGCTGATAGAGCAGACGAAAACCTACAAAGCCATCGAAGAGGTAAGATAAGATGCCCATTGCGTGGCTTTGCTCCTCACCTTGAGTAACATAACATGGTAGAACAAGAACCTCTCAATCCAAGTATTGATCAGGCGTTCGCTTTGATTGATTCGCGGATTGGGTGCTGTCACCGTCACATAATAGCATATTCCGGTGACAAGAACCATCCAATTGCTAGCATTGAGAAAGGCGTCCATGATTTTGGCAGGTATTGCTATGAGAGTTCATTAAGGCGTAACGTTCGCGGTTTTATAGTGTTGGATAGGATATGCAAATGGCTCTAGCGTAGCTTTCGAACTTTGTTAGGCTCTCCTTCCGGGCTCTTTGGTCAACGAAGCTTCGCCTCCTTGATAATTAAAGTTCATTTTTGAGTTCACAGCACATGGCTTGGCATAAACTAGGCCCTGCTAGTGTAGATGAGTACCCTCTCAAAGCTTAACGCTCATGCAACGCTCGCGGCTGCATTGTTCGATAAGCCACTATCAGGAACGAGAATCGGTTCGGAGCACGAAATACCACAACTGGGAGTCTGACAACGTCGCTTCTTCTCGTGATCATACACCACCTCAACAAAGATACTAAGGATATGGAGGTAAACTACGTACGTGCATGATTGTTTTCGCGTGCGTAGGCTTGCTGCGAGACAGAAAGCGCTGAGGTCACTAATGCCACTTCAAGCATTTAGCATTCTAGCGTATGGATTGATATGGAAGCGAGCGCTGCATGTCTAGTAGACACCAGGTACCAGGCGGTAAGCCACTCTCGACGCGTAGTCATCCCACTCCCTCCCAAAGTGACGCCTCAGCCTGTCGTCCTCCACTGTCATCCGTGCAGGGATCAAAACCCCGTTAATCATAACAACTTCCGCACACCAGATACAGCTCAGCACGGCGCCAACCGTGCTCCGTAAGCCACACTGATAAAGCCAATGATCCTTCGAGAACATCACCATCGTCACGCCGATGCGTGTCCCGCATGAGGCGATGTAGCCGGGATGTCGAACGAATGAGTAAGGCCCGCTGGTCACAAGTCGATGGGCCTGCTTGATATTCACTTCGAAGTCGTAGAGATCTTTCATCTCTGCGTAACACCATAGGCGGATACTAGCCGACAAAAGGGCCAAACCGCCACCAAGTATCATCGTCGTGGAGAGTGATGTGGGTGACTCCGAAGAGCTGCTGGAGGTGCGTGTTGTGCATATTCCCATCGAGAAAACAGAGCTCAAGATGTGCATGAGGCATGCAGAGCCGACGAAGATCTGCACCGTATAGTTCATCTCGGAAGTAAGATAAGATGGGCATATAATCGGAACACTTCGCACCTTGAGGAACATAAGACGGGTTAAAAGGAACCTCTCAACCCATGTGTTGATAAGGAGTTCGCT
This sequence comes from Pleurotus ostreatus, assembly GCF_014466165.1. Taxonomy (NCBI): domain Eukaryota; kingdom Fungi; phylum Basidiomycota; class Agaricomycetes; order Agaricales; family Pleurotaceae; genus Pleurotus; species Pleurotus ostreatus. The sequence continues at coordinate 3,373,189 of NW_023503159.1, read as the reverse complement.
TCGATTGACTCGTCGATTGGGTGGTGTCGCCGTCACATAGTAAGACAATCCAGTAGCAAGAACCACCCAATTGCTAGCATTGAGAAAGGTGCCCATGATTGCGCGAAGTGCCAGCACAGAAGACCCATCACAATGCCCAACTTGAACAGCTTTATAACATAAGATAAGACACGGAAATAGCTCTTCATGATCAGTGAGCCTTTGGGAACCAATTGGCTCGGTCCGTCGCCTTGTGCTTTTCGGCTGACGAAGCCAAAACGAAGGTCGTCTTCATGAGTAACGGTTTGAGAGTTCAACGAAGTACTCTAAGAGTGACATATGCGTCGAGTTCGTCGACAACAGCGTGGAGCTTCGGCATGACATACTCATCAGACAGTGCAGCAGGGAAACGAAGAGTCCAACATAGTTCGGGCCGGGGAATATTACATCAGGAGGTCCACCTACTTCCGTACTTCCGAACCTTTTCATGGACACGAAGCAGAACTTCCTTCATGCTATTTTCTGTTCGGACTCGCTTCAGGGACGACAGAATCCGGGAATGAAGGTGAATGAACTGAGACGCCATTTGTCGGAGATGGGGTTGTTTATAATACAGATAAATTTATTGTATGAAACGAAAAGCTTTCGACATGATTTCCAATTGATTTAAGAAGTAAGAATAATCAGAGGCTGCTCTTAGGACGGAACGATACCTCCTTTGTCGTTGTCGCTCAAAGCGTTATAGATGGGGCACAAGTCGTCCCACGCGGCTGGAGAAATGCAGGTTAGCAGCAATACGGGCCGCAGGGGGAAGTATGCATACCAGGTGGGGCCGAAATGGATGTCACGTCTTCGGCGAAAACGACAGCAAGACCACTACGCGGCGTTTAGTATCAAGTACGAGCTGGTAAAGATCACCACTTACATTTCGAGATGCCAATCAATGTGACTGGGTGGGGGGACTGTTAGCATTTGCATATCGTATACATTGGGTGGAATGCTCACCAGTGGAGGAACCACGGGCCTGGGTTGTCGGTCACGAAGCGAATAGTGACGTTATCGTTCGCGCCAGTGCCAGTGTTGACGACGTCGCGGCGCGCAGGAGTGTCAAAGTTGTACGTCGTAGAACCGGCACTCCTGATAACGTCGAAAGTGTGCTACACGAAGTCGATTAGCCAAATGGAAGTCCCAGTGGCTGCATCACTCACGCCGTGAAGATGGAATGGATGCTAGTCGCATACATCGAGTATTAGCAAATAGACGGTTGCGGAGCGGGGTGGAACTTACGGGTCCCCCAACAGCCAGCGCAGGCATCGAGATTTCGACAACTTTGTTGGCCTCCAGCTCGTAAATGCTACCAGAAGGAAGAAGCGAGGCAGCAGTTGACGCTCCTGAAAGAATTTGGAGAAGGACAGGGGCTTCAGGAGTATCATCAGTGATTCCCTTCGCTGGCATCATTCAAGTTGCACTCACCAGTCGGTGGAAGGAAAGGAACACCTATGGGCCTTGATATAAACACAATCATTCAAAACGAAAATAAGTCAGATGTTGCGTACCGTTGATAGTTAATTCGAAGGTAGTGAAGTCGAAGGCCATAGCGAGATTGATGTTGATATCTGCTCCACCAGGCACAGGTGGGCCAGGAGCGCCAGGATTCTCAAGCGGAACAAGGTTGGTCTCCAGCAACGGGGTGCTCGTCGACGATGTTGTGGTGGGGTCATCCTCAGTGGCACCAGCATATCGAAGAATGGCGGAATTGATACCACCAACGAAGCCTAACGCGATGAGGAGTCAGCGAAAGACGCAAGTGCCACTTGTCGATTGCTATACCAGTTGATCCCAAGTTAGGGTTCGCGCGAATCCAGTAGTTGTCAACGGCTTGATTAGCAGTCAAGACAAAGGAGTAGCGTTGGCCTTGACTACGCTTAGCACTGGTTTCAATGAAAGGGTAAGTGCGACTCACCAGCGAAGATCTGAATACTATCCACTATGATATCGACGGCCATCGATCAGCGGAGTGCGAGAGTGAGGCCATAGAAAGGACAAACCGGTGATGGGTACAATGTTGACAGCATCTGCTTCAATGACGAGCAAAGAGTGACCGTCGATCGAGAACGTGAAATTGGGGTCACAAGACATTGAGACAAGTCTGAAACGATAGCGCTTGTTGCTTTCGACGTTGATGATAGCCAAAGGGGAAGTAGGGCCCCCGGCGTAACGACCTTTACCATTGATGAGGGTACTATCTGGGGTGGGGATCGCCGCGTTTTGAGGGGCCACGATATGGTACTAAGGAGAACATCAGAAGATGTTGGCGGGCCTCGCAAAAGACGACGTACCCAATCCTCAAGCGTAATGACCGTGTCAGCTGCGAAAACCTGAGTAAAGTGCAGTTGATGACGAGATAAGTTCGGAGCTCACCGTTGTCAATGTCATATAAACTTAAGTGCGGATCCGAGGGATCGTATCTGCAGGCGAGTTAGCATCCAGACTACCTCTGTCATATAGATTTGACATTGCTTACACCACAAATGGCCCTCTGAGGCCGTCGCAATATTGGGTGGAAAGATGCGAGTGATACCCTGCGGAAGTGGTCAGACGATGCAGAAAGGATATCAAGATGATCAACTTACAAAACGTTCCAGCTTGGTCCGGGACATTGAAATTGTACCTACGGATACTGGGTTTAATCAAGGACGGCAATGAAGCCAGTGAGACCTACAGGAAACTATCCCCAGAGGCGACGGGGCATTGGGTCACGAAAGCGGGGCCTACGAAATGCCGTTAGCGAGGGATGATAAACGCGCAGTGATGAACCTACCATCTGCCCACGAAGATCCGGCTTGGAAGAAACCGTGCCAATGCTGCGAAGGCGATAAATGTTTATCCAGAATATCCACAGATGTACGTACGATACTAGTCGTCTTCAACATAGTCGTGTCTGACAGTTGATTAACAACATTCAGCTGGAAGTTATCGCCCTACGTGGGGTGAGCGAAAGATCGGCTCCAACGAGGCGAACAAGAGTTACCTTGTTTCCTTGAACGAGAACGCCAGGAATAGATGCTGTCGCAGGCGTCGGATCTGTGGCGGGCACTGAGCGAGCGACAACAGCCCTATATCACGGAATTAGGACTGAGGTCTTCAAAACACTTGGAGTAAAGAGACTTACGAACGAGCGAAACCATCAGGAGAGACGTCCTCGTTGACGATATACATGTTGCCAGCGGGCCCAATGGCAGCATGAGCCCCATGCAAAAGATGAAGGGCCAAGGTAAGCGTAGCAAGAATCCGTGCGCCTGGAAACATCGTTGGTAGGTGTAGCAGTACGCGCTGGATGAGGTGTTAAGCAACTGGAAGTCGATGCTGTTTGCAATCGTCAGTACAGGTCTTAAATATATCTATAAGTCGATACGCATGAGAACGAAGCCGAATGGATTAGGAAGCTTCGGTTAGGCGTACCTCATCTCGAGTATCTTGAAACGAATCGGGCGGTGTTGTTAGAAATCTGTTTGTCATGAGGGAGCGATGATCGTCTGCGAGGGAGTGCAGTGCCTGGATGTATTCGGGGATACGAAGAAGACTCCGTGAACAATGGAAGGCTACTAGAGCGAAATAGACTCAAAGTGCTTCTTTTCATGGCGTTGGTATGGATATCCGGCGGACACAGGAAGGCGTAACCCTGATATCTTGTGTTTGCGTGATGGATGCAGATCTATGCCGAAAAGTAATAGCTAAAACGGGGACTCCGAAGTTCGGTACTGCGGAGGGCGGGGGGGAATGATGCATTAATGTGCGGAGTCTTTAGAATCCAGAAATGACAAACGCATCGAGGAGGAACTGCATATAAGCTGTGTGAAATCAATTCAAACCCCAAAGCACAACCCACGCACTTTTACCTGCAAACATGTTTAAGTCACTTTTCATCACCATCTGCGCCATCGCTGCCTTCGTCGTAAGTCGAGAAGGCCATGCTTCGTCGCTACACTAACGCCGATATTGATGCAGGGCGCCCAAGATGCTCCCGTGTTTACGGCAAAGCGAGTGGTCAACAAGGTCGTCAATGAAGCGCCGTTCCTCACGGTTTCGACGGAATTCGTTACCTGGACCCAGAGTCCTAGTATCACTGAGTCGGATGTCTCTACGACCTCCGCAACCGTGTCTATAGGCTTTTGAACGGTGAGAAATTTATTTCGCACGGCATATTGGTGAAGGAGTTACTCACCTGAGTTATGTAGACATGAAGGGGAGACAAGCTAGTACGAGCCCAAGCATCGGTCTGCCCCGCTAGGGCTTGCAAGCGTTCCTCTTCTGTTTAAACTTGTAATACATAAATTGGAATCTATGATATAATCTCTTACGCCGCGCATTGCAATCAGCCAAGCCCCCACCATGAGAAATAATGAGACCGCTTACTGAATTATTCTCGTACGACTCGGGCGTCTTTAGACGACTTGTTAACCTTTGATGGCTTGTTTTGTGAGCTGATACGCAGTACTGAGCCATAGCAAGTTAACTCATGCAGATTCTAAAAACAGCAGAAATGGACTACGATTCGAACTCTCTTGTCACCCGGAAGGTGCTGCTTAGGTGCCCGTTGATCATGACCCTTGTTTCAGCCTGTCCATACAGGGTCTTGACCGTATTTATGAATCTGTTTGGGACGTTGAACTTTTTCAGTGTCCTCCACAGATAGTCATGTTCAATCTTATCGTACGCCTTCTCTTGGTCAAGGGCAATGATTGTGCCGTTTACTTCTTTCGCTTCAGAGTGGCTTATGACCATTTTTATCAGGTTCGTTTGGTCCGCAATCTTCCTTCCTTTGACGAATCCTGCCTGGCTTTCATGTAGGAGGTACCCCGTCACCACTGCTAGTCTTATGGACAAGGTTTTCGTCAGGATCTTATAGTCTGTGTTTAGGAGGGTAACCGGCCTGTAGTTCGCGATGTCGTCCTTATTTCCCTTCTTGTATATGGGGCACATCCACCCTTCTGCGAACTTCGATCCCTCTAGCAGTCCATGTTCCTCTATGTCGTTGAATGTCTCTGTCAGGATCTTTATGATTGTTGGTGTCTGGTCTCCGTTCCGTGCCTCACCCCGGTCCTTCCTTTCATCCGTCAAAGCCTGAAAATCGGTGCATCAACGCTGTTAGTTCACTTGATGCCGGTATTCTCGCAAATATCGAGATATTGGCAAACTACCAAGTGAAGTGAACACCGCGCTAGCGCTAGTGCAAATGGGTCAGTGTCAGACCAACAGATGACTATTTTTCTCTTTGTCCGCTGAGACGGAGAAAGGTTACAGATTTGGAGCAATTTGGAGAAATTGGGCCTGGTTCATGAGAAACAATCAGTTACATCAGTTGGTTGTCGTCGGTCGAGAGCGACAGTCGGCAGATGTAACTGGCCTCAGGAACTTGGACAAGGCGCTAAATTCTTCTCAATCAGATAAACCGTGGGAACATCACTTGAAGGCTGCGCGTTTCGTCTTCAAGTCTCGGTGGGGACACTTCTCCGTATTCCTCACTCGGGCCTGCAGAAGGACACTCGGATGGAGGTTCCTTAGACGAGACATTTACGACGACCCTTTTGTACGTCAATGACTCGGAATTCTGATCATGCCATTTTCTAATCAGCTGGCTACAGTTTAATTATTCGACTGGGCCAACGGCATGCTACCACATCCCACTTGGAGTTATGTTACAAGTTACAAACCCATATGAGAAACGGTCTCGATGCCAAGTAGGCACAGCGAATGTACAGGTTGAGGGAAGTCACTGTATTCAGCGCCGGATTACTCAGAGGTTGTTAGCAACTCGCGTCTGGTTTGTGTTGAGTGATGGGAAATTTTGGCAAATTGATGCAAGCACTGTGACGGTACGCTTCGGGCGCTGTGCTAAGGATAACGGCGAGGTATCGTTGAGTCGAATGACTGCGCCGTACCTAGCTTGGCCCCTCGGTTAACGATGACCGCCATCGAGAGAGATCTGGCCTCCGGAGCATGCGAACTACACGAGTCCGCTTGTCGGTCTGACTGGATCAGACTTCTGATTTGCTAACAAATGTTGTCTCCGTGCGGGGATACAGTGAGAGTCGGTGAGTCTTTGAGTCCCGACATCCTCTACTGTGGAGCGGCACTTTTGCGCCACATGCTCACTTGTTTTATTGACATCAGAATGAGCTTCGGCCTCCTGCCTCGACAATGAACGGCATCGTCACATGAGGAGCCAACAGCCAAAAAGACGCGCCAAGGTACTCTCAGCTAAGCCGTTTGCTTCCGGGAAGTATTCAGTAGGTTCGCCTTGGGTCCCCTCCTTGTCCCCGCCCATCATATTGCGCTTAGTAGAATCAGCTTTGACATAAGCCGTGCCAGGTCCTTCTGCTTCGTAAGTCTCGAACATCACTGATTCATCCTCCGAAGACCTGCGTCATCAAATTCACGAAAACTGAGCGAGACGCCACCGAGAGCCACAGGCTCGACATCGCGATATGACGCGTCATGAGGGCATTGTCTCCGCGTTCTGTGTCCGTGTTTCCTCTTGTACCGACCCATAGTACGTCTTTCGCTGAAACTCCCGCGGATCCGGTATAGATATTGAAGGGCTTTCCTCACAGATGACCATCCCTGAGACAAAAAGAAAGAAATGTACCGTGCATGAGATTAGTCGGACTATCTCACATACGAGTTCTACTCCGAGCTAAGGTACCACTGTATCATCTTATCCGGGAACAAGCGTTGAGTACTGAGTCAGTATCACCATCAAATGAGAGCGTAGTCAGATACGAGGTATCGAGTAGGTGGTTGGTGACCCCCCAGTCGCTTGCAACAAGGTTCGCGCACATACTCATGCCCATCTACCCCAAACTGTCGAAGCTAACACTGTCCTTGACGTCGCATAAGCTCGACGAAAGGATCTATGTATAGACTGCGCAGTAGCTGTACACTTCCGATGCATGCCAACCATCAATCATGTCGGACCCCGGTGAGCGGTACCAACATTTTGTCTAAGCTGATGCTACGTTGACGATCATCGCACAGGACACCCAAAGCCGCAATATTGGCGCATCTCTTCTTTTCAACGCAATGACGGCATCGGATTATCTATTTACCCACAACATGGGCTATGCGACATGTGTGCAGTGTCGGTATGTACATTTTCAACGCTCGTGGGGTCGTTTTTACTTTGCTTAGAGGGTTGGCTGTGTCGATGCACATGCACGCTGCATCCTCACATCTGCTGGAAGCGGGCACATTCATTCTACCTCCTTCTCTGAGGCACATCTCTCAGCGATACCCACGGCTGCTCGGAAGGCAAAGGACGATAGTCGGGTGGTGCCTGCAACATTCCAGTCCTCTTATCCTGACATTCGATCAACAACTTCGTTCGAGGAACGGGGTCAAAGTTTAAGGACCAACTCCATGGGCGACGATGTCAGCGAAGATGTGCACTCGTGGAGCGAAGATATGGACTCATGGTGAGAAGGCGTGCACTCGTGGAGCCATTACTTCTCAAACCCATAATGGTCATTCATAAGTAGTCGGCACATTCGACGCCGGCGGCTTGGAATAACACGTCCCTTGATGGCCATGTTCGGCGAGGAAATGTACGGGAGTCGGGATTGAGCTGAAAGACCATTCACTGATCATTGACTTGCTCTAGAACCCACGATTCGGCGATTGCACCTAATGGGTCAACGCGGTAGCGCCAGTGGTGCTTTGCACTCCATCCAGGCGACATCGAGAGTGATCCCAAGGTGCCGCAGGTGGACGAACACCCACCACAGACGACGAGAGCGAGGTAAACGGCAATGCACTTTGCACTTTGGTATAACAACAACTGACCAAACCAGCAGGACAATTCATTGAGACATTGAGACACGGCTAGACGTATCAGAGGGCTGCATCACCCCCAGAATTGTCTTGGCTACGCCAATTGCTGTTGCTTCCGATACTCGAGGCTTACGGCGCGCGCGCCCCGGTATTAAGCTTTCAACGTAGCCTCCTCCAACACCAACACCACAGCGCATGATACGCCCCACCCCGAGCACGGCATGTCCCTTCGAATTTGAAAAAAGAAAGATTCCTCGACCGCTGATGTAGTTCAACAGCACATTCATGTGCATATAAGTGAGAACGAAAGCGAACCTCTGCATGTGCAGAAGGCGTCTGCGATCGTCGCCTGTATATTAGCATCATGCTCGCTCGTTCAGTGCTACTGAGTCCCTCAGAACGCTCTACGCTCTTCGCCCATATCCTTCGCCTCGCACTAGCAAACGGGGCTCTTCTCTGCGCTGGTGCACAACGGCCGTCCGCGCCGTCGGGTTCGGTACAACAAGAGGCTTCCAGTTCGCCCAAACTCGCGGCAGGCGCTATAATAGGGATCGGCATCGGTCAGTCGGATGCGTCGAATGCGCCCCCATTTTCATAAACTCACTCAACTACTCAAGGCATCGCCGTATTTCTTACCGTCGTTGCTACGCTCGTCTTCCTGGTTGTTCGTCGGCGCCGGCGTAAGAGCAGAGACTATGCAATGATGCCCGAGTCGTCCGGACGTGGACGGACGAACCATATGCACGGTACTCGTCACTCGGTGGGGGCTGGTATACCCTTCTTCTCGTGCGAGTGATACTCACCGCGATCTCTAGCAGTCTCCCGTCGCAAGTGCGACCGGAGGCTTGGCCGCCATACGTCCTGTGCTTCTGTTGGGATCCAGCATTACCGGGGTCCCGCGGTAGTATACGCGCATACAGCACACGTCGCGGCCAATAGTTAAATCGTACTCACTCTCTGAGTCCTACATTATCACGAAACTAGTTGTAGATGTAGATATATACGTTTACTCCATGTGTACCTTCCGTCTTGTACTCTTAGCTCTGAGTCGCATGGATGATGGAACCAGCCCTCGTTCCCTATCGTCAATCTATTTTTCATAAAATATACCTACTGCCAGATGGATGAGTGCTCACCTCAGACAACACAAATGCAAATGCAACCAAGGTATACTTTGCGTTTTCATTACGCGCATGGCAGAGATAGTGAGGATGCCTAAGAATCACCACACCAAAGATGTCCTCACTGAGACCTGCCGCCGCGACATCGAGCTTCAACAGCAATTGGACGTTGCCCGGCCCCGATTTCGGCATCCAAGGCGCTGCACCGCAGTTGGAGAGTGCATATACAAATTGCAGACCTTGGCTCCAAGTCCACAATACAGCTCCACCAACCGGACAGCATTTCACGTTATATGTTTCCCCCCAAACAGTGATGCTGCCTGGGGCGGCGTACGTATAACTATCGCGGATTCGGCGAACCATTCGGATAACAGACCCACCATCATCCCCACCATTATCATGTTCACTCGATTTTCGGCGGCGGCAAGTCGCTCAGGACGCTCTACCCTATTCATCCGTGCATTGTATCTAGCGCTGGCACACGACGCCTTCCTCCGCGCTTCAGCACAGCCCTTCGGGGCACCCAACCGGAGCAGCATCGACAGGCCTTTCAGACTCGCCGTCGGAGCAATAATAGGAATTGTCGTCGGTCAGTCCCCCACCGCCTCGCAACTGCGTCCGCTCAGTCGACTGGATACGGTGTAGGCATCGTTGTATTCTGGGCCCTCGTTGGCTTCCTCATCTTCGTCATCATTCGTCGGCGACGGGCTCGTAGAAACGTCCCGTTGATGGCTTTCCCGGGCGGCGGGACAGGTTTCAATTCGGGCCCGTCAATGGCGCACACGAACCATATGCATGGCATGCACCACTCGGTGAGGACCTCATGTTTCTCGACACTCGTCACGCTGTTAACCTCCCTGGCACGCTTGCTTTAGACGGCCCCTCCTCCAGTAAGTTTTTATCATTTCTGTACCAGGATCACCCACCTCGACCTCTTACAGCCTCCAGACGGGAACGTAACCGTGAGTTTTTGCCGCCATACACCCCCTACAATGCCTGCATCCACGGACCACTAATCTGGACCACTACTTACAGGGTGCCAACTTCTCCAGTGGCCCGGCATACCAGCCCACCAACTACTAACGTCTCCCAAGAGCCCGTTTCCCGGGTCCTACATCCCCATCAGCTTAGCATACCAACGATTGTTTCTACTAGTGCTCGCTTCCTTGTAGTCGATTGCCACGAATTGCATTGCAGGAGCTCGAGCTTCGTATTTCGTATTTGGGAATGAACGATAGTGGACGTACGTGGACTTGGCGGTAGACGCTGGCGCGCCCGTCGCGTGCGCCCTGGAGCATGACGTCAGCATGGGCACCCGGATCCCTGCAGCGTCCTATTCTTATCGCTCTAAATATACGCCTGCGCATGTCATGGGCCATGTCAGGCTTACATATAAGCCGTCTTCTCCCATCAGCCCCACATACGCCTTTGAGGAGACAACCATCTTCGTTCGTGCTCACAGTGATGTTTTCCAAGAAAATAGATCTAAAGCCTTCAGCTTCAGCGTCGAGACAAGCCTTGCCTTTCCGTCTCTTCCTAGCGCTCGTCGTATCCCAGAATACCTTCCGAGCGGCTGCGCAAACCGTCGACAACGACGAGCGGAGCGGGTCGCATCTCAGCACGCGGGCAGCGTCTGGCATTCTTCTAGGTGGGCCTCTTCGTGGGATGCCGGGCATCCGCGAGCTAATCGACATCTTCAGCCATCCTCGGGCTGTGCTTCATCCTCGCGCTCGGCATGTGCTTCGCCATCCGCCGAAAGCGGCGGCAGCGCCTGGCATCGCCCGCCCCGCCCGTATACGTCTCCCCGGGATGGGGAGGGCCACCGCGCCCGCGGGTGGTGCTATCATCGCAGCTCTCCGCGCGCCACGGCGGCGCCGAGGACGATGTAGGTTCGCGATACTGGTACCAGGGGTTTAGGCCGCCTTCGATGGTGTGTATTTCGATGTACGAGCTCTGGATGGGACTGCGTATTCACCTCGCCTGGATCAGCCGGCTGCTACGCCGATCGCGCCTCCGCCTTATGGATACCCTCTGGTGAGTCGAGCTTTTCACCGTTGATAGCGCGGCATATTTAAGGGTTCCTCGTACTCGTCCCGGATCCGAAGACTCCGCCTCCTCCACCACCGGCGTACACGAAGGTAAGAGCATCGACCTGGCGACGTGGATATCGAGAGGAGCTGATATACGCTCTTGCTCTGATTCAAGGACGGCTATTCGAAATACGATGTCTAGGTCTTTCACCCGCACGCATGCACAACGAAAGAACTTCGCGGAAGCCAGTGTAGGACTCGGGGTAGATAGAGCGATGCTAGACACATTCACTGTCAATGTACCACACAACAAACGGGAGATAGATATTACACATACTTACAAGGAGTATATGCCGGCACCGCTTCCCAACCTACATCGGTTAAACCACTCGAAGGAAAGGCGACTGTTTCGAGGCGCGGACGCCTCCTACCACTGCACCGCTGGAGACATGCGACTTCGTGTGGGGAATGGAGACATCGTGCATGGGAAGCAGTCATCTGCTCTTCTACCCGGTCCTTCAACTCAGTTAAGCATCTATCTTCTCGTATAAAGCGGAAGGGGAAGCCAATACGCACGGCACGCACCATCATCATCACCCCGCTCCAAAATTTAGAGTTACCCTCGCACGCGTCACCGACCTCGGCGCACCGTCATCGCTGCACCAACGACGAGTATAAAATCATTCTTCCACATGCGATCCTCTAAACTCCTCCACACCAACCACCACTTATCAGTTGTCGTTATCACCGATCCGTCTAAATGACACTCTTATCGATATTGCTCCCGGTAGTCCTCGCGCTCTGTGTCGAGGCGCAGCGTCCTGTGACGGGACGCAGTCGGGGCAGGAGGATCGCGGGTGGAGTCATCGCAGGAATTGTCGTCGGTGCGTCAACTCCCCCAGAGATCGTGATCGATCTGTATTGCTATCGAACGACCAGCCCTGACACGATCGATTCACAGCCATCGTAGTGGGACTGCTCCTCTGCTGTCTCCTTGTGTGCTTGTGCGTACGGAGGCGGCGAAAAAGCCGCGCTGGGTCCACCGGTGCACCCATAGCGGGCGGTCCCATGGGAGGCGGCGGATTCTTTGGTAGGAAAGGCAGAAACGCGGGCGTGCAGCAACAACCCATGTACCAAGCCGGCCATGCCATCGGGGGTCTTGTGAGTGAACCTTCTTCGTCTTCCGGTAGTATTGGGTATCGAACTACGTCGCAGCACACCAATAACAATCAGAGCTACGGAGCGATGAGTGAACACATATGAAAGGCAGGACGTAGAGCTTACCGTCGAATCTTCAGCCTATTGGCCAACCACCGCAAGCCCACATGGCGGTAAGCTTGATCTCCGCCTAGCATCACAGCGGCGAAGCTGACTGAAATATTCAAAATCAGGGAAATAATGACCCAAATTTTGTTGGAGGATTCCGCGCTTAGTTTTCTTTGCCTTGCTCGAAGTTCGAACTTGGAAACGACATTCAGATTTGCTACATGTGCATAACACGAATAACATGAACAGAAACATACCATATACGATGTAACATACACGCATAGCCTTCACTGCGCGCCGGCTGATTCACGCGCAGCGAGCATGGCGATGCAATTCGGAGCAAACATCAAGCTTGGAGTCGAAGTCATGTCGAGAGGCGCTGCCACTGGAAACGTGACCGACGCGTGACCCGAATGATAAGCGTAACGTCGTGACGTAGGGGCTATTCCAGCCCCACAATCGAGTATATAGACCTCGACAGGCTGGCGGGCGATGCATCTACGATATCCTCAGTACCACTATGCCAAAATCCATAACCTCACCGTTCGGCCTCGCCTTTGCCCTCGCCTTGAGCGAGACGTTCCTATCGGCGAACGCGCAGTACTACTATCCTAGACGGCGAACTACAACGGGGCGCGTGATAGCGGGGATCGTCGTCGGTGAGCACCGTCTTCTCTTCAAGTGAAGTCATGACTTGACGGTATTTGGATCTATAGGGGTGGTAGCTGGGATACTGCTCTTCGTGCTGTTGTGTATGATGACACGCCGCCGTCGACGCGGGCTCGCCGTCATGCCGTTCGGTCGGCCAGGTCGGCAACAGAACACCCCTCTCCCGACGACGATGAACCACACCCAAGGGCCGTATCAGCCGCACGGCCCGTACCCGCCGCCCCCAGGCGCCCCAGGCGTTGGCTCGAATTACCAGCAATATCAGCCGGTGAGTAGCTTCAGTGTGTATATGTGAGATGGAGCCATGATATTCACTGGGATATACTTCGTAGCCTCATGGTGCGCCTGGTGGCCCCGATAAGGAGGTCGCCCCGCAGTACACTGAATTCGCTCCTGTGAGCCCCCCCCTTCTACGGGGTATTGAACAGCATGGCTAACTCTCGATGTAGCCCCCTGGCCCACCTCCTACCGCTCCTGCTGCAGCGCATACCACCGTAAGCCCTAGCATATACATCACGAGCTCCTCTATCGCTCATGATAATCATCTTAGGGAAAAGACGAGAGCTTCGTCGGTGGATTCCGTCACAGCTAAAGCGACTAGCACGACGTGCAAAGCGAGTTATGTTTCTTGAACTCACGACTGTATACGAGTACGCACCTGTATTACCCCGGACTCTGCGTTCTTGCTCCCCCCACGAATCACGATTCATATATCCGCTACCTATGCAGTAGATAATGTTAATGTTAACATATGCCGCCATCTAGACACGGACACGTACTTGTTCTGTACCTTGCACCTTGAGGCCTTGAGGCCTGAGATGTTGAAGTAAAAGCGAAGTACGCAGTCACAGAATGCTTTCAAGGTAATGCAAGGCGAAGATTGAGAAGGATCGCGAGCGCCTTGATCTAATTAACGCAGCGGGCGAAACTATATGTCGTTACGCAGACTTCGCAGGGGAGTTGTGGATCGCACGCGCCCTTCGCGCGTTGATACAGTAGTCTTCTTCACTGCTGCGTCTGTTCAGTGATCAATTATTAATGAGAAGCTGTGGAGATTGAGAGGGTACAGCGAACGGCAAGTGAACGCGCGAGACGTTGCACCTCAGTCTGGCATCAGCAATGATTTAGGAGTAATCAGGAGGGTGGAATTTGTGAGATAGCATACTTTAATGGTCTTTAGTCCCTTCCAGAACTTCGAGAGTGGAGTGGAGAAGCACGACCCCATTAGACGGGCTCTGGCATAACCTCCATGGTGACAATCGGAACAAAGAAAATGAGTACTGGTATATTGAATATTGAGTATTGAATATTTAATATTGAATGGTCAACGTTTCAACGCTGTCCCCTTTTTTTGCGCTCAAACTCTGGGAATATCAATGGGACGACTGGGAGATGGGGAGACGGAAGGAAGAAACGAAGTACATCAGGAGTCGTTTAGGAGGGATTAGGGGCGTCCCGCCGTTTGCGCCAACGCGAGACACGTTAAATTAAAGGACTAGCATTTTCTGTCCTCCCCGTTGGATCGAAGGGCTATGTACCTAGTGCATCGTTGCTGCACCTCACAATGGCCGGAACTGGGACTAAGACCCGGCCCAAAAGCGCGTTTGGACGCGCGTTGGCAACTTGTACGCTTCAGCTCATGGCTTATGTTATGTGTGCCATTCTCGATTTCCGTGGACGACTGGTGTAAATCGCTCGTACTTTCTCCAATGTTCTTTCTCCGATGCGTGACTCAGGTTGTCCGCTGCGCCTACAATGTATACCGGGATCCCTATCTACCTATCGGGACGGAGAAAGCATCTCGGACTCAGAAGGCGGCTTCTAGTGTCTCATCGGGCGTGAATGGTGATGCAATCATGCAAGTGGCGAGGAACCTCGGAGTATGCCCAAGGGGAAGGGAAGTGGAGGCATGAATATTTGGATGATCAGGTGCTTAGATCGGGCTGTCTGGTGTTCAGCGCTCAACGTTCAGCGCTCAGCACCCAGCACCCCGGGTGGAATGAATGTGAATGTTGGGTTTGGGCATGAGAAGACGTTTTTACATGCCAGCGAACACTCAGCGCTCAGTGCTCAGCGACGGTGGTGTACTCAGTGACGATGGTGTACTCAGTGACGATGGTGTACTTAGTACACGAACAGACTTCGCGAGGTTCGGTGGCTGGCCCTGTACTTCTGGCCCCGGAACCGAGAAGAACTGTCCGGCATACGTGATGACAAACGTATTCTAAGAAGAGAAGAGTGAAATAGGGGACCGCTTTAATCGACAAAGCCCAAGTAGATTGTTCGACAGACCCGACTTTTGCGATGTTTCCCCAGCCCGATCCGATTCCCGTTGCTGTACTTGCTGCCGCAGCATCTATGCCTGTCGTACCGCAACAGAGAGGCATGCACGCTCATCCAATGACACATGCTCGCATCGCGTTAACCACCAATGGAGGCACGTCATGCAACTCTCCGGGGGGTAGTAAGAGTGTATTTGTAGGATGCACTTATCTATCGCCCTGTAACGAAACCCACGTCCCATGGTCTCCTTCTAGAACGGCCTGTCGGCATTGGGGTCCTGCTGTGAACTCGAACATGCAAAGATAGCAACGAAACCGCCGACGCACGTTGAAAGCGAGGGGTGATAACTTGGATTTAAACTAGTTTCCGTAACAATGGGTGTTTTCGATGTTCTGATGCAGCGTTCACGTAGGTGTCTGTCAGGGCACCACGGGGAGAGAAGGATAAACGGAGAACCTACAGTGCCCGGAAGCAGGTAGGGACGACACGTGAGAGGGCCCGTCCTTTCTTGTGCCGAACCCAAACCTTGTCCCAACTTTTAATAGCCCTGACGCCAGGGGCAAATATGCACGTACTTAAATTGATGGTGCAGCTCGATACCCGGACTCCACACACCCCAGATGCCTCTTGAAGTCGAGATACCTCTCCCCACCTTGGACACGCTAGGAGCCGCCGTCCCCGCTGACCTCGACGCGAAACACGTCGCTACCGAATGGTTCAGATCGTTCGCCTCGTTGGTAGAGTCAGGAGACGCTGACGCCGTCGCTAATCTATTCCTGGACCATTCTGCCTGGAGGGACATCTTATCACTCACCTGGGACTTTCGCACCTTCGCGGGAAGGGAGAAGATCAGGACATTCCTCAACGACCGTCTGTCTGTCGCGAAACCCCACAGCTTCAAGCTCGACGCATCCTCTGTCGGGCTGCAGACCCCGTACCCGGATTTAGCATGGATACAAGCTTTCTTTAGCTTCGATACCGGCGTAGGCATATGCTCCGGCATCGTTCGCTTGGTCCCCACAGCGAGCGAGGGGTGGAAGGCGCATGCGATGTTCACCAACCTCGAAGACCTGAAGGGTTTCCCCGAGAAAATAGGCCCGCTACGCAACCCGGCTCCGAACCATGGCAAATGGGAAGCCGACCGCCGGCGGGAAGTCGCGTTCGAAGATGGGGAGCCGACGGTCCTGATCGTAGGAGGCGGACAAAGTGGGCTGGAGGTCGCGGCCCGACTGAAGTGCCTGGGGGTGAGTGCCCTGGTCGTCGAGCGGAATCCGAGGATTGGGGACAATTGGAGGCAGAGATACGAGGCGTTGTGTCTGCATGATCCCGTCTGTGCGTGTGTCTTCCGTCTCATGGATCGCGAACCTGAACGTACGTGCAGGGTACGACCACATGCCATATCTGCCGTACGTTATCGCGAGCTTTGATATGCCTGAGCAACGCTGATCGAGGCCAACCTAGTTTCCCGTCGACTTGGCCTGTGTACGCCCCGTCAAAGAAAGTCGGTCGTTACGCACCACTTAGCTCCACGTGTTACTCATCCTTTTGTAGTTGGCCAATTGGCTTGAAGGCTACGCAGAAATCATGGAGCTGAACGTCTGGACGTCGGCTTCAGTAGAAAAGGTGGTTCAAGACAAATCGTCCGGGAAGTGGATGGTGACAGTTCGGCGAGCAAACGGCGATAGAACCTTCAAGGTCAACCATGTGATCTTTGCGACAGGGATAGGAGGCGGTAAGGGCAACCTCCCGGTGTATCCTGGCATGGTATGTCTGGCGAGTGTCCTTATGGCGAGTCCTGCCTAATGGGAGTTTGTAGGATGTCTTCCAAGGACAAACCCTGCATTCGACGCAACACAATACAGCCACCGATCACACTGGGAAGAAGGTCGTCGTTATCGGGTCGGGCAGTTCAGGTCCGTACTCGTGTCGGGCGTTTGTTACGCCTAAAGTACATTCTCGTTGCAGCACACGATATCTGCGCTAATTACTACGAGAAAGGCGTTGGTGAGCCTGAATGCTTCCGAGATATTGAGTTTGGGCTCCTGCTGATGCGTAGCCTAGACGTGACGATGTTCCAGAGAAGTTCGACCTACATTATGAGCATCGCGAATGGCTGGAAGTATCTAATGGACGGTGAGACCACTGGTACCTCTAATGAAAGATACACCTAGCTTAGTGGAAACCGTAGCGTTGTACTCAGAGGACGCTCCACCTGTAGACGTCGCCGACAGATTAAACGCGTCGTTCCCGAACTCCCTCGTAGTTGATATATCAAGGCGTCAGGTACAACAAATCGCTGCGGCCGACAAGTAAGCACTCCCGCTCGTGGCTTTGACTGCCGTCTGCTAATTGGGCGTGTCAAGGGAATTATTAGATGGTTTGAAGAGAGTTGGGTTTCGAACTAACCTTGGATATAAGAATGCAGGCTCCGGTTTATTAGCTTGGGATAAAGCAGGAGGGTACTATCTAGGTCTGTTCAGCACCGATTACTACAGACATTCTAGTGATGACGGTGCAACCGGGGGCTAGATGTCGGCACCTCTCAGCTGATCATCGACGGAAAGATCAAGCTCAAAAGCGGACCTCATATCGAGTGTTTCACCAAGACAGGCCTCAAGTTCGACGATGGTAGTGAGTTGAATGCCGATGTCGTCTTGTTCGCCACGGGGTACGATGCATAGCCTACCAAGACACGGACAAGATGTTAACATTGAATCGCGTCTAGCCTAGGTGATAGTAGAAGTATTATGAGGTCGGTGTGTGACGAAGAGGTGTCGAGGAAGGTAGGAAGAGTATGGGGACTGGACCCGGAGGGGGAGATATACGGAGCCTGGCGGGACGTGGGTGTTCAAAACATGTGGTTTATGACCGGTAAGTTCCGTCCTTCGTCGAGGAGCCTTACTTCAATCACTCCATTCGTACAGGGAATCTGGCATTGTGTCGCTTCCACTCCAAGCATCTTGCCCTTCGTGAGTATACTTCCTATTTTTTTTTAGGACGCTACGAGTTGTGGCTGACTGTTTACGCAGAGATTAAAGCGATCGAAGAGGGAGTGTTCGGCTCAAGGTATCAGCTGGAGGGAAGCCTGCCAAATTGACTTTGGAGAACCTAAGAAGTGATAGAACGATAGATCCACATTGTCTTGAGAGTATTTGGAATACGTCTATGGATCATTATACTCAGAAAACATCAGTACCGAAGTAGACCATATGAATCATATATACCTTATGCGTCGATGGTTTGTCTCGCAATAGGACACGAAGTTGGGGTTCTGAACCTTCTGCCTTCTATTAGCTGTTGTCGTTCTGGTCGGTCCTCAGGATACCTAGCAATGTTCGAGCAAGTCGGTACATTCGCTGCAAGCACAACGTCAACCCTCAATCTATTCACCCCGCAGTAAATAGACGAAATTCTGTAAAATGATTATACATCAGTGGCGATCGTAAAACTGGGGGAGTAAAAACATACACAATGACTGGCATAGCAAGCATGTGGCCCTCTTATTGAGTACAGTGTGAGTTGCCGCGATTGCTGGTGATGTGTGGAACACGATACACTTACTAGCGTCGAGCAATCGGGGTGAGAGACTGAAATTTTGCCTGTGAACAAGAAAGACCCACGTGATGCATTGGGGAATAGGAGCGTCGACTTTGTTCAACCCAGTCTTCATCCATGTGAACCTAATCGTTGGACCGATACGATGTAAGTATTTACGCAAGGATAATTCTTGAGGCTAGCTTATAGCGAACCATCAGCTAATACAATGACTCATATGCCTATAGACTTCAATAATCAACCGAATCTAAGTCAGTAAGATAGATTCAAGATACAAGATGGCTTAGCTTCTCTAGTAGTCCGAACCTAGAAATTTATCGACGCACGAGCACACCGCAGTGGACCCACACTGATCCATGCATGCACCCTCGAGCTTCCAAGCCGTGATTCCCTGTTAGCGCGAGCTTGCAGTGCCAATTCGTTGCGGGACATTGATGGTGTGATGTCGTCTATTATAGTCATGTACGGTGTTGCCGAGTCCCAGAACAAAGGCAGTTACGCCGGATTGACGAGTCCCTATCGAGGAAAATGGGAGCGAACAGGGGCCTTCAGGCTGCCATCCAATTTCCAAACTTCTCGACAAACCCATTTTAACGCTGGCACAAGTGACTCCTACAGGTGAAGAAGTTTGAAGCTTGAAGAAGCTGTGTCGATAAATTTATTCGTTGATACATGGTAGTGACCCCAATTCGAGATACTTACAACCAGCAATTTGATTGTAGTAACAACGTTGACGGCGAATGCTCCATGAAGGGGATGTCGAACTGTCGAAATGCTCACTGCTTGAATTTTGAACACAGGTACCGTACGTTCAGTGTCATGTCAAGGACTTATAAATAGCAACCCGGCAAGGCGCCTAGTCGTACGGTATCTTCCGTTACGCTCAGAAGACGTAGTACGTATAACTACCGAGTACCGTTGTACCACCGGGTCTACAGGAGCCAGGATTCCGCTGGTAACAGGTCCCGCCAAGTGGTCATACGCGTCGGCAAGGTATTAACCATTACAAGTATTAGTAACATGAAGTAGCGATAAAGGTATGTTTCGCTTTATTTTCCTCCAATGTTTCTTGTAGATTTCTCAATCTATAATCCGTCAAATTGCGCAGCCACGGGGAATGTGATTCAAGACACATACGATAAGCTACGATAACGCAACCGTCGTTGCGCCGAAAGGCGAAACAAGTCGGACAACTCTGACAGGCATGATTCTGAGCGACGATTTTTAGTCCGCCGCCCCCGTGGGCGACTTGCGCCACCAGGGAATTTCCTGATGGCAGTGGTACTCCACACTTGTGGTGAAAATAACAACGCCCAAACCTACTACATATGTTCACAAGTCTACGCATGTACCTCTGCACCGTCCATCACCCCCGAACCCCGCGTCAGAACTCGCCATGACATTCGAGTTCACCCATGAGATGGCCATGGTCTCGTAAGTAAACCTTGACAAACTCTTTTCAATAGATTACAGGAACCTGACTAACGCTGGTCAGGAACCGGCTCTGGGCTGTCCCCTCCGCCGTCGGCGCAGGTCTTTGCTTTCTCGTCCTCTTGGTGATCGCAGCTGTGGGGATACATCCAAGGTCGCGATCATACCTTGATCGTGTAAGCTTTCGGATCGTCGTATACACCCTTATCGCCAAGTACGCCTGACTCGGAACCTCGAATGATCTCACCATACGACGCTGACTGCCCTGGTCAATAGTATGATATTCGGAATCTCCAGTGCGGTTGGGGGAAGCGAGACTGGCCCGGGCTTCATCTGCGGATTCTCCGTCTTCATCCTACAGGTAAGCCCCACCCGGAGTATACCTGTAATTGTTGACTTATTGTGCAGTTGACTCTGCATTTTTCGAGCTGCCTTCTCTTTGCCATTGCCCTCAACCTTCAGTGAGATTCAGTACCTTTGGTTCTTGCGCCCCGCTGAAGACTATTACAGGCTCGTCATCGTTCATAGACTCAACGGGCAGAAATTGGAGAAATATTACCTCATCGTTTCCGCTGTAATTGCGATCGTTTTAGCGGTACCACCATATGCTACTGGGCAATATGGGTAAGTGCCACCAACTACTTCAAAGTGTATCAAGACTCTTCAACTGGTTTCTCAGATGGGATCCTTTGGAACGCGTCTGTTGGTACACCAGCGATAACAGACACGAGCGAGTTCTTTGGCAGGTGCGTGGCCTACATTGTCTTTATACCCTTGTCCGTTAACTCTGCTGAATAGGCGACCACGCAAATGGGATGGACTGCTATCACCGTTATTGGCGAAGTAACATGCTCCATTGTCGTTCTCGTATTCATGATGAGACACAACGTAAGCTCAAACATCATGTTTGTTGTCTTCACACTGACGACGTGTTTCCGGGTAGGCCCGCACAAGGAAGATATTCGTTCCCGTTCGTACGTTCACGGAGACAACGACTGCGTCAGGTGTCGTTATCGCAAACAGACACAGGAACATTATCTTCCGTATTGGTGAGTTCGGCTTGGTGGCTCTTCGTTGCATCGTAGTTCTCAACAATCTATTCGTCAGGACTCTACCCAATTGCGTCGTGTTGCGTAAATCTTCTCAGCGTCGCAACTGCATTGCATTCAACATTATCCAACGGTATACACGATCGAACCGTAAGTAAATCCAAACCCCTCACTGATTCGCGTACGCTGACACTCATGCTTTCCCGCTTCTCCCGCAGGACTATAACATTCTTTTACTCAGTACGTAACGCGGCACTAGCACCCTAACATGTACGTCTAACACTAGATTTACAGGTGATACCCTCTACGGTGGACGCGCTATAGTGTACGCCCTACTTGCGGCTTCCGATCCAGTGCGTTTAACCCCCTATTTTTCCCTTTGCGGCCCTCCCCAGCTTTGCTTGACCTCGTCCTCAAATAGGCCCTTATTCGTGGCGTCCGAGCGTTGGTTTCACATGTAACTGGCGATACGCAAGGAACAACAAGCTCAGGCATGAAGGGTGGATCAACCACATATACCGAGCCAGATCTACGCCCGAACGAGGTATTCGTCGAACTCTCAACGATTACGGCAACAGACAAACTACCGAACGAGGAGGCCGATACAAGTCGTGCTATGGGCGACCACAAAGACGAAGATCATCGCGATCGCCAACCACATCATGAGAAGTATTTATCGGATGCTGACCCCGATGCCACGTCCAATAACAATAACTACGATGTGGAGGTAGCCAGAGTGCGCTCTGGAGGTCTTCGGAACCGGATGAGAGAAGCACGGAAGAAGGACAAGGAAGAGCTTGAGGCATTTACGCGGCAAATTTAATGGCGGACCTTTCGTATAATATTACTTGTATAATATTACATTACTCGTGTACTAAATAAGCTATTGGAATTAACTTCCTGTTGTAACTTCCTACGACGGTTTAACAAAAGCCGTGTGTGATATACATATGGACTCATCAAGAAGGCAATCATATGTCTACTGTCGGCCCTCCACCGACGCGCACCTCGCCTTGGGTTGGCATCCCTCTAGCACCCGCAGGAATGGTCTTTCTGGTGACTTTGGCAACAAGACATATCATAAATATTCGCTGTGAATCATCGTGCTACGTATTCATACAGATAAGTTCAGTTACATTCTTTGTGAAAACCAACGAAAGCGATCGTCCCGAATTGATCCCATTCATGCCTTTCGTACTCAGATACCTAGGTTGGGAGCAAACCGCCTTTTTCCTCGTCGGTGAGTGCATCATAGATAGGACACAGTGCATCCCAAGATGCTGCCAAGCTAGGCTTAGCAAAAAACCATCAACGAGTAAAGCTTAGCTTACCTGGAGGGTTCTCGGTGTTAACGGATGGCGCGTCCTCCGCGAACACGACAGCAAGACCACTGCAACAAACATTAATACATCTCTGAGATTGGAAAGAGAGAGACGTACATCTCAAGATGCCAGTCAATATGGCTACGCGTGCATGGTGAGAAAGCGGTCATTGGGAGATAACCTCAAGACTTACCAGTGGAGGAACCAAGGTCCTGGGTTGTCAGTTACAAATCGAATAGTGACATTATCATCTGTGCTGACACCAGTATTGACGACATCGCGTCGTGCCGGAGTGTCGAAGTTATAGGTAGTCATCCCGGCACTCCTAATGACGTCGAAAGTGTGCTGCACGAGGTCTCAATATAGACGTCCAGAAGCTCCAACAAACGCACTTACACCGTGAAGATGGAAAGGGTGCTAAGTAAAAATTTGTTGAGTAAACCGTACTTGGCGCGAATGGGCTTGACTTACGGGGCCACCAACAGCTAACGCAGGCATCGAAAGTTCGATGACTTTGTTTGGTGGTAACTCGTAAACGCCCCCAGCGGGTAGAAGAGAAGCTGCAGTGACCGCGCCAGAAAGGATCTGGAGGAGGACGGGCGCTATGAAAACAGGTTCAGAACAACGGAAGGTGAAACAAGGATCGTTACACTTACCGGTGGGAGGGTGGAAGGGATTACCTTGATGGCCATCTATAAACAAACGCGAGACAAAGACAAGGACAGACATGGCTTACCGTTAATGGTCATCTCGAAAGTAGTAAAGTCGAAGTTTAAGGCAAGATTGATGTTAACGTCTGCTCCACCAGGCACAGGGGGTCCGGGTGCACCAGGATTTGAAAGAGGGACGAGATCAGTTTCCAAGAGGGGGACAGGGCTCGCTGGTTCGGTTGTCGTTGGGTCGGCATTGGGTGCTAAGATGTACCGTAATATAGCAGAATTGACTCCACCAACGTAGCCTGATGGAGATTAAAGATTGCACGTTGTCGAGCATTGAAAGGACTTACCAACTGTCCCCAGGTTCGGCTGAGCACGAATCCAGTAATTCCCGATCTGCTGGTTTGCCTTCAACACGAACGAGTATCTTTGACCTATTGTGAGGTATTCAGGGATCCGAATCTTAGAGCCAACGGGCATGCAACTTACCTGCGAATATTTGTATGCTATCCACTACATCAAGATGATTCAGAATGTGTTTGTGTTGTCAGTATATGAAACATACCTTCAACAGGTTGGACATTGACTGCATCAGCTTCAATAACCAGGAGCTTGTGGCCGTCGATCGAGAACGTCCAGTTGGGGTCGCACGATAAAGATACTAATCGGAAGCGATATCTCAAACCCCAAAGTACACGGACTACAGCTAGTGGAGACGTGGGTCCACCAGCATAGCGGCCCAATCCATTGATAAGCGTGCTGTCGGGAGTAGGGATTGGTCCATTTTGTGGGGCCACGACATGATACTAAGTTTCATCAGTAGGCATTCATTGCGGTACGGAGGCTAACCTACCCAGTCTTCGAGTGTAATGACAGTATCCGCTATTTTGGGAGTGTTAGCGGAGAATTAAATACAACTGCACTATATTCACCATTGTCTATATCATAGCGGAGCCTGTGCGGATCGAATAGATCGTATCTATCAAATTATAAAATCAGTGATATGTCCACGCCCTTGCGATGTTTCTTACACTACGAAAGCGCCTCTGAGTCCATCACAATATTGAGTCGAAAGATGCGAATGGTACCCTACAAAACGAAACGTTGTGAAAACCCATAATCCGAGATGAAACCAAAATCAACTCACAAAATGTACCAGCTTGATCGGGAACCTTGAAGTCGTACCTGGGGTAAGCAAGAGTGAGATAAAATCTGCATCGCCGTGTAATTTATCCATACAGGAAACTATTTCCAGCAGCGATTGGGCACTGGGTGACGAAGGCGGGTCCTGACAACAGAGTGTGAGCAAGGTATCACCTTCGTAGCATACACAGTGACATACCATCAGCCCACGACGTACCGGCTTGGAAGAAGCCATGCCAGTGCTATAGATCAGAGCTAGTCAAATGTGTGGCAATATGGTATACATGCGGAATCATACAATACTCGTAGTCTTCAACATTGTTGTATCGGTGAGCTCATTGACAACGTTCAGCTTGAAGTTGTTGCCCTAGGGGGCGTTAGCAACGAGCGCCATAGGTGTAGAATGCCGTGCACCTTCCAGCCGCGAATAAGGACACCTGGATTGGTTGCTCCGGCAGTAGTCTTGCCAGCAACGACGGCGCTAGTTTATGATGCTAAGTACGGGCACCGATCGTTGAGCTAAAGTACTTACGAGCGGCTGAAGCCATCGGGGGAGACCACTTTGTTCACAATGCGCATATTGCCCGTAGGCCCTATGGTCTCGACAGCATTGGCCCCCGACTGAAGCCAGAGGAAGAGCGTCAGCGAGGCGAGAAAGCGGGAGAATGTGCGCATGGCGTGAGTGACTCGACTCGAAGTCGATGGGTTTCTACCTCGCAATTGAGCCGCGTATTTATGTCTACAGGGCAATAATCGATGAGAGCATGCCCGGGTGGAACAGAAAGATTTCCGTAAACGATAACATCATCGAACTGACCAATCTTTGACAGTCGCGAGAGGAAGGCGGCTGAGCACCGGTGCCACACCAGAAACTAAGTACAAGGAACAGAACCCGGGGGTACGAAAAGGCGGAAGGCAAAATAGACGTGAAGGGTAGTAACTGAAACCCGTTCCATTTGACGCGGTTAGGGTCACCAGGATGGACTGTCCCTGAACCAAGGCCTGTCCTGAACGTCGATCTGAGAGAATGCAGGACGTCCGAGCTTCGGTACTGCGGGAAACAGTGGCATGAGAGCGGGCGATAACTGCTCAGATATCTATCTGAGATGAATTTCGCCTTCGGATCTCCTGTAGACAGTTAAACGACTAAATTAAAAGAGAGAAAATAAGGAGAGAAACAATACAAATAAGAGCACCCCATAAATCCATTCCCAAGAGACGTCG
Source organism: Pleurotus ostreatus (assembly GCF_014466165.1). Taxonomy (NCBI): domain Eukaryota; kingdom Fungi; phylum Basidiomycota; class Agaricomycetes; order Agaricales; family Pleurotaceae; genus Pleurotus; species Pleurotus ostreatus. The sequence continues at coordinate 3,347,631 of NW_023503159.1, read as the reverse complement.
CCATCGCCATCTTCTGTCATACAATGATCAAGGTTCTCTCTATTGTCATCTGCGCTCTTGCTGGGTTCGCCGTAAGTAGTGTACCTCAGCAGCGAGCACATACTCACCCACATATTCACATAGGTTTCTCAAGATCTTCCTGTGCTCACCGCACAGCGCTTGGTCAATGAAATTATCAGCGAGTCCCCATTCATCGTCACCCGAACGGTCGAAGTGGTTTGGACCCAGAGTCCAAGCATCATTGTACCTGATACAGTGACCACTACTTCGTACGCGAAATCCATTGGATTCTAGCTGGTAAGTTGGTATCGGCGACTCCGTTCGACCGTGCGGTGTATTGACCTTTACAAGCCTTACAAGGACCGTGACACGAACACACGCAGGGCGTCAGGTCCAAGGAAGCGAGCCACATTTTCGTTCGGACGCTGCAATTACTCTGAAATGTATTAGGATGAAGGAATTTTGTAAAAGATATGAACCTTACAAATATGAACGAAAGAATGTTTGATACAATCGGAACCGTCGCGCGATCACGCCCTAAGCCGCAGTAACAGGCATTTCCCACGAACTTGGACCAAGTCTGCACCATGAGTCAACTAGGACTTGCCACTTCTAAGGTACCAGAGATTCAGCTACAACGTTGAGAAGTAGGCGTGTCTTTGACAGTTCTCTCTGTCAGGCAAATTTCTTCATCAGCTCGGGAAGCTCCAAGGACTCGGCTTGTGGGCAACCGCCGACACTCCGCTACATTAAAGGCATTAATCCCTCATCCCTCTACAGATTCCTTCTACTATCAAGGTACTATCTTTTTCATCCGTAAAGATGGCCAAATGGATTCGTAATCGCGGTCGGTGGTCGGCGGATGCCACTTGATCTAGACCTTTGTATGTACAACACCGCTAATCAGATTTAATCAGCTAACCATGGACAACAACTTGCCGTGCACAGATCCTGCGTACGCGTCAGCCGAGGCATTCGCGGCCATGATTCAGGCACTATGTGTACTCGGCTTAGTGACACGATTCATAATGTCTCCATGCATGCAGTCTCAAAGGCACAACAAGACGTCTTGCTGATGTCTGGTGGACTTGGCGGCTGAACGTCCGCGCAATCGTGGGTACACACCCCCGGCGTTGGGGTTAGTCTCGGGATCGTGAGTGCAAAACAATTGATTCCATCGTCTATACAAATGACTTACGTTGTCGCCCACTAAACCACCTACGTAGTACTTCATCAGTATTGAGTCCGCACCAATGACGGCGACTGAATGGAATCGGATACGCTGATCCGGTGGTAACTTACCTCTCTAGCATTCTTTTGACTTTGCGTTGTGCTCGGTGTTGACGACCATGTTCCTCAGACTTGGAGGCTCTCGAGAAAGCATCGAAGAGAATAAAGTCTACACATCTTCGATGTAGCCCACCAAGGCACTATCAACCGCGAGGCAAAGAATTCATTAGTCGTGCTGAATTCAAAGCGGCTTGGCTTGTTCGCTACTTTTTTCCAAGGGCGTCCACGGGAGTGAGCGATTAGGTTTCACTCAGGCTCACTCGAGGCTGTACTCGTTCAGCGTCTGATCCGTCCGTCCCCCAGGCTCAGCCACGACGTCGACGACTTAGTGGGGATAAGTTGATCAGGTGAGTGCGCCAATATTCCCTCGGGGCGTCTGATTTGAGAACAACGATTGGCCAGCTTGATCTCAGAACACAACGACCGCGTTACTCGGTTCAGGCCGAAGGACAGGTGCAATGTTTTGTCGTCCTCCTATTTTACTTACGTCCCTATGCCCAAGACAATGGCTTTGTGCATCGATTCCAGGGCTGCTCAGTTACCCTGAGTGAAGTGCATGGGGTGATGTCATTGTCGGGTAGTCACTATTCCCCAAAAGAGTACAATGTCGCGCCAGCAGAGGCGAAACGACAATTGGGCTGTAATTGTTGGCAGTGGCGTCTATGAACTCAGACTGTCCTAGCCTGAGTACCATAAACCCGCCGATGCGATATCCCCTGAAATAGACGTCGTCGCCTTGGCCGTAGCGCAATCAACGATGCACTTGAGCTTTTAGGACGTAGGGTCTACCAGGGGTCAACACACGACTACCGGGAGCCGTGGGTGTGATGCATCTTCCAGCGTACTAGGATTGGTTGCCACTGTTCGGTCAGACTTCTTGAAGGCACTCAACGGACAATGATGACCTTCTCCGAGAGATATCGTGTTTTCAATTTGTCCAGTGAACCCAGAGGGGGCGACTCCTAACCTGTGTCGGGCTAGTGCAGTGTCCATTATTCATTGCGGAATCTGATGCTATTCACAGGGAGATACCCAACAGTAGATTGTTCCATATTATATACCACCGACGGATATTAGACGACAATGACACCGGCGACGCATCCAAGAAGAGTAGCATCGACAGTCCCTCCTGTCTCTTGGTCCAACCACCCATCAAGTCGTTCGAATACCTTCATCGCGGCGCCGCCTTGCTCCTTAACACTCTTCTTCCCGGGCCACATTCCCTTCTCAAGGATCCCGTTGAAATCGACCTTCAGTGCACCGCTTGGCGGACTGGATGAGGACGAGGAGTCAGGTAGCTTAATGACCATGTCCACAGACCACGTGTCGATCCCGTAGAATGAAGCTTCCTTGACGTGGTGACGGGCAAATTCGTCGGGTGGGTTGTCATCAAGTGTCCACTTCAATACATGAGCGTCGAAAGCAATGACTACGAACGACAAATATTAGTGACGGGAACTGATACTAGGATGGCGCAATTACCAGTCCAAATGACACCTGGGTGGTATATTCGGAGTGTGAAACTTCTGGTGCCCTGGGCGAAGTCTGTTACGTCGTTGATGGCGGACACCGTGAAAGTGTTTCCAGAGGCCCAAGGGGAGACGTAAGTAGGGTCGACAACGAGGTCGACCTTATACGGGGTCAGAAACTGCGGGAAGAAGTCAGATCATCTGCAACAAAGGAGGGCAGAAAGGACTCACGGCGGAGAAAGGGAATAACGGATCCCAATTCGGATTGTGATCATGCATGGCCTCCAACGACAATGCTTCCTCCTTCCCAGTGAACAACCCAGCTATACTATTTGCAAGCAAGTCAAACCCTGGGGCGCCATCAGCGGTAGCAATATGTAAGTGTTGTTCTTGGGAGGTGATCTTCAAATTGAGCATTAGTACTTGTGCGGGCGCTGACCATTCAGACTCTCACATTCTCCAAATGTAAGACAAAAATACGCTTCTGGTGCATCTCGTCGAACGGTTTACGCATAGCGAAAACGGCCATGGTCACAACGGTCACGGTGAAAAACAGGCCTGTCGCGCGGACCAAGAACGGACGGCCGAATCTGTGGAAGAAAGGAAGGGCAAGAGGGACCAGCTGGGCACCCATGACCGAAACGAGCGTAGCAATCACATTGTCGGCAGGGACATGGCCCCCAAGACGACCAGTCTAGTTACACAAGTTTCAGCTTCGATCGCTTGTAATGGAGGCGGGTTGCAGCATACCAAGGGCACGAACACTTCGAGCGTTGGAGCCATAGCCTGCACGTTGCTGAGCAGAGGGAGGAATTGTCCTAACGAGTATGTCCACAGGGATATCTCGCCTCGCCTTTGGCCAGTGATCAGACGGTTGAGGAGTAGAGTCAAATAGAGCGGTAGTGCACTCATGAAGAGCATGACCGCCGATCCAACATTCAGCATCTGGATCACCACAGCTAAGAAAGACTGTGTAAGGAGCACGGCGGCTAAGGCGTCATGCTCATCAACAGGAGCAAGGAGTAGCTGTGAAGCCACAGCGCCTTAGAAAAGAGGAGGATTGAGGCTCCGAACACATAGGAGTTATTAATGAAGCATACCTAAAAACGCCGGGGGTCCGAACAAGACGACGGTGGAGAACTCTCTGGAGAACCAGCTCATCCCCTTCCCGAGTCCGTATTGCATGATGGCGGCGACGATGTTTGGCACTACTACTGCGCCTATACCGGCATAAACTAAGGAAATAATTCCTGGCACCAGCCCGCCGGACTTCGCCTTCGAAGACGAAGGGACGGTGTAGATGAGTACCAAGAAGAAGCTAACATATAAAACCTTCGCAGTCGCAAATGACCAACTGAAGAAGAACCCAGTATGGGAGATGAAGACGGTCGATGGGGCTGTATATCCCGATGTAAGTGAAGGCAAGGGCGAATCGGGAGAGGATAAGTGTTGCAAGAGGGCCAAAGCGTTTTCGCCCATGTGCTAGGACGACGTTATAGGGGTACGTCGCTCAAGCATAACTACTACTTACCTGGGCTACCCCTGCTTGAATGTTTTCGACTAGATCCTGTCAAGGTGTCAGCGATGGGGACAACCAAAAGTATAGGGTGCTCACCTTTCGCATATGGTACAGATAGCTGTTACCAACCACCGCCATCTATACAGTCCTTGTCAATACTGCATCTGGCTCGAAGACGAAATACTCACGTCCAGCCCTGCAACGTTAAGATATTCCTCGAACTGCCGGAAGTCAGTGCTAGAGCAACGCGTTCAAGGCCCGTTCATTGAGCATGGAAATAACACTTACTCCGAGAGAAGTACTCCCGAGCTGAAGATATCATTGGCAAGAATAGTACCGAATGGTCTTGGGACGTGAGAATAGGCTTGAATCATTTCCTCCGATGTCGCCTGAAAGAGCATCTCCCGTCCCGTCGAGCCCGCGGCTATGTACGATCTTCAGCCACATCCAAACATAACAAACGGCCGAACGTACCTTCCAAATTGATGGCAGCGCGTACGGTAGGTGCTGTGGAGTGTTGGGTAGAATACAGGTGGGACCCGTCCTGAAGAGATTCTTCGGCGTTGTTGAACACTTGAAATTGTCAGCGGATATCGCAGCGAGGCAGTCGCCGCACGTACAGAATACGATGGCATGCTTAGGTGACCAGCCGGGTGAACTTACGAGGACACGGATGCATTCCAGCATAACACCGACAGAAAGGGCATCGTCCGCAGCTCCTGGACTGGGAAGCGTACTATCCAAGTGAGAATTTACCAAGACCGCGTGTTCTTTCCCTTCCGGTGTCCCGTCTGAAACTCGAACAACAATGTTTGTCAGGTTGACGTATGTCTTGTACAGTCGCTTCGCCATCATATCAAACCTATAGGCCATCGATGAGCACGAAACGAGGTACCTGGACTTCTGATTTACGTGATTTACGAACCTATGACTGCCGCTACCCTGCTGGCGCCAGACCTCGCACTCCAGCTTCCGGTGTCCCTCTTCCCTAACTACTTGCTCGCATAATTCCTTCATTCGGTTCGCTTGTTGCCACATCCATTCGTCCGCCAGCGCATGTTCGTACGTGCCAACTGTCCTATAGCCAATGTCCTCTGATAGATGCTGAGCATAACTTAGAATACGAGTTTCAGAGATTTGGGGTAAATTAGTGAGGGGGTCATGAAGGTCATGGATTGGTGTTGGTAAGTCTGTCGCCAGCCAGTGAGCTTCGGCTCTCCCAGGAGCAACGCAAAACTCACTGTAGTGATGCTTGAGTGCCAAAAGCATTGAACCCAATAACACGGGGAAAATTGTCAATAATGAACGCAGCGGTCCCCATTGCGCAGTCGCGGCCATGTTGGTAGCCTCTGGGCAAGCGAGAGGGGAGTTTGCTGGAATTAGATTTCTAAGAATCTACGGTACAATCGCCGCAGAGGCTTTTCTAGGCAAGGTGGGGGTTGAGCTTGTTGCTTGCAGAACCACGGCCTCTATTTCGAGAGCTTCCATTTTTGACTGTGAGAATGTTTCTCTGACTGTGGAAATAAATATATAGGAGCTAGGAGTTACTTAATGGTTCCTTTAACCCATTACGGAATAGCCCTCGACGGAAAACGCAACGTGCCCTCACCAACATCTGGAAGTCCATAGTCTCCGACGAATTTCTCTCTAAGGCGGCCACGAGCCCTATTACCATGGGAAATGTATCTGATAACCACAGTCACGGTGGTCGTGTATTACTGGTGGGCCCAGGTCTCAAAATATAGGTGCACTCAGGCTCGATGATAGAATTCTCAGTGGTAGCCACTGTCAAGGTGACAGTATGCCGCTCCAAGGGATACCACATCAGCGGGCTTATGTCACTCGGACTAGGGCAGTCTGACACTGCCATTAATCACAACCCAAGTGTTGTTTCGCCTCCACTGTTACTGCGAAAATCAATTCCAGAACTAACATTGACGTTAGAGGTACAATGATAACCTAACCTAGCACAAGCGTAAACACAATGATTGTGTGTAGTAGTGTAACGTACGAATATACGAATATAACTATCTAACAAACTACAGTACATCGTCTCTTCGGGGCAACATAGCGTCGCTGCCATCCGAACACCGCTCTCGCCCTGGGGTATCAAATAAAAATAATACATACAACCGAATACAAAGAGGCATCCACCCGTCAAATTTGCCTTGTGAAGGCCTCCAGTTCCTCCTTGTCCTTCTTCTGCGCCTCTCTCCGCCGCCTTTGGATCCCAGCAGCACGCGCCCTCCCTGCTTCCTCATCATAGCTATTGCCGGGCTGCTCTTTTGATTGATCCCCGCCCTCGCCTTGAGACAGGAAATTCTCGATGTGATGGCGCTGGTGGTCGGGATGGTCCATCTTGATGTCGGTCGTAGCGTTGTTGTCGTCGACTTCGCCGGAAGATGACTGCGGCATCTTGTCGGTAGCCGTTATTGTCGACAACTCCACGAAGACTTCACTTGGCCTGATTCCGTGTCCAGATATTGTGGTTCCAGTCTTCCCGTCTGATGAGGTTGACGTTCCGTCTGTACCATATAAGACGTGTGAGATGAGGGCTTTAGCGCCTCGTACAAGAGCCTAGAAACATTGACGATGATCAGTTTCGGTATAAGAATGAACAAGAGGGAAATATTCACCGGATCAGAAGCCGCTAGTAACGCGTAGACTATAGCTCGCCCGCCATATAGAAGATCGCCTAACACAATGCGTCAGATGGACATTCGGAACCATCACCTTTGAAACTCACTGAGTAGAAGAACATTGTAATCCTGAGCAAAGATGAAGCATCAGGACCGGCGGGATAAGATATGAACGATAGATTTGGCTTACAGTTCGATCGTGAATACCATGGGAGATGGTCGAATGCAACGCAGTGACAATACTCAGAAGATTGACACAACAGGATGCTACGGGATAGAGTGCTACAGAGGCAAATTCCGATGAGACTCGCAGGGAATTTCTACGCGAAGATTTGAAGCTCACCAACGCGAATAATGATACTTCGATGTCTATTAGCATAAACAACGGCCGATGCTGAGGTCGTCTCCGAGAATGTGCGAACTGGGACGAATAGCTTCTTGGTACGAGCCTACGCAAAAAAACCCGCGATATGAGCATGTGGCTGATCGAAGCAAGGCTGTATCTCACGTTGTGTTTCATCATAAATATAAGAACGATAGACGAGCAGACGACTTCGCCAACGACGGTGAGGAAGGTCATCCCCATTTGTGTGGTGGCCTGCGAACCAGTTAATCATGGAAGACCGATAGTCCATAGCGTGGACTACGCACCTGCCAGATTATCCGGTCGTGTCTGTTGTCATTCGTGTACCAACAAACTCGTTCCAAGGGATCCCACCTACGGCGAACATGTCGGAGTGAATGGTAGTACGAGGCGATCGTCTTTGTAAACTCACCCGTATTGTCCAGCAGCGTATGGTGGCACAGCCAGGATGATCGCGATGAAAGTAGATATGATGAGGTAGTATCTCTCCAACTTTAGCCCATTGAAGCCATGGACAACGACGAGTCTGTGGTCGTCTTTAGCACGACAGAGGGAAATAGGGGCGCAAATCTCACTGAAGATTAAGGGCAATGGCAAACAGAAGACAGCTCGAGAATTGCAGAGTCAACTGCATCACGGCGCGTTAGAGATCGTCGCAAATCCAAAACCAGAACTCACCTGTAGAACAAAGACTGAGAATCCACATATGAAGCCCGGACCAGTTTCAGTTCCACCAACTGCACTGGCAATCCCGAAGATCATGCTGTGAACAAGGTTGATTAGTGTCGTCGAGAGGAACTATCTGAGGCTCTGTCGTACTTGGCGGTAAGGGCATATACCACGATCCGAAAACTAACACGATCGAGGTGTGATCGCGACTTCGGGTGTATTGCGACGACTGCGATCACCAAGAGGACGAGGAAGCAAAGACCGGCACCGACAGCAGAGGGGACAGCCCATAGGCGATTCCTACATGACACGAAGAGATCATGAATACCACGATTCGATCAATAGGAGGTTTGAGACGCACGAGATCACGGCCATCTCATGGGTGAACTCGAATGTCATGGCGGGCCTTATTCCTTAGGGATGTTCAGGAGAGGTGGGAGGAGGTAGAGATAATCATGAAACTCGCAAACATATGTAGTTTTCATGAAGGAATGGTGATGTTTTCGCTGTGAGCGCGGGTACCAATACCATCAGCAAATCCCTGGTGGCGGCGGCAACTCAAAAAATAACGCCTGTCTAAAGTGTCGTTCGACTCGTTTCGCCGGAGGACCGATCGTAGTGTTATCCTATTGCAGCCTATCACACTTATCCTTAAACTCGACAGTCCCTGATTTCCCTGGCTGAATGTGTTGCGCATGACGGAGTGATCTTCTTGAAGGAAATGGAGGATCTAAAGCTTTAGATCACGTAGACTGATATTGGCTTCTCGGGAAACAGTTCTACATCTTGTTGGTAGGAGATATAGTGATCGAGGCACACTGTACCTAGCTACCGGAGACTATGGTTCTCCACAGTAGCTTCCCCAGCCTCGTCATGATGTCCAGGAAGTAAAAGTAGTATGGTGAGTTGCCGTTGCATCTCGTGACAGACAGTCGCAGTCAGACGCACAGCACTAGAAAATAATGAACGGAGCTTATAACGGGGCGCTGGATCAAAAATTTCAGACCTCTTTGACTTGGGTTTACCGTCATAGCGGTACATCTCAACTTGAGAAACGACCAACTCTAAAAGCGAAGGCGCCCTCCATCGTGCATCAACGAACGCGAGCTCCCCTGGAGGAAGGGATAGACGAGAGGACGGTACCAGCTTTATTCACGAATCTCGGGCTCTGAGAGCTCTGGGAGATGTAGGTCGCTATCTTCCGGCGTGGTGGCAGTTTATTTGTACCCTCATCGCCTCCCATCTTTTATCTAAGACGAACATGGGCAAAACGTCAAAACAAAATAGACAGGTCATTATACTCATGTACCTGGCGGGATCCCCAGTCCTGTCCAACCGTGGAGGGTGAAAATGTGAAAATGTGATATTGTCCGAGAAATGAAAAGATCAAGCATCAATTACCGCTGGGCCTCCTCTATCAATTAATAACGGCTGCTGCTGACCAGATACGCCTGCTATATATCTTCATGATGCGCTGGGATGCTACTGACGAGTTCGTGCGGAGTTCGTCCAATGCGACTGCAACTTGCCAGGGTTCTTTTTTTTTTCTTCTCTATGTTTCATGTGGCCATTGCCGTGCGTTCGTACAGGCATTGTTAGGGGACGATGGGCTGCTTTCATTCTTCGTCGTATAGCGTTGGATCATGATGAGAATGCGTCACCATCGAGTGAGTGTGGAGAAAGGCGCATCGGACGAATTTGAGTTTCGGGATCAATTGAAGGTAGCTTCCCCGATTAGGAGATTTTCGCGACTTCGCCGCAACGGTCATCTGAGACTGGATTAACAACCTTGAGGGGCAGAACTGAAAAATGCGTTAAGAGGTAAGCATCTATCTATACACAATATATCGGATAAGATGACTGGCAAGCAAGCAGGTAATAGATTACAATTCAGGACTGACTAAAGAGTTGGACGAGGTAGCAAGGCCGTACAGATTCCAAGTACTCAACGACTCTCAGCGAGCTTGAGTTCTTCAACGGCTTCAGCTTCGGGGCGATTGTAACAAAAAGACGACTAGTTTCTCACCTGAAAATCCACTTGTTCCCTTCCCCAAGTTCGCCTTAGGTCTGGTATGTGGATGGACGAGACACGCTTTCCCTCTCCATCTTGATTCAAGAGGCCGGTGGTTCATTTGGTCGAAGCAACCGCCGACCCCATTGTCGAGCATCACCCGCATCTTAGTGAGTCTGATTCTGTATGGGTGCTTGAGTTTCGTGGCGGTATCACTGCGCGACTCTTGTATCACTTTTTCTATTGCCCGAAGCCTCGGCCGCTTGGTAGCCTTGCATCTTCTTGATTCACCTTCATCTTCGAGTCCGTCGTTCTCCCGGTCGACGAGTCGACGCTTGACGCCTTGAGTCTCAGCGGGAATCGTAGCAATACGCGTAGGCACGCCCGTGGTCTCTGCACAATTCTTTGATGACTCGGCGTTCATTTCTGGATCCTGTGGAACGCTCAGCAACCGATTGCCTGCAATCGATGTAAATGTACCTCGTTCTGCAAGACACTGTCGTACCCTACCACGGCGACATCCTGACAGCAAGTCCCATCCAAATTTAAGAGGAAGGTCAATGCGTCCTCCATCGCTGACACCCTTGCGGATATTGACGGCATGAATTCGAGCAAGTACTCCAAATCTCTGAGTGTTTATCTGTACTGACTCAGTCTCGAACCTAGTCCATAGAAATGCAAACGGCTCCCTACCTCGACAATACAATGTCAGGACCGGCTCGACGCTTGCGCGGAGAGAAAGAGTTTTGGAGTTTTGGTTCGTCAAGACCTTTATCTTATAATTTCGCGTGAGATTGTGGCTTGATACGCTCTGGTCCGGCAAATTGTGGAGGACGTGGCTCTGCTCATCATGCCAAGCTCTCTTTTGCCCATAACCTCACCCTCCCCGAGCTACTGTCGGGAAGGTGTCGGAACAAGACTCGGGACTTCACTGAGGTCAACAAGAGGACTAGAGTAGGAAAGGTATGTATGTCGTCACACGATTAAACGCTACTCATAGTGCCCGAGGCTGCGGTACCGAGGACATCAACCGCTTACCAGCCGGCGCTGTTCCTGATGAGGAGCTCTAGATATCTTCATTTGTGGTAGTCATCTCTTGGTGTCGTGCGACGCCTCGCTTAAAGATGTCGGTTGTGTCGGTTCTTGCTCAGCCTGATGCGCCTTTCATCCTTTGCCTTATCAGGAACTCGTGGTGCCATTTTGGCGACGGCAAGGCCTATTCCAAACTGATACCATCTGTCGTGACACCCCTCCGCCCTTCCAGGCAATATGTAGAGATGCCTCGAACGTTCATATCTTCGATCTCGTCGGCGAATGGATCAAAGTCGCTCTAATGGCTCAAGTATAAAAGATACGCCTACTTCCCTTGGAAGGTCAGTACTTCAGAACGACCTCTTGGAGCCACACTCATCATGAGCTCACTCTCCTCCCTGGCTTGGCTGACGTTGCCCATCCTTGCAAACGCTGCCTTCGGCCCCATCGCTGATATCCATGTAGTGAACAGCGACATCGCCCCAGGTAGGTATTTACCTTGTTCATATCAGCAGCTTCTTACAAACTTCTGGTACAACAGATGGCTTCCAACGACCGTAAGTATCAATCGCATGAATCAAGTTCGAGCGCCCTCAGATTGTCCTTAGGGCCGTACTTGTCGAGGGGACCTACCCCGCGCCTCTGATCGCAGGAAATAAGGTTAGCCGGACAGTTACTCATCCTGGTCGGCACTCACGCTTCTCTCAGGGTGATCATTTCCAACTCAACGTCATCAATGAATTGTACGACACGACCATGAATACCGACACGAGTATTGTATGTCCGCTCAACCACCATTTCTTGTATACAATCCATGCAGACGCTTTTCGATTAGCATTGGCACGGCATTCTCCACCACTCAACAAACTACGCAGATGGTTAGCCCATGGCCAACCTCCGCCAATGCGTATCTAATCTCTATCCCAATAGGAGCGGCCATGGTCACACAGTGTCCTATCGTGCCAAACGAGTCCTTTTTGTAAGTTTCATTACCAGTTCTCGGCGTCGGTAAATGGTGACGCCCCGCTAGGTATGACTTCCACGTTCCGGACCAAGCCGGTACATATTGGTAAGTCGCAGAGCTAGTGAACTGGCAACAGACGCTTACACTGTTCTAGGTACCACTCGCACCTTCACGCCCAGTATTGTGATGGATTACGTGGGCCCTTCATTGTCTACGATCCGGAAGATCCTCACAAGGTGCGTATTGTAGTGCCTAGTCATACCTCAGTCTTTTAATTCTTGTAGGACTTGTATGATGTCGATGACGGTGTGTATTTCAACAACATCCCGAGCCACACGTTGACTAATGTGTATCTCTTGTCATCAGAATCCACCATCCTCACCATTGGTGACTGGTACCATACTCCTTCGACTGAAGCAAGTATACCCTCCGCTTCTGACATGGGTACTCAGGTCTGATCGGAACTACAGATTCAAGGCGTACCCGTAGCCGATTCTACTCTCTTCAATGGTATCGGTCGCTATGCTGGTGGCCCTCAGGTACCGCTCTATGTTTTCAACGTCGAATTCGGTAAACGCTACCGACTTCGCCTCATCAACATCGGATGCGACCCTTACTACAACTTCACCATTGCTGGCCACAATTTCACAATCATTGAAGCAGACGGAGAAAATACTAGACCTCATAAAGTCGATTTCATCCAAATCCTTGCTGGTGAGTTACGAATACCCCGAATACTCTTGTTCGCGTTGTTCACGACCCCGGACCTAGGCCAGCGCTATTCCATTATTCTTGACGCTAACCAGGAAATCGACAACTACTGGATCCGCGCCAATCCCAATCCAGACTCTGGGATTCCTGGCTTCGTTGATGGGATAAACTCGGCGATCTTGCGCTATCAGGGAGCTCCAGATGCTGAACCAACGCAAGGCGAAGTCGTGCCCGCTAAACCTCTCCACGAGACCCGTCTACACGCTTTGGAAAACCCAAGCGCGCCTGGAATCCACGTCCCAGGGGCTGCCGACATCAACATCCAACTCGACTTCGGCTTAGACTTCGCGAACGGTGTCTTCACCGTGAATGGACTGCCGTTTGCATCTCCAGGTCCATTGAATCTTGCTTCCTTGAGCGGTTCCTACGAGGCTAACGAATATTTTGACAGATGTGCCGGTGCTGCTGCAGATATTGTCTGGCGCCCAAACAGCTCAGGACATCCTTCCACCAGGCTCTGTCTTCACCTTGGAACCAAACAAGGTTGTCGAATTAACCTTGACACCGCTGGCACTTGGCGGCCCCGTTCGTACCCTAAGCTTCTGCTCTCATCCCCGCTGACGAATGACGTTGCATCTAGCACCCCATCCATCTCCACGGCGTGAGTTACCTGACGTTCTGGCTGGGACAATATCTCACCCAACGATTTCGCAGCATACTTTCTCAGTCGTGAAAAGCGCTGGGAGCAATTCATGGAACTGGCACAATCCGGTGCGCAGGGATACCGTGATGCTCGGAGTAGAAGACGGCGACAACGTAGTCATCCGTTTCGTCACAGATAATCCTGGACCATGGCACGTTATCGCATTTTCTTCAGCGCTCGTCGACTAACGGTACACTCATCACAGGTTCCTTCATTGGTAAGTTGTCGTCCAGACTCGTTGACTACAATTCATTGAGCACTCTACCGCAATCAGCCACATCGACTGGCACCTTGAAATGTAGGTCCTAATAGTCTACGTCTTATATTAGTTGAGCATAACACTGACTGGTGTCCATCTCGAAGTGGCTTTGCAGCAGTATTCGCCGAAGACCCTCTAGGCACGGCGGCAGCTAATCCCGTTACGCGTGAGTAGTTGAAGCTCCTTCGCCCCTATTTATCCTCAACTTTTAACCCCTTTAACCCCTAGCTGAATGGTCTGATCTCTGCCCGTTGTACAACGCAACGCAATCTCGGACCCCTGCACTGTTGAAGACGCTTGCGAAGAGCCCAAGTCATAGGATCCTCCCAGTTCATTTGCGGCGCTGAACGACCATCCTTTCTTCCCCCCTCCACCTCCATAACAACCTAATATTGGTCTACCCCGGGATCTCTCATATCATAGGACTAAGTAATTGAACCTTTCTCGTCATGTATTAGCTATTTATCAAGACCGGTGTTATTGGCACAATCTACACTTATCATCAACACAATAATAATCTTTCCATTTCTGTTTGTCACGCGCGTGAATGACTAATAGACAGGCAAACAATTTGCCGCAGATGTGGACAGTGACTGGAAATTCGACGGGTATTCAAGCCAAGTCAGCACTTCTACCAAACGCATCGATGAGTTGTAAAACTAATAGATTTTTTAAAAGATACAGAACAGCCGCAACACGACCGTTACTTGTGTGATATAGCTACAAACGTAAAAGAGAGTGGGAAGTTCGTGGCAGAAAAGTAGCGGTACAAACGTAGGGGATAAATCGATAACATGATACAAGTATGATTCTGCTGAACGTATGGAAGATGTCCTTAATGAATGAGTGAAGTGGGGTATGAATGAATAGGTATCAACCAGATTTTTGTCCATGCAAATGCGAACGATTAGGAACGTAGCGAGAGAAGAAGCCAGAATGACGAGAAGTCCGTGATCGAGATGCGAAGCGAATTACGAATTACGAATAAGATTGTTGTAGGTTCGAAGCGAACGTGCTGAGTTTGTGCTAGAAGTGTGAGTTTGATTGTTTAGGTCGAAGGATGCGTGCGGTTATAGTCGTCGTAGATGGGGCACAGATCATACCAAGCCTCTGTAAATGTACGATGTACGTGAGTACATAGCAAGCGAAGAAGTGCAGAGCAGGACGCACGAGGAATGGGCTCGTCGTATGGCACGTCACGGGGGTTCTCAGCCAAAACGACAGCAAGGCCGAGGTCCAAGTGCCAGTCGACGTGGCTACGTGTACAGTCAGCATCAAGACAGACGTCAACACGCTGGCGGATGCGCACCAGTGCAAGAACCACGGGCCGTTGTTGTCAGTGACAAAGCGAATGGTGACGTTGTCGCCTCTATCGCCGATGGAGACGACGTCGCGGCGGACGGGATTCTCGTAGTTATACACCGAGCTTCCGGCGCTCCGAACGACCGAGAAGGTGTGCTGGAGAGACTGGTCAGCTCTGAAACTCCGCGCAGGGATGTTGGATATACGTACACCGTGGAGATGGAAAGGATGCTACAAGACAAAGGGGCGGGTGAGATTAAGCCATTTCGAGGGCTGAGGGAACTTACGGGTCCGCCGTTGACGCCTCCGGGCATCGAGATTTCGATCACCTTGTTCGGTGGGAGAGTGTAAACGCCGCCCTCGGTGAGCATGCTCTGCGCGCTCTGGGCACCGCTGAGGATCTGAAGGAGGACGGGAACAGTGGGGGACTGGAATGAGACGCCGTTCGTAGCGAATCTCGACGTCATGGGGTCGAAGGAGAAAGCAAAGTTGAGGAGGATATCAGCGCCGCCGGGGAAGGGTAGGCCAGGCGCGGCTGGGTTCTCTAAGGCGTGGAGATCGACTTCTCGCATAGGATTCGTAGCGTTGATATAGGGCGTGCTGGGCTCGACAAGGGGTGCTCCCTTGTAGCGCAAGATAGCAGAGTTGATACCGTTCTGGAAGCCTGTGGGACCGGCGCTGGGGTTGCCACGAATCCAGTAGTTGCCAATGGGCTGATTGGCGTGGAGAACAAAGGAGTAGCGTTGAGCTGGTAAGAGTCCTGTCAGACGACCGATAGCCAGTGAGCAACGGCGAACGACTCACAAGCGAAGATATCGATAGCGTCTACATCAAGGGGTACCGTGTTCTCGCCGTCGGTTTCAATAATGGTCATTTGGTGGCCGTCGATGGTGAAGTTGTAATTGGGTTCGCAAGCGATGTTGATGAGTCGAATGCGGTACCTCTTGCCCTGCTCGACATTCAAGACGTACAGTGGGACTGGGGGACCGTCTACCGAGCGACCGATACCGTTGAAGACAGTCAGGTCGGGCTGGGGTGGGCCGCCTCTAGCTACGAGTTCCTCTGCAGTTGGGTGATACCAATCCCCGATTGTGAGGACCGTGGATTCTGCAGCCTCTTGTAAGTCGTTTGTCCCCCGGAATATGTACTAGTTGTGCTTACCATCATCAACGTCATAGAGATCTGTGTGTAGCATATGGTAAGAACGCGGTCGGCTTCGTGGTTAGAAGACGGCACGGACCTTTGTGCGGGTCGCAGTCATCGTAAATAACGAAAGGGCCGCGAAGACCGTCACAGTATTGCGTGCCGTAGTGGGCGTGGTACCAAAAGGTACCGGCTTGTTCGGGGACGTGGAAGTTGTACTCGAAAGAATGTCCCGGAACGATTGGGCATTGCGTCACGAAAGCGGGACCTGTGAAGACACCACGCGTCAGAGCCGACAGTCGCCGGAGAAAGTGGGTATCTTACCGTCTGCCCACGTGGTTTTTTCTTGGTAGAGACCGTGCCAATGCTAACAGCATACGGATCAGCCACTCGGGCACTGTACGATGGCTTACGACTTACTATGCTGGTACTGGTCTTCATTGTTGGATCGTTCAAAGAGTCCTTTACGTTCAATCTGAAGGTGTCGCCCTTCTGGCCCACAATTAGGGGACCTGGGAAGATGCCGTTGGCAAGTATAGCCCTAGATGATAGGTCAGTGAGCTGTATATCTCGCAAATCCCGAGTGATTGCTTACTGGCGACTGTATCCATCCGGGGCGATATGTCTGTTGACTATGTCGAGCTCTGCTACTGGTCCTATTGCGGCATTTGTTGGAGAAAGTAACGAAAGGACAGTGAGGCCAAATGAGAGTACAGGCGCAATCATAGGAGGAAAAGAAGCTCGAAACGAAGTGAATGGAAATGGTAAAGTCAGGAGCGGGTAGCCCGAGTTTAAGTACTGGCTAGCAGACGCGCCCAGTGCTAGCCAGACGGCTACGTCGAGTCGTCACTAGTGCGATTTCTCTTCCATACATGTCAATTCATTGACGACCGCCTAGTACCGCCTCGTCACAACCCGTTGCGGCATTTTTGTGCATGCATCCTTTCATCGCGGTGCGACCAATCTCTCACGGGCGACAAGCATCACAAGCCATGTGTGACGTGTGACTGACACATCTTGCTGTCGCACTAGTTTACGCCTTGAGCTACTTTAGCTTTGACCGGCTCATTCATCCGTTCGTGTCAACTTTCAAGGCTCGTGACGGTGCTGCGTGCCTCAGAGTCAAAATTGCGTATGCCCGAGACTGGATTGGACGGCTGAACGATCGGCGGGCGGTGTGATCTCGGCGGGCGGTGTGATCGTCAGGGATCGTGATCGTCGAACTCGTCGAGGAGCGCATCACCGACGTGATCCAGGAGAGGGTTCCGTTCCAAGTTGATGGTGGGGGGGGCATGCCGCTACTCGATGGTCTCTTATATACGGCGATGCCAGATGAGCTAGACTTAGCGCCTTCCCCACTTCTCCTACTAAACGAGCTTCTGGTCTTAGTACCAGCACTAGCCAGCTCAGCCCCCTTCCGCCAAAGTAGTCCTCCAACCCATCATGCATCACTTACCGGTTCCACCTCTGAGCCAGTCAATGCCCCACTTTCGGCTTCAGCGTCCCTTGTTCTCCTCTCACTCGCTTCTAAGCCAACCCCCAAGCACTTGCATTCACCGGAACACACGCCGAGTTGAGAAGCAACCCTCTTTGCCATCGATGCGCATCGCCTCAACGCCAGTTTCGCCCTACGTTGATCCCGATCCTGGTGGTTTCTTGATTTCCATTGGGACACTACCTACATATCTATTCTTGATCATGTGGCTCCCAGTGCACTTTACCTTACCGGCCGTCCTATATCGTTCATCCGTATAGGTCCTCTTCTTCTCACATCTTCACCGGCCCAGCACATCACGCCATGAGAGCATAGCTGTAGTCAGCGCTTTCTCAGGCCGCAGTACTATCGATATCATCCCCTGCTCTCGTTATCTCTGCTTGTTTAACCGTAACAAACCATGGCTTCCCTCAACATCACCAAAGCCCGCGCCAACTTCCCTGCTCTGCAATCAGGGTTCATCTTCGCCGATAACGCAGGCGGGTCGCAGGCGGTCCGGGGCGTCGTCGATCGCATATCCGATTACCTCCTCAATACGTGAGCCCCCGCCAATTTTCCCTTTCCATCGATCTCCTGTATCTCTAACATCTGCTTCGTTGGATAGCAATGTGCAACTCGGCGCAGACTACTCTGTTTCGGTGCTGAGCACCGACAGGGTCGCTAGCGGCCCGGACATCGCGGTCAAGCTCTTCAACGCATCCTCGCCCTCTGAGATCGTCTACGGATCGAGTTCGACGCTGAACTTGGAGAACCTCGCGCGGGGCTTGGAGCCGACCATCGAAGCAGGCGATGAGTTCATCGTCACCGGCGAGCACGAGGGTCCGTCTCTTCTTGTCTCCACCAAACCTGCCCACCCGAGACTAACCACCCTCCCTCAGCCAACACTGGCCCATGGAAGAAACTCGCCGCCCGTCGCGGTGGCGTGGTCAAGTTCTGGCACGCAGTCCCGACGTCTCCTGACAACCCCTATTCCGTCGCGACCCGCATCGAGGACCTGCTCCCCCTGATCACCGCGCGCACGCGCATCGTCGCGATCTCGGCGTGCTCGAATATCCTGGGGTCGATCGTGCCGGTGAAGGACGTGGTGCAGGCTGTGCGCAGGGAGGCGGCGGCGAAGGGCGCGGCGAATGTGGAGGTGTCCGTCGATTGCGTGGCGTATGCGCCCCACCGGAGGATAGACGTGAAAGAGTGGGATGTGGATTATTGCGTGTTCTCGTGGTACAAGGTGCGCTTTCTGGTATCCTTTGTATGCCTCGTATCTTGTTGACCGAAGGCGGTAGGTGTACGGACCCCATTGCTCGGCCATGTACGTTCGTTCCAAGGCTCTTCAGTCCTCTGTCACCTCCATCGCACATCACTTCCTCTCCGTCGGCTCGACTGCCTACAAACTTCAACCCGGTGGACCCGGCTACGAACTTGTATACGGCACCACCGGCGTCCTGCCTTACCTCCTCTCCCTCGTGCCACCCCCAGCAAACGTCGCATCCTCGGACGATCCCACCATCGCGCACTTGGACGCCGCGTTCGCTGCCATCGCCGCCCACGAGCAAGAGCTCCTCAAACCCCTCCTCGGCTTCCTGACTGCCCCCGAGCAAGTCGCGCGCGGCGTCCGGATCGTAGGCACCGAGCACAGCGGCTTACACCGCGTGCCCACCGTCAGCTTCGTCGTCGTCGGCCCGCAGGCGAAGCGCAGTCGAGATATCGTGGAGGTGTTTGATAGAAAAGGCGGGGTGAGTTGCGGGCTGTTTCTGCTTTGTGGATGTCTGAATTCTGAATGAGCGCTTCGTTTCGTGCGTGTTGATAGGTCGGCATCCGCTGGGGCCACTTCTACGCGTATACCCTCATCGACGACCTGGAGCCGAAACTTGATACGGCCGACGGTGTAGTGAGGATCTCGCTCGTGCATTATAACACCGTCGCGGAGGTGCAGCGCATCGTAGAAATTCTCAAGGAGGCGCTCCTCTGAGATCTAATGTTCAGTAGGCAAAATAACATCTGAATGACCATCTGTATCCCTGGCAATAATTATATCATGGATCAGACGTATGGAGTCCTCCCGTCGGATCGCTCCAGGTAATAAGTTCGTGATTGCTTCCGCGGACAAACAGGTAAGAACGCGTGAATACCAGTGCAGACCGTGTTCATCACTGTTCACTGTTCATCATTGTTCGTTCATGTGTCTTTCATCCTCGCTCCACTCTCATCAAAGAAGCTAACAAAGCGCGTTGTTACAATCACGACAGCAGCACTTTCGGGGTGCAGTGAATTGGGCGCTTAACCCATTTACGTCAATATTTCTCCTCCCACGTGCTCCAAGTATAATTAGCCGACATTGCTTCCATGATTTAATGAGAAAGAAGCACGGAATGTTGCACTAAACTTGATTTATTCGGGAAGCGTGACGACCCCAAATGTTTAGCTCGACGTTCAAAAGGATTCCATTTCCGCTGTCTTCCTTTACTCTTCTTTCTCTTACCACCACCACCTCCTCCTCCTCCTCACGCCCTCCTCCGCTTCGCCAAGGCGTTCTCAAGACTTCCGCTTCATTACCAGTCGCTCTTTACTTCCTAATAGCCCGTTCATAATGAAGTTCTCTTTCGCTCTCGTTGCTGCCCTCGCTTCCGTCGCCAACGCCGCCGTTCTCAACGTCGCTCGCGCCGCCCAAGATGTCTTTGTGCCACACATCGAGTCGCCCAAGCTGGGCGATGTGCTCGTTGTCGGCGATTCCCTGACCGTTACTTGGTAAGTGTCTAGTCTAGTCTCGAATCGCCCGTGGTTGCTGACGTCCAGGTAATGCAGGGACACGTCAAACGCGCCCGAGAACATCACCAACACCGAGGGCCGCGTTATGCTCAGGCAAGGCCCGGTCACCTTCCCTTGTACGTAATGTAGTTTCTTGGATTTTCTATGACATCGCTGAATTTTGTTCGGTGTAGTCTACCTGGCTCGCGGGTTCTCCATCCTCAAGGGCTCAGTAACCTTCACAGTTCCTGATGTCGTCCCCAGCGATCAATACCAGCTTGTCCGTAAGTACTCATTCAGCATTGTCATTCATATATGCGATCGACTAATATCTGGGGTAGTTTTCGGCGACTCGGGCAACTTCAGCCCCCCATTCTCCATCGTCTCTGCGGCTCCCGCCCCAGAGGCCGTCGAGGCACCCGCTTTGTGAACGTCTCCCACCCCGCCGCTTGCTCAGCACATCACGATCATCGTATTTCTATATGCATGGACACGTAGCAGTAGCATCTTTTCTTCCTGCATCGCACGGACACTCTTTTTTGTTTCGGTCGCTACGGTTGTTTTGGTATCCTTGGGGTTTCGACGTCTTGTATGCGTGGATTTGTCTCAGAGTGCCGTACGCCGTGGACTGCCTCTTCTCGTAATGTTGACGATGGACACTTGTTAGGGTTAGGAATTTCGGAATAAAATATATAATACGTGTTGATACTGGCTTGAGTGGCTGTATGCGTTGATGTGCGGTACAGGAAAGTGTTGGTTGTGATTTTCTTTTTCCAGGACTCGAGCTTGACAGTGGACAGTACGTCCATTCGGTTGCCAAATCACATCATTGATCCACTCAAAGCTTTTGATCCTCTTTCGGCCTCGGCACAATTAACGATATATGGCCTTCCTCCTATATACCAACTTCTTGTCGGGACAAAGATGTAGACCGCCCCACATGGTGCGGGTATCAGAAATTATAGTTTATGGGCTTGTTGTGGACGAATCGTGTGAAGTGGTTTCGGACTTGAGCCTGAGCTTGAATATTTGGATGGTTAAGCGCCTCGTTCTTGGACGTAAATGAATCATGATGCTTTCTTGAGCTTTGAAAATTTGACCCTTCTTCGACATGGTGCGCGGGTGACTAAAGCGTCGCCGACAGAAAGCCACACTGCGCATGTCGCATATACTAGCCAATGAAGCTAATGCGCTATTTTTCCTATCCACCTATCCAGACCCCTCCTCGTTGTTACGTACTTGCCTACGAAGACACCTGGGTCCTATATAGTATATACCCTATATTACACTGGCATCCCCTGTATTACACTGGCATCCGGGTTCAACGCGCCTAGATATAATGCACCGGACACGTTTGCAATTACCACCACAGTCAAACACATTCAATGAACGGAGGGATATTCCATATATGATTATCAAATGAATCGTCTACAAGACTATGCAAATACTGGGATACAAACGCGTGCGGATAGCGGATCGCACACAACAGTGGGGGGTATACTTACTGACAATACATGGAGAAATTAGGCCCAAGTCCTGGGGCTGTTGGGGGGTAAGCGGAAGCGTCAGTATGCGCGCTGGGCGAACAGGGGGGATGACTGACCCGAAGAATTCGCCTTCTGCGACTGTGAGGAGGGGGGTGCCGCGACCGTCGGCGGTCTTTGTGTAGACTGATGGGGGATGGTGAGCATCAGAAGAAATGTATGGCACGAGGCACGCACCAGTATTTCCCCACCAAACATTAATGTTATTTTCGCCAATGTGGCCGCCTGCAGGATATTGCAGCCTGCAGAAATCGCGGTCAGATCAAGGAAGGATATACGGATGAAATGGTGGACGCACGTAAAGAAGATGAGGACGGCGGCGATGGCTACACCAGCGTCCAAGGCGGCAGACAAGACATAGTTGTACTTGGTCCACCAGGAGAAATGACGGCGGCGGATGACGTATTGGAAGATGAACCCGACAATCGCCCAGGGAACATAATTGATGGCGGTGGCTGGTGGGATAGAACCGGTACCAGAGAAGATGACGGGGAAGCTAGGGATATCAATATCGTCAGTTTATGAGCCATGTAGAAAGAGTCTAGACAAGACTGACTTGATGTAGCGGAGGAAGCTGTTGGGCCACTTCTTGGTGGCGAAGTAGACGATGGTCGGGCAGATGGCACCGACTAGGAAGAAGTAGACAAGGCCATAGTAGATTTGACCGTAAGAGAACTGTCTTGCCGGGCCGATGACTCCCCAAACCACGCTAGCGGTTCCAAAGACCTCAGTCCCCGGGCAGATGAAGCCGTCCTTCTGGTCGTGCGAGCACATCCCAGGGATGTTGGTGAACATCCACGACTGCACGCCGAGTTGGACGGTGCCGGCGAGGATGGTGGCGAAGACCTGGGCGGTGAACATGATGCGAGGGGGGATCTTCATGTAGTGCCCGAGTTTGAAGTCGGCGGTGAAAGTGAGGGCTTGGGCCATGGTGATGTAGCCCCAGGTCTTGAACATCATCATGGCGACTGGGCGGCCGGGGAGGCCGTATCCGATGATGAGCTCCGTGATGACGTTGAGTCCAACTTGCTGGTTAGTGATGGCTTGGATCATTCCAATCGGGATGACATAGACGAAGGCAATGACCAGGGCAAGGATGAACTAGAAATGTTGCTATAAGCAGAAGTCAAAGGAAATTCAAGTGTAGAACTTACCCATTGGACGGGGAAGCCGACGGGCCAGCATTGAATGGCGATGACACCGAGGGCAAATTGAGTCACTGGATAGAGCCATAAGCAAAATGAACTCTGAGAGTCAAAACTCGATACTTACGGAAAACGACGGCATACCACCAATCGGGCACTAGTGAGAAAAGAATTTAGATATCGCCATGGAATGCCAAGCGGCGTCACATATACCTTGGGGATATCTTGACATCAATCGGGCATGGATATCCGGTTGCTCGTTCATGGCCTTCCTAGACTGAGTCCAAATCTGCTTGCGGAAGTACAGGAAGGCGTGCGTGAGGGTGGCGGTGATCGAGGCGAATGACAACCCATAGGAAATAGCGAAGGTGGTGGACAGGTAGAGAGGGCTGTAAGCACTGTACGCCTCCTGGTTGAAGCTCGAGTCCTCGTTGATGATCTTCTGGACATCGTAGCGGGCGCCGGTGTTTGTGAAGCTGCCGCGGGAGGAGATGGGCATGTACTTGCTCTGCCAGACGTTGGAGAAGTGGAGAATGGGTGTGAGGAACCAGAAGAAGAACATGAAGCCGACGGCGATGTTGGCCTCGGCCCACCAAGGTGTAGCCAGGGGAGATCCGATGTACGCGATCTGGGCCCAATCAAAGGTGAGGAGGCCCATACCGAGCCCATGAGTGGTACCGAACAACTCGTTGACGATGATGTTGTCGGGGACGATCCAGCAGACCCAGCTGAAGTAGCTGAGGGCGGTGAAGAGGTAGCCGGGGATGAAATACCAGGCGACCGACCCGGCGAAACAGATGAAGAAGAAGCGTTCACGGGACATGCCTCCACGGTTACCAACACCAGCATAGTCGGTCGAGTGCAGAGTGTTGAAAAGGGCGCATGTGACGAGATTGGCGGGCCAGATCATGGAGGGGGGTTGGACGAGGAACCGACGCGCGATGCCACCGATGGAGAAACCGATAAGTTGTGTCGACATGACGATCATCCATTGGTAGCCGAAATTGTAGTTCTGGTTGTAGTAGACGCGCTGGACGGCGACGATGTCGGTAGCGTAGGCGGAATAAGCACCGACAGTGGCCTAAGGTAAGGTCAGAATCGGTAATCAACCTATCTGGACTATGAGCATACCATGATGGTCACTAAAACGTGCTCCTTGATCGAGAATGGGCCGGGGTTGAGCGGCTTGCCGAAGATCCTGACGTTGGGGACATATCTTGCCCAGAGACGACCGATGGGGAACGAAAGGAGTTGAGCAACGATCTGCCAAGAATGATTTAAAAAGGGATGTATAGAAGATCGAATGTAGTACTTACACCGCCGACGGTGACCGAAGGATATCGGAAGAAGAAGAATTGATTCAGACCGGGGATCAGGATGGCCCAAACGATTCCGATAAACCAAGCGCGGATGGTGGAGACAGGGATGTCAGGGTCGTCCGTGTTCGCGACGGCGGAACGGACTTCAGGATATGGAGAGTCGTCCTCTACAGGATTCGAGCACAATGAGAATCATCATCTAAAAAAGAAGGATGAACAACGCACCAAGGACACCAGCGATGGCTTCATCGCGGTCGATGTTGGGATCATCGAAGTCAGCTATAGCGATGGCCTCGGCGGTGGCCACGTCGGGCACCCCCTTCTCGGCATCCTTCTCCCCAGAGGAGGAGCGGATGCTCTTCTGATCTTCCTGGTAGTACGTGGACGCCATGGAAGTGTTTGCCGGAGGAGGGATTCCAATTTCCTGGGGTTCGCTTCCTCGATAGCGGAAGCCTTTTGTATGGATCCGTGGAGCGATTGGACCACGAGGTGGGATCGTCGATGCATGATATTGCCGCCACAAGATTCGCCAGGCAGAGGATACGCTATCCAGAGGCCACGGCCCTGCCCATGCGCCCGGGTGACCATACCTTGGGTGGTATAGTCCACCACGAACATGTGAAGACGACGCATTGTGTGACCACAGCGTGACCGAGCGGACGGTTGGCATGAGGAGACCATCCTGTGCAGCATGTGAATCAGGCAGCAGCATATGGACATTAAAACATACTTCATTGGACATTCCGGCCAATTGCAGCGCACTTATTCGGCATTGGTGCGTTAGCGTGGATTAGCGGTAGCACGGCCAATGCACCAACGGGGTAACCATGATTTTCTGGTGGCCTTGGTACTACGGTCGGGCCTCATCACCTAGGCATCGGTTGGCCACCGACGATGCGGTTATCTTGAGCCGGGCAGCCAGAAGCGGCCGACAGCCATCAGCTTCGGGCATGCAGAGACCCCCAACGGGTTGAGGTGCGCACATGAGTGGACACACCAGTCTCGAAGCGAGAATCCAGCGGAGGCGGGGGCATCCCTGAGGCGAATAGCATGAGGTGTACATTCTGAGGCCTGATGGAAGGGACCATAATACATTGTCAGGTACAACTATTCGCCATGATCCTTCGACAATTCGCCTTATCAGAGAAGCTCACCAGGACGACTCGACCCGAATATGGCGCCATATCAAGTGTAACATGGTTAGGGAGCGCGGAGATAGATTCTGAAGCTACTGCACAAGTTCATTCCTACTTGGTTCCGGGAGAGAGGGGGCAAGCCGTACATGCAGATCGTGCAGAAGTACGAGCGGAACAAGACCCGAGTCTTTTGTTTATCCTGATTCCGACTGCCAAATAACGCGACTCGGCAATGGCCGAACGACGGGATCATCGCTCTCTTCTTTGCAAGCATTCAAAGATGTGCTGTTTTTCTCTCGCACTCACTCCTAGTCACCGGCCAGTGTCACTCAGGTACTGTCTATCGAACTGACAATAAATTATGTTCTGGTTTGCCAGCGTACTGATTCCGGGCGACCGTTCATTTCTCTGGGACGTACTACCATCTGCTAACTGGCGAGCCAGGCCCGAGACCATGAACGCGGGAGCCGCCAAAGTCGGGACCCACTGACCAGGCTGGGGATGCGATGGATGACAGCAAGCCTCGCCACGGGCTAGCTCGTCTAGGATGCGGATTTATTCTGCCCCCCGCCAAGTGTCAGCCGTCTCTATACAACACGGGTCTTCGATGATATTGGGCAAAGCCACCCATGCTCGATGGGCGGAACGAGCACTAGGTTCTGATCACTTTGCTCGTTGCACTTTTATCTTATCTACCCGCGCCAAGATGCGACGCTTCTCTCCCTCTCCTAACCTTGCAGTGGGTTCAAACGTGACAGGGAGTTTGCAGGGCGCGTCTCCCATGAGTGAACTGACGGAATGTGCCGAACTTCAAGGAGGGCACGATGTCAAGATGATATCTTCGCATACCCTTTCCCCAAACTCTCCGGCGAGATCAGATGGGAAGGAGCGGACCATTCGAGAGGGGAGAAAGGGGGTGCATAGGTCCATTCTAATTTCACGGAGCAAGTTTAAGGTCAATGTTTTCCGTGGTGTTTTACATAGTCGCGAATAGAAGAGTCGACGCTAACGAAGAGGGGCAACTGAGGGAGACTGGGAGATGGTTATCATTCGGGCGCTAACGACTTGGTCGTTATTCGTAGATTCAGATTTCCCGCTAGCGCCCAGCTGATATCCTTTATCTCGTTCATCGTGTGGGAGGACATGGACCAACCCACTGCAGCATTGACGCGACGACTTCCTTCCGAATGCTCCCTTGGCCGTAGTCCTCAACAACTATGGCTTACACAGAATCACTGCTGCGCAACGGACTAGCGGTGGACTTACGCGCGTCCTCGGCTTCAGACCGGCTGAATCGCGAATCCGCGGCAGACCCACCTCGGTCCTATAAAGCTAGCCCACCACCAGCTCGCCTCCATGCCATCATTCAAACTCACCGCCTTCCTCTCACTCGCCGTTCTCCTCCTCGCGACGCAGATTCCTTGGACAATGCATGCCCTAAACGCACTGAAGGCAGCTCACTCTGCGAAGCCGTTGAATTCGCCTGTTGCTGTGAGTGTCGAGTCGGATGGAACTTTGTCGAGGATTTGGAACGGTGATGCTGATGAGAGGATACGGGGATGTAGGTGTTCGTTGGGGGGACAGCGGGAATCGGTGCTGCGCTCGCTGTGAAGACGGCCAAGTACTCCACCAACCCAAACATCCACATCGTCGGACGTAGCAAGGCTTCAGCCGAGAAAGTGCTCGCCGAACTCAAGGCAGCGAACAAAGATGGGCAATATCAGTTCCACGAGTACGTTTCGTATTGGGATTATCTTATTTTCTTATCATTAACCCGGGTCAATAGATGCGATGTCTCCCTCCTCTCAAACGCCCGCACTTTGGCTAGCACACTCGCCCAACAACTCCCAAAAATCAACCTCCTCGTGCTCTCTCCGGGTATCCTCTCGATGAACGGCCGCACGGATACCACAGAGGGGCATGATGTCAAGATGGTGCTGCACTACTACACCCGCGCGCTTTTCATTGACTCGCTGGTGCCTAATCTGAAGGCCGCCACCGACGCGAAGGAGGATGCAAGGGTGATGAGTGTGCTGGACAGTCTCAGGGGCGACTACAAGAAAGTGCTCTGGGACGACCTGGAGCTCAAGAAGAGCTTCACCCTGGGCAACGCGGCGCAGCACTGCATGGCGTTCACGGACGTCGCTGTACAAGTAAGTCCCTCTCCAACCGTTAAACGCTAAACCTTCGTGCTCCATGCGCAAGGTCGTATAAGCGTTGATATAAACGACGAAGCTGACGCCTCTATTATCACAGCGATTCGCGCGCCTCAACCCCACAATCTCATTCCAGCACTCCTACCCCTCCCTCGTCGCGACCAACATCGGGCGCAGCCTCCCGTGGTACGCCGCCGGCCCCCTCACCACCCTCTCCAAGGTCTTCGGCAGCGCCGCCGAGGATACCGCCGAGTTCTTCTACGACGCGCTCGTCAACCCCGCGATGGCGACCGGCCCGCATTTCGTGGATTCGAAGGGCAAGGAGGTGCAGAAGGCGGAGAGCCCGGAGGACGTGCAGGAGAAGATCTGGGAACATACGAAGAGCGTTATCGAGGGCCAGTAGGTGGGTAGATGGATGAGTACTATGGCTTGAGGGATTATGTTCAGGATATCCCGGTGTTTGTATATTATTGTGTCGAGCTTCTGTTTCTTTCCTAGACTCCTTGTAATTGTCTTTGCGTTATTATTTATTAGCGGACCGTCTACGTTCTCATTCACTACAGTTCTCGGTCTCGCCAGCACTATTCCTCCTGCTCCCGCTCTCTGGAATCTGAATCCTGTGAAGGTTTCCCAGTTAGCGCGCAATCATAATTTCCCTTCCAAATCGCTATGTCAGTTCTCCCTCAGACATGCGAAGGGCCTATGAGGAAGACGTAGCTAGCCAATCCCCCAGCGTGCCTGGTGTACTCCATCGTGTGGCAACCACACCACGGCGCGCAAGACTTACGCGTCGAGTCGGCAGCTCCCTCCCACGGATCCTACTCAAGACTCGAGATGACCTTCGCAAGGAGGTTTTAGTCAGTCTTCTCCTTCCGTGCCATACCATGGCACAACCCATACTCACCACTGCCGTGGCCTCCCTTGCCGTTCTGCTCCTCGCGACGCAAATACCCTGGAACGCGTTCGACCTCGCACGCGCTGCGAGCGGCACACGCGGATAGGCCGCTGCAGTCGCCTGTTGCTGTGAGTGCATGCCCTAAGTTCTGACCGTTGCGGTCGTTGGTGGCGATGGGAGGTGCTGGGAAATCGAAATGGGAAACCGGAACGTAGGTATTCGTGGGGGGAACAGCGGGAATCGGCGCTGCCCTCGCCGTGAAGACTGCCAAGTATTCGGTGAATCCAGATATCCACATCGTCGGCCGTAACAAAGCCTCAGCTGAGAAAGTTCTCGCCGAACTCAGAGCCGCGAATCCCAATGGCAGCTACCACTTCCACGAGTACGTTTGCATATCCCCTGAACTCATCAACTAAATGGTGGGATAACCAGGTGTGACATCTCGCTCCTCTCAAACGGGCGGACTCTCGCTACCACGCTTGCACACCAGCTCCCAAAAATCAACCTCCTCGTCCTGACGGCTGGAATTCTATCGTTTAGGGGTCGCACGGAAACTTCTGAAGGACACGATGTCAAGATGGTGTTGCATTACTATTCCCGCATGCTCTTCATCGACGCCCTTTTACCGAACCTTCAAGCTGTCGCTACCGACAGAAGAGAAGGGACAGCGCGTGTGATGAGCGTGCTTAACAGTATGAAGAGCGACCATCGCAATCTCTTGTGGAACGACTTGGACCTGAAGAAAACGTATACCCCAGCCAGCGCGAAAATACATTCCATCTCAATGACGGATGTAGCTTTACACGTGAGTGCTTGTTCTCTGTAGCTCTAGACACCAGCAATATGTACTTATTTCCTATGATTGTGGTGTAGAATTTGCACGTCTCCATCCCTCGATATCGTTCCAACACTGCTACCCATCCGTAGTGTCGAGGGACCTCTATCGCGGGCTGCCGTGGTACGCGTCAGGCCTTCAGGCCCTGCAAGTATCCTCGGAAAGCTCTTCGGAACTAGCCCGGGGGATTGCGCTGAGTATCTCTTTGACCCGCTTTGGAATGACACCATGAGGACTGGGGCTCATTTCGTTGATGCTAGGGGTAAGGAGGTCGAGGGGAAAGTAGAGAGCGGCGAGGACGTTCAGGAGGAGGTATGGGCTCATACACAGTCCATCCTCAGCAAGCGGTGATTCGATGTATGTTGGCGATGCTCATGCTTATTTGTACTCACCGATATCATTCCACCTCCGCTTTTCCAGTCCTCTAAGTCATGAATCAGGTCGGTTTGGAAACTCCTGCCCCCTATCCACGTCAATCTCCTCTCTTGGACTAAAACCTACCACGACGATTTCGCTCTTTGTAACATCGCTGCACAGATTTAGTCAGTGCCTGCCCTGGTGCATTGGCGACTGCCTCTGCTGAGCAAGGTCATCGTTTGTCAGTAGTCCCGTGCTTGACCTGGCAGTGCCCTGACGCGGCTAAGAATGCGCTAGCGCCGTCGCTGACTCAGTCATTTAACCGCTTGATTTTCCTGATATGGGAGGTCGTTCTCAGTCGGCGCCACCGTTCAGTGAAACCACTGCCTGGAAAGGAACGTCGTCTTCATCATGTCGGTGAGCCCATGACGAATGTGCTGAGATGGGTATTCGTGTCTGACAGCCGACGGTACCTTTGCAGGATGTTTTATGCCTCGAATTGGAATTGATTGTCACATATCGTTTTACGCTCTTACCGTGGAGGGCAACTGGTTATACACCTTCTACAGTAAGAGTGTCGTATAAAATGAACATAATGTCGATGATCGGCGGTTCAACGAATCTGGGCCCTAATTCACGCAATGTCGAGCCCTAGCAATCAAGAAGAAAGTGCGATTCCGACCTTGCCTCGGGGTAAAGCCTGTGGCAACTGCAGGCATGTTGTTCCGTCTTTCACTTCAGGTGGATGCTTACCAGGCTACCCAATGCCTAGGAGGCGTAAAGTAGTAAGTGGTGTCCTCGTATGTATTCTTTCACATGTATACTGAATTCATCCTAGAAATGCGACGGCGCGAAACCTATCTGTGGTGCTTGCAGCCGGTCACTAGGTACCTTCTCCGACTGCGAATACGCAGAAGCGGGCCGCTCTCAGACCCAGATCATGGAAGAGACCATCGCCCTGATCGAAAGCCGCATCCGCGAGCTCGAAAGCCCGGAATCCCCAAACCACTCAGTCACGTTGCAGAACCCATACCCGCTTGCAGGTCTCTCTACGTCCGCTGTATCATCAGGCATGAATATAAATATGGACATGTTTCTGGGTAGTGTGGCATGGGCCCAGCCACCGGCATACGACGCGGTGAGTGGCGTTGCCCTCCCATCCCCGATTCCGGCTTCGATGGGTAAGCTTGTCTCTTCCGGGGCGGAATGGACCATGCAGACTGAATATGGCAGGTCCGAACGAGCCGAGAGGTGTAAGCTGCGTCGGTCTTCGGCAGGAGGTAAACGGCCGTCATGGGTATCAAAACTTGAGTTTAAATGCTGATTTGGTCGCATGCTCTTTAGGAACCACCTGCAGCCATTATGCAAGCCCTGTGAGTACTGTCTTTGCGGAGAATGTATATACATTAATCGTCTGCAGGGCTCATACTTTCGCCCACCACTCCACAGAGATAGGTGGCTTCTTGGATACTGCAAGACTCCTCGAGGCAGTGGATCATCCTGACGCCGACGCGCGACCGATACCCGCTCTCATGGTGGCCGTATATCTTTGGGGCATTCGCCTGTCCGACTCTGCAGAATTCAACGACTACGAGGGACTTTACCTGTCACGCGCCGTCGATCAAGCCGCTCAATCCCTCCCACTGGACCGTCCTCGCAAAGTCCTCCAGAAGATCCAAGCCGAGATCCTTCTCGCATATTACTTCTTCAGCAAAGGACGCAACATTGAAGGGAGGTACCACACTAGTATGGCAGTGGGCCTCGTCCTTGGCTCGCAGCTGCATAAATACGGTGGCTCGGAGCAAGGTGAAGGAATATGTGCCACTATCTGGACACCAACGATGGATCCGATTGAACATGGAGAGCGAATCGATGTTGTATGGGCTGCGGTCGTTCTTACAAATACCTGGACAGCCGCGCTGGTTGCCCCATCCGACATTCCTTTCAATTCGCCTGGGTTTACGATCGATACACCATGGCCTTCGGATACGTATGGGGATGTAAGGCGTCTATCTCTCATAACCATAGTAGGGTGACGCTGATTGTGAAACCCATTGTAGATAGCTTTGCAGCCTATTCCTCTGTCCGAAGGGACGATCCAGAAGTTCCTGCGCGAGCCGGCCGCTGCAGAAGGCAGGTCAAACAAAGCATTCCTTGCCAAGGCCGCTGTGCTTCTGGAGCGAGCGTCCTACCTTCACTCGCAGTACCGCCCAGGTGAGTCAACACCTAAGTGTCAGCCCGTGAGAGTGAAAGTGACATCACGCACCGTAGATGCACCGGAGAACGAAGCCGCTGGCCTGAAGAACGGCATCCCTATCTTGGACAACGTTATTGGGGGATATCTTGCATCCGGACTTCCGAGATTAGATCAAGCGTTCAACCCAAGCGACAGGATGAATATCACGCTAGCACACACGATTATACACGCCGCTCGTATTAAGCTTCAGCGCACCCGCGTTCTCGGGTGCGACGTTGCTTCGAGGAAGAAAGTTCTGCAGGCTGCGGAAGGGATGCTCGAGGTTATTAACCAAAGCCGCGTACAAGACGCCGAGTTCGTAAATCCTATCTTCGGGGTAAGTAGTTTCTATTGATGCCACGGTCCCGCGTCCTCACATGAGTTCTCGCGTTGCTTACTTAGCACCTGTGGACGATTTGCGCCTTGGCGTACATCTCCGAGATAGGACGAATGCGTTCTGGCGACTCAGTGGCTGATGTTACCGAAAATCATCTTCTACAAAACGTCGATAAGCTCGTTCAGCTTGTGGGGAAGTTCGCTGATAGATTCTGCTGGAAAGGTGAGGGGGTCTTCGTGCCGTGCATGACCTATTCCCTGAATGCTAATCACGATGTGCACAATAAGGCTTGCTGGAAACAATTGAAGTAGAAAGGGCTCATCTCACAGTTTAGCTTAGAGGAAGCGCTCCGTGTGTAGTGTAGCGATTCTCGTTAGTTTGATCGGATTAGATAGCAATTTCTGCATTTTACAGCAATGGTTTTCATGCGTTTTGGCCCAGAGACCAACTATTAAACCCTATTATCGTCTATTTATACGATGGGGTTAAGTTAATACGAATATCACGACAGTTGGAGTAAGTATAGATGTCATTCGC
This sequence comes from Pleurotus ostreatus, assembly GCF_014466165.1. NCBI lineage: Eukaryota > Fungi > Basidiomycota > Agaricomycetes > Agaricales > Pleurotaceae > Pleurotus > Pleurotus ostreatus. The sequence goes on along the minus strand of NW_023503159.1, from coordinate 3,314,822 downwards.
CGAGTTATGACTTGCCAATGATTGATTCGGTATGCGTCCAGATCTTCTCCTGAACTCCTTCATCGCTTTCCACCTTCCCATTAATCTCCTTTCCCTTCGAGTCGACGAAATGAGCACCGCTCTTCATGGAATCATTCCACAACGCGTCGAAAAGATACTCTGCGCAGTCTTCGGGGGTGCTTCCGAAGACTTTGGCGATGACATTTGCGGGGCCTGACGCGTACCATGGGAGATTGCGCCCAAGTTCAGTGGCTACCACCGACGGATGCGAATGTTGGAACGAGATTGCAGGATAAAGACGAGCGAATCGCTACCGAGCCATATGAGTCAAGATCGTTTTGTCGTCGCGGAAAATCAGCTTACCTGTATAGCTACATCTGTCATCGATATGCAATGATGAGCTGCGTTCCCCAGACTGAAGCTCTTCTTGAGGTCTAAGTCGTCCCATAATAGCTTGCGATGGTCGCCCCTAACACTATCCAGTACGCTCATTACGCGTGCGTCCTCTTTGGCGTCCGTTGCGGCCTTCAGGTTGGGTATAAGTGACTCGATGAAAAGGGCACGGCTGTAGTAGTGCAACACCATCTTGACATCGTTCCCTTCCGTAGTTTCCGTGCGGCCTTTCAAAGACAAGATCCCGGGTGATAGAACTAGAAGGTTGATTTTGGGGAGTTGTTGTGAAAGTGTGGTAGCGAGGGCACGAGCGTTTGATAGGAGGGAGACATCACATCTGGTTATTCACAACATTGAATAAATCGGTAGGATCAAACGAATATGAAGCGTACTGGTGGAACTGGTAATGCCCGTCTGAATTAGCAGCTTTGAGTTCAGCAAGTACCTTCTCAGCTGAAGCCTTGCTACGACCGACGATGTGGATGTTCGGGTTGGTCGAGTACTTGGCTGTCTTCACAGCAAGTGCAGCACCAATTCCCGCCGTCCCCCCAACAAATACCTGAGTTCGCCTTAGCATCGCCATTCCACATCGTCGACAAAGTTGTATCCGAAACTCACAGCAACAGGGGAAGTCAGCGGCCTAGCCGAGTGTGCAGTTTTCAGTGCGTTCAAGGTGGACATATTCCAAGGTATCTGAGTCGCGAGGAGGAGAGCAGCAAATGAGGTGAAGGCGGCGAGTTTGAATGATGGCATGAAGGCAGGATTCTAGTAGCCTAGCTTTATACCCCGACACATGGCCGACTCGACGCGCAAGCCCGCCGACGGCATCGAGGAGGCGTCACAGGGAGTTGATGTTGCTTCAGTGAGAAAGGCTCAGCGTTCGGCAAGTCTTTGGAGTGAGGGCCTCATTGAGCATGATGATTTACGTTGAAGACTTCAAGATACGATACCAATAAACTGTATCAGGCGCTAAAGCTCTACAGCTTAACTTGTTGGATTTACTGTTGCACGTTTCAAGTGTTCTCCGAATCACACCATGTGTTTAGATAATCACACTGTCCTTATATGTAGATACATTTGATTGTTCACACGTAGATAAATAGGTAGTTTGAATTATGTAGTCCCTCGCGCGTTTGCGAGGGTCAACTGCTATTCTACATGCCCGAGTAACCGCGAAGAAACGGTTATTTCTACATAACTGATAGATTGGACCTTTGACTGCTATGGAGGATGTTGGATTTCAGCAATCTTGGCGGTACAGGGGTATAGGGGATGCACGTGACTACTGTAGTATCATGTCGCGCTCATGTATTATTTTCTTCATGCGTTTGCTGGAGTCCCAGCCAAACGCAATATATCTACTTGCTCACTCGGAATTCGCGCGACCTCACCAGCTTATTTCAACAGAGGAATGAAACAAGATGACTGGGCAGAGCAGATTGGTGTTGCATGATTAACATTTCAGCGATGCGAAAGTACGCGATAAATACACCATGAGACATATATACTATGGACTTTTGAGCTATGACTAGCATAACGGGATAATTTAAAGGCATTGAGAGTACCCTGAATCGATGGCATAAGCACAATGATCAGGAAAGAGCAAGAAGAAACTTACAGTCGTTGCTGTATGTGCAGGTAGACCCGGCAACGCAAGCGGTGGGTCCGCTGTAGCCGATACCTAGCCGCAGGGGGTCAGTATATATCAAATATTCCAGGATTATGCTCCTCACCGCCACATTGTCCCCACTTGGGAACGGTGCCTGTGGGTCCTGTGGGGGTGGTCGTCCCAGACGAAGTGGTCGAGGTGACAGGGGGGACAGAGCTGCCGCCTGATGAGACGGGGGGAGTGCTGCCACCGAAGGTAGAGCCGATCGGGCCGTACTTGATGTTCGAGAAGGTGACGGACGCGTTGGGGTGGTTGGCAACAACATCGTCGGGGTCTCCGGAGCTAGTTGGGCAAGCTCCACGAGACACACCGGGCTCAGACGGGCTCTTGTCGAGTGGGTAGTCAGAGTCAAGCCAGAGCATGTGGGCGGCGTGATCACTCCAGAGGGACATGATGAGGACCATGCCATTATCGAAGGCGTCGCCCATCTTTGTCGTACCACCGTGAGTGTTGTAGTACTGGTTATCGCCGAACAGGGTCTTCTGGGCGACACAGAACTCATCAGAGATGGAGTTGTACTGAGATAACGAAGGGAAGGTGGAGAATGAGTTCTGGTAGACAACGCCATTCTGGACGTAAACACGGCGGATCTCGACAAGGTTGCCGGTGGGAGTGTTGTTGTCAGTAATGAACCTAAAAATAGTGTCAGTCGGTGAAGACAAATGTGCTGAGGTAGGGCTTACTGAGTCACGACAGTCACCTTCTTCGTGGTGTCGATTGTCTTGCCGCGGCCGAGGAAGTTCTTGTCACCCATGCGGTAAGAGTTGAAGTCGCAGCCATCCTTGTCGCAGACTCCTCCATAGCGGTTGTCGCCATCACCACACTCGGTGCCAGAGCAGCGGTAGAGACCCTCGTCACGGCAGACGTGAGGAGTGTAGGCAGTGGCTTCTGAGTTGGCCTCCCAGATGTCCATCTCAGCGCAGCACGCTCCGTATCGGCCATTGCCAGCGTTGTCGTCAGTCGCAGAAGCGGACCAGTCGAGAACGTTGGCCTGGTAGAAATAAGATGAGATTCGATTGCCAGCGCGCTCATAGATATATAAACTTACCTCGCCATTGATCCACTTGATATCGTGCGGGCATTGAGCGTCACAATAACCGGTTCCGTATTTGGCGCCAGCCTAGTTGAAGAATTCTACTGTCAGCACTGGGTGACGTGAAGAGACGGGGTTGGATGCTCACGTTGTTACCGGCATGGGCAGCCTTGCCACCGTCAGCGGCCATCTCGGAGAAGTAGAGGGCACCATTGAGGCCACAAGGAAGACCAGACATATCGACATCGAATGTGAATTCCTGGTTCTTCAAGTCGAACAGCTTGTAGTGATCAGCGTCGTCCAAAAGGTAGACTCGGGAACCGATGTTCTGGGAGTACTGGCCATTGGTGACGAAGCGGAGGGTAAGGGCATTGCCGGAGGTGGTGATACCGTACGTTCCACTGTAGTCAGCACCGTCGATGGCACAGTTGGTAGCACAAGTGGCCGGGTCGGGGCAGAGAGCAGGGTCCCAGGCGTTGCCGGTGTAGCAGTTCTAAAAGCAGTCGTGATGGGAAGTGAGAAACAGGCTCGAGCTTGGGAGAGCAGAGTTGTACTTACAGTCGCTCCGGCAGTGGAGTGAGTCCAGCGCCAGTTGGAGTCGAGGACGACTGATTTTTGCTGGGTGGTGCAACCAGTAGCAGTGCACTGCTGGATGGACAAAGCTGGGTGGTTCTCTGTGGTCAAAGTTCCGACCTGCTGGCCGAGAACGACGGCAGCAAAGGTGAAAGCGGTGAGAGCAGCGGTGCGGAACATGTCGACAGAGGATATTCAGGATCTGAAAAACCAAGGCTAGAGAAGAACTTGGTGAAAGAACTGATGGTAGATAGTCGTCCTTGCAGACCGTTTATATACTTGCATCGCGGAGAATACCTGGCGCAATGACGAGAAGGCAGCAATCAGCTCGGAGGGCCTCTACGCCTGGTTCACGATGCCGAAGAGCTCCCGGTCGCGCACAGCTTAAACATGTTCTTTCTCGGCGTTCATTCATTGTTGCAGTGGAAGCGTTAGATAGTCCTAATCATCGTTGAAAGTGCCGGGGGCTGTATGTGCCTTAAACTCCTCGGTCGCGTGCTAGTTTATCCGCGAGATGATATCGAGGCCTGATTAGTAGATTCCCCGCTTGAGCGCTCCACCACACCCCCCGTTGTGTTGCGCCTGCGAATGCGTCACCGAGATGCTGAGATGCGAAGGTTATAGCAGCAAGACTCCCAAATCTTTGATCTATCCATGGATATGCAAGGATTGAGAACATCTAAGTGCCGAGGATTAGTTCAGTTCAAACGCCAAGGTTCATCGACGTGGATTTACTTAGCCATCCAGTACCCTGCCCAAAGCTTGGTATTTGCTACTACAAGAGCCAGTTATATTCACCCGCCCGCTACCAATGCATCGTCGGCGAAACTGTCAATCGGATCTAAAGTTGCTAGCAGAATCACTCTCGCCGTTTCGCGTGAGGCTCTCCAAGCAGTAAGGCGGAGGTCTTGGAATTTTATATCTCGGAGGATCGTTAAAAGTACTCATCCCTAATCATTTGAGTACTGACTGTTGAGCACAGGTGCAAGATTTGTGCTGCTTGGCACTGCTACAGTTACGGGAGAATAAGAACTGGGCCTCGTGTTCTTCCGCATCCGACGATACTGTTTCAGGTTCATTTCTAGACCTTCAGGGAGAAAAGCATCAATTAAGTCAAAGACATAGACCGTATCAAGCATACCTAGTCGTCCCCTCGTCAGCATCCTTATCAAAACCATCCCCATCGCAGACAGCGAGACAGCAACGGGACACGGCCGATATGAATGGCTGACACTTCAAAGCTTCACCATTGGCATGTTCTTCGTACACATCTTTGAAGTCATGGAGATGTTCTCGCTAGTGTCGACGTAACCGGGATTCGCTAGAATATACGAGTCCTAGGGCAATTTAGTCAACATATGGATGCAAATATAATATCATCCTTACATTGATGTTGCTGGTCACGATTTTGTACGCTGCGGGTTCGATCGGAACAGAGCCAACGTCGTTTCCAAGTCATCGGTGACGGGGCCTATCGTATAAGATCTGAATGAAAGAAATCATATATGTACAGCGATGAAAGCGTACTCCAGAATCTAAGCGCTTGAATTCGTTACAATTGAACGATTTCGAGCACGAAGTCCACGGGTATGTTACGACGGTATATTCTCTCCTGTTTCTTGGGTGTCTGCTACTGGCTGAACGCAGAGGTTAGGCAAAGGTTAGGCCGACAGATAATACGACCCGAAGACATGCATATTCGGCGTTGGGTTATACACACCCGACAGCTTGCTGATCCTAGTACTTTCGAACAAGAACTTGTCGGTGGATTCTGAAGGAACCTCTTCCGCGGCCGACTGCCTTCGTGGCAAATTTGATGTCCTACACAAGAAAGATATAACTTCTAAACAATTGAGCGCAAATGGTCATCAACTTGACTAGGACGCACCTCAATAGTTGGGAATGCCTAACCCAGTATTGCAGCTTTGCTACTGTAGCCGCAACCTTGGAGCCCAAGCATCCGTATTTTTGCTATCCATGTGGTCATTTCCTCCGTGTGCCGGTGGCCGAACCACCGCGGGTATCGTGGATGTGCGTCGACGCAGCCAGATCTCTAAGCAAACCAAAAACCACCCCACGGGTGTCGTAACGTACAGCACAGCACAGTGCGTAGCCAACATCGCTGTTAGATTGATGAACGAACCTGGTGCCGTCATTACGTTGAAAAGAAGAAAGCGCCAATATTGCGGCTTTGGGTATCTTGTGCGATGATCGTGGATGTAGCATCGGCTCTGACGGAATGCTGGTACCGCTCACCGGTATCCGACATGTTTGATGGTTGGCATCCATCGGGAATGTACACCGACTGCGCAGTCTATACATAGATCCTTTCTTTTGCGAGGTCAAGGACGGTGTTAGCTTAGTTAGTTTTGGGTAGATGAGTATGAACGCAGACCTTGTTGCGAGCGACCGGGGACATCCTCGACTGCGGCTATCGTTAACCGAGCAATTAAGCGAGGAACAGCGCAGCCGTTCAACCCAACGATACCTCGCCGTTGTCCTAGCACAGCGCCGAAGCGTAGCATCACTATGCTTGCAATGATCAATTTCCTTAGATTTCGAACCGTTATTTTTCTCTTTGTCCGTTGAGGCGGAGAAAGGTCGCGAGTTTGGATAGATTCTGCCTGGTTCATGAGAAGCAATCAATTGTATCAGTTGGTAGAACGAGAGTTACAGTCTGTCTTGGTTTTTTTCTCCGATAGGGCGCTAAGATTAGATAAATTGTGAGAATATCACCCATTCCTGGCAATTGCCACTACAGTTCATGCAAGGGCTGCCATCCAAAGGAATAACGGCTCCGTAGAACGATTTTCAATCCGGTGAGTCGTCTCAGTATCTCTCATGATGCAAGCTGGGCTGATTGCGATGCACGACATAGAAGATTATGGCATAGATTTCAATTCGTGTATTACAAGTTTCAATAGAAGCGGAACGTCTGCAAGCCCTAGCAGCCAGGAAGAAGATCAATGCATGGGCTACGGTACCGGCCTGCCTCCCTACGTGCCTACATGCCTAGAGAAGAGTTACTCCTGTAACAATATCTGACGTTCATTCCATTTCTCACCGTTCAAAAGCCTACGGACACGGTTGCGGAGGTCGTAGACACGTCTGATTCGATGATACTGGGACTCTGGGTCCAAGTAATGAATTCCGTCGAGACTGTGAGGAACGGGGCTTCGTCAACGACCTTGTTGACTACTCGATCGGCCGTAAAGACGGGAGCGTCTTGGGCGCCCTGCATCAAAAGTGGCATTAGTATGACGATGAAGTACGGGCTTCTCGACGTACCGCGAGGGCAGCGATGGCGTAGATGATGATGAACGACTTGAACATGTTTGAGGGTAAAAGTGTGTGGGTTGTGCTTTGGGCCTTGGATTGATCGCACACAGCTTATATGTAAGTCCCTCTTCGGAATGTTGGTCATTTCTGGAACCTAAGAACTCTCCCTTATTAGTGCGCTGCTCGCTCCCGCCCTCCGCAGTACCGAAGTTCGGACTCCCCGTTTGAGCTGTTGACTTCCGGTGTAGATTTGCATCCATGACACAAACATAGATACCAGGGTCACACCTTTTTGTGTCCGCCGGATACCCATACCAACCCTATGAATAGAAGCACTTTGAGTCTATTTCGCTCTAATAGCCTTCCATTCCTCACGGGCTCTTCTTCCCATCTCCGAATACACCCAGGTTATGCACTGACTTGCGGACGATCATCGCTCCCTTACGACAAACGGATCTTTAACAACACCGCCCAATTCGGCACAAGATCCTCGAGATGAGGTACGCCTAACCGAGGCTTCCTAATCCGTTCATTTTCGTTCTCATGCATATCGTTCTGTAGGTATATTTAAGACGTGCATGGACGACCGAAAATATCATCATCAACTTAACACCTCATCCAGCGCGTACTGCTACACCTACGAACGATGTTTCCAGGCGCACGGATTCTCGCTACGCTTACATTAGCTCTTCACCTTTTACATGGGACTAATGCTGCCATTGGGCCCACTGGCGACATGTACATCGTCAACGAGGACGTCTCTCCTGACGGCTTCACTCGTTCGTAAGTGGGTTCTCGGCGTCCTTTCGGGCCCAGCACTAATTTATTACAGGGCTGTCGTCGCTCGCTCTGACCCCACCACAAATGGGACGTCAGAGACGCTTACCGGCGTCCTCGTGCAAGGAAACAAGGTAACCGTCCGCCTTCGTGAAGCTGCTCGCTTTGCTCACTCTTCTTAGGGCGACAACTTCCAGCTGAACGTTCTCAATCAACTGTCGGACACGACTATGTTGAAGACCACTAGTATCGTATGTATGACAATGGTTGTTTTAGATAAATACTAACTACCTGCGCAGCATTGGCATGGCTTCTTTCAATCCGGTTCTACGTGGGCAGATGGTATGTCCTTCAATACGTGTTGCGATGCCTCGCTAATCTTTTTCAAGGACCCGCGTTCGTGAATCAATGCCCCATCGCCTCGGGGAACAGCTTCCTGTGAGTGTCCTAACCTCATGTTTATCCTTCGTTCATCGAATATTCTCAGATACGACTTCAACGTCCCCGACCAAGCTGGAACGTTCTGTAAGTCGACGATCATGAATCCATTTTGTGTCTCCTGACCGTATATCCAGGGTACCATTCGCATCTTTCCACACAGTATTGTGATGGTCTTAGAGGACCATTCATAGTGTAAGTTTCATATCGATAAGAACCTAAGACGCGCCAGGCTTAACCATCCACACAGATACGACCCTTCCGATCCCCACCTGTCCTTGTATGACGTTGACAACGGTGAGCGCTGCTGTGAACGAATTCCAGCGGCTGCACCGTGCTGACGGTCTCACTTGCAGCCGACACTATCATTACACTTGAAGATTGGGTACATCTCACTCCCTCATGGAAATTAATGTGTTCTCACTCTTTCTGTAGTACCATGTTGTGGCTCCTCAGAATGCGGTGCTTCCTACTGCTGATAGTACACTCATCAATGGCAAAGGTCGCTTCGCTGGGGGGCCTACTTCTGCTTTGGCCGTCATCAACGTCGAAAGCAACAAGCGATATCGTTTCAGACTTATCTCGATGTCTTGCGACCCCAATTTCACGTTCTCGATCGACGGTCACTCTTTGCAGGTCATCGAGGCGGACGCTGTCAATATTGTGCCCATCGTCGGTATGTCCTTTGCGCTTGGCCTCACTGGCTCGATTCGCTGACTACGAATGGTCAATATTGTAGTGGATAGTATTCAAATCTTCGCAGGTAAATTGTACCCACCCTTTCATCAAATCTTTACTAAGCCGAGTTTCAAGGCCAACGCTATTCCTTCGTCTTGAATGCCAATCAGACTGTCGACAATTACTGGATTCGCGCAGATCCCAACTTGGGATCGACTGGTATGGCATCTTGAAAGCACCACGTGTGCTTTGCTGACTTCCTGTAATGCCAGGCTTCGATGGTGGCATCAATTCCGCTATCCTTCGGTATGCTGGTGCCACTGAAGATGACCCTACCACGACTTCGTCGACGAGTACCCCCCTTGAGGAGACTAATCTTGTGCCACTTGAAAATCCTGGTGCTCCTGGTCCAGCTGTCCCTGGAGGCGCAGACATCAACATCAATCTTGCTATGGCCTTCGACGTTACTAACTTTGAACTGACCATCAACGGTACGCAGTCTAGCTCTTTTCAATGCCCTGGATGGTTATTCATAGACTCATGTCTAGGTTCCCCCTTCAAAGCGCCGACTGGTAAGCTCAACTCGCCGGCGAAGTACCAAAAATTGATGTGATACTCCTGTAGCTCCTGTTCTGCTCCAGATTCTGTCGGGTGCTACAACTGCTGCCTCGCTTCTCCCTTCCGGCAGTATATACTCGCTAGAAGCCAACAAAGTTGTCGAGATCTCCATACCCGCCTTAGCTGTTGGAGGACCGGTAAGCCCAAAGCCCCTGACGCCAGAAACTATGTGCTGATAACTACCGCGCCTGAATAGCATCCTTTCCATCTTCACGGAGTGAGTTATCCATCGCTCGCAATTCTCTACAACAGCTGATCCATATCGTATAGCACACGTTCGACGTCATCAGGAGTGCGGGCTCTACTACGTATAACTTCGACACCCCTGCGCGACGCGATGTTGTCAACACTGGAACTGACGCGAACGACAACGTCACTATCCGCTTTGTGACGGATAATCCAGGCCCATGGTTCCTCCATTGGTAGGCATTTTACGCAATTCGTACGACAGCCATAGACTGACGGCTTCCCCTAGCCACATTGACTGGCATCTCGAAATGTAGGTGGCATTCTTTACTGGTTCAATTCCTCGACTCACAGGCATTTAGCGGCCTTGCGGTCGTTTTCGCCGAAGATGTGACGTCCATCACGGCCCCACCTGGTACGCCTCTTCGTATTTATTCACCGCAGCTTGTGTGTGTACGCTGACCTTCATTTCTCCAGCCGCGTGGGACGACTTGTGTCCGATTTATGATGCTTTGAGCGATTCCGACAAAGGTGGCATAGCTTAGGATATCTCTACCTACTTACAGAGATAAAGTCGAAAGAAATAGAACCATCTGCATTCCAAACAACTCACTCTTCGAAGCGCGTCTCAACCGTGGCCCCTGACCAGAGTTCTGATTTAGGGGGCAAGTCTTTGTAGGTACTTCGTTTCCATAAGATCCTGTTTTATCGCACAGGGGAACCGTCAGAAGAGAACCACGGCAGTCGGCGGTCCTCCTGTATTCCGGTGCCCGACCTATGTTTGGACTCTTCTGCGCTGCTGTATTCTGTCCGACGTACCATGCCGAGGCAACGTTGTCGGTGAACTCAACGACCGTGATGTTCGCATGGTGTTTTTATAACTGACAACTTGGTTCATGAAGACAACCCTCGATTTGGTTTCGCTCCGGCCACAGGGGGCAAGGCTACAGGCCGACGGAATTGGTTCTCAAAAGCTCGTCGAAGAGCTATTCTTGTGCCTTATCTCAAGCTGTTGAAGTTGGGCCTTGTCATGGTCTTCTACATTCGTGCGGAGCGCAATCATGGACGCCTTTCTCAGTGTCAGCAATTGGGTGGTTTTTGTCACTGTAATATCTTACTATGTGACAGCGACACCACCCAATCGACGAGTCGATCAGAGGGAACTAATTACCAACACCTGGGTTGAGAGGTTCTTCTTACACCGTCTGATGTTCCTCAAGGTGCGAACTCCTCCCATTCTATCTCCAGCTTACCTTGATTTCGAGATGCACAATACGCTGTAGCTCTTTGTCGGCACTGCATGTTTCATGCACATCTTCAACTCTGTTTCCTCTCTGGGAATGTGCACCCTCCGCACTTCGCATGGCTCTTCGGAGTCGCTCGCATCACCCTCGGCCACGATGATGCTTGGTGGCGGCTTGACACTTTTGTCGGCGAACATACGCCTGTGGTGCTACGCAGAGATGAGAGATCTCTACGACTTCGAAGTGAACATCAAGAAGGCCCATCGGCTTGTGACTACCGGGCCTTACTCGTTCGTTCGACACCCCGTTGCATCGCCTCTTGCGTAGCACGCATCAGCGTGTCGATGGTAATGTTTTCGAAGGATCATTGGCTTTATCAGTGTGGCTTGAGAAGTATGGTTGGCGTGGTGCTCAGCTGTATTTGGTGCGCGGAGGTGGTTTTGATTAATGGTATTATGGTCCCTGCTCGAATGAAAGTGGAGGACGACGGGTTGAGGCGTCACTTTGGGAGGGAGTGGGATGAGTATGCGTCGAGAGTCGCTTACCGCCTAGTACCAGAAATCTACTAAGATAATATGTTAGTGGTGAAGTTGGCGAATGAACTGGGGATGAACGGGTTTCGCAGGTCAGGAATTGGCTTTATCAACGAATTCGGATAGTTTCACATGGTATTGTCCTGGTACCCTTCTCAGTGACTTTAGCCATTCTTTGTTACAATGATATGGCCGACAACGCTACATCGTTGAAGTCCGAAGTGCGGCCTCGCTATATGTCTCAGCTTCAGGTGTGACAAGAATCGCTTGAGTATCGGTGCTGTAAGAAAGCTAGTTGAAAGTGCAAGGCGGAAGAAGAGCTGTGGAGAAGACCCAAAATGCTGGCCTCAGGAGAGTAAGGGAGGGCGCTAGGATGATCAAGGAGAGGAGATCAACTCCGGGAGGGCGATGTAATAGAAAGCCTTTATTTGAACAATGTCTATGGCGGAAGCCGTTGCCTAAAAGATCAGAAGAAGCGAAGAAGGATCGCGACTTCACAGCGAGAAGCGCATCGGTCAAATCAAAGACAAGGCATAAATCGTATCAAGCATACCTAGGCGCTCCCTTGTCAATGTCAGCACCCCTATCGTGGACAATTAGACATAGAAGGAGGATACGAGAACATGGCTGACTTTTCACCATCGGAATGCTTCTCATGTACTTCTTTGGGGTCATGAGTCTCGTCGAGGATGTTCTCACCGATACCAACGTAATCCGGATATCTGACTGGGAGTTTATGGCTATAAACTTTGTGATCTGGCCTCAAGTCGGCCCAGGCGAACTGCGTCTCCTTAGTAACTACACAACCATGGCGAATTGAAGCACTTACTACATCATCGATGGAAGAGTCGTTGTGTTTTATCGGGATCGTAGTAGTCAGGATTCGAAACTTATCCGCACGACCGACACCCTCGATCTCATCCCGCGTCAAATCAACTTTGGCCTTCTTTCGCACAACTACTCTTAATCAACGCGAGGAACAGGACAAAGTACGTGGAAGTGGCTGGTGCTTACTTATGATTTCGTGCTCTTCTAACGGTTCGATTCTGCCCATGTTGGGATAAACAAGGAAGTCCTGAGCAGTTTAGCTAAGATACGCGGGCAATTGGACAATTATCCTTACATTGATGTTACTGGTCATGATTTTGTACGCTACGGGCTCGGTCGAAACATTGTCGATAGTCAACGTCGTCTCCAAGTCATCGGTGACGGACCCTATTGAATAAGAATCAGCTCAAAGGCAACGTAGATAGGCAAAACATACCCCAAAATCTGAGCACCCGACTTGGGTACAAATGAACAATTTCTCCACCCGTAGTCTCGATCTCGGGTAAGAATTCCACAGGTATCTTCCGGTGATGTATTCTCTTCTGTTTCTTGCGTTTCTCCCACTTATTGAATGCAAAGATCGAGTAAGCGTGCCGCTGGCAGATAATACGATTTAAAGACATACAAATTCAGCGTCGAGTTTGTACACACCGAATAGCTTGCTGATCCCAGCGCTTTCGAACAAGAACTTGTCGGTGCATGGCACGTCTAGAGGAGGCTCTTCCGTTACAGCCACCTTCGTTACTATTTACCGCTGCTCTCAGCGACTCCGAGAAGAAATGAAACGCGCTTAGACACGTACTCACAACATTCAAGGTCTTGCCAACTTCGATGATCCCAGAATTAGGTTTAATGTTGTATAGCTGTCTTGCCGTCAGCACATTTGTAGTCATCAAATGGTCGTGGAAAGCACCTGTGATGCGTTCGTCTTTGCTTTGAAGGCCACTGCGTACTGGTTATTATTCACTAGCGTTCGGAGACACCTTCGGGGTTTCTTCGTGAAGGGACCTGGAGAAAGTCAGGAACTGGGACCAGGCTCGTTCGGGTCAAATCCTACGGTTAAAATGAATGGAACTAGATGGAAGTATGGCTAGGGACATGGCAGGAGCAGTGAAAGCACCATCAGGCCCGGGGCGATGTTCAATGCGGGTATGTGGTTGATCATGTTGTTCTCACACTCAGCGCTTAGCACAACGCTGATTCAGATCAACCACTTCCTTTATTTGGGTCATCTACAGACTACATGTACACGTTCCTGAGAAATGTATTCTAACGACCGAAGAGTTGAGTGAAAACAGTAATCGACTTGACTGTAACGCACCTCGCAATATCCAAGAACACCCCACCCAGTATTATAGCTTTGCCATAGCGGCGACCTTCGAGGATAAACATCCGTACCTCAGGAATACAGCCATCCATTTCGATATTTCCTCCGTACACTTATGGCCGACGCCCTCTTGAGCTATTATTGTTTAAAACCCCTTCGCCGACTTCTAGGCGTCGGACAAACAGAGCGCTCACGCACCACGAAACAAGTCGATCCGTCACACCCCGGAGCACAAGGATCTTCTTACCCAAGAACGGATTCCTAGACGATGTACACCGGGTCCATACGATGGACGAGGGAAACCAACGAGCGTAGGTGATGTGAGCTCGATCTCGGATTCCTCTGCTCGACGAGACATGAGGGCCAAATAATCGGCGCAGCCCAGGATGACGACCCCAAACGTGATGCGCGGTTCTGCTACTAGATTAACTACCCCTCCCTGTGGAGAAAGATATGATGGACACACCATCAGCCAAGAACAAGCAGTATGTCCTCCGAGGCTCATCCCGGCGACGCCCCACTGCTGGATGATTCTTTCGCCGTTTGGAAAGAGGTATGAAGGGAGAAAATCAATGAGATGTTGCGTCCCGACTATCTGCCATCGATGAAAAACTCCTTTGCATAGGTCGCGTGAGCAACGCGGAACGCTCATATTGGATACTGTACATCTCGAGTCTGCAACCAAGTATAAGTCTTTGGGGTCAGAGTACATGCATATTGCAAGAGACTCGCGCGTGGTTTGGGTTCCCTTCACTTCAGCTTGCTCGCCGACGAGTCTGATTCCATGATTTCTGGTCCCACTTTTGGTGAAATGAGGCGCACAAAAGGAAGAGGGAAAGCTCACAATTGCTGCGATGTACAGGTCATTTTCCTTCTCACTGCGCCATCATTATGACCTTTTCTGTGATGGGTTCCACGACGGCCAAGGACGACCATGAAGGGGAAAAAGGACTGAGACGGGTAGCAATGGCGCAAAAGCTACGCAAGTGAATTGACGAGGATGGCAATATGTTTTCACATTCAAACCAGAAACCAGAGACAACCAATGAACGAGACCTCGCTGTGTACGCCAACAAGAAGACATGAAATTCGGCAAACTCAGTCAAGTTGAGCGCCTAAACGCCACCTGATCGTTTCTTTCTGTCTCGGCGAATAGAGGGTCGGTCAATGTGCTTATGGCCACTCGTGCATTCAGGCCTTAGACACTGAGGCTCAGATTCCTATCCGCAATGTACAATGTGCCTCCATTGAATATGCCCGCCTAGCTTTCCGAAGATGCTCTCTACATATGTCATGCGACCCTGATTTCGCTTGAGCGTAACGCGCAAAGGACACGAACAACGCCTAGGGCCAATGGTCAGGCCTTTTGGACTCGGAACTCTATGGCGGCCACCATCAGAAGATACGCTAAATATTTCTGATCCTTTCATGGGGAATGTCTGATTTCTTTCCTGCTAGTCATGTCGTTATTCAGTCAAGTTCAGCTACCGAGAAGCACGGTAAACGGCGATAATGACAGAATGTCTCTCATGGGTTCGTGCTTCTCCTTCATACCGCATAAAAAATCGTATGGCAGGCATCAATGCGCAGAGCGCCTGCGAGTATGACTCGGTCATCAGGACCGTTCGACGCGGCCCCCGCGTGGTGTCCGAGTTCAATTTTGCTTCCAACAGAGAGCTGTCCCTTTAGTCACCGGCCTCTGGACCTCTCGCGTATAAAAACAGGTCTGTTTTGCTTTGGTAGACCCCAGCTTGCAACAAAGCCTCTAGCCTCTCCACACAATGTCCTCCTCTATTCTTCGTCTTGCATTCCTTGCCATAACCGCAGGTAAAGCGTTCTGCCCACCGCTGCGACGCGCTCTCACCTCTTCTCACAGTGTGCACGGTTGCGCAAATGCAGATCCCCTGTGCACGTCCGTTCACCGTGCGCTCGGGGGATACTTGTGATGGAATCTCTGCGGAGCAAGGTGTTTCCTCGTAAACATATTCGCGTTCACGGATTCGAGTCGGTCACATACTGACGCGAGCTTAGTTTCCAGCTGGCGGCGTCCAACTTTGGCGTCATCGACGCGAATTGCACGAACATCTTCCCAGGCCAGGCGAGTTATCTGACCTCAGCCAGCGGCCAGGTATTGACACATATTTAACCAGGTTATTTGTTTACAACGAGCGTGCTTGAACTGCAACAATGTCCGCGTCGTCGCGCCGGGCGATTCGTGCACCTCAATTGCCAACGCGGCTGGAATCAGTGTAGCCACCTTGGTGGCAAACAATCCGAACCTTGGTCCTACTTGCAACCTGCTATTCCCCGGAGAGGTAAGTATCCAACCCTGTCCTCAGTCATCCCCGCCGACGACATTGCTTGCAGGTGTTATGTGTAGCAAATAGCTTTTAGACAGGGGATTGTCGCCCTCGAGGATTGAAAATGTTTTCTTCACAATATATGTCCTTGTGTCGTACGGATACAAGCGCACTCTTCCGGACCGACTTCGACGAGTCTAGTGACCAAATATATCGACTACGGTGCTGTAGTCAATTGTTCGGGAGCTTGATCAAAAGAAGGAAGATTCTATCTCATAGTATTGGGCACCGAACTGCTACTATGTCAACCAGCCGAGGACTGTTGGGAGACTAGAAGTTCGGCCAGCACAGAGCCACATAGTACGAAGGATTCTTTCTCTAGGAGAAGGCCATACGTAAGACCTTTAGTTGCGCGTGCATCATTCCTTCGCTCTTCTCGAGCAGATTCTAGGCATCGTACCTACCGTCACGATGATAAGCGCACGCGGGAGATGGTAGTTTGAGCAAGAAACACTGAACCGATGCCCTGACCTGATTCAAGGTATAGATGTCCAGTCTCTCGTTGGTATTACATATGTACACTTTGTTACTTCCTACAAGACTCAAAGAGCATCGTGAGAGCATCATCTACCGTATCATCCACCGTGGATATCCAGGCCCATTCCCAGTTCTTAGTGATCGCTTCACCTAGCTCCGATACTTCAAGGACTTCGTCTTCGCCACAGTTGCCAGCTTCAGGACCCGCGAAAGATAAATACCGGCCATTAATTCTGGATCTTCGAGCGACGTCTTGCGAGAACGGTCTTCGTATGGTATCATATATACGGAGCGCTTCAGATACCGTCTCCCTCGTCGTGTACGAGCTCCCGAGCAGTGAAGACAACATGAACCCATCCTGGACGGTTAGGATCCAGTGAACAAACCAACAGGAATGGGACAACGAGTCGTAATCGTACCTCAATTGCTTGACCGGCTCCGGATCCCTGATGTGGTGTCATTGCATGGGCCTATGGATGTTTTGTTCAGCACGCTTTATGTCTGCAAGTTAAAATACTCACTGCGTCCCCTAATAAAGCCACTCGACCACCAACATACGTCGGTATAGGCCGCACGCAGTGGATAGCCCACTTGCTTAAAGTATCTATACACTTTCAAAATTACATCGTGACGCGCTCAGGAGAGAGAACAGGACGTCAACTCACATCGATCAAATCTTTAGCCTCTTGCTCCCACGCTGCAAAGCGAACCAAAATGTCGTCTTTGCTTGATTTCTCCACCCAAGGTCCGTCGTATTCCGTGTTCTCCAAATCGTGCCTCATGACGAACGCACCAAAATTGATGAGTTTATTTTGAGCCAGAGGGTAGGCGATGATAAACTGCCGAAAAACCCATGAGTGAGATACATTGCGGCCGTAATGCGCCAACGTACAGAATCTTTTCCCAAGTACTGAATGGGTCAATTATTCATCAGCGGTCATAAGCAGGCTAGGATTCAGATATAGCGTACCATTGTTGCCTGATGGATTGCTCTGTGGTGCGGTGATCGCATTCGAAGAGCTTCGGTTGCAAAGACAGCACGGTAGACGATCTGGCCACTCCAAGAAGGTCGAATGCATCCCAGGAGTTCATTGGCCTCCGCCGAATGGCCGTTCGACGAAAGGAGCTTAGCCTCTGCCGTGAGCATCGTCGCACGCACTGCTGACTTCACCCCATCTGCACCGATGAGCACGTCGCAGAACGCAAGGGATCCGTCTTCGAAGACAAGCTCGATTTTGCGAGACGGCGCCTCGAGGGAACGGTACCCTCGGAGTCGTTTCGAGTATTGTATCTGCCCAGTTTTCACGAATTTCTGGACAAGGACCTGCTGGAAGGCTGCACGGTGAAACGTCCTCAGTGGTCCTGCCAAAACGAAAGGATGTCAGGAATCTGTCGACACTTTGCAGTGAAGTTGGCAAACCTTTTGTCACCAAACGATAGGGACATTGGCTTTGCTTGATATCACCCCTACGAAGTTCGAAGGTCGCGACTGCGAGGATCTTCGTCAGGCGGTTTGCGGATCGGTGTAGCAATACTGACCCAGCTCGTCCGGTGGAATTTTCTGAGCGACTTTGAGTAGGTCTTGCTCTAGACCAAGTTGCCGGATAACCTTCCAAGGTCCTGCCATATGTTAACAATTTGATTCGACAGCCTCTTCGGATCCTTACGAGGCCATAAACCTATCCCAGCCCCGACTTCAGTAAGATTAGCAGAGCTTTCGTAGACAGTGGTCTCGATATCGGGATATCTCGCGAGCCCCAACGCGCATGTAAGGCCTCCGATACCAGCTCCACTGCAAGTTCATATTAGCTCAAGTGGTCTAGAGCTGAGGAAGCCTGTGATCTTACCAGATCGCTACTCGCAGCCGCTTTTCCACTTGCATTGCGATGGATGTTGTGAAGGAGGAGGGAACAAAGGTGGCCGATAAAATGCAGAGCTGCGATAAAATAGTAATCCGTATAAATATCCCAGTCTGAACATAGACCGTGGTCACTCATGGATCCATACTATGCAAGTGAAAAGCTTGATTGAAAGGCAATCATCCCACGATCTACTCGCACTATCGGGAGGGCTGAAGAGATCTAGGCAGCCATGGAATCGAATCCCTATGACAAGTGGCGAGGCACACGGGAAGCCATTCGCTGAGAGATGCCAGAAACACGATGCCAATCACTCTGATTCGGATGGAGGCTTGCGCCTGGGACCTAATAGCTCACTTTCAAGTGGAACTCGAAGGGAGAACCTAGACAGCTGAGTATGTCAATCATGTGCAAATGCTTCTCGCATTGTTGACCTACAGTCCGGGCACGATCCATGTCCGTTTCGAAGCCCTCGGAAGGGATCATTGGCTTCTGAAGACGGAATACCTACGTGCCACGAGCTAAGACCCCTGCCTCAGCTAAATAGCCGCTCAATTCGTCGCAATAGAAGCAGATCTAGATCCGTTGCAGTAGCTGCCAAGGCAACATATACTTATCGCCCGCCATCACAAGTGCGTCCCGAGGATACTTCCCGCCAAACAAGATGGCTGGGCGGGAACCCGATATGTATACCGAGAATTTTCATCCTCGGAACTGGGTTGGAATGATCAAAATAGTAGCCAGTCAACATCCCACAGCGGAAAAGCACTTAGCGCGTGTATCCCAAATAGGCACGTAGCCAATCGATATCACAAACGACGAGGCCCAATTAATGTAACTACCACCCGAAAATCAAGTCCGATACCTGCCCGAGCACACCTTTGCTGGGTGACGATTGCACCGGGGTCGTCTGCATAGCAACAGGTGTACCCGCAGCCGCTAGTCGTACTGGGGTTGCCTTCTCGCTGCCTGGTCTCCTAAATGCAGACGATGACGGGGCTAACTTGAGGGGTGTGCCGACAGTCATCCGCGGCGATGGTAGGTGACTTGATGGCTCGTCCACTGCCATCGCATTCTGGGGCGACGCTGCCGGTTCAATGGCGCCTGGATTGCCCATAATGGCATTGCGAGGCGTAATTGGTTGACCTAGCATCACTTCCGCTTGCGCTGGATCCTTTCAGATGAACACGTAAGGTACATACTACGCAAAGTCAAATGAGAACTTACGGCCCACTTGGCACCGACCATCCAGCTCCCGCCCAAGATTTCCCCATTTTTCCTCACAGCTCTGAGCGCATCACCAGGGTCGTTATAACCTATGCGAAAGCAATTCGTCACCTCCGTATGATTATCAGCCTCGGTCGAGTCGCCTAGGGATTTGAAATATTCGACCGTCTGGCTGTATTTGTCTGGTGGGTAGCCGAAGACAACGATGTAAGACGCCTGATTGTTTTGTGGTGTTGAAGGTGTGCGCGCATGGCGTCTGTTGAACGAGGTTTCCGCGATTTGCTAAACAAACGATAAATCAGGCAGAAGAGCAATGTTATCGGATTCTGCTTACATTCTGTCTGAACTGTGGTGGTGAGTCGAAATGCAGCTCAGTAGGAATGTCGTTAACGGAGTTTGTCGGTGGCGCGTCTTCATCTGCAATCGTCTGTCGCTTTCTCGAACTTTCGAACATAGACGACATGCCAAAGTCGGCCGTAGGGCCCCTCGACAGCTTAGCCTTGGTGGGCACAACCGGCACGTCGTCCGTCCGTTGATTTCCTTGAGGCGAGTTCTGTGAAGCGCTAAGATGAATTCTTCGAGGTTCGAACAGCTGCGACGCCTTACATTATTCTGTGAGGCAGACTTCGCGTCCGATATGAGATAAAGTAACCGGAAAGGATGGGAAATCAGCTCACCAGCATATACCCCGCCTGATAATGCCCTCTGGGCGGATTCAAACTATCCGCAAAGCCCCCGGCGCCAGGATTGCCCCAATTCGGTCCACCGTGGTGGTTATTCGCGCTGGCATTCATTCCTGCGACAGAGAAGGTGGGGTTGTACATTTTCGCGAGAAACGAGGTCGTGAATGGGTCGTAAAGCTGAAGTTCAAGAAGAGTGGCCACTGCCAGTGGCGGCAAAGAACCGCGTGAGTATCACGTGGGAAGACCCCTTTCGCCCTCCTGTTCTATCCCTGAATACCTTCCCATCAACAATTTCAAACAAGCTCGAGGGCTACATTGAACCTCTTTCTTCAGGTTAACGATAGTTTCTGAGCTCGGGTAGTCTCAGCCGCTCATCAAGCCTCGACCAACGCCTCGACCTTGCAGTTTGCACGGTGCAACTGATAGCCCATCTACCAAAGGCACGGCTTCCACGTACGTGAGTATATCAGTGACCGCACAAGCTGTGGTACTAGATTGTACCATTCAACTTCATCAATCGCTCTCCGGAGCGTATCCGGCTTCCGCCTTCTCCGCTGCATTTACGTTAAGAGGTTCTTTGATTGCAATCATCTTCCTCTTAATGTGCACCAGTTACAAGCAAACGAAGACATGCTGAGGGGGCTAAGTCGGCTGCTGCTTCTACCTGATTATCCGACGCGAACAGACAGCTTGAACGTTTCTGCTTCTCGGTGCCCCATCTGGGAAGTAATTAGGCACGGGAGATGACGCACATTCAAGGAACATAGGTGTGGTGCGCATGTGCTCATGCTCAGGACGTCGGCCGCTGCAAAGGTCCGTGAACTCAGGAAATCAGTCGCGCGAATGGGGGTGTCGCTCTTCGGGGGATCCATGGGAGGCCCTTCAAAGATGCTTTTGGGACTTGGCAATACAAAGATGAAATTGGCAGTGATCCGTGGTGTAGGTCATCGTGCACGTCTAGGTCCAGACTCAGGGTATGACCCGCGTAATGAAGAATATGGGCGTGGAGCGGGCCATGGTACGTATAGAACGACAGGCGCATCAATACCGTCGAGGGCCAAGGTTGACGCGGAACAAGAAGAGGGTTCTCCGCTCGTCCTAAACGGGGGTACCGTATCTCTGGCGCGAACCAGGCGATACCAGCCCAGGGGGTAGCACAAATGGCGCACTTGCAGCACTCTGTGGCTTCATATGGAGGGGTGCTTCGGATATATCAGCTAACGGCATGCACGTCTTAAGTTAGTCTGGCCAGCCTTCGAGGTACCCCATCTTGTGGGCATCCTCGGGATTGTCTGTTTAGATGGCGCAGGCCGTTGATTGATTTGGATACATTGTATGTGGTCGTGTGAGGCGGGGTTTGAGTGGCGACGCCCAACCTGCTCTGGAGTGCAACGAACAACGACGCACCTGAGATCTGGCCAAATATCGACCCATAGAAACGGTTCGTCGACTGCAGTCCATAGACCAGCAACGTCGGGGGCTTGTGGCTTGCCATGATGTCGGTGGCGAACAAATGATTGCCGCTGATCGTACTATTAGCGCTGTGTGGGTACTGGCATCAGGCGCTGGCATCCGCCGATATCCATGGACGGGGATTCGGAATGTCTGTTTCAGACCAGCAACGCTCAACGGGGCCATCATGAATACAGCCGTCTGGGATACGTACATAGTTGGTCCTGGCTCCGATTCGGAAGCGTTGTGACATTGCCCATTGGAGGCCCAGTGTTTGTAGGTCCATTAAGGTGCGAGAGGAGGTCCAGCGTATGCTGTAATTCAGCGGGGTTCAATGCCCTCGACTGATCAACGCCTGCCGATTCATCCGAATATCAATCAGTCAAAAACGATTTGGTGGTGAAAGACGTTACAACGAATGATGGCCATTTGTTTTCTGTTGAGCCAAAATCGGAAGATGACAACACCCACACCAAAGTCCATCGAGAACCTACGCTACTGATTCTGTCGCAAAGAAACGAGAAGTGGTATTCAGACAAGAATACCTCGGGCTTGAACTTTCTTTGCTAATGCGTTTCAGAATCGCTGAATGGTGTTGTAACTCCGCGAAGCGTCGGAGGAGGAGGTCCTCCTGTTTGTCCCGGTCAGATCTTGCTTGTCATCCTGTGCGATCCAACTGAACCGTAGTATCGTTGACCCTGCTAACATTAAGTTTTGGGAATGCGCCGGCAGAGAGCGCGTGTCACATCAAAATCAAAATTTAGGTCGAGATGCATCGCGTTTTGGGAGGAAGCGAACACAGAATGGAGTATATAAGAATGGCCTTCATACACCAGTTCCATACCGCATCCCCTCAGCCGATCTCCCCATGGCGGTTGCATTCGTTGCGCTTGTTTCACTCGCATTAGCACTCGTACGCGTTGAGGCCAGCATTGGGCCCCGCGGAACGCTGAACATCGCGAACAAAGTCATCCAACCAGGTATGTGCTCGCCTACCTGTTGTCATCGTGCCATCCACTCAGACGCGTTACGTTCACCCCATATCAGATGGATTTTCTCGCTCGTGCGTACAATGGCTAGGTTAATCTTCATACCGTTCGTTTAACGATCCCTAGAACCGTGCTCGCCGGTGGCTCCTACCCGGGCCCATTGATCAAGGGCAAGACCGTACGTGTAACCCCCAACTTTATTCGGCGTAGAGCTAATACGCGCTCCAACAGGGCGACAGGTTCCAAATTAATGTCGTGAACAAGCTCGCCGACACGTCGATGCCGGTCGACACCAGTATCGTAAGCGACTTCGCACTTGTCAGAGGAACGCTTATTGATGATGTCCCTCGCATAGCACTGGCACGGTCTCTTCGTCAAGGGACACAATTGGGCAGATGGTGAGTTCTTGCTGCGGCTTCGAACGCGTAAGTCGGCGCTCATGTGCCGTTCTGTTGCAGGCCCTGCCATGGTTACGCAATGTCCAATCGTTCCGGGCCACTCGTTTTTGTACGACTTCGAAGTCCCTGATCAAGCTGGAACATTTTGGTGAGAGTCTATTGCCCGATATTTATATACGCCTTTATTAATAGCGTCGGCGCCTAGGTATCACTCCCATCTTGGGACACAATACTGTGATGGACTGCGGGGGCCATTGGTCGTCTACTCGAAGAATGACCCCCACAAGCGTTTGTACGATGTCGACGATGGTGAGCTATCTCAATTTGTGCCTCACCTATCCGTCGTATGACATAAATCCCCTCAGAATCCACCGTGCTGACCGTTGGTGACTGGTACGTGAAACACCACTTGATTCAGCCACTGACAATTGATAATCCATCAAAGGTACCATGCCCCCTCATTGTCGCTCACTGGAGTCCCCCATCCCGACTCGACACTGTTCAATGGCCTTGGCCGTTCTCTCAACGGTCCAGCCTCGCCGCTGTACGTCATGAACGTGGTCAAAGGCAAGCGCTATCGTATTCGGCTCATCAACACTTCCTGCGACTCCAACTATCAATTCTCTATCGACGGACATACCTTCACTGTTATCGAAGCTGATGGAGAGAATACTCAGCCTCTGCAGGGTACGTATATCATCAGTCTTCCGACACTGTTCGCAGAACTCCGGTCTAACCTCCATTCACAACAGTCGATCAAGTGCAAATTTTTGCAGGTGCGTTCTAATCGCCGTGAGTTCCATTCTCGCGGAAGCTTACTGCCTCCCTTGTTCTAGGCCAACGTTATTCGCTTGTCCTCAACGCGAATCAGGCAGTCGGCAACTACTGGATTCGCGCAAACCCCAACAGCGGCGACCCCGGCTTCGAAAACCAGATGAACTCTGCCATCCTCCGCTACAAAGGCGCACGCAGCATCGACCCCACAACGCCCGAGCAGAACGCTACCAACCCCCTCCGCGAATACAACCTTCGCCCCCTCATCAAGAAGCCTGCGCCAGGCAAACCATTCCCCGGCGGCGCCGATCACAACATAAACCTAAACTTCGCTTTCGATCCTGCCACCGCGCTGTTCACCGCGAACAACCATACGTTTGTGCCCCCTACCGTTCCAGTGTTGTTGCAGATCTTGTCGGGCACACGCGATGCGCATGATCTGGCCCCTGCTGGGTCGATCTATGACATTAAGCTGGGAGACGTCGTTGAGATCACTATGCCTGCCCTCGTATTTGCTGGACCGGTACGTCTCAAATCATCCCTCATGCACTCCAATCAGTTACTTATGGCAATTGGTGTATGAAGCATCCCATCCATTTACACGGGGTGAGCCTATTTTCTATGCATCGTCTTGGCGTTTCTCACAATCCTGTAGCATACCTTCGCCGTAGTTCGGAGTGCCGGCAGCAGCACGTACAACTACGAAAACCCCGTCCGTAGGGATGTCGTATCCATCGGTGATGACCCAACGGACAACGTCACCATCCGATTTGTAGCAGACAATGCAGGTCCATGGTTCCTCCATTGGTAAATAATTCTCTTCGCTTCCCTGCGACCGAACTAACCGTGCCATTCCTATTAGCCACATCGACTGGCATCTTGACCTGTAAGTCCATCTCCCTCCTCTTGTGAGCAACAGCAGATTAACGTCCATTCTCAGTGGCTTCGCTGTCGTCTTTGCCGAAGGAGTAAATCAGACTGCAGCGGCCAACCCCGTACCTGGTAAGCAATATTTCACTTCCTATTCTTCCCTGTTACGTCCTCTTACAGCCTGAGCAGAAGCCTGGAACAATCTTTGCCCAATATACAACAGCTCGAACCCATCGAAACTCCTAATGGGCACCAATGCCATCGGCCGTCTGCCTGCGCCATTGAAAGCATGATTATAATTTGACTTTGAGCGAGAGTCGTGGATAGTATTTATTCACACTTCACCCTACCTCTCTGAATCAGAGCATCAGAAGAATGACAAAACTGACTTTTGTCGCCTTTTGGGCACTTTAACGGGGCTTCGAGCTCCACTGAAGCGCTCCAAAGAGCTAGTCCATAGCCTTTCACCACTTTTCACCACTTTGCTGGCCCTTAAAGTCCCACAAAAAGCCGAAAGCGACGTGTATTCTTACCGATGTATTAGCCTGTAGAATTGGTGAAGATGTATTTACATAATTCGAGGGCGATGTAAGTTGATGGACACTCCATGGAATTATGAGATATTGCGGCCGTTGTAAACGCTGGAATGCTGTTTGAGGAATACGTACCTGCGCAACATTGTATAGAATGCATTAAACGACTTCGAAGTCAATGCGAACATGCACTGCAATATTGCTAACATCTATGACAAGACTGCATCCAGGGCATATTCTGATCTGTAGTGGCGTTTTTCTTCGTTACGGCCGCAAAGGCAGTCATAGCCCTATGCAAGTGTCCACGTAAGGTTCCACGTTCATTCGCAGACACATCTTGATCTTTGCTGCTGGACAGAATGCCAGCATTGGTGATGATCGAACGAAACGTAGCCTGAATTTGTGACATCTCGCAACGAGGGCTTCTTGCACAATATTTTCATCGGTTTTGAGATAGGTGCACTACACTAACCAGCCAACAAATACATGGGGATAATTCTACTCTACGCGGAAGTGAGGTTACCGGACGCATCGAAGTTGAACTGCAGAATGGCGGGGCCGGCGACAATGTCGTTATCCGTCGCGTTCGTGGCATTCTTCGACACCAAGCCGTACACCGTGCCTCTTAAATCAGCGGGGATAGTGACCGTCTTGTTCATGATTTTGGCGAACTCCTTGTTAAGCCCAGTGAAAAACACCATGTACAATTCGCTACTTCCGTTAGTAGCGCTAGTCGCGTTGAATTGGAGGGTGATGTTGGAGCCTGGCTTGGGGTTGGATGTCGTGACATTTAAGGAAGGGAAAGCTTTCACAGGGAGCGCTGGGTTCGAAGAGGGGCACGAAGTGATGAAAGCTGCAGCCAAACTGTAAACTTGGTTCACGCCGAGGGGCACCTTCATGCGGAGATTAACGTCTACTGTAGATGTATGACACTGCACGTACGTCAAAAGCCCCCGACCACGGTGTATAACCGTTGATCGCTTGGGAGATGAGAGCTGAATGCCGCGCTTCTGTGGCCAAGATACTGGCCGCTGCGGTAATATATGCCTTCGTAGTGAGCAGTGACGCGGCACCGGTGTAAGCAGACACGCCTGTATGAGTTGTCAGCTATTTTGTTCGATCGTACAGGTCGATGTATTCACCGACGCCTTCCAACATCTGACTTAGAGCAGCAAATGACTTTGCATCTGTGTACGGGCTGTATATATGCGCGTCAATGGAGAGATAGGGTGGCATTCGCTTGGTGACTCACAAGCTGTAGTTGCACGGTTGAGTGGCTTTGGACCCAAGCGCCTCGGTGAGGAACTGGACGTGCGTCTTCTCGTGCTCGCCGACTTGCACAAGATAGTCGCGGGCGGTATGAACCAGGCCGGCCGAGCTGAAGGCCGACTCGTTGTATTTGGCAAGCCCGCCCGTGTAAAACGCGTTCTCCAGATGTTCGAGAGTGAGCGCGAAGTTGAGGATGTCGGTCTCTACAAAGTAGGTTAGGCGAGGAGGGCGTGAGCGAGGACAACGACCTACCATTAACCTCCGCCCGTTTCTCGAGCTGTTCTGGTAGAGCGTGGACACTGCTGGCGGCGACGACCGCAGCGAGGGCAAAAACAGATTTCATAATGTGCGTGAAGTGTGGGGGTAGTTTGTGAGGGTAGTTTGTGGGGATAGTTTGTGGAAGAGTTGTGAAGAGAGGGATCTTCGTCCGCCCACCTTTATATAGGCCAGGCGCAATTCGATTTATGGCCTGTGCGGCGAGGAATACGAGCAGAATGACATCACATTTAGCTTCCGCACATTTCACGTCAAAATAAGCGCGCGTCGGGAGGAAGAGGACGATATCGTGCCCAAAATAGATTTAGCCATATTCACTGGACAGTCGTAGATTATAAGGTAAATTTCAGCGTAGTTGCTGCTAAGCGCCCGTTTCTACGTTGGTACCATGATTCGCCGAGCTGCAACCAGGCCCTTGGGACGAGCAATATGCAAGGCGAGGACCAACTGACTGAGAGGGAGGAGGAGCAGTAGCCGTCGGGATCATGATTCTCAGCCAGCGGGTCGGATAAAGCAGGAACCCAGTATCGAAAGCGTTCTTTCCGGAAAACAGCAAAAGAGAAACAAGAAGCACACAAAGCAGCGGAGCAGGTAGAGAGACGTGAATTTTGAGGCGTTTGAGCCCGAGCTTGGGAGGAATATCTGTATATCTTGTTGCGATTGTACCTTCCCCAGAATATCGATCATATCGGATCGAGAACCAGAAGAACCACCCGACGGCTGCTGCTGCCCTTCCAGCTCCGCAGGCAGACGAATACTTCCGCCCACGGATTGCCCGCGGAGACGCGTCAATACTCCGGGACGTTTAGGGGAATAAACGATGTTATGACACCAGTGGCGAGAGTCATACTTAAGTTGCAAAACATCCTGAACGAGAATCGCTACCAGATTGAAATGAGTACCGTGACGCCGCAGTAATGGCAGACGACTTACATATCTTATAGCCCCACGGCGGCGTTATTCATAGAGCACACATGAGCGGCAAGGCCCAGCAAGGTTCCTTGTAATGTGTTGGGCACCAAGCCTGAGACGCTACATATTATGAAAGGCCCCCATGTCGGATAGTTGTGCTGATCCTCCTTTCGCGAAGTCCAATAGCTTCTCCAGTACGCGTCGCAACAGTAGTGATTTAGTCGCGTTGTGGAGGGGCTCGGGCCGGGGGAAGAGGATGAACGTGCAGAAACACCGATGCTGGACTTCGAAAGATGCAGAGTCCGAACTCTACGCGTGCTGGTTTCTGGCGGTCCCTTTGTAAAGCACACAATAAAAACGAATACAACTTGTCAAAGCAAGGACGGTGAAGTTTCAATGACCGTGCGAATTAGTGACAGGGGTTGTTCAACGCCGCACCAGAACGCCTCGCTTCCTCGGACCCTCTCGGACCTCCATGCCATTTACTTCTCAGTTTCGCCCATGCGCTGATGAAGACGGTGGAAAACGACCACGTCTTTTACGCCTATTCTGCGCTTAAAACGCTCACTGACAACTACCAGACTGTCAATATCAGATACACAATTTTTTTTTTCAAACATCGACATTTGACTTCTATCAGTACAGTACCCTCACGCTCGACATCCAGGTGGACAATTTGGCGACTCGAACTCACCGCAGAAGGCCCACTGATTCCTCGTGCCGAAACCAACCTTCTCTGATGATTCGCTTGATCAAGTTCTCCCGCGACGCATTGAAAACGGCCAGCCTCAGCGGGCTTCCCTTGAACCTGTGCAATACTTCCTCCTCAGATGGAGGTTCCCTTTGTACCACCTTAGCATCCTCTTCTTCCGAGTCCCATTCGTCGTCGGCATCCTCGTAGTTGGCACCCCCATCGACATCGAAATCGGCCTCGCTGGGATACGTTTGCTCCGTGATACGGTGGCCGATTGGATAAAACCAGAGAAGGTCTGTTCCTTCGCTGTCGCCATCGCTTGGTTCGGAGTCCGAGTCCAGAGATATGGTGGAAATATGGTCATGAAGGGGACGAGCACTGTAGTCTTCTTCCTCCTCAGATTCTGGACCTAGCTCCTCTGGTGCGTCCGCCGAACGTTTTTGCTTCCCACTATCGCCCTTTTCAATCAGCTCTGCATCGAGATCTCCAGCACCAGCTTTAGCTTCCCTTCTACTCTCTCGAAATGCAGCATTTCCGGTCTTTCCCTGTTGCTCCCGTGTCCGTGTAAGGCTTCCTCCTGCACCCCACTCTACCTTATCCTTCGCACGGAGCGACTTCTTCAGTCTTTGCCGCGCTGGCATGCTCGCAACGAACCCAAAATCCCGCAGAACTGGATCGCGCCAGCCCGACACAGACGCTCTTTCCTTTGTGTCGAAGAAATCTTGGCTTTTCTCTGGTTCTTGTTGTCCTTGTTCGCCGTCCTCTGCCTCCGCGTCGCGTTCCTCTTCGCTAGAGGCGTCTCCCATATCGCAAGACTCCCACTCCCTTTTCGCCACATGCAATCGGTCAATCACATCCTCCATCTTCAAATTTCCCAGCGCCTCCGCCCTCCCTACCGGCCCCTCATCCCCTAATACTAAGTCGTGTAAAGGTCCCGGCCGTCCTTTGTACTTGCCCTTCGCGTCAGCACGTACGACCACTTCCTTCGACTCGGCATCATCAAATTCTCGTTGTTTTCGTTTAAGCGCCAGCCTCGTCGCTGGCATTGTCGCGTATTCGTATTCGTTTAGATGTGTGCAGATGCTATGAAGGCGGTGCAGTGAGGGGAAAGTTTGTGGTGGGGATTCGATACTTGATACTCAGCGTCGTGGCTTTATATAGGGCCTTGGTTGGACCAGCTTTGGACCACCATCTTGCCACCATCGTCCCTGATGCTCAAAGTGGCTCAAATAGGTGTGGCAATACTGTGGCAATAACGCGTTAAGGTCTTTTCATATCCAGGTCTACAGGATCCGCCACACGACATGTCACAACTGCTACGACATCGTATCAAATCTTTGTCTACATGGTTCCTCTCGGGCCCCAGCTTCGAACGGGAGTGAGAGGGAAGAGTGGTTGGACGGAAGTCTGCTGTCTTGCGAAGTATCCTTCGTCAATCTCGTAGACCTCCATGTCGCCTGCGTCGCTGAAGTGCGATACTGCAGTGAACCATCCCCCATCCTCTCCGCCGGTGTCCTCCTCTGACATTACTGTAGCCCAGCCCTCTCCGTCATCCGAATCCATCTTGGAGTCGTCGTCGCTGCCCTCTGAAGAGTCGTATTCGTATTTTCTGACGGACATCGGCGTGTTTAAGTCCTCTGTGATGCTGAACTCTGTGGTCACTACGTCCATAGAAGCCCCCCATGTTGAGAAGGAACCCGAAGCACAATGGATTTCGTCGCAGTCGATGTCGCAGTCCTCCGAGGCGCCGTATTTGTACTCTGTGACGGTTGTCAGCGCGTTTAGGTCGTCGGCGATGCCGAACTCAGCGAGAACTGGGTTCAACGGCGCCGGTGCTGAGAATAAACCCAAAGCGCAAGCCATTCCGTCGGCACTAGGAAGAGTGTTGGAAGGTTGTACGTCAGCCATGTTCCTGTCAGAGGGGAGCAGCATCTGTCCGTCGTTGAAGGAAACAGTTTGGGTAGCCATCATAGTGATGAAGGAGGCGGATTGTTGTATAAGTGGTAGTGGGCTAGTAGTGGTGAGTTGATGATCATACCTCTGGCATCTCCCCTCTATTTATGCAGCCCGCAAACGTAGGGCCTCCTTTTGCCACAGCGATAGCTTTGACATTCGGGAGAACGTGTCGAGCTCTTTGCTTTGACTTGATGGCGCACTCGCCACTCTTGCGCGTGTCTCAGGCTTTAGCGCTTAGCTTTGGCCCCTACGTTGACTTGGAGTCAAATGTCTACACTGCTCAGTGGTAGTTGCCTTTCGCTTTCGCATATAGCGTAAGGGGACCCGATCATTGCTATCTTCAGCGCGACGGTGCCCGAGTCGTAGAAATCAGAGGGTATAATCAACTGACATTTGAGCAATTCGCTATCATCAAGACGTTAGAGTTTATAGATACATGAGCGCCCTCGAAAGGAGAGATAGGCAATCCAGGATTTCTTCAACATATCAAACCGCGGATGGTTCTATAGGCGATGGTGTAGAAAGTCCACAGATCAATACCTAACATTACAGTAGTGAGCATCGAAGACTCCCGTGCGAGGGTCAATCGCCAGCGACCAGAAAATGCCCA
The DNA here is from genome assembly GCF_014466165.1 of Pleurotus ostreatus. Lineage (NCBI taxonomy): Eukaryota > Fungi > Basidiomycota > Agaricomycetes > Agaricales > Pleurotaceae > Pleurotus > Pleurotus ostreatus. The sequence goes on along the minus strand of NW_023503159.1, from coordinate 3,283,907 downwards.
TTATTTTGGCGTTGACGTTGAGACGACGAAATTCGTTGTGAAAGGGTAAACGGTGGAGGCAATCCTTAATCCTTGAGAAGACGCTTGGTCGGTGTGATGGAAGTTGTGATTCGCCATGGGCCGCATGGTGGTACCTACGAGGTCCTGAGACATGTCACAGGGACAACAAGAATGATAGACTGCTCGCAAGATCAGAAATTGCCCGGTTGCACAAAGTGGTCAGTCGACAAGGAATGTTTAAACGGTTATTTCGTGGAAAGGGGGCTCCTAGTATAATTCTCACCGTCAGAAATGCTCCGATAAGCCAATATCGTCTGTGGTTCAGGGCTCTGAAGCTTGAAGCTTGAAGGCCTGAGTACTGATTATGAGTACTAGAGTCGTCAAAAGCAAAGTCCTGTCGGCATTTTGATGTGTACTCTGCGTGAGTTATTCCAGCTCCTTTTGTCCAAAACTTTTTGACCTCATATCGCCTAGTGTTTAGCTCAGGGAACCAGTTCCGAGTGACCAGAGCCTGACCGACGTACTGGGCCCCTTGTTACAGAAACCTCGTCCGGGTTTCATAGCATGGTATCTAGATCTTGAGACATCCTCTCGCGTGCAACTTCGCTGCCGGCCACGTGAAGGATTTGCTCCAGGTTTCAAATTCTTCAAAATCTCTCATGCCTGGAAATGAGTCAGCAAGCAACACCTTCCTTCCTACCAACAATGAATAACTTCGAGCTAGACGAGGTCTGCCGGACATCTCCCCCGCCATTCGGCCATGCGATGCTAAAGTACTTTGGCTTCGACCCGAAATATGTCAATCTCAACAACGGTAAGGCGGCAAACCACCGCAAGTTCGAGATCGACTCATAGATGTGTGCCCAGGATCTTACGGGTCCGTTCCGCTGCCGGTTCACGCAGAGTGCAACAAATTAACACTGGACGTTGAACGCAATCCAGATTTCCATCATCGGTTCACTCACTACGACATGCAAGCTCAAGTCAGGCAACGAGTTGCACCACTTATCGGTGCGCGGGCGGACGAATGTGTTATCGTACCCAACGCGACTCACGGCATCAACACGGTACTTCGAAATATTGAGTGGGAGAATGGGGATATTATTATCGATTGTATTGTCATTTGCATTGATTAAGGCGTGCTCTGACCAAATTTAACAGTCAATACGACATATGGTGCTGTTTCTCGCACGGCGCAGTACCTGTCCGACAGGCCACCACATCCGTCCATCTCGACGTTAACCATCAACTTCCCCGATACTCATGCCGACATGATTTCCAAATTTCGTGCCCACGTGAAATCGGTCGTGGACTCAAAACCTCCGGGAAAGAGGGCCGTCGCGCTCATAGACGCCATTGTAGCTAACCCAGGCGTCCGCCTGCCGTGGCAGGAACTTGTCAAAATATGCAAGGAGGCAGGCGTTCTCAGCGTTATTGACGCTGCACATGCCATTGGTCAGGAGTTAAATATTAACCTGGGAGAAGCCCAACCCGATTTCTGGGTCTCCGTGCGTGGTACTCCGCGCGCTGGTCTCATCATTAGTTAAACTATTCTAGAACTGCCACAAGTGGTTGTTTTCGAAACGCGGCTGTGCCGTGTTGTATGTTCCCAGACGGTAAGTTCACGTCTTCTGCTACTGGGTGAAGATAGAAATAAAGCCAATGACGTGTATATAGGAACCAACATCTCATCAAAACCAGCATCCCGACATCCCACTCGTATGTTTCCCCGGGAAACCCACCGACCTTTATCGAACAATTCAACTGTATGTTCCTCGCTCACTTGCCGTAGTTGCAATGTTGCTTAAGCGATGAATACAGGGAATGGTACTATGGACTTTGTTCCCTTTTACAGCGTATTGCCTGGTGAGTTAATTATACGAGGGATGCGTGTTCGTCTTCATGCCTATCTACTAGCCCTTCGGTTTCGCGAATGGCTTGGCGGAGAGGACAAGATAAACGCGTATTGCCACGACCTTGCCATCGCTGGTGGCAAGCGACTTGCGGAAGTCTTAGGGACCCAAGTCCTGGATCCCGACGGGTCTCTGACCTTCAACATGGTATGTCTGAATCTGCCTTTTCAGACCTAGTCGAATCGCAACTGAACACCTGATTGATCCATCATCTTGAAGGTAAATGTCGAGATACCACTATCCGGCGAAATAAAATGGACGCCCGAGATCAAGAATCGATTCTCAGAGAAACTCCTCAAAGAGCATAACGTCTTCGCTGCGACTTTCTATCACAATGGGAAGTGGTGGGCTAGGTGCAGCGCACAGATATATAACGAGGTGGGTGTCCGAACGTCTATATTCCGCTCCTACGATGTTATGACTGACGTGAATGATGGCTTGCGTCCTCGTAGCTCAGTGACTTTGAGTTCCTCGGCACGGCTTTCTTGCAAATCTGCCCTGAGATTCAGCAAGAGTTTGGAGTGGACAGTGTGGCGACGGTATAAGGACCCCAGTACGTAAGTCTAGATGGAAATGGGATGCTAGATTTGGGTGTACGAATTGACCTCCGGTTCGCCGTTCGGGCTTCATTGTATCAACGTTGAACTCAGACATATAGGTAGCTTCGTGCTCGTCGGCGCCAACCAAAACTGCAACAATGTATGTAAAAATGAATCGGCATTTATTACCATGCAACCCCTGTGCTACAGTAGACAGGACTGAATGCCGGAACGGCCTGAAGCTCATGATCAGTGATCACCATTTATTCAAGAGGAATGCCCATTTTGTGGTCAATTAGTGCGTGCCGATTATATGAGTATATAGTTTAGTAATTTACTCGCAGGTCTAAAAGTTATCAAGATTCAGCTATTGACAACTAAGATGATGATCGACACGTACCGCGACGCTGGTTCCGCTGGGAGTGCATGTCAGGCCCGGGCAGCAGCCCTTCGGGTTGGACACCGTGCACAAGCTGCCTGCCTTGGGGCAAGGCTTGCCGTCCTCAGTGAGCGAGGAGGCGGAGGCAATGGCTGCGACAAAGGCAACGGCGAAGGCAACAGTCTGGATGAATTGCATGGTTGATGAAGACCTATAGCACGCTTCAGTTAGTTGCGAACTTTTAGACTGGTTCTCTTGTAAGCTGCTTACTGATGAAGCGAGGTGACTGATGTGAGTGCACTGGAGATCGAGTGAAGACGCGATGCTACTTTTAACTGGCGTCATTCGCACTAACGAGTGCTGTAGACAGCGATCTCAATCGACTTGCTGGCATTGTTATGTTCGAAGCGAGCAAGCACCTAGCGTTCCTGTCAAGGATTTGTGGCACGGATTACTGGAGTAGCTAAGTTCGAAACTATCACTTAAATGATAGTGGTGGCATGAACTCGTTCATACTATGGTGCCAATCGAGGCCCCTCGCAAGGATTCTAAGCATAAACGGCATAACCATCAGGCATTGGTAGACAGAGGACTCGGTAGACGCTACTGTCAGTGACAACACCATGCCAAAAGTCTCTCGGTTATTCAACCAAGGCTGCGATGTCCTCGATGTCTGGGTTGGTTTAGTGTTGTCTGTCACCGACGTTGTCCCGAAGACGCTTGAGGTCAGTAACGACAAGTGCAAAGCGCACTGGGCACAGGTGTGTTTGACGTCGTCTGTGAAATAACTTCATTTTGTAAATCAACTAGCCAAAGCTGTTCCGTCTATGTATAATGTAAATCAGTATGCCAGTATATAATGATATAACGAATTAAAGATGTCATCCATCGCATGGCAGAACAAAGGGATGAAGAGGACGCTGCATCACACCACCTCATGAGAAGTACAAGACGGTGTAGACCACACCAAGGGAAAGCAGACCCATCATGCCCAACGCGGCGCCAACGTACAAATACAACTCCCATGGGCTACCCTGTTCAGCGTGGCGCGCAACTGCATCGGGTTTGAGCCCATTGCGGATATCCTCTTCGCGTTTCTTCCTCGAGAGCGCTTGGTCCTGCGCGTCTGTGAGGTGGACAATGCGTGTGCGGGCATCGCTTTCGTTGAAGACAGGGGATGGACCGGAGCCCGCGGTGGATTGGACGATGCTGACGAAGGATGGGTAGTGGTGTTCACACCACTGCTCGATCTTTCCACAGGCGATAGAAATGCGAAGGAAGTTCGGGTCTTCAGGCACGGCTTTCGCGTGGATTCTACGTGCGTAGTCGCGGAAGAGGTACGCAACTTCTCTTGGGTTCGTAGAGCGCATGATGAGCTAGCAAATGGTAAGCTAAAGATTCGGAGGCGGCATTGTAGGGGTGTACTCACAGACGCAGCTTCAGCTTTGCGAATCTTGATGTTTCGTTGGAACATGGCTGGGTTCATGAAACAGAGCTCCAGAGTCGCCATCGCCATTGTTTGGGGTATAGCGCAGAAGTTGAAGATGCTTTGACTCTTGAGAACCCGTAGATAGTCAAGGGAATCAATAGCGTGTCGAAGGGCATCAACAACCATGCCGCTCTGCGCCCACATCGCCCGATTCTTCACGCTCTGCCCATCAGGTCCATCCCACACGTACATCTCTTTCATCTCCTTGAACCCATATTCCTTCTTCCCCCATATTTCCCTCGGCCAGAAATACCGTTGCTGCTCAACGTCTTCGCGGTAGTCACGAATGATATTTGTCTTTTGCAAGAGCAGTCCAGTCGAGTTCGACAGCTCAAGCTGGTCCTTCAACCATGGTGCTTCCTTCTTCGACGCTGAGAAGAGACCAGAAAGACCTTCGCCTACGAGACCGGCGACGTAGTGGCAATAGAGATCGTATTCTTCGATCGTCTCCAGGTAGATTGAACCGGTCGTCGCTGCTTTGTGGGCGTAGTCTGCCATTCCAGTAGCCATCTTTTCCGTGATAGAAAGAATAACAGCTCTATATCTGTACGGGGATTAAGAACCTTCGTCTGAAAAGCTACGCCTGACACCTACTCTGTTGGCAGACGGTTGACCTCCTCAATCACCGTGTCGTACTCGACAAGGAGCTGACGGTCTTTCTCGTCCGGCCCGTTTCCGTCGAATTTCCATCCAGTCGTAACAGTCTTTGCGTGAAATGAGCGTAATATTGGTTGCTTGACTTCGTCGGGTATCGTCATGTCGTCCTCAATGGTATCTAGTGCCCGTAGCACAAGGTAGAATAAGCATACCTGATACGTTGCGTTAGTCGCTACATTCCTCGACTCAAAAGCGTCCACATACAATTCTGGCCAGGTCACCTTCCAACTCCTTGACCACAGCAGAAAAACTTCGACTCGTCTTATCCAAAAATTCCCAGCAACGCCTCATCGACTTCCTATCCCATCCAGACGTCGGGTACTCTTGCATGGACGTGATATCTCGTTTTTGTTCATGGTATAAGTAAAATTGAACCAAAGTCTTGAACTCCAAAGGATGGGTCAAGAGCAGAGTGAGCATCGACGTGAACCCCATGATTGGCGGTAAGTTCTGGTGATTTTCGCGGTCAAAGGGGATTTATGGGAGTGTCAGCGCGCAAATTGGCTCAACGCTAGCCCGTTTGGAGAAGGAGATGGTGGTGGCTTAGATTTAAAGGGCTTGACCTGATTTCGCCGCCATTTGGCAAGTCGTACGATTAGGGTCACCCTTGGGAATTTATATTACGTAAACCCAAGTTTTGTGTGCGAGGAAAGCTCTAGTAGGCTCCAAAATTCATAGAGCCTGCGTCGTGCGTAAAGAAGATTCGAATGAAGAAAATACCATATTTTTTACTTGATGTAATGTTGTTTGAGGAGAGGTGGGAGACGGGGCTCACAGGAGAGCCCCTTTGTGAATAGGGGCAGGTACGCCGTGTTCCACGGATCCGCTCGGTATGTGCGAGACAGCCACATTCGAAACGATGGACTGCGAAGATGGTTCCTTTCATCATAACAAACCGGTTGCTGCGGATCCTCTAAGTGTATATCCAACCCAGGGCCATCGCCTGTACATGAAATGTTACAGATGTAGACCAGAATACGACGGGATACAAACAGATAATACATATCGAGTATCACAGTTGCGAGAAAAACATAGAGTGCGATTGTCGAGATAAATACTAGTTCCTCTTCTTTTTGGCAGCTAAAGGGGCAACATCAGACTTAGCGTTGAGAAGACGCTCCACAACTCGCTAGAGCAAGACATACCTCCACCCTTAGCTTTCGCAGAAGCCTTTCTTTTGCCCCCCGTTTCTCCATCGTCCTCGGCTTCGTCTACATCCTCGGTTTCGATGGTTTTGGACGGTGGTTTAGCTTTCGCTTTGGCCTTCGACCTGCCCTTCTTGGCTTTCCTCTGTGGATGGGGAACCATCGGCGCGCCCGGATCATCGATACATTCGGGGCAGAACCATTCTCCATCTGGTACGGACTCTAGAGGGGGATCAAGACATTTGAGGTGGTATGGTCCATCACACTTGATAACAGATTGCCATTTCGCCATAAGGTGACCACGGCTTAACGTTAGCTAACGAAAGGACAGGGGATGTGGTGAGAAAGGGGAAAAGAGCAAACCTTGTCACATTCAAGTGGAGGATCGTCATCTCCGTTATCTTTGTTACATTCGATGCAGACCTCCGGAGGCTCCACATCAATGGGGTGGCGAGGAAGGTCGGAAAGCTTCTCATTTGGCTTAGCGAGGAAGAGTGTCGTGTTTTGGCCAGCAGCGATACTAGACGGAGAAACTTAATTCGAAGAATGAAACCCGGTGAAAACATAGAACATACTCAAAGATGTCGATCCCATTCAAAGTGTTGTTTCGAGTGGGCTTCGTGGCGCTCTTTGGTTCATCCGGGCCAAGGCCTAGTTCGCCTGCGAGACATAATTAATTCAAGATGTGGGGCCGAGGAGCTGTTAACGTACCATTGCTGGCGTTCTGACCCCAGGCAATCGTCATCGTACTGCCGTCGTCGTCTGGACACAGTGCCCAATGTGTGACACCACCACATGTTGCACGGCTAATTTTACACCCCCTAGAGCGGTACTCATCATTAATCCAACACGGGTCGGGAAGGATAGAACAGGTCTCACATGATGTCTTGCATAAATCGGAAGGAGGAGTAAGGTGACCCGCTTGAACCTACACTTAGTTAGCTTCGGCCCAATCGAAACATACAGCACCCTACCATCGCCGCTGTTTTTCCACTATGCGAAAGCCATGAGTCGCGCATGGGTTTACGAAGTCCGGCGTACCTTTCCTGCCATCCAATACATTGATTGCTTATCGACGACCACCGAGTTAGACGGACCAGCCGCAACGAAAGCGCCCATAGTTGCCTCGTTCGGTCCAGCGAACTAGGAGGATGCATGTCTGAATACGAAACACCGAAAGCGAGCAGTAGAAGGGATACTTACCTGCGGAACAGGTTTCGGCTTGAGCGCATCCACTTGGTTTCCCAGTCCGAGTCGACAGTAGCCATTGTAACCCCAGACGTAAACAGCACTATGAGCAGGTCAATAGGGCGTCCATCACAAACAAGGAGTACCTACCCCTTCGAGTCAAGTGCGATGGTATGCTGCTGGCCACTGGATATCTGCACAATCTCCTTCCCCAATAGTTCCTTGATCACAACTTATCGAATGGACGTGTCAGTATTGACGGTGCGCGGAGGAAGTAGAATGAATGCCCACTTGGATCGGAGTGCACATCAAACACCGTCTTGTTCCCAGTCATGATTCGTTCCCCTGTAGTCCCATTTCCAAGCTGACCCTTCTCGGCACTTCCAAACGCGAAAACTACGGATTTTCCGTTCGTAAAGCCCAGCAGTGGTTGCAGCACAATGTATACATACCTTTGCCCGATTTCGCCAATGCAATGGAGAAGTTGATGCCCGCCGAAGCTTGTACTATCTGCTCCCCTGCGGGGAATCCACTCACCAACTTGAATGCCTGAATTTCGGGACATGGAGTCTGCCCGCACTGGTAAATGCAGCGGCGTCTACTTGAATTCGTTGAGACTTGTGCATTGCACTCACCTGCCCAACGTTGTTTGCGCCTGCGCTCCAAACTTGACCTTCGCTTCCCACCAGCAACGTATGGTTCCTGCCACATGCAGCGTGGACAAACTTGGTCTCCTTCGTACCGCCCAGTTCACTCGCCTTCACTCGCCGCGGCGCGCTCTCCGACACCGCGTCCACCCCCGTGACGCCCAACGCTGAGAACCCATTTCTCCCAAACAACCACGCATCACCTTCAGTGTCCAAAACTACACAATGACAACCACAGCACGAGGTGTGAACCGAAACTGCCTTCACGTTGCTTAATGATCGAAGTATATGAGGTTCGAGAAGGTCTGGTTTCCTGTTCCAAATTGCATCTCAGGATATTGAGCAACGGCGGGTACAGCGCCAGAGACCTACGCTTGTTCGGTATCGCCCTTTCCGGCTGCCTTGCGACCTAATTTTGACCTGACAGGACCTCAGCCACTGGGTTGGTTCGACGGTTGCATTTGAACTTTACCCACCAATCGGTGCCCCCACAAATCAGGACTTGGGAATCATATCAGCATATTTCAGAGCAGATATTGCATGGGCGCGTAGTCACCTCGACCCCACTCGGGTTCATTGGACGCTGTTGCAGACTCGTCGGTCATTGGAATTCAGCTGGCCGGAACAAAGGAGGGAATTGCCGCTCATGCTCGGCCGCCGATCCCTTCTTCCATCACAAAGACAAGTGGCGCCCCTAAATCTCGACAAAAATCTTAATATTCACTTGGTACCATGGAGGACACAAGAGCTATGGCAGACATGATCTACATTGACCGTCCTACGCACCATTCCCTGGGGTTTCCTCACTGCCCTTCAAGTTTTACACGCTATAAATTTTGGTGTAATAAACTACCGAAATAAATCATAATGTAGGCTCCGTCGACCCCAGGCAGGCACTCATGGTACGTTTGTACCATCTCGCGAACCTGCTCTGCTAATCCACTGAATGTTGATTAGGTATTAGAATTAAGCAGCGTGACGGCAGATTCATTGGTCGAGAAGGTCAAGGACACAAGAGAATGGGATGGTTCTAGACCCATCATTCTAGTTTGGGAATTCGCTAAGAACTTCGGAAGTCCGGGGAGAACAAGTGGGTCTTATAGTGATCCCATACTAAGACTCCAAAGATTTTGCAGCGGCCACGGGGTAGGCTCGAAACCAGCGTTCTAGGAGTAGGGCAATACTACTTAGGGAGTATCAATATCCCACTTTTGAATCCCCGAGACCCCACTCTGCCGCCTCCCTCATATGAATCGTAAGTTACGAAGTATCGCATAGGGTACCCTTAGGCGACCGGACACGAATCTAGGCACGCGGCCTCAAACTTTAGGTTTACTTCCAAGTTCTAGGAGCCGCTGGTAGGTGAGCATCGTCGTGATTTACAATTCAATATTCCGTGCGGATGATTCTCATTACTAGTAGTCATCAGCACACATTTGAATCGCCAGACTTGCACATGAAGATGACCCCACTGAAGAAGAATTTTGATTTTGAAAAGAGACAAAAACATTCTGTCGTTTTCACTGTTGTGGCCGTGGTCTTCATCCGCCTGGATCGATTTGATTGGCTCTATCGTATTTTTCCTCCCCCAATTCAAGCGTCCTATTGATCGGAGATTACCAGAAGAGCTCATCTCCAGAGTCGGCTGCATCGTTCTCAAGGTTGCGAGCATCGTCGTCTTGCTCTGACTCTGGCTTTCTTTTATTATAAATAGCTCGGATTTACCACCAAGTCCATCCTAAGCCTTGAAATTCGGAGGAGCGTACTTACTGGACGTCTGAACCGGCACTAGGGTGCCGCTGCGGCTGATCAAGAGTCTTGAGGCGTAAATAACGGCTTCTTGCTGCCATTCACCTTTGGAGATAAGTGTGAAGGGGTATAGTACTGCGCAACATTGATCATTTCGATGGAAAACCAACACCAAGCGCCCTGCACCACGTGAAGGTCTAAGTTCCTCTCATGATACTCATTTCTGACTCACAGCTCCGGAGCGTATAGATATATGAGGCGGGTAAGCACTTCAGCTACTTCCTTCGTACCATCAATGAGCAGTTTCGAGCTAGATGAGGTCTGCAAGACCCTGCCTCCACCCTTCGGGCATCCGATGTTAAAGTATTTTGGTTTCGACCCGCAATATGTGAATCTCAACAATGGTGCGCCAGTAGTATTCGCGCCTCCACTGTCGGATCCACTCACGGAGCCTTTCTAGGTTCTTTTGGGTCAGTTCCAATCCCAGTGCAAGCAGAATGCGATAGAGTGGCGCGCGAGATTGAGCGCAATCCAGATCTCTTCCATCGTTTTACGCACTACAATATCCAGGCTCAAGTCAGAGAGCTCATCGCACCATTAATTGGTGCCCAAGCGGACGAATGTGTTATCGTTCCCAATGCAACCCTCGGAGTGAACACGGTGCTTCGAAATATCGAATGGGAGAGGGGCGATATCATCATTGAGTGTAGGTTTACGGCATCGATCATTGAATACGCCTCTGATCAACCTTATAGTCAATACAACGTACGATGGTGTCTCTCGTGCAGTACAATACCTCGCAGACACACCGCCTCATCCATCTGTATCCGCCCTGGCCATCACCTACCCCACCACCCATGCAGACATAATCTCGACATTCCGTGCGCACGTCAAGTCGGTCGTGGCCTCGAAGCCTCCTGGAAAGAAAGTCGTCGCGCTCATCGATAGCATCGTATCCAATCCGGGAGTCCTTCAGCCTTGGCAGGAGCTCGTAAAAGTCTGCAGGGCGGCAGGCGTTATAAGCATTGTTGACGCTGCACATTCCATCGGCCATGAGTTGAATATCAACCTCGGAAGATCGCAACCTGACTTTTGGATTTCCGTATGTCAAATTATCATCCCCTTGAAGGCATTACTGAACGGTAGCATAGAATTGCCACAAATGGCTATTTACACAACGTGGCTGCGCTGTGCTTTATGTTCCTAAGCGGTGAGGTTTATTGCAATGGATATTACTTGTCGCTAGATTGCTTCATCTATCATTCAGGAACCAGCATCTCATCAGATCGAGCATCCCAACACCCCACGCGTATGCTTCACCAGGCAGCCCACCAGCCTTCATAGAACAATTTGACTGTATGTACCTCTTCATTCGACGTAACGTAGGAACGACTGTACGGAACGCTGGCGACAGGGAACGGCACTGCGGACTTCGTACCATTCTACAGTGTTGTGCACGGTGCGTTATTTGTCTGAAGTTGATTTATGCATTCACGTCTGTATAATAGCCCTTCGGTTCCGCTCATGGCTAGGAGGCGAGGAGAAGATTAACGATTATTGCCACGGGTTAGCCATCGCGGGTGGGAAGCGGCTAGCCAAAGTCCTAGGAACGCGAGTCATGGATCCAGACGGCTCTCTTACCTTGAATATGGTACGTCACGCCGCTTCCCCAAGTCACCTCAAGGCAGAATACTCTTAACTTCTCTTCCTCTCAAGGTGAACGTCGAACTACCGTTGTCTGGATCGATTCAATGGACTCGTGAACTTGATATCAAGATGCAAGAGAAACTGCTCAAAGACTATAACGTCTACGCGGCGCATTTCTACCACAATGGGAGATGGTGGGCTAGGTGCAGCGCACAGGTATATAACGAGGTCTGTTTATAACTTTGTTGTTAATTCGAGGGGATCCCCACTGACCCTCTGCATCGGGTTTATTAGCTCAGTGACTTCGAAGTCTTGGGACAGGCGTTCCTCCGACTTTGTGCTGATATACAGCAAGAGTTTAGAGTGGTGAAGGCGGCGAAACTATGAGATCATGGGTACAATAAGGCAAGGTGTACAGATGTCAACAGTCACTTCATAACCTCTTGAAATCCGTGTCGTTAAGGCAGATAAGTGGCATCCCTCGTTTGTCAGGAACGGTGACTGGTTTGTCGTCGCTGCTTGCGTCTGAGCCTAGTGCCAGTCACGAACGCCATTTGACTAGTAGTTACACCGGCAATGGACTGAGTGGATCCATACTAAGTTCATTGTAAGTCAACCTATTGAATTTACCTCGCATGAATGTAACACATTGCTATCTAAAATCAAAAGCACGATGACTACGCTAGCGGCTCGCAGGGCGCAACTTTGAAACGTCAGCATTCCAACCACGAAGTCTAAATATCTGCAGTATAGACATAGGACATGGCGCGACGACTCCATGACCCCTAGGTGGCCCCCAAGAAAATGATTAGGCGAAATTCGACTTGCTTTTTGAGCAAGGTAATACTAGCATTATCAGGATCATAAATTGTCCAGGAACTCTAAACTTCTATGAAGCAGCAGGTTTTGATGTAGACCTCGCCATTTTCTGCGATCCACGCTTCCCAGATGGCTTCTTCGGCTTCCCATCTTTATTGCGATTCCGCTTGGGCACCGAAGGTCCCTCCGACTGGACCTTCATCCGCTGCTCTTCTTCCGCCCACCACCTCAGGAAATCCTCCTCCACGCGCCGTTCTTCCTCCTCCTGCTGTATAGTAACCAGCGAGCGCCGTTCTTTCGCCACCGGTCTCGCGTTGTCAATTTCCAGCTGCTGGATCGCGACGAGCGTCATGCCAGATGCTGGCAAAGGAGCCTGCGGAGCCGGGGACGACCAGGCCTTGCCCGACCTAAACACACAGTCACAGTTTTGCATCAGTAACAAAGAGAAGCACCAGTAGCAGACACGTACGAGACTCGGCGCGGCGTAGGAGTGGATGGCGTCGGTTGGCGCGTTGGCGCAAACACGGGTCCGAGACCAGAAGCAGACGGCGAATTGTGCGTCGTACTACGTCTAGGCGAGGCGTCGGGTTTGCTTGGAGCTGCGCCTAGAGCGGGAAAAGACGCGATACTCGTATTTGATGGCCCCGGAGCCGGGAGGTTAGTAGGTACGCCCCGAGGCAAAGGGACGCTATCACGTTGCGGTGTTCGCTGCGCGGATTTCGGGGTGCTGACGGGTAACTGAGGAGCCCGACTGCTACTCCCCACGTTGGCTTCCTCGGCCATAAGCGCCTTCATATCAACACTATCACCATCGTGCTATTAGCACAAATGCGGGTTCGGCAGAACTAGTACACACCGAGGCACGGAACGGGCTTTCCACACAGGCGTCGACGGTCCACTTGGTTTAACCGGCTCCTCCGCCTCATCCATCGAGAAAATATCATCAACCTGCGCTGGCGTACAATGCTGGGGCGGCACACTCAAAATGTTAGACGAACTCGGCGTCCGCGAGAGCGGCGGAAGCTTCGTCGGGATCGGAGGGGACAACTTCGCCGACGCACGACGAGTGATTACCCGATTCGGGTTCGCATTCCTGGCGATGATCGGGACAGGGATATCCTGGAGCGCCAGCCAGTCCTTGTACTCCTTCATAGCATTATCAACGAGGGTCCCGGATTTCGTGATGGGGAGCTTCTCCGCCTGCTTGATGCGGATGAACTGACCCAACTGCTGCACGAGATCAGGCGACAGCCCATCCAGCACCCCGCCCTCCAGTAGCGTCTCCATATTGACCGCCATGTACTCCTGTATACTCGAAATCAACGGCAGAGAATGGTAGTATGTCGCGTCGTTCAAAATATAACACGCGTTCGTAATGTTGGCGAACTTGAGGATGACCGAAGAACAAATAAGCACGAGCCGATCGAGCAGGAGTTCATTCTACAAACGAAAGGTAAAAACAACGTAAGCGCGGGTGATTCGACGAGATACGATGATCTTGATCTTACTGCGGCACCCATGACCTCGTACATGAGATCGAGGAGTTCATCTGGCGATTGGATACTAGCTACGAGATCGTATTAAGGTTAGATTGCGTCCGTGTTGCAAACGCAAATGGTGCTCACCCATGACAGCGAACATCTCCTCATCCGCACCGCAGCACAAGTACCTGACCACGAACTGCATCGCGCGCCACGTCAAATGCCTGAGATTAACCTCTATCACCCCGTCCCCGCTCCACCGCCGCGCAGTCCAATCCTCCTCGCCGAACATACTCGCGAAGAACGGCGATCTCGCGCGCATGATCGCAGAGTGGCACCACACGCTCCTGTCGCCCAGCAGCAAGACCACATCCGGGGCCAGCGGGGACGACCTGCGGGACCACTTGCCTGAGCGGACAGAAGGAAACGCCTGCGCGTCTTCGTGCAGCGCGGTGAGATCGTTGCAGAGGGAGGGCGCGGGGTCGCGTTTAGCGGGTGATTCGAGGGCCACAGAGAGATGTGGCAGCTCGAGGAGCTTAGCGAGCCCTTGCAGATCGGCTTTGATGCGGGTGGGCGGGCAAGGTACGTGGCCCGAGGACGATCGAAGAGTAGATGCTAACCGGCTGTCCCAGATGGGTACGAGCTGGTCAGAGTAAATATACACCAGCAAGATGAGCACAGCGAGTGGATGACAGCCTTCGAACTGGAGTGCGTTTATAACATTCCCCGATGCGGCTTTATCAGCAGCCTTGAAAGACCCAAAGCGTATGACAACGCCTGTGTCCTTGAGGGTCAGAATGCCAGGCGTCGAAAGAATTCTCAGAAGCGGGCGCGAGCGAGCTGCGAGGATGACCCTATGAGCGGTAGTCATGAATGACGGCGTAGAAGGCTTCTTGGACGGTGCCACGTGAAGGACAAGGTCAGCGCCATGGTCGACATCAATCTTGAGCGGACGCGCAGGCCTCTCCGACGCGACACACGCCTCGAGATAAACACAAAGCCCCTCCAACTCCTCCCTATCACCCAGAATCGCAGCGTCGTCCTCCCCATAGTCCTCCCCCCGCCCATCCTCCACCTCGTCCGCTCGCCAAACCCGTGCCTCATCTCTTCCTCTTCCCCTTTCCCGTTCTCGGATGCTCAATGTGTTCGGCTCAGCGACTGGTACCTCGCTCGGGAAAATGCTCCTCAAGTCCTGCTCCATCCTATTTCCTTCCACAGATATCCGCCTCGGCTGGAACTCCATGCGCAGCGCGCCAAAGGCGCCGGTACTGTTCGCGCATACCCGGACGACGCGTTGCAGGTGCGACACGCGCTGGAACTTGAATGGCTTATTGCCCCCCGCGCCCTGAGCACCCGCAGCAGAGGAGGCTTTGAACTGCGCAGACCGCGTGCGCAGATAGACGTGCCCCGACTCGGTACACACGATAAGGGATCCGTCAGAGCCGAGCGCTACATCCTAATAGCGAGCCATGATCAGTCCTCTATTTGCCAACAAATGAACATTGTCATTACTTGCCTTTACAGCACTGAACTGCTTCCTGAGCGCCCACACTCGCTGGGGCTTGACACTCGTCCGCCCACTGCCATCCGAGCTTGGGCTATTGAAGGAAAACATGAAGACTTCGCCGTTCGCGGACAGTGCAGCGAAATTATCTTCGCAGCAGGTGACCTTGTGAATATCTGCGTTTGTCGCAGCCTGCGGCGGTCGGTACGGGTATATCTGCGCGGGGAAGGCATGGGGAGGAAAGCTATAATCAAAACAGGTTTGTCAATGGGAAATACATATATATGTAAGCATGAATGGGCAGACCTAAGCTTGCTGCAGATGTCGTTGTGGATGTAGTACACATTGCACGTCCCGTTGTCCATCTTCAGCAGGCAGACCATGGCATTGTCCTGCACATCAATCAGACAAGCTCGCGCGGAAGCCAGAGAATCGACGAACTGATAACGCGATGTCTTCAGCAGGGTACGGGAGCTTCGTGACGACCCTCGGGTGCACTTGCACTGGCTGAGCGGCCTTGTCATATCCTGCGCCAGCATTAGCTCCACTAACCTTACTATCCCGCACGCTGCGATGCTACTCACCAAGTTGGCCGTTATTCGTGCCCCAGGTGAAGACCTCCTTCGACGTCCAACATGCAGAGGCGGTCTTGCAGGCGGCCACACCGAGCACGTACGCCTTCTTCAAGGAACCGGGGATCTTCCTCGGCGTAGCTTGGATCGGTTCATCTTTCCGCGCGAACCCAGACATATCCGAGCCCGAAGGCGGGTCGATGACATACCCTAATTGAGCAAACCGATTCAGCCCCCAGCTAAGAACCTCCCCAGTGTTCGTCAGCGCAAGGGTGTGGTCCTGACCCAGTGCGACAGACACGATGGTGAACGGGTTGAGCTCCGTCAATGGCTTCATAGAATACTGCTGCGCCGGCTGTCCTGGCCCAAGCCTTGGCCCGCCGTCAATACACAACCCCGTGTCACTGCGAGGAACACACATACCGGCCACCGCTGCCAAACCCACACAGCCGCAGATTGCCTTTGCTCTCAGCCGTCACGATCACTGGCACACACGTGAGCACGCGTTCCAGAAACGTTCGTGCTGCGCCTCACCGGTGTGCAGCCTCGACATCCCTATCTGACGCACGTGTATCGGAGCAAAGCGCGTTTCGAGGGGAAGCTCGACGCTGACAGCGTCCTTGGGGTGGATGACCGCCTGGTCCGGCGACGCGCGGTCATTGCTGTCCCCTTGGCCCAACGTGGCGTTTCGGTTGGTGCCCCAGGTATACAGCTCTGCGCGGGGTGCGTCGAATAGTGGCTTCGTGTATTCCACCGTGGAATTGTAGACATCGAAGGCCGTGTAACCTTCGAAATCCTTCACATGGACGTCTATATCCTGCCGACGCAAGAGAAACAATCTAGCGAGAGTGACAGTCAGCGAACGCCGACTGCAACAGAAACGCAGGCGTACGCAGCAGTGAGATTCCCGTTATACAACGCTCGATGCAAGGGTGTCCAATGGCTCTCCAGGTCGCATATGTTGACGTTGATGGCAGGGTGAGCGAGCAGCGCTCGGAGGTAAGGGAGGTCTGAATGGTCTGTATTCGCGCACACATGATGGAGCACGGTCATCCCAAGCCAATCGCGCGCGTTCACGTCGCACACCGGCGCGGCTGCCAAAGGACTAGGCTTACTCCACGACCGGCCCCCGCTGCTGCTGAGGGCGCCCTGAGATGCCTTAGTAGAGTCAGAGCTTGCATCGATGAGGCGCTGGAATGCCTGCTGGTTTCGGAGGTGGTAGTACGCATGAAGCTGGGTCATGTACAGGGATTCGGGCTGGGCCGCGCAACCAGGAGGCAGGTGGTCTGCCTTCGAGATTGCAACCGTTCCGAGGTCGCTATACGCCTGATTCGAGTTCACTGAGTGGTGGTACAGAAGTCCTGGCCAAAATAAAGATAATTTACAGGAGAAGGTGATGGTACAGGTCTAAGTTTGACGATAAGACTCAGAAGAGTCACACATATGTGATGCTGCCAAAAGCGGACGACAGTCCGACTGCCGGCCCGGCTGTCTCCCGAGTCCTAGACTGTGCAGCCGAATCGATTTCTTTTCTTCTTCTGACCATGATACATCACGGACTTAGGGCAAAGCCGACTCTGTATCGCATCTAACAGAGTAAACCCAGAATATCCATCATCAAAGCTCAACTACGTGCACGTTCTGTGTCGGATGCGACATCTCCGGCGCAGCTTGATGCGAAAGACATGAAACATCTCCAACTTCAGCGCCAATACGACGCGTTACATAAATCCCTCATCCTTTGGTGGTTGGCGGTGCAGGAACTATGTCTACGCAGCGTTCGCCTTACTCTACGCCATGGGCTAGGATGTGCAGTCCGTTGATCGCAGTTCAGCTTATGTCTTATAAATGGAGTGAGAGTGAATCTTTTCACTGCACAGAACTACCATGCATTTCGTCCTACTCGCAACCTTATACTCGTGCTTTATCTTCGCTTCTCCTCTGGTCACTGTTCTCGCGCAATCCCCACCGCCTGGGAGCCCCGTGCTTACGCCAGAAATCGACGCGTTCATCAACGGCTTATTATCCGATTGGAATTCCCCTGGTGGTCTCTCGGTCGCTGTAGTCAGGAAGGCTGACAACGGCACTTGGAACGTCGAAACCAAAGGGTATGGGTTGGCGAAAGCTGACGGGACCAATGTCTCGGAGCGCACGCTTTTCTCCATCGGCTCGAATTCCAAGGTATGCCCATAGGCGTCTTTGAGTGCCGCTTAACTGACTTACGAACCGTTGCAGCTGTTCACTGCTTTAGCTACAGGACTACTAATCGCTAACCAATCCCTCGAGCCACCCATCTCATGGGATACCAAGATTAAGAACATCATTCCAGGATGGGGTCTTACGGATCCAGTTGCTAGCGAAGAAGCGACCATCATCGATTTAATGAGTCATCGTACTGGCATGCCTCGTCACGACTTCGTAGCTTCACTAGCGGCCAACATGACAGACGTTGTAAGTTGAAACTACACCTTTATTCGCCTACAATCCGTGCTGACCACTATATCAGATCCAGAAGTTCCACTTCCTCAAGCCTTCGGCAGAGTTTCGACAGACGTTCCAATACACAAACATCATGTATACCCTCCTCTCATACATCCCGACCTCTATCCTCCCCTCCAAACCTTCGTTTACTCGTTACGTCGGAGCGAACATATTCGAGCCCCTTGGAATGAGCTCCACGACATATTCATTTAATGTGGCGCACGCAACGGGGAATCTCGCGGACGGTTTCAAAAAACAGCAACTCAACTCATCGGCTTCCCCCTTCGATGCTGGAATTCCTAGAGCCCTACCTTTCTGGGCGCAAGTAGGCGGAGAGGATGGGAACTGTCAGTAGTCTTGTCCTGCTTCATCCGCTGTCCCTGCGCAATTCGCTCACTATTGATCAACAGCGGGATCTGGACCTGGAGGCATTATTAGCAACGCTGTCGATATGGTAGGCACTTCCTGATAAATATTTGCGAGCACTCGCGCTAACCTGTCTTCTAATCAGGCGTTGTGGCTTCAAGTCCTTCTCTCAGACGGCCAGCACCCCGTCACTAGAGAATCGGTCATACCCGCCGAGGTGATACAAACAGTATCGTCAGGTGTAACTATATTCACTCCTTCAGCGTACGTTCCCTCCGCGGGCTTTGTGTTTATTGGCTGACGGGTATCTAGCCAACAACCGTTTTTATCTCCTGTCGTTTATGGAGGTGGTCAATTTCAAAGCACGTACAGAGGACACGGTGCGATTCTCCCGAAGTCGAATGCAGTAACACTGGCTGACATTCTTTCACTCTAGTTGTCGTAGAGGTTAGTTCCACTTGAGTTATCCCATAAAGCAATGCTAATCACGGTACCTCAGCACGATGGCAATGTCCCAGGTACTTTCTTGTTCCCGCCCTAAGCGAATAACATCATTGATCACGACATCACTAGGCTTTAATTCGTTCCTTTCTCGTTTCCCCTTCGACGGAGTCGGCATTGCCGTGCTGACCAACGACGACCAACTTGGCTCTTCCATCAGTCTCGCCATTAAATACCGTCTAGCAGATCAGGCGCTAGGGTTGTCCCCTCTTGACTCCAAGACCATGTAGGAACTTGAATTTCATCGCCTTCCGTATCTCATTGGTGTTGGCATAGTGTTGGCGATTCCCTCATCACGGCATTCCAGTCTTCACCCCCTCCCGCACAACGTCCTGAAAACGCCACGCTCCCGCCCAATGGCGTAGAGAATATAGTGGGTGTGTATGACGATCCGGCGTATGGTCGCATCGAGCTTTGCTTAGCCTCTGCCCCTACCACAACGATTGTGAACTCCCCCGCCTGCGAAGTGTTGTTGTCTAATATCACCACCGTCCTCCCTGGTACGGTAGACCTGAACAGCACCATTCCAACCTTGCTGGCGAAATGGGATCGACCATTCGGCGCGTATGTTCGTCTGACGCATCTTGATCAAAGCGTCTTCGGGTTGTCCATCTTCAACAGTTATGTGAGTAGAAGGACCCTGTTTGGGAGCCCACGAAACACGTTGCTGACCGGGGCTTTTGCTACTAGCCCACGGGGAATATTACGGCTCCGTTTTGGACATCTCCCGTCGTTGTCTCTGGCCCGATAGCTGAGTTCGTGCTGGACAATGGCACACTTGGGTTTGGGATGGTTGGCGTTTGGGGGTCTGGGGATGGTGTGCCTGAGCCAGTGGGCAGCACCGTCAGAGAGCGGACGGAAGTCTGGTTCACGAAAATGTAGTGTTCGCACTGAAGGACACTGATCGAAATTTTACTTACAACCATGGTTTTACATTGCACGCATGTAATACCGTCTAAACTGCGAGCCAGACAGGACCTGCTTCGGTCATTGCACGGTTAATTGTGGCTTTCTGATCGTGGGAACTTGCAAATCTCTTCGATATTTTTCCAAGTTTGTCAACCACAGGTCATGGATTCTACGTTGTCGCCTCCGCCTCGCCTGCACGCGCTCTCGTCAACACCGATCTCGTCGAAAGCTGCCAGGGCGCAGATAGAGAGCTTCTTGGAGGACTATCAGGCTCGCAGCATCGGTGCCAAAGCTGCTGATACCGCTCTTGTCGTACAACTCGACAAATTGAGCACGGCACTTTACGAGGAGCGACAACGGAAGAGATCAGAGAAATCTGCTTAATGTCAGTGCCAGTGAGTGTAGCACGACTCCTGTCATCGTTGCTGACTTCATTTTTTCTCAATAGGACGGTGAGACGAGGTGATCGGCAGCGCGCACTGCTTCAGTCGGCCTCGTGCAGAGTCGTGTTTTTGCTTTACGCTTTTTGGATTTTTACGCCGGCTGCGCAGCTCCTTGCTATTGCTCCCACTTCCCTCGCTCCCCTTCGCTTGATCCGCCTTACTTCGATCCCTACGTCGTGTCCATACATACAGACGAGGCCCAGAGTATAATGTACATCGACCGGTATATTGCGAGTCCCAAGCTTGGGTTGTCCATTTCCACTATACACTAGGCTGCTTTGGTGTAGATCGATATTGATCCGGGCCTTGCCTTCTCTTGCCCTCCGTCGACAGATGCTGCCAAGTTCTAAGGGCCACTTGCAGCATGATATCGTGAGTCAGCGACAGATGGGCTGTTCTTATCAATTCGAGCGCCACAGCACCGACGGACCTGTCGACACAGTCGGATTGCAAGTGCCGTCGGCCGTTGAATCGCCTGTTAGTGTCCCTAGACACGAGGCATAAGTGCCAGACTGCCAGTACAGCGTTGCGCCGCTGTCCTCATCACAAAGAAACATAACAAGCATCGGTGAGGTGTTTTCATTCCTGTGCAATGTGCTCATTAATCGAGATATTCATCGAGATAACTATGTACCCTAATAGGCAGATCGTCAACTCCGTCCCCAAGCACCAGTCCTAGCGTTCAAGGCCTCGAACTGACGATTCAGGCAGTCGCCCGCGCACGTTGCGGATATCAGACTGCAACTCGTAGTCGGGATATCGGAGGTACGGCGCTACGTGGAGCCACCCTGTATTGCGATACGGCAGTAGCTCTTCGTACGAGAACTCGTGAGGGGGCGCATCGTCGTCTGAGGCCGATTCGTCGTCGCCAATGTTATCGACGGGTTCCTCTGCGTGCATGCCATTAGATGAGCCGTCATCATCGTAGTCCTCGTCTTCGCTCGAGCTGCTAGACCCTGCGTCACTGCAAACTTCGTCAATGCTTCCGTTCGTGATCATGCGCCGTCCAAAGAACTCATGGTTGTCCAAGTCTTCATAACTCGGATACCGAGGTAAATCTCTTCGAGCTCGATCTGGCTTCGCTGTAGCGTCCGAGTCATATTCGCTACAAATCGCCAGTGAGTCCTCGTTATCCATCCTAGTTGGTATGAGGTCCGGTGTGAAGTCCTTGGTCAGCCTTAGAGGGTCTTCGTAAGCTATCTTCGTGGTGGCATCAGAGTCCGCGTCGCTTTGCAAGTCGTCTGCTACAGGATCTTGAGAATCACCTCGAAAATTATCAACCAGCGCGTCTAATCCCTTCCCGACTGGCCCACGTATTAACCTGGCCCCATTCAAGTCGCTCGCTTCGGTATAACGTAGTTTCCTCCTGCCGCCACTCGATTTGTCAGTCGTTGTCGAATCAAGCCTCGGAGACTCGAGTTGCCGCCCGTGCCCGACCTGCAGATGCGCTTGTACTTCTCGAGCCGGTACGATGACGGGATCCTCGGTTCGTCCTCTCAATCCTGCTGTTTCCGAATTATCCATGACTGCAGCGTCGTCCGGAGCAGCCTGCAAATCGTATGGTGTACCCCATTTGTTTAGTCCCCTCGTCATGAATGCTATGTCTTCCGTATTTGGTTTGCATACGAGCCACAGTTGCCAAGTCCCATTCAAGTAGTAGACTGTTGTATATGCATGGAGCTGATACCCGTCGACGCCATTGAACTTGTAGACGGGTTGTACCAGTGCCGTCCCAAATGGTTGCTGCCCGTACGCAAGACACTCTTGTAATCCTTGAACCGGTATATCCTTGGGTTGCCCTAGTCGTGAGTGCTTTTTCGGTAATACGTTCAAGGTCCTCCCCATGAGTGTAGTGTCGTGTTTGCTCGGCTTGCATGGCCGCCCTTCAGAGTCAACCATGGTGGAACTATCATGTTTGTCCTCTTTGGTGTCATTGGATTTAGAAACACTCCTTACAGTCCGAGCCGTCGTTGGCAAGTTGACAAAAGGGCGTTGAGGTTGCCAGGGGGTGAAGGACATGTTCTGAGCTTGCGTTCTGAGAACTGAGTGGGGTGGGTGTGATGGTTACAATTTGAGGTGTATATTGTACCAGCCACATTGTCCTTTTATTTTTCGTGCACGAGCCTCTAGAATTATGGGTGGCCAGTGGCAAGAATTTGTGATACCGGGCCACCCCCTGTGTCAACCGGTCGCGTGCCACGACGCGCCCAATTTCCAAAACAGTACTATGATGAGCGCTTCGACTATCTACTCTCCTGGGGACATCCATTTGCTCAAGTAGGTCTCCATATGGCTTTTGATACCAAGTATCGTCGTCTCATGGCTCATCTAGGGTATATTGGTTGTGGACGCTTCTTATCATGGGTATCCTGTCCGTCCCATTGAACCGTTTCGACGAGGCGCAGCTTGTGTTGGAATCGCCCCTCCCCGATGGCCATCGGCCAGCAAGCCTTCCTGTCCAGAACCCAACCAAGTCATTCTGGATTGACACTTCGGGTGCCAATCCCCTAGCCAAGGAGGGCAGCGCAGGCGATCTGACTCCCGACGCCGATGTCTGCATTATAGGCTCTGGCATAACCGGCGTCTCAGCTGCCTACCATTTGGCGAAGGCGACAAATGCATCGGATAGTAATTCCGGTTTGAAGGTCGTCATCTTGGAGGCACGCGACTTCTGTGAGACCCTCTAGTACACTTACGATATGTCTTCATTAGATTGCTTACTATGATGACAGGTTCTGGAGCGACAGGTCATACAATTACTTAACTTAGGTAATGCTTCGCGGGAGACTGATTGATCTCAAACGCAGGAAGAAACGGTGGACACTTGACACCGGCAGCCTTCCTTGACTTCACTCTGGCTCAGGCTGCTCACGGAACCGATGAGGCCATTCGTTCACTCGGTCTTGAACAGTACACGGTGGCGGAGATCGTGAAGATTCTAGAAGAGAAAGATGTGGCTGAAGCCGTTGACTTGGTTGCGGGTGGCCATACGACGATGTTATTTACGGATGCAGAGCTGGAACAGGCTAAACGCGATTTCGAAGCGGCAAAGAATGCCGGTGTCGACTTGAGCGATGTTGAATGGATATCTCGGGAGGAAATGGAGACAGTGAGCCTTAATTTACTAGCGCAATGCGGACGGCAGGACTGACCATGCGGACGCCCTAGCGGTTTGGTGCTTCCTTCCCGGGATTCCACTTCCCAAGCTATAACCTCTGGCCCCTCAAGCTCGTCACTGAACTATATCGCAAAGCATCAAAGCTTACCTCTCTCCACCTTCACACGAATACGCCTGTTGAGAAGATCACCTCGATCCCAGCGAATGGATCTCGGGCATTTCGTCGATGGTCACTTCATACCGGACGGGGAAAGGTGGCTTGTTCATATGTGATCCACGCCACCAATGCATACGCTAGTCACCTTCTTCCGCACATGAGTGGCCCTGAAGGCATTGTGCCGACTCGGGGGCAAATTGTGGCCATTCGTGCAGACGCGCCGAGTTCCAAACTTTCAAAGGCCTCGTGGGATGGAAATGAAGGGTTCGAATACTGGTTCCCGAGACCGGTATCCAGCGCTGACGAAACCCCATTGGTTATCCTCGGCGGTGGGCGAGAAGCCGGATCAAAGTTTGAGTATTACGAAACCGACGACTCCAGTGTAAACGAAGCCGTCGGCCAGGCTCTCAGGGGGTTTCTCCCCAGTGTGTTCCCTAAGCTGTATACTCGAGGCAAAGACCCTGAGATGGAATGGGTACGTCAAAGAGGTTAATATACGGATACATCTGTCTGACACAACCTCGGACAGACGGGAATCATGGGCTATACAAGCATGCGCGATCCCTTCGTGAGTACATTCAGCATGTCAGTTAGTCGCACTTGCTCACAGCAATTAGGTTGGACCTGTATTAAGACCAGGCGGAAACAATGATGAATTCGAGGGACAGTATATCGCAGCAGGGTATACTGGCCACGGCATGCCTCGTGCCTTCGCCTGGTATGCTTTCACGTCCGTAATATGTGACGACATACTGATATAGTGGTTTATCGCTGTCGACTATTTTGCGGTGCACTTAGTGCGGAAGCCGTTTCGCAGATGGTTATGGCAAAAGTCATGGGAAATGAATGGGTTCGGCCAAATTGGTTCCCTGAACGGTACTTGACATGGAAGAGATATATCACCTCGAAATAGCAAATTTGATGGAGGGCAGTATAAATGCAACTAAAACATGTTACCTACACGAGTGAGTCCTCTGTTGCTATTCGGCAGGGCCCAAATCGCCACCAGACCGATGAACTTGGAGGCACAAACAATCAGATAACCGTTGAAATCCACAGTGCAGAACAAGTTCAGCTCCACACGAGCTGCCATCATTCAAGCATGGAATCCTTCTTCGTCTTTAGTAGCTGCCTTCGCCAGTTGGGCTTCTCTCCATGATAGAAGCACCAGAGGATCTAAGAGATGATATGCTGTCAGCATTCGGGCAACTCCCTCCGCTATGCGAAACATATCCTCGTGTTGCGGAGTGTTCAACGCAATGTATGTCGGAAGAGAGATACTTACGTTCCCAGTCTATCGGCGCCCGCCCTTATCATGTCCATACATTTGTCGAAGCTCCTGATCCCAGCAGAAGCCTTGACCTTGACACTGCCGCCTTTGTAGGCGACTGACCTCCGCGTCAGTGAAACATCCTCGACGGTAGCTCCCCCTCCGCAAAACCCGGTGCACGTCTTCACGAACGCAGCACCAGCTTCTGCCGCAAGGAAGCATGCTGCAATCTTCTCAGCATCTGTCAAGAAGATGGTTTCAAGGATAACTTTGACGATGACCCCGGAAGCAGCCGCGACGACTTCCTGGATGTCTTCGTAGACCAGGATGTAGTTCCCAGACTGTAGTGCTCCGATGTTGATAACCATATCGATTTCTTGGGCGCCATCCTGAATAGCTTCTTTAGTCTCCCTAGATCGGCGTTTAGTTGAGTTTATCACTCCGGAAATCCGGCGGGCACCTACGAAGCTTTAATGCAGGACTTTGAGGCGCCCAAGGGAAATCCAACGACGGCACAAGGTACACTTGCGGAATCCTGTAAACGTTGGGCCACTTGGGCGATATTGACCCCGTTTACGCAGCATGACTAGTTTCGTTTTGATCGGGATGATCTTACATGAATCGATACAATAAGAACTACCTTGAATTTATATTTGATAGCTTCATTGCACAGCTGATCTATTTGCGATAGTGTTGCGTTCGATTTCAGTAGTGTGTGATCGATGAACTGGGCGAAGCTACTGTCGGGGAGAAGAATACTGGAAGCGATGGGTTCGGAGGTTAGCTTGTTTACTTGAGCTACGTGGGCCTCAATTGCTTCCGCCCAGTCTTCATTTGTACGCGACATTGAAGCCAGGAGTGCACCGTTGCGAATCTGTTGTAGACGCTGATGTCGATTAGACCATGTGGTACACCTCAAGTTTACTGGCCTATAGATACCGGGCCGCCGCATCTCCAAGTCGCGGCACGTGTTCCTTCCTGGGCAACAACCATGGAAGTAAGCGGGCAACCTCAGCGATATAAATAGATCCAAGCGAATGTGGAAGCAAAAATACTGCAATGGCATTGGTTGGGCATTGAGCGTCTTGAACACGCGAATAACTTAATGTGATATTGGCTGTGGCGAAATCCCCAAATTGCTTATGATTGTTGCCTGCTAGAAGCACGGAAGAGGATAAGACATCTTGCACGACACGAACTAGGGTGAGTCCTGTAATGACACAAGGAAATTTGCTAACTGTGAAATGATATTGTCCCCAACACGCCATGTACATTTTGTCCTTACTGGGAGCAAGACGCAGCGATGCCACGGTGGGGTATGATTTATTAACCAATGTGCGGTGTCTAAGTCAGTTAAACAAGTGTGTAGTCATCACGACGTCCGACAGCAGTGCACACTCTAAGAAGGCAAAAGTTCCAAGGAGCCCAGAGCGTTCAAGAGGCACACTAGGCAGTAGATCGCGACAATCGAACGATCACCACCAGAACGTATGCGTGAACCACTCGTCAAGCCATGGCTGTACGCGCGCGTTGAAATATCCGGTTCATTTTGTCGTGGGGTACCTGAGGCTTGAAGGGTCAACGGCGCTGGTCAATCTTGAAGCCACTCGTAAGTAGGAATCTGAGGTGGATCCAGAGGCTTAGTACCACCGCACCTCGGGGGATTCCCTGCTTGGCTAGACTTAGTGAGGTCATTGATCCAAACAATCCGAATGGTCCGATGGACTTGTGTTTAAACGGCAGACTTTAGCCGAAATGACAAGGCCTGACTAACGTCCCCTACGCGACCTGTGTTCGGTGGGAGGACGAGACCGACTCTGCGGAGTCCATATGAACTGAAGGCGAGTATTTGCTCGAGGTGGGAGAGGTACGCCATAGTAGAGGAGTAAAAGGCTGTGAAGACGAACAGAATGAATGGTGCGCCATGCCTCGTGGGTCTGCCTCGAGGCAGGCAGATGAAATTGGATTAATGGCATGGACCGGCATCAGGCGAGGCCCCATGGACTGGTCCAACGGAGCGAGGTTGATCTTGGGTTCCCGATCCCCAGAGGGGGCATGGCGCAAGGGCACAAGCTGTTCGTACAAACTTGAAATGGAGATCATGGGGAACTATGGCGCAAAGTGGACGCCGAGTTTGTCTCCGTGAGTCAGGATGAGTACTTTTGATTGTATTTTCCCCTGCGGACGGCGACAGCCGGACGCTGAACAATGGGAGAAAAGTGTGTTAGAAATGAATTCATGGGAGGAACTAAACAACAAATGGAATTGGAAATAGTTCACTAACCGAGCTTTGGATACGAAAAAAATATTTTGTCTTTCTTCGTTCGTAGCGACGGCCATAAGCAAGGGAAATGTATCGTCGCTATACCGGGTCCATTCAGGGCGGGTGCAGTAGAAGAGCGCAGTTAAGCGCCAAGCGCCTGTCGCCATTACCGGTTTTGGAAATCGTCGGTGGGCGCTTGGCGGCATATTTTCTTGACCTCTGACCATGTTGCGGGACGTCTGTCATTAACTTTGTTTCAGTCGTAAATCCCAGCGTAGTCCAAGGTCCATGGTGACAGAAAATGCGGAGGCCTGCCTTCCAGCATGCGTTTGCCTCGTGGATCAAATCAGATTCCTTCCCATAGGTGCAGACGACGATTCTTGGCCAGGACGTCTTTCTGCGACTACCACATCATCCATATCCCACCTTTCGCCTCTCTTCGAACGATCTCTCTCGGGGATCAGAAACGCCCTACGAAAGCCTTACCGTACGGACCTGGTGTCGAAGGCGATGGTAGACGGTGCGTTAATTGGCGGTACGTCGGGAACCTTGCTATATCGCTATTGGATTATTATCCTTATCAAATTCCTTTTGCCTTGAGGTGCGCCATTGTGACTAAAATAATTCCCAAGTAAATAGTCAGCAGGGCTGAAGGT
This sequence comes from Pleurotus ostreatus, assembly GCF_014466165.1. NCBI lineage: Eukaryota > Fungi > Basidiomycota > Agaricomycetes > Agaricales > Pleurotaceae > Pleurotus > Pleurotus ostreatus. The sequence continues at coordinate 3,256,014 of NW_023503159.1, read as the reverse complement.
GCCCGGAGATGAAGGCGGTCAACCCACAATTCTCGGTAACCCTACGGTGCCCGTAGATACAACGACCCCTTCCCACTGCTCCCGAAGGGACTCAGCACCGCGAACGATGAACATCGAGGACTCGGAACGAAGCTTCAAGCCCGATTCGATTCTAGCGCATGAATTCCCTGAACCTGGCGAAAATACCGGCGATTTTTGATCCTACGATGAGGCGGGTGAGCGGGTGTTATGTTTGGCAGACATTGGTGCAGGCTGAGGCGGTGAACAGCACGTAAGTAATGGCTGAATCCAACCACCGACCTAGGCGCACGTGGAGAGGTCCACAGCCTTATCTCAGATCGGGATCTCGCTCAGAAGCTGCGCTCGATTGCTGGAGGACTGACTCGGCCACTATATAAAGGAGCTCTCCGGTTTCTGCATGAACGCGTATGTGCGACTACGTTGAAGTCCGCAACTTTTCGATCACTACATGCATCCTCAAGTGTCGAAGAAGCCGCCAGCCATCCAGACATCATCAAGGCCTTTGCGGCGAGGGAAGGCATGCGTTAATTGCAGGTAAGTGTTTCAACCTACCCCAATGCTGCATCCGTCGACGTTTCATGTCTGTCGCAGATTCCTCAAAATTGTACGCCAACTCATTCTTCTTATTTTCCATTGTTACTAAGTCGGGGCGAACAGAAATGCGATGGTGTTAAACCCATATGTGGACCGTGCGAGCGCAATCCGAAGGAGGACGAATGCGACTATACCGATGTCCAAGGTCGTTCGCGGACGAGAGCTCTGGAGGACACCATTGCTCGACTCGAAACCCGAATAAAGGAACTCGAGCGGCCCCAAGACTTCACGCCGTCTGTATCCCTCCACGACCCATACAACAACCAGATACAGCTACAACCCTCGCCCGCCTCTCCTTACACTTCTTTGTCTCCGTTTTCACCTGTTTCGTCGACTTCAAGTCACTCCTTTGGTACGTTGCAGCCAGTTTGTTGCCACAACGGTGGAACTTACCACCGTGGTATAGGTCAGGGTGGTCGCGGTTCGTCTTCAACCTCAGCTTCTGATTCCAGTCTCTCATTTCTGGGCACCGATGTACGTGTTACATTTTGAGTCGAGGCTTTAGAGTGGATCATTGATTACATCATGTAGGAGCCGCCGATGGTGGTCATCACAACGTTGTGAGTCATTTGCTTAACATGCGTCGCTCGCGCACCAACTGACACCAGCGTTCCTAGACTCGACAATTTCCTCCCCCACGCCTCCCAATTTGGTTTCTTCCTTCACCCCACTCGCTTTCGTCTCAATGCCTTATCTCAATTCCCTTTCGGTCACGTTTCTCGACCTTCACCTGCGCTCCTCAGCACAGTTTACCTTTGGGGTGTTCACCTTTCACCAGCAAGTCCGTACTATACCCACTTGCCAGTATTCCTCTCTCGTGCTTTGCAGTATGCTGGCACCGATCTTGCGAACACCACGACCCATCCCCATCGGGTCTTACACTTGATGCAGGCCGAAGTGCTTCTTGCAAACTACTTCTTTCGTAATGGGCGGTTCTTAGAAGCCAAATGTCATACTAGTATCGCGGTTTCACTGGCTCTTGGGTGCAACTTCCATCGGATCCGCAGTAATTTTGGCCTGTCACCGCCCACCATCGGCGTACTGCTCAATTTGCCTGTATTGCCACATCCACCGCAAGATGAAGTCGATGAGGGTGAAAGGATCAACGGGTTCTGGGCTGTCTTCACACTTCACAAGACGTTAGCTGTAGCGCTTGATCCTCCGACGAGGCTCTGTGGTGCTTTGGAAGCCTCTGGCGTTTTAATCGATACGCCTTGGCCACTCGAAATGGATACTTACAGAGAGGTAATCTCGCACTTCATAACTCGCGAAGCCGACGACTCAACAATAATCCAGGGATATTTGCCGCCTCAAGATGCTCAAAGCAGCTTCACGGTGCGGGACTTCCTGAGTGAAGTACCCAGGATTGCACCGGGCGAATTCACAGCAATTGCAATGCACGTGAAGAGTGCTGTATTGTTTCACCGCGCAGCTTATCTTGCAGGCCAATGGCGACCTCGTAAGACATTTCATCCACGATTTATGACGCCCACTAAGGTTCGGTTTTTTTCAAGATATGTATCCCCACGAAGCTACCGCCTTCTCAAATGCCTTCTACTCACTTGATCGTTTGATCCAACGGTTTCGAGAAGATCTCCCACCCACGCCGGACACCGGAGACTCATTGCCATCTTCTGAGGTCCGAACCCATATTATCACGCGTGCACTTGTGGAAGCCGCTGCCATCAAGCTTCACAGTAACTTTTCCTACTCGGACACTTCGTCAAAGCACAAGTGCTTAAGCGCTGCTCGGGCCATCGTTAGCTTGGGGAAGGCGAGTCTAACTCAGTTAACCTATATGAATCCTATAATGGGGGTAAGTGATTTCTCTAATTGTTTCCGTCGTATGGCTGATGATCGGTAAATTTTACAGACATTGTGGTCCATTGCATGCCACGTCTTCATCGATGAAATATCCCGCTTACGGACCGGCGAGGGCAGCCTAACACCAACTGCCACCATCAGTGGTGAAGATGCACTTCTGACGAACCTGCGCGACGGCATGACCACTTTGTCGATGTTTGCCAACGACAGTGCCTTGATCAGTGAGTCACCCTAAGCACATAGTTAACCATACTCTCTTAACGCTTTCAGGTTACCAGTTAACGAGAGTGCGAGAGTCCTACAACTTGATTTGAGCAACCCTCCGATCACTTCTTGCGCATCACGGATGGCCAAGAATACCCCCGATTTCTCATTTCGATACCCCAGTATTCCTACATTCTTTTTCACCCCCATAATAGCCTGCCTTTAGGACCCTCAGTGCACTGTAGTCTATCAATTCAGGATCACATCGTCGCTCTCTGTATCAACTATCTGTACTGTATAATGGACCCCTTACCGCTAACATCTTGTCAAACTCACAGATCACATCATGTTCACCTACACGTCGCAATATCCGCATCCATACCCCATTCATCCCTGTTATGTTGTCCCCTTCATTGTCCTACCATATGCTGCTCGTAACCTAGGATACTATTCGAACGAGCTTGTAATGTTGACTTTCCATGATCATTCTGTACCCTGTCTGTTTGTACTCTAGTCCATAGTCAGGGCTTTCCAGGGCCCAGCGCCAGCGCCCGATCTACGTTCAACTACACGGATTTCCCCTCAATAGGTACCTCTGTGTTGAGAGCCAAACCCGTATTTGGGTAAATGAGGCACTCCGATACTCTATTGTACGAGCCCCTTCCACGACAATAGCGAGGATAGGGCCGTAAACCCGAGTCGCTTTAGGTAAGAACAGTGTCAATCACCCTCCGAACTACTGTGTATCTGAGTCCCGGCTGGATTTGTGGGGTTCAAGTTCGGATTGCGGGGTTGTAAATTTCACTGCTGATATGGGTGAACCCTAGGCTCGATGGACTGTATGACTTTGCGGCGGGTCTCCATTCTTCGGAAGACAGTTGTGAGGGTCCCCTTTCAAGTTCAACCAGGAAGCAATAATCGAGGAAGTAGACAGGATTCCCGAACCCCGGACGATCCTTATGGGTAAATTGGCTTCCAAATACAAAGTAGACGGGTTCAACGCCTTAGTGACCAAACAACTCGTCTACGCGGAAAGTAGGTACGCTGAGGGATGCACCAGCCCAAGGGGCTGTTGATACCGGGCTTCATATCCGATGCGAAATGAGAACGTCCACCTTGGAAAGAGTGGAGTACGGCTCAACGTTGGACAAGGTAGCCGAGTGCTGACTATTGAGCGGTGACTCCGGCGAGAACCAGGAGGGAAATGGCTTCTGTCTGTCACAACCTCTGTCAACTGTGCAAAGTCTAACCGTCAGGTCGAAGTGCTCCGGCAATCACATAGCTTAGCGTTTGCAACTAGTAAGCACTTGGCTTCGAGATACATTCACAGAATGCAGCACTTTTCAGCGTGAGCTCTAAGGAAGATCTCTTGGGAAGATCTTCTGGTAATTTGGGGGAAACGTACTACATCTACACAGTCCAGATGAAATTGCTATTTGCTACTATTGAACCCTCATTTCGTTCTCTTGTAAATTTTGTTCAAGAAACTCGTAAACACTTCTTGCTTCAGCTCCGTTTCCTTCGTACCCTCAGGGACCTCCGAGATGAGTTTGGTCAACGTTTCGTACGCGTTCTGCTCGTATTCGGCATATTTTTGCTCGATTCCGACCGCTTTAAACACGTCCTTAACTCTCTGCTCCTCTTCCTTGCCCTTCTTGCCGTAGTTCTCGTCCAGAACCTTGCGTTGCTCTGGGGTGACGAGTGAAAGCGCCGTGTTGATAACCCAGGAGCACTTGTTGTCGATGATGTCCGTTCCGATCTTGCCGAGAACTTCGGGGGGAGCCGAGTAGTCGAGAAAGTCATCCTGCACCTGGAAGTACTCCCCAAGGGGTACGAGGATGGCTTTTGCGACGTCGTAGGGATGAACGGGCTTCGTGGAGGAGAATGGCTCAGTTGATGGGATGTAAGACGGGGGCACGCCGCAAAGGTACATCGCGCATGCGACTGGCAGGTAGAAGGAGTAAAACGCCGTCTTATAAACGACGATCAAACGGTGTCTATTCGACCGAGATTAGATGAAGTCGATCTTAAGCAGGCGCGGATAAAACGCACTTCTTCAAGGAGAACTTGGACAGATCAACGTGGTCTTCAGGGGCCGTGATCAAGTCAATTAACTGGCCCATCTCCGTCTGGTAGGTTGTCTGTGGGTACATTAAGAACAATGTAGATTTGAACGGAAAGACGGGGGGACAGTACCTCATGGAACACTTCGAGGAGGTCAACGTAGCACGGTGATTGGCGGAAGTGCTTTTTGAGTAGCCAGTAGATCGCCGCCTCAAGCATGAAGGAATCGTTGATGGCGATGTTGCCTACGGATTGAACGCGATACCAGCATGGTTGATCTCTTCGAGTGATCGATCCGTCCATCATGTCGTCCGAAACCAAGAAGTACGCTTGGAGAAGCTCGATGCACCATCCTAGGACGGCTGCCTGGAAGTACTCTTCCTCGGTCAACTCCCGAGCTTTCAGGATCTCGACGCTATCGACGACGGACATTCCGCGATTGAGCTTGCCGCCGGGGACATTGTAATCGAGGTTCTACAGCATAAAGACAAGGTTGAGGCGACGTTCCAAATGTATATGGCAAAATGGCAGTCCCGCATTCGCTTATTTCGCGATTCTGACAGAGTTAAAGGGGATCGTCGTGGGCACTCACCTTTCCGAACCACTCTATGGCATCGCTAGGCATTCCCTCTGAAGCAAGATGCTCGACGAGCTCATCGCGAATGACTTTCCAAGCGCCTTCGAATCGTTGCCTACGCAGAGCTTTGGCATTCGCTTTGGGATCCGTCGTCATTCTCAAACCTGAAGATGATGGCAGTGGCAAGAAAGGGAGAGATGTAGCAGGGAGAATCGATACACGGGGTGGTCCGATGAGAAGAAAACCAGATGTGGTATCATATCATATTTATACTGGATAGAGTTATCCCCTCATGTCTCGGATTTATTGTTCCGCGCCAGATGCTCAGTTTCGGACTCTCCAACTTCAAATTGCCTTACACTAAGACAAATAAATTATCCTAGACCCAAAGCTTGTCCGAAAGGCCCTGTCTTCGCTCATGTAGTTGTCCAAAGTCAAAACTAAGATGAGGGCAGAATATAGCACTCATACGATATTGGCACTGGTAAAGATCAGGGGATTATCACGTCTATCTTCCTGACTACATATGGCGGGCATAAGAAGTGATAAGAAGGGAAATTTCATGTTACCGCCGCCGAAGATCAGTATCACAGCAAGCCGCACCGTTCGCTGTGTCATGATGGGAGTAACCACTTGGATGGCCACGCTATAATACATTAAATTTATGGCTACAATGTGATCTTGCAAAGTTCTATGATCTAGTGATGAGTTGGGGTTATAACAGGGTCAATGAGGTTCAGAGGCGCATAATAAAATCAAAGCTGATTGTCCGGTTTAGAGGTCAGAGCCGTGGGGTCAGGCTCATGGTTGTCTTGGATCGCCAACGCATCGCCTTCAACGCGAATCGATACGATGTCGCCATCCCTAACAACAGTAAGAAAACATCCTTCACAGGGGGATTACGTTCATACATACCTGATCGTACCTTTCAAGAGCTTCTGTGCCAGGGGGAAGAGTACATCCGTCCTCACGATCCGGGCGATAGCCCGGGCACCATAAACATCCGAGTATCCATGCTGAGCCAGCCAATTTCTAGCTTTGTCGTCAACGTCAAGCGTGATGCGACGGTTTTTGAGTCTCTCGGCGACGTCGTTCAGTCGCAGAGACACGACATCAAGGATCGCTGATTTCGAAAGTTTGTTAAATACGAGCATGGAGTCGAGTCGATTGAGAAGTTCGGGAGGGAAATATTCCGATGTTCGTTCGAGTACTTCGCTTCTAGCCTCTGCAGTAACGACACCATTATCGTCGGAGGCAGTATGGTGTGCAAGTATATCGCTCCCTGAAAGCGATCGAAATCAGCTGTGCGTGTAGTAGACGAACCAACTAAACCTACCAAGATTGCTTGTCAAGCAGATAATGGTGTTCTACAATAGTGTCAGTTGTGACGGGCTCGATCAGTGAATCTTTCCGACTTACCTTGAAGTCTACCTTACGGCCTTGACTATCGGTGATGCTACCTTCATCCAAGATTTGCAGCAAAATCATAGCCACGTCCTTGTGTGCCTTCTCGAGCTCGTCCAGAAGAATGACAGCTATCCGTCCCAGTCAATATATTGGAAATGGATAGACATATCTACAGGAAGTCTTACCATATGGTTTACGCCTGACGGCCTCGGTGAGTTGGCCTGGGTGGTAATGACTTAGATAACGACTCAATATAGGTAGAAGTAGACTTACCGCCTTCTTCGAAGCCGACATATCCTGGGGCGGCGCCGATGAGGCGGGACATCGTGTGCCGATCATGGTACTGTAGGAAAAAGAAACTCAATGCAACTGCCTAGGCAACAGACACGCTTCCATACCTCCGACATATTGATGTTGATCCTATGACACACTGTCAGCATGTTTGTAAGCTGCATCAAAGTCAAATCGACGCATACAATCCGCGTTGTTCATCATTGAACAAGAATCCAGCCAGAGCTTTGCATAACTCCGTCTACACAGCCCGGTCAGATATGTTCACTTTGGCACCTTTGTATCGTCGAACGCACCTTTCCTACTCCGGTCGGGCCGAGGAACAAGAACGACGCAACAGGACGATTGGGCGCCTGTAGTCCAGCGCGGGACATGCGCACAGCGTCGCTCACAGCAGCCAAGACGTGATCCTGCCCTACAACCCTCTTTCGGAGCGTATCTTCCATCTGTGCAAAATAAAGGTCGGTTTTGTGTCAAAATATTAGTCAAAGGTTTGGACTTGCATGTACAAGTTTATCCCGCTCGCCCTTCAACAGGTTCTGCACGGGAATGCCGGTAGCTTTCGCCACCACACGAGCGATATCGCTGGATGTAACCCGATCATGGAGCATAGCCAACGGCGATTCCTTTTCTTCGCTCTGTTCTTCCTCGCTAGGCAGCTGCCGCTCGAGCTCCGGGATAGTGGAGAAGCGAAGTCTACTCGCAAGTTCGTAATTCCCCTGCCGCTGTGCAACTTCGAGATCATATTTAGTTTCCTCCAAGCGTTTCTTGAGGTCTTTGATGCGATCCAAGCGCGAGCGCTCTATAAAATGCATGAGTCTGGGCGCCGGCTTGCATAGAATGCATTCGGGGACGACTCACCGGCTTGCCAAATGGTAGTCAATTCAGATGCCTGCTCCCTCTTGTCCTTCAACTGAGCCTCTACTTTATCCCGACGCTCTACAGAGAAAACGTCAGATTCGTTCTTCAGACTTTCGAGTTCGATCTGCAGTGTCATGATCTCCCGGTCGAGAGCTTCGAGTTCGTCCGGTTTAGATTCTTGAGCAAGACGAAGGGCAGACGCAGCCTCATCCACCAAGTCAATCGCTTTATCAGGAAGGAAACGGTCCGAGACGTATCGAGAGCTATACACGGCGGCTACATATGAATGGTATAAGAGAAAGAAACGGAGCGGAAGCAGTCATGCACGTACCAGTTACCAACGCGCTATCAGAAATCTCCACGCCGTGATGCACTTCATAGCGAGGCTTCAGTCCACGAAGTATGGAAATAGTGGACTCTACAGTCGGCTCCTCAATTGTTACGGGCTGAAAGCGCCGCTCCAACGCCGCGTCTTTGCCAATGGTCTTTCTATATTCATCGGCTACATGGGTGATGGGTCACAATTGGGAGGCTCATAGAAATTAACAAGACGTACGCGTCGTTGCACCCACCAATTGGAGACCTCTTGCTAACGCAGGTTTAATCATCTGCCCAGCGTCAATGCTTCCTTCCGTTTTACCAAGATTGAAGAGCGTGTCTAAGAAGATGTACATAAGTGGGCAATCGCGTAGGTTCCATGCTTGAAGTAAACTCACGGAGTTCATCAATGAAACAAATAACATTGCCGGCTTCCTCCTCAATATCACGGATTAGGTTCTTGAATTTCTCCTCGAACTGTCCGCGTATCCCAGAACCTGCCATGATAGCAGCCAAGTCTATCGACAGGACGCGCTTGTTTTGAAGTGACTGATACTGATTGAGTGTGCGAAGGACACGTCGACATCTTGGACAACATTACCTCTGGTACTTCCTTTGCGACGATTCGGCTTGCGAGTCCCTCGAGGATGGCGGTCTTCCCAACACCGGGTGGTCCGATTAACTGATAGACGGAAGTAAACATATAGCGTGGCCCACAATATAGTCGTATTACTTACGACAGGGTTCGACTTGGTTCTACGTGACAATACTGTTCACGTTCAATTGTCAATACCATGGTTGTAGCAAGACCTTCACCGACGTCGCTTACTTTGAATTGTGCGGCGTATCTCTGTAGTTGGTGTCAGCATGAGCAGCAAGCGTGACCGCAACTGAAGGTAACTTGCCTTCATCTCTACCAATGGTAGGGTCCAACTTCCCGTTCCTTGCTAGCTCTGTCAGGTCGACGCTCTGTCAAACATATGAGCCTAAGCGTCATTTATTGAACCGCAAGTTGACTACACACGTATTCCTTCAACGCATCCCCTTTCTGATGCTGTTGCTGCATCATGAAGCCCGGAAACCCACTTCCCCCACTCCCCCTTCCTGGTGGTGGCGGCTGAGAGGCATAGCGCCTCACAGACGACAATCCCGGAATTATTCGTGAACGCGAAACATTGCAAAATGCCCATGCGGGGTTCCGGATGATGGTGGTTCTTCGGTACGCAGACTGCAGGATGTTTCTTGAGACGGCAAGTTGCATAATTTAGCGTTGGTATACCGGCACCAAGTCCACGCTGAGCTTCAAGTTATATCGTTTGGACTCAAGTTTAGAACATCCCCGAAAACACTAGAAATGGTTCCGGAACGGGTCGCAGTCTTCGGAATCGCCAGAAACTTAATGCATTGTCAGTGACCGTGAGAAACCATTATAGGAGCCCCCTGGCCTTTGTCCCTGCACCAGCGCTGCGAAACGCTAAGCGAGTATAGATCAGACAAGGCATTTACGCATGCCCTACCCCACGCTGGTACTCCAAGGCGTTGCAATTTGAGGGAGCAAGTATTGATGCGTACCAGGTATCTGAACTTGGTCTGAATTGGCAGCAGCCGACTATAGTTTCATGTCGCGGGCTCGCTGATCGAGAGTATTTGCGTTGAAATGATGTTTATATTTGAGGTAAGTGAAGGGTAGACAACGCGACGCGCATAGACTTCGCGAGTATAATAGGCGCCCTCAGCTGGCGCCCTCTGAAAGTACCATTGGGCACGTGAAGAGAGCTCTAAGTTTCTCTCATGTTACTCATTTCTGACTCACAGGCTCGGAGCATAGCTAGTCAGCACTTCAGCTGCTTCGTTCATGCCAACAATGAGCGATTTCGAGCTGGATGAGATCTGCAAGGCCCCGCCCCCACCCTTTGGTCGTCCAATGTTGAAGTATTTTGGCTTCGACTCGCAATATGTTAATCTCAACAATGGTGCGCCAGTAGTATACACGTCTCCACTGTCGGATCCACCTCACGGAGCCTCTATAGGTTCCTTTGGGTCAGTTCCAACTCCAGTCCAGGCAGAATGCGATAAGTTAGCGCGTCAGATTGAGCGTAATCCGGATCTCTTCCTTCGGTTTACGCACTACGACATCCAGGCTCAAGTCAGGGAACTCATCGCACCATTGATCGGTGCGCAACCCGACGAATGTGTTATCGTTCCCAACGCATCCCACGGGGTCAACACGGTGCTTCGAAATATCGAATGGGAGAAAGGGGATATCATCATTGATTGTATGTCTACGGTCTCGATCGCTGCATACCCCTTTGATCATCCTCCCAGTCAACACAACGTATGGGGCTGTCTCCCGGGCGGTGCAGTACCTCGCCGACAAACCGCCCCATCCATCTGTATCCGTACTAACCGTCAATTTCCCTACCACGCATGGAGACATTATCTCGGCGTTCCGTGCGCACGTCAAGTCGGTCGTAGCCTCAAAGCCTCCTGGGAAGAAAGTCGTCGCGGTCATAGATAGTATTGTATCTAACCCGGGAGTCCTTCAGCCATGGCAGGAACTCGTGAAGATCTGTAAAGCGGCGGGCGTTCTTAGCGTTATTGACGCTGCACATTCGATCGGCCAGGAATTAAATATCAACCTTGGCGAATCTCAGCCCGACTTCTGGATATCCGTATGTGATACTTTTATGTCCTTGAGCGTGTTATTGCACGGCACCGCAGAACTGCCACAAATGGTTATTTTCACAACGGGGCTGCGCCGTGCTTTATGTGCCTAAGCGGTGAGGCTCATCGGAAATAATACGACTAGGGGGTAATTGCTTGATACGCTATCTAGAAACCAACGTTTCATCAAATCTAGCATTCCAACATCTCATGCGTACGCTTCTCCAGGCAGTCCACCGACCTTTATAGAGCAATTTGACTGTATGTACTTCCCTCTTCTAGAAGGACGCACGAATATGCTAAATGCTGACAATAGGGAATGGAACTGCGGATTTCGTCTCGTTTTACAGCGTTGTTCACGGTGAGCTATTCTCCTAGAGCTGATCTTCATTTATACATGTCTGTTTATCAGCACTTCGTTTCCGCGCATGGCTCGGTGGCGAGGAAAAGATTAACAGATATTGCCATGGGTTAGCAATCGCTGGCGGAAAGCGGCTGGCCGAAATGCTAGGAACGCGTGTCATGGATCCAGATGGTTCTCTTACCCTGAATATGGTACGTCCCGCTATGTTCTCCAAGGTACCCCCAGCTAGGATTGTTACTGAGGCCTTCTTTTACCCATTGAGGTGAACGTCGAGCTGCCGTTGTCCGGATCGATTCAATGGACTCCTGAGCTCAATGTTAAGATGCAAAAAACACTACTTAAGGACCATAATGTCTACGCCGCGCATTTCTATCATAACGGGAAGTGGTGGACCAGGTGCAGCGCGCAGGTATATAATGAGGTGTGTCTGCGACTTTCTCGTCCGCTTGCCGAGGTTAAGAGAGTGTCCAACTCATATCGAACGTTGGCTCTATCAGCTTAGTGACTTCGACGTTTTGGGCCAGGCGTTCCTCCGACTTTGTGCTGATATCCAGCAGGAATTCGGAGCAGTAAGGGGGGCTAAATTATGAGAACACATGTACGGTAAAGCAAGAACAACGCGTGTAGCTACACCCAAATAGCAATCTTGGTCAGTGAAGCTCGCTACATGTATTCCAGAGTTGGTTAGTACCAATTCAGATATCCAGAACGTATCAATCTTCCCTCGAATTCGTTGAAAGGACTTGGGTAGGGGCATACCTAAATCCATTGTTTGATTTGCACTCCCGTGGCGTTTCGTTCAGAGTGTCCATGCTGCAGGTATCTCCAAAAGACTGGATAGGGGTTTGCGTAGTGGCCGTCTAGTGGCAAGTTTTCAGCGGTCAATCGTGCGGATATGGACACATTCCTCGGATTGAACAATGGCAGAAATAGTGGCACTGCGCCCACAGGCTGTATAAATAGAGAGGAGATGTCAGAGGCCCAACCGTTCAAAGCAACCCCAACTCGCTCATACAGAAGACTGCATCCTCCATCACAGTGATGACTACAAAAACGATCACCTTTAATAACGGCGAGACGTTTCTTCCGTCCGACCGAAAGAATGAAAGGCATTCTAGACTGGCTTTCTCCTCAGCGGTGGCTCCGTTAAATCCAATACTCGCCGAGTTCAACATCACCGATGACCCGAGCGCACCGACAACCGTCGTCAAGTACGAATACGATCCTTCAGAAGACTCCGAGTCGGATGAGGATGAGGATGAGGAGGTGGCTACAGCGATGACAGAGCAGGAGAGGAACAAGGACAAGGACGGTGGATTTCTCACTACGGGGACTCACTTCAGAGACGCGGCCGCCATGAATGGATGCAAGGGTGACGAGGGGTTCGTAGACCAGCAAGCTTCGGACCAGAAATACGCTCCTTGTTCCTCCGGCTTGAAGTTTGCCACCCACAGGAACGATAGAGGCGAAGGGTTGGACAACGCGGTGGCGGTGGACATTAACGAGTGATTTCAGAACCTATTGTCTGGGATTGTGTAAGACGGGGATTTCTGTACATATGTCCATAACTGGCAATTATTCAGAGACAATGGATGTTTTCCACGTGTGGAACGCACTTGTGCCACCCTAAGTACCAGGGACGCCGGTGGTCCATCCTGAACGACGTCAATATAAAGAAACGGTGGTAGAACCACACTCTTGAACTTCTACCATCTCTGCACCGTTGGGAGAATACGCAATCATGGCTGCCGCCCGCATCTCGATAGCTACGCTCGCACACAGACAACACGAATTCGATACCGTAGAGTCGAAAGAAGTCTTATGCGCCGCAGCGAATATTCACTGGAAAGGAGCGCCCACATCCTTGCACGATCCAGTATTTGGTGCCCTAGGATTAATGGGGAGAATGCGGGTGCTCCAATACCTGGGAATGTTCGACTTGGCGGAGCAGTTTCGTGCGGAGGAACAGGATGGGGTATCCGACGACGACGACGACGACAACGCTGACGCAAGGGAGCGAGTCATCGAATCTGAAGACGAATCTAACGAAACCGGCGCAGGCGATAGAGCCACATTAGCCGAACCACATGTGGTTTACGACGCAGATGACGAGGAACAGGAGGTTGAAGTCGTAGATAACAGATTTCTCCCAGACGAAGAAGAACCTGAGTCCAAAGACAGCGACAGCGACATTGCACACGAGATTCCTACGGACCCAGCGAATATACCACTGCCAAAATCGGACGACGACGACCTTCTTGAAGAGGCTGGCGACAATATCGACCCCGTCTCCGCTACGACGGAAAGCACCAAGTCAGAGTCAGAGTCAGACGATACCGATGCCGATGCCGAGTCCGGCGAGTCCGACAGCGATGAAAGCGATTCCGGAGATGAACTCTTTTGGTCTTCTCCAATTAATGGAACGCTCGAGCTGGAGGAAGAAGATGCACTAGAACAGGATGCGAGAGGAGCAGATCAAGACCACGAAAGCCCCACTGAAAACGACCCGTCGGCGACGACAAATCCTCGCAAGAGGGCTCGGACACCAAGCCCTGGAGACGAAGAAGATGAACCTCCGTGCAAGATGGCCCGGGTAGACGAAGAAGAACTTCTGAGTAGGTTCGATGGAAACGTCTTGAAGCTGGCGATCCACAATGCGATCCAGAGGAACATGACTTCAAAGTTAGAAGCGAACTCGTATTGGCACGACATCTTGTTCGACTAAACCTTGTAATGGGATGTTGCTGAGTTCTCATCCTCCTACTGTGGATGTTTGAAAGTGTAAACATATGTATCATATGAAGAATCAAGAGTATACTTGGGAAATTGGCAAATGCTATTCTTGGTTGTTCTTATCCAGCTTCAGCGTGGGTATCTTCAAGTACGAGTCTTCCAATTTCATCTAGCGTTGTTGCCAATCGTAAATCATCCACTAGGATAGCGAACCAAAGTGATGACCATGCTCATCCGCCAACGACTCGTAGAACTTGGAAGTAATTGAAGTCGAACACCTCGTGACCGTGACCAGCCGTGACCACTCGGGGTGAAGTTTTATTAGGTAAGTGAATGCAACTACTAGTTTCTTCTATGTGTCGAAAAGTTCATGCGCCGCATGCCTCTTCATCTACAACCTAGAAAGAGAAATAACTCGGGCCACTACTACGAACGGTGCTGATTCCGGCCCCTGTAATTAAACCTCAGGTTCCGACCACTCACAAAACGACCATGACATCGAATTACACTGAATTACATCTCTACGCCCCTCATGCACATGGTTCAGCCTGGGGGCTCCCTGCACCCTGGAATGGAGGACGAGGGGCTGTAAACTTCGACTCGACGCTGAAACGAGCCTTGTGTATTATCAAGATACAAGATATCACTTACGGAGGACACAATGCATCGAAGGGTATAGGTTATCATGGGGCTCTTTCTAACTCGATGGACGATACCACCCCAATTACAGTTGGTCTACAAGGATAGATGTGAGCAGCTGCTTGCATAATATATCGTGTATGTCGGATGTGAGGTGCAATCCATCCTCCCAGATACGGCCCCCCTCAATGCCCGGATCGTCTTCTCCAAAATCATATTCTAGCGGGTCGTCAAGCACATCGGTGAGTACTTGATGCGCCGAAAAGAGAAACACCGTCACATCCTTGTTTGATGACCCGAATTCAATCGCTTGAGCCCGCAGGGCGTCGTTCCAGGTCGTGATGTTGTCTTCTAACACCGCAGAGAGGTCACGGTCTACGGCTGCAATTGCCAATCAACTTTAAACGGACATCTAGGATGCGAACGCACGCCAATACCTTGTGGTGAGCGATCCGTCGGAGGAACGTCGAAGAGGATGAAGTTTCGAGCGTTGCATTTCAGATAAAGGCGGTGAAGAACGTCGAAGATGCTCTCAACGATGCTTTCCAAGTCTTCAGATCCCATAGCTCCACAATCGTTGATTCCCAGAAAAATCACTAGTGCTTGAAGGTTAGTGGCGAACCCCGACTCTACAAGAGCAGCAACAAACCATAGGTTGCCTCGCCCGGATCCAAGGATGCTCTCCGGGGTTGATCGACCTTGCCATCAGTCTTTTCAAGGAAGCGAGATAGTTGCTTCGGAAAGTCGGTTTCAGCGGTGGCGCCGGGGAATGCAAAATTGGAAACCTTGAGGGTATCACTTCGCAATCGTCGTTGGGCGACGTCGACCTAGAGGCGTTGACGTCAAATCCAAGAAAGACGGATTCGTAACTGTTCACGAACCCAAGTTGTGCCTTCATTCGACTTACTGTAGGAATCGCCGCTATTGATGGAAAGGATGAAATTGGTCGCCCTAATGAACAATAAATAGGGGCTTACAAGACGACAAGATTTTGAAGCGACCCTCGCGCATGCCAATGTGGCCCGACGAGTACAATTGGTAAGAATTCTGCGCTGTCTTGTCAAGAGGATCCCCGCAGAACGGCATGATTACAAACTAGTTGAAGAAGTCAGTCGCCTACTGGGTATGTCTTCATGTTGGAAGGCATCTTCGGACTTATTCACCCTACAGTCCTGTTTCTTGGGGTGCGGTTGTGAGTCGGTATTTCCTCTTTCCTGTCCACGCTGGGCTGAGCCAAGCTCAGGGGAGCTTCGCTTTCGCTTGTGAGAGGTGTTTCCAGTAGATTGCATAATACTTATGGTACGCTACCACCATAAAATTAATCACCTATCAATTGGCAACGTGACTGTCACGTTCTGAGGCCGCTGTCTTCTGGTGTCTAGATGTGACCGCACTCACCCTGTAGCTCAAGTTGTAACTGGACGTGGCTACATAAAAGTTCATGACATGAACGTTTGAACCTCGATCAAACTGTTATGAAAATATTACAGTTTTTGTTTTTGTTTTTGGAGCATAACTCAACGCCCGCTCTCACATCTGACTAGCCCCCGGCCCTTGCACGGTCCGTACACTATCCAAACTCAGATGTGAGTATTCACCCAAGGCACTCATTCCATCCGCTAATCTCAGCTGAGTATTAAGAACTGGAAAGGTTGATCCGAGACTTACTATCAATGAGCTATGTCCCAACACACAAATGGTCGCCGCCTTGTCGCCGCCCAAGTTGAATGGATAGGTGTCTAGTCAGGTCTATACAAGATGCGTCACACGCGACAATTAGCACGCATTTGCCTTATACACGCCAATTACGACTATATCTTCGGGCCAATATTCTTCCGAAATGTAGTCCAGAATGGTGTTGCGAGGATCTTCGCCTGCAATTCCGCTATACATGCTGACAGCCTACGCGTGTAAACGCGGAATATCTTAGTACGCCATTCGATGCATCCAAGATGACGAGGAACATCCAGCTATGGTCAACGCTGAAATGCCTCATGTGCGTCGACCTCCTGATCACGCCAAGCCCTTAATAACGATCCCTTGGAATGGGTTTGAAGGCGGTGAGTATCACTTACGAGTAGTTACGAAAGTTTGCTCCAACGGTATAAAGAGAGCGAAGAGATGGGGGCTTCCTGCGACATCAGACACAATGCTGAAACTCGCACTGGTATTCACGACTACAGTCCTGAGCGCTCTTACCTTGGTGAACGCTCATGGATATGTGCAGGAGCTAAAACTGGGCTCAACATCCTACACGGGCTATCTTCCTTACTCTGATCCATATTACGACCCTCCCATTCCACGCATTGTCCGCAAAGTTCCTGGAAATGGTACGCATCGACATGTCCTTCACAGTAGAATCCAAACTTATCTTGGGTTGCCGCAGGTCCAGTCGAAGACTTATCGCTCATCGAGTAAGCAGTGATGCTACCAGGTTCGCTGATCTGGTATTCACCCTTGCTAGTGTCCAATGCAACGGATGGAGCGCGGGAGGAATAGCAACGGCCCCAGCACCACTCGTTGGGACCGTCGCCGCAGGCTCTCAAGTTAAGTTCAACTGGACACAATGGCCCGACTCGCACGTCGTACGTGCTTTCATTCGTGCATATGCACACTGATATACTGAGTTGTATTGTCCAGGGTCCTATAATTACTTACTTGGCTCGTGCCCCTTCTGATATCACCCAATGGAGCCCAGGCAACTCGTATGAGTGTTAGTCAAGGCGACGATAAGGAGCTCACACAATCCTGTTTTAGAGCCGTTTGGTTCAAGGTCGCCGAGTCTGGCAAGACCGCCGACGGAAAATGGGCGGCCACCGATGGCTTATATGCCAATAACCATATTTACACTTTCACTATCCCTGCAAGGCTGCGACCTGGACAGTACATCATCCGACATGAGATGTATGTTTCCGTTTTTTTTCTCCGGCTTATGACTTAACTCACGGGGATAATGAAGCATTGCTCTGCACGCTGGTAAGCCATAATCAGGTTCAATTTGCCCCCAGTCTAAATTTTTTTTGAACGCAGCATGGTCTTATCCCGGAGCGCAGGTATGTGTCGATGACCGTCTGCTTCGGCTGAATTATGACCTCACATTATGCAGGTCTATCCATCCTGCTCACAAGTACAGGTAGCTGGCAGCGGAACCGGCTTCCCGA
The DNA here is from genome assembly GCF_014466165.1 of Pleurotus ostreatus. Lineage (NCBI taxonomy): Eukaryota > Fungi > Basidiomycota > Agaricomycetes > Agaricales > Pleurotaceae > Pleurotus > Pleurotus ostreatus. The sequence continues at coordinate 3,238,292 of NW_023503159.1, read as the reverse complement.
CTAGCTTCGTTCCATTCCCTGGTGCTTATACAGGATCTACGCCTGGAATAGTGAGTTTCCTATTAGTACGCGCATCATTGCCAGCTAACATGACGCTTTAAGGTATATGATGTATATACAAGTGAGTACAATACTTATCATACGATCTTACGCTTCTCAACGTCAAGTAGACACCGGAGCATATCCAATTCCTGGCCCCCCTGTGTAAGTGATTTCCATGATTTGTGTCCTTCTCAAGTCGATCACTCACTCCTTGTCTACAGCTGGTCTTGAGCTCCAGTAGTCACTGCTTTCTGCCTTGATATGAGTCTTTGTTTCTGTTTCATTTGATTATTTCTGGGAGAATCCAAAGCTTCGCTTCACAAATTAGTGTACTCCTATGGCTCCTATCACTTATGCACGTGATCAATATCAATTGATATTCAATTGTCAGACTCCCAAACTTATACAACTCTCACTGAAATCCGATGGGTGCTCGAGCACGGCGCGTCGGGGGCGTCTCCCGGTATGCGATGGCGGCGTTCACTCAAGCCGAAGAGCCCGACCAGGAAGATAATCGACCATCAAAGAAACGCAAAGTGGATGTGTCCGCAAACTTCCCTGCTGGTTGGGTTAAAAAATACGATGCAAGCCATCTTGTAGAACATGTTACTGACCCAAGTCAGATACCAGAAGAACTTTCGAAATGTACGTGGCTCGAAACCGCGCCCTGACATAGGTTTACTGACGTGAGCTTAGACTTTTGGCAGCGAAACCGCTATTTTTCATTGTATTCTTCACCGCCGGGCTGCCTTCTTGATGCGGAGGGCTGGTATAGTATAACACCGGAACGGATAGCAGATCAGATAGCAGACCGGTGTCGGTGCGATACCATCTTGGATGCATTTTGTGGAGTCGGAGGCAACGCGATCGCGTTTGCGAAAACATGCCAGAGAGGTCAGTTTCACCTATGACTTACGAGGCCTGATGGTACTCATTTCTCAGTCATTGCAATGGATATAAATCCAACCAGACTGGCCCTTGCCAGACACAATGCCCAGATATACGGCGTGGCTGATCGTATCGAATTTATTCTGATGGACTACATTTCGTTCGCAAAGACCTACCCCACGCAGTGGTCGAGGGCCACGTCAACAAACGAAACTCGTAGGATAGACATCGTGTTCCTGAGTCCTCCTTGGGGTGGCCCGTCTTACCAGCAATCATCTCCTCGGAAGGGGCAAGATCAAGCGGCCGAGGATGAATACTCCCTTTCTTCCATCCAGCCCATCGATGGCGCAGAATTGTACAAGATCACGCAAAGGCTCACTCAAAATATCGCCTACTACCTCCCTCGCAATACAAATCTACAAGAAGTCAGCGCCTTAGTGCCAGCCGAAGGACAGGCAGAATTCGTTGAGGTAGAAGAAGAGTGGATGGGTTCAAAGCTCAAAGCATTGACCTGTTATTTTGGAGGGCTTGTAAAAGGTCAAGAGGACATGTACTGAATCCTAATGATCTCTTGAATGCATATGTTTGTGCGTGTCAATTGTATAAAGGACGGACCTTGATCTCATTATCATTACGACACTTACTAACATAATTCTATGGAATCGTCAAGGTCTGCAATAATCAGGTCCGCCCCTCGCTCTGATATTAGATACACTGGTCCCTGCGTCGGTGCGTTGGGCATGTATGGCTGCAAGCAGAGTCAGTAGGCCGGGGCGATGCGAAGAGAGACGAGGCTTACTATGACAGATGCGTCTACAATTCGCAAACCCTCGACTCCCTTCACCTTCAAATCGGGGTCAACAACGCCCCATCCAGCTCCCCTGGGCGACATGGCAGCCGTGGATAATGGGTGGTATATCGATGCGGCCGAATTGCGTACGAACGCCTCTATCTCGTCGTCAGTATTAGCATTCGCGAAATCCCCGTAAGGCGCATCTATGTAGTCCTCCCAGGCACTCCCGCTCATGAATCGCTTTATTGCTTTGATAGCTTCTTTCAGTGCGAAAATGTCGAAATCGGTAGATAAAAAGTTGGGGTTGATTAGTGGAGGCTCGAATGGATCCGACGACACGAGCTGAAGTTCACCACCTACACGTAGGCCAGTTAGTGATTCTCTCCAAACATAGGACCCCCCTCTCAACGTACGAGATGTGGGTGAAATCAAAGCTGTGGTGATAGTGACGAAATTTCCCTCTGCAGGCATCGGGATTCCTGGTACGGCCCAAAAGTTCTATACCATACGTGAGCTGGCCAACCCGTATGATGATTCATGTAGGAATTACACTGATGATGATCTCCCAGTGAGATGAATTTGGACCCGAAGCGGGGTCTTCAACGGTTTCGAAGATGCTGGCGTTATTGGCAAGCCTCAACCACCCCAAATGGTTGGCAATCGGCGAGACAAGAGGTCCAGTGCGATTATCAGTCCATTCGGTTACATAACTATCCAATAAGGACGCATCTCGGAACATGCTGTCGAGAGTGTCGTTGCCTTTAGTTGTCCAGACTCCCGCAAGTAGAGGGTGGTCCGTCAAGTTCTTCCCAACTGAGGGGTTGTGGACTATGGTTTCAATCCCCAAGGAAGTCAACTCGTCGCGGTTGCCAATTCCAGAAACTTGCAAAAGAACGGGGGTTCCTATGCTCCCCGCCGACAATATGATTTCTTCCGACGCGCAGACTCTCTTTGTCTCAGCTAATGAAGTTGGTTATCAGTCCTAGATGTACAAAAAGTGAGTAAATCACTGACCACCCGCTGCTTCGGCAAACTCGACACAGTGGAACGAAGGTACGCCGTCTTCCGTTCCTGTCTGGACCAGTTTTGTGACATGCGAGTTGACCACAACATCTAAAGTATCCCGTGGTAGCGCGGGTTCGAGGAATCCTGTCGCCGCACTACTTCTCTGGCCATGGCCAATAGAAGCAATCATCCAGCCTATATGTCCATCAAATCGGTAGTTCGATTAGCCGAGACGACGAGCGCATACCTATTCCAAGGACATCGCCTCCGCCCATATCGGGATTGAATGGAAACTCGTCTGATTGCTCTTGCAACGTTTGCAACACTCTGTCGTCAATGGGAGTACTGCGGCCCGGCAACGAGATGGATATCGCCGAGCCATTGCTAAAGCCGTGGTGCGAAGGAATGAATTCGCCAGTGGTGTTGTGATCTATCGTGCGGTGTCAGCGCCATGTTAGCCGTGACGGATCGCTATTCAGTACGCACTGTCCGCTGGCGGCGTCACCCTTTCGTTCTGCACAAGATGAGTCGTCATTGTCTTGTTATTATTCTATTTTGTCCCTTACCCTCGCGATGTACTGCTGCATGTTGTTCCAATTCCACCCGTCATCTTCGGAGACAGCTGCATAACGATTCCAGTCATCGGCCGAGCCTCGCATGAATACTTGATAGTCTGAACGGTGTTCAGGTAAGTGGTGCGTTCTCACACGACATTGTCGTGGAGTACATACTAACGCTGCTACTCCCTCCCAACATTCGTCCTCGCGCGTAAGGGACGGAACGATTATTGTATCCTGCCTGGGGCGTTGTAGTATAGTTCCAATCATACGGTGTATTCGGAGTCAACGTCGTGCAAAAGAGAGGGATTTGTGAGTTTATAATCCCTTCGTGGCTAGGGTGGGTGTTAAATGCATGGATATTAGTTAGACTCAAAGTAGATTTTGGCTCACGATATGCCCGCTTCCAAGACTAAGACAGAGACATCGGGGATCTCTGTCAACCGACTAGCTACAACACTGCCAGCCGTTCCACCTAACCCAGAGTCATTCGGGTCATATACTATCAGGTGCAATCAAGCATACCGCCCACAATGATATAGTCGTAGTCCCTGGGCACGAATTCAGTAGGGCTGCTGTACAGCACAGCAGATGTAAGATGGCCGAAACAAACGACACCGAGAAGGGTTTTGATCGCAGACATTTATGGCTCTGGACAAAATCAGCCTCAAAACCTTTCTCATATATACTCGCGCTGATCCGCTGTAGTGGGGCCAGTCGTTGCCCCCATGGGGTCTCCGCGTCGCGCTCGCACTTTAATTCGGGTATCCTAGTGTATTGGATATTGTCGTAACTGGGGATCATTCTGTGGATACAATAGCGCTACTTAATACAATACTATTGCCATAAAGTCCGATCAATCACCTAGTGGTAAAGACCGCGTGCAGCCGAGACAGTGGCCTCAAGAATGTAGACCCTCCCAACTGATAGGGTATACTTCTACGGACGTCTACGTCCTTCGATTCCGAAAACAAAGCCAGAGAATATTATTTATACTAACCGGAATGTGAGTACCGCGAGATTGATCCGTGGCAAGGGACTCACACATTGATAGAAAGGCCTTAGCCTTAATGGCGCCAACTCTTCACATGGAAAGCATGGAAACCCTGCGCTACCAACCCCTCAGCTGCAGACGAGTTGGCTGGAATGCAGACAGTATGGTTATCGGAACTCCTATATCCGTATACGCACGATCCTTCAGGGATAAAGCAACGCCGTCAGCGCCCCGCTTGTAAACACATTAATAGAAGAGTGCACTCACGTACGACACACTGGCCTTTGATGCACTCGACCGAGTCCACGTTGGGGATTTCCGTACAATCTTTGCCCGAAAAGCCGTCGCTGTCGTCCGACGGGCACCCACCGCAAGACCTATTACCGCAGAGCATCAGCCATCATACACCAGCGGAGCACAGGTTACAAAATGGAACAAGAGACGTACCAAAGGTCATTGAGAACGAATTGACACTTGTACCCAACTTGCGTACGGACGCCGTTGTTGATCTTATATACCGGGCACGCGCGTTCTCTGGATGTGTGGCATGTCGGTATGCCTGGTTCTGATCGTCGAACGGGTACTTGGCTAGCATCGTCAACAAAAGTGATGGCTGAAAATGGTATTAATAGTCTGAACGGCTGGAGGACAAGTCGTACTTACGACAATTTCTCCCGCTCATGGAACAACTAGAAACGGGTGCATATAGGCCCATTGAAGCGGTGCACGACGTTGCTCCGGGCGTAGAGTATGGATACTGATTCGAACACCTGAGAAAAAGATCAGGCCATGAACATCAACTCAAACAAATCTGACAAACTTTTGACAATTTGTCAATGAAGGGTTGTTCTGAACGACGGGGATCATTAGTGATATCAGACAAAGCGTCAAAGGTAGACTTACGTTGAACCAGCCAGCGCAGCAGGCACAACATCCAGTAGCACCTTGTACGGAGTTGAAGGTGCCTGGTGAGCACCATGTGCATTCCACAGCGCCACCAGTGGAGTAGCGACCTGGCGAACATTTCTGTGGATTCGCGAGAGCGTCGGACGGACACATAGACCCTGCCGGACAGCTCAGGCATGAAGTGGAGCCCTGGGTCGCACTGTAGGTGCCTCTGATACAAGGTGTTTCAGTGGTTGCCCCGGCGTTGGGGATGTAATACCCCTGAACTGAATGAGATAAGTGGTACGCATAGAAAACGAGGACATACCGCTCTCGCTTTGGTGCAAGACCGCTGATTATACTCTAGATTTCCGGTGAGACACCTTTCATGAGAATGAGACAACGCGTACCTTTGGTGTAGGATCCCGCTTCACACTGCAGACAAGCGGTTCCGGACAAGTAGGTGCCAGGCGCGCAGTTGGCGGCCTCCGCAAGCGTCAAGAAATTGATGATGACCACGGCGCATGTAAGCCAACTGGTAAACGAAAATGAAGTCATGACGGCGACGTGAAAGGAGGAGGAGGAGGGTAAAGGGGTGAGAGGAGAAGAGGCGGGATCGCATGTCATATATAAAGAAGCCCAGAAAGGGGGTGCTAAGAACGAATGCAACTATTGATCGACAGACAAGCGTTTCGAAAATAAGGTGATCGCAGGTATGCCCTGACAAGCTGAAGTAAATGAATTTCCAGTCAACGAGTTGATATTCATGATCGTCGAAAACAAAGCATAAGAACATAATAGACTAGACATCACGTTAATTAGTGAGAAGTGAGCTATCTCAACGGGATCCGTGGTACCATTTGACTCGTATATTATCGTTGTGAAAGTTCGTCTTCGTCGTCGTCATCGCCTTGTTGCGCAGCTAAGAGCCGATTGAGGAATGGTGCATCCAGCGCACCTTCAAACACGAATTTCAGGATAGTTCGAAACAAATAAAACGATCGACTCACGACCAGCCCCACTACTATGTTTACCCCTATACGCCGATAATACAGGTGAGGGGGATCCAAATGAGGACCCAAACGTAAACGTTGATGAGTTCGGGTTTCCGCTTGGGCTGTCTCCTAGCCCATTGCGAGGAGATGGCGACGCTAGTGAGAGGTTGAAAGAGTTTGTTGTGTTTGGGGTGGGAAACGGCCTTTGTGGCTGAGGAGAAGCAGCCTAGGCCGCCGTCAGACAGTCTCCGCTGAATCGCATCTCAGGTTCTCACTGAAGGTGAAAGTGCTTCGGACAGCTTTTTCTTTTGTGTCATTGGTGAAGCCGCATTGATTTTCGGAGTAGGTGGAACTGATTTCGGAGGCAATGGCTTCCGAGGGAAACGTAGGGCAAACGCTGCTTGAACGATGTTGAATAGCACTATGACCACCACGAGAGATTCTGAAAGACGACAAACTGAGTGAGATATTCAAATGATCACGGTAGTTCCATACCAAATAAGCAGATGAACTCATATAAGCCCCCACCTAGAAGGGCCATGAGTCCATTTCCCCGCAGTTCTCGCCATGTAACGCGTGAAGCAGCAAAAATTGATGGTATGGGGAGCAAATACGTGGTAACCGCCAAGAAGCCAATGGCCAGTATGTTGATTCGGATTCGTAGGAGGGCTTCTGAGCGATACGGCTTCATTGCTGAAAGTACGAGGAGGAGATGGTGAAATTCAGTTTGAACTTTGGTAGACTCAGGACCTGCTCAAGACAAGGAGGCGGTCGCCATCACGTGATGAATGTGCCGCTCTCCTAAATTAGATAGGGGTCTGATTTAGATGGAAGTGTTTGAACACATTTTCTCAGTTGTAATAAGACTCATATATTACAGCACACTTGACACCCATTATCTGGCGAGAAATAGCTCCTATGAGCGGCAGCGATACGAGCCAGAAATTGATCAACTATTTTATACTTCTGATGACAGCTCGCTTCAGTTTGCCTCATCAGTTCTTTTCCTGGACGTCACCTCCACTACCTTTCGAGAAATTGACCAAGTTCACCGCTGTACTGATAATGCTTTTAGCGAGTTTCGGCCATCGTTTGGGAAGGCACTGGAATAACTCTGTGTGTGTAGGTGTACATGTTCCAATTGTGCGCCCCTGTGAGAGATATCTCACGGTCACAGCAGTGAGTCCGAAATGACCGAGAGCTTTGAATGGATGGTCCCATCCATGACGTTCTCTAGTCTTTATTCGAAGATGCAGTACCCAGAACTCGTATCATTTGGTCCTGGGGGTCGATCCTCCCCGAGGAGGCCTTGCATCGAGTACTGCCTAATAGGTATATAAAGGTCAAGGATTTCAATAGATGAAGATTTATCCCCACTTTCCAACGCTCACCATGAAATCTGTCTTCGTCCTCGCCATCTTCGCCGCCGTCGCCACCAGCAGTGTGCACGCTGCTCCGCAACTCGAGAGGCGCGCAGAATTAGACGGTAAGCCGAAGCTGACGTCGTTCACCCAACAACTTAATCTGACCCGGACTTTGTCGTTTGCAGATGTCGCCGTACTAAATTTCGCGCTTACGCTCGAGCACCTTGAGAACGAGTTCTACTCGGGTGCCCTTGCGAAATTCGATGAGAAGGCCTTCACCGACGCCGGCCTGCCCCCATTTGCTCGCGGACGCTTTGTCGAGGTCTCCGAACACGAGAAGGCCCACGTTCGCCTTCTCAGTAATGTCCTTGGGGACAAAGCGACGAAGCCGTGCACTTACAACTTGTAATATTTTTTCCAACCGTTTGTACCGCAGCTGACACCGGAGTATCCAGTCCGTACAGCGATCCCAAGTCATTCGCCGCCTTGAGCCAAATTCTGGAAGGTGTTGGTAAGTATCCGCTGCAGTGCATGATGTAAACAAGGTGCTCACGAAACACGGTCTGAAATAGGCGTGTCGGCATACACTGGTGCTGCCGCGTTCATCGAGAACAAAGATTACCTTACTGTTGCAGCAAGTATCTTGTCCACCGAGGCACGACACGCCGCCTATGTTCAATCCGCCGTGAACAAGTTCGCGGGGTGGTCCGGAGCCTTCGACGTGGGCGGCTCCGTTTGCCAATTATACCGTTTCACGCTGACAGTCTACCGTATTGCAGATTCCTCTGGGATTGAATGAAATCTTCAGTTTAGCCGCACCGTTCATCACCTCATGCCCCGACTCTAACCCGAACCTACGGGTGAAAGCGTTCCCCACTCTCACCGTCGTTACACCCAACCTCAAGCCAGGCTCGAAAGCCACTCTCAAATTCGACTCCCCTAGCGATTCCGGTGACCTATACATGGCGTTCTTTACTGGTCTGGCGAAGAAGTTCGTCAAGATCGAGAACAAGGAAGTGACCATCCCATCCGACCTCCTTGGAACTGTTTACGGGGTTGTCTCCAAGAGCGCAAACTCGACAACGGATGACGATGTCGTAGCCGGAGTGGCTGTTTTGCAATTCAACTTCGATTCTAGAGGCCACCTTGTTTAGGTTATTTGGTATCTCCTACTTTACGCTTGTCGAGTATTCGTTCCTTTTGTCAGTGTTACTTACTTTTATTCCCTCGAACTGTTAATAGTATTCAATGACATCTAAATTCATGATAATGAGGTGCAAACGAAGGCAACAGAGTCAAATCTTCCTAAAGATATGTCGGCTGGCGGCAACATATACACCTTGTATACACGTTGAGCAAACCTTCAGAGTTATCGACGTCGCCGAGAGCCCTGTAGGAGACGTTCGAAAAACGATTTGAGGCTGGCGCGCCCACAGAACCTCTTCCCCACTATCAGAGCATTCGCGCCCTCAAGCCCACCAAACGCGTGTATAGTCCTTACCGATGAATCGCCAGGGCGCTGAAGTTCACGTACGGCCGCCGTTGTAGTTTTAGGGTTATCACCCAAGCGAAACTTGGAAGGCACCGCCCAGCCCTCAAGTTCTCTTGGTTTGGTTCGAAAATAACCACAACAGCGACGCCGTGTTTCGATAGATCGACAAGCAGAAGTCGTTCTGAGTATTTCAGAGGGGAGTTGGCCTTGGCCCGTCAGACTGACCGGCGAGGGTGGTTCAGTTTCACACTGCTGGACGTGACGTGATCACGCGCGCCCTCCAGCGGCCACCGTGATCGAGTTGACCATCGCCGCGACCCACAACTCTCAGGAGTGTGCATTGTGCAGAGGTAAAATAAAGCTGCGCAGACCAACGATCTAGATATCCATATCTCAGCCCGATCTCCCTCCTGAAATTTGGCGGTACATCCTGTCCTTTCTTTGGGATCCTCAAATCCTCCAAATCCATCGGGTGAACCGTTTGCTCCACGATGTTGCTGTGGATTATCGACACGAACGCCGTCGAGCAAGAGATTGGTCCCTACGACTCTTGATTGAACCGAACGATGTTGATTTGAGTTGCAATACAGGATCTTGGCTGGCCAAACGAGTCAAGGCACTTCATGAATCACGTTTGTGTCTCGACCGACGCGACGGGAGTCCCATGGGTCAATTGCAATTGCCAACAAGGCCGAGCTCGAACTCGAACCCAAGGCGGTGTTGATTGCCAACCTGCCGCTGAGGCCGCGAAAGAAGGACCCCAAGAACAAGAACAGCACGAACTTACAACTCTGGACGCCGAAGCTTTATCTGCAGTCCTTCTAGACGCTGCTGCAGGAATGAGGCGCTTCGAGGAATAGGAAATCTATGCCCCTGGCATTGCGACCTCGCGCTCGATATTGAGCTCCTATGCTACCGTTTTCGGTCCCTACGAACACTGAAATTTTGGTCGACTATCGATAAATTACATCTGATGCTCCCTACCTTTCAATTCTGTGACCTGAAGGAAGTTGTTTGCTGCTGTACCTACGCTCCGCACCATCAGCGAACATCCCGTCTGGCGCACGCTATTTTCTACGACCCCTCGCGCCGATGTTGGAATACCTCACCCTTCACCGGTCACACTTCGTGCCTACGATCGCGAAGTCGTGGAGGAATGGTTATGAGTATTACACAGAGATGGTGAATATCCTACTAATGCCGTTCATGGGCTTCGCTTGGACAGCTCCAACTGCCGAGGCTTCCCTCATTAGGGTTGATGTCTGGCGAAGTGCGTATCCCTTAAGGATTTTGGAATGGGTCGCTGTCTCTTTCCCTTACTTTGAAGCGCAACATGTCGTTCAAGCAAATATATTGATTTGGTACGTACTTGCTAGTGGCAGCCTGGTTTTATACGCACGCGCTGACAGACTCCTTCCTTCGAGGTTTACATACAGGATCGACGCCACTCTGACTGGAGACTCTCTTCAAGTGTCGTGTCCTGCAGCTTATGACCGTGATATCGCTGCCCCCCTAGCTTCCGAGACGCTCACAAATACTGTGAAACGGAGTATACCTAGTTCAACAAGCGTGGTTGACGTGACTGGTGAGTCTACACCAGTATTTGACGATGTTCGTGCTCACCGGCAATGCTTCCCTCCGTCTCCCGTCCTCCGATTATTCGACTTCCTTCGCCGTAGAGATGGCGCCCCTAAGCTGTAACTGGGGTTGGAGATGAGAAAGAAACATAAGTAATATATTTCGCTGTTACACAATATGATTCTCGAGAACCAGAGGTACTTATCTGACGCGATAGACAGGATAGAAGGCATAAGAATAGGGACCCTACGACCTATACGCTATAATGTACGTACGTTCTACATCTACTTTCGGAAATCAAATGTTGGAAAACCAATTCAACGTGTAGTATACCATCTTTCAACAACGGAGCAAATCCATCTTCCAGCTTTGCTACTTCCGTCGTTCGATCTACTCGAAAGTCTCCAGTTTCTATATTGCCGTATGCAGTGACTGCAATGCTGATTGCGGCGAACTCTAATCTTCCGCTTGTAAATAGGCCTTGAAGAACGCGTGATAATCGTGGATAATCTGAGTTGTAGTGCCAATTCATTTGCAGATGTATGTTGAGTGAGAGTCGGCGTAGATACCTTGGAAACGAAGAATGATTTATGCAGTTTTCGATCCAAGTAGAGTAGGTCTCAGGAGATGATGCAGTCCCTGATATATGTAGCATCATTTCAGACAGGCGCGTTGTCTTCGGGAAGCAAAATGTGGGGTCAAGGTTCTGCCGGACTGAACCCATGAAAGAGTCAGGAAGAAAGAGGCTGCAGGGGGGGAAGTGATGCCTACCATGCAGGGTAAACTTAGACAGCTCTTTCGGTATCCACGGAGGAAAGGACCCAGTTGTACTAGAATTGTCGGTGAAAAAGGAATTTAGATTTGGGCATTCTATAGCGCGCTCAGCGAGTATAGAGGGTTCTACGCAGCAAAGCGTGAGATTGCGGAGGGCATCCAGACGGGTGACTGTGGGGGCAATGGACACAGGCTCGGCTTCTGGTGACTGGATTGGGGTAGAGACATTGATACGTCTCAGTGATAAGTCTTCTAGGAGAGTAGAAGAAGCTGCAAGTATGTGAAGGAGGCGATCAGGAGAGTCGAACGCCCAGTTATCCATGGCGAGTACCCGAGGGGCGGTGGCGAGTAGGTCCGTGATCCACTGCATCCAGTGATCTTCGCCCGAGGGACTGTAGCTAACTGACATCAATTTGCGATCAAGCTGCAACGTACGCAGGTTTTCGAATCCGCCGAGACACTCCTTGAGCCAGGCTGGGGGCGCAATCGAGGCGTGTTTATCGGAGAATACGAGACGAAGTACCTGCACATACTTCCTCAGGTGAGGAGCTGTTGAGTGGAGGTAAGAGAACCGAGATATAAATGAGGCAGTGCTGGAGCGTATGGTGATGGAGCGGAAGATGCGTGGGCAGCAGATGTCATGCCATACGTGGGACACAAGGGAGCAGGAAGACAGTGCGGTATGGTTCAGCTTGTCCTCTGTACGTTCCCCGTCGGTGACATCAAGGCAATCAACGATGCATTGAATGAGTTCGATGGGGAGAACCGGCCGCTTCACGATGAAGGGGATACCACGGTGCTGATCGCCCCAGTGTCCATCATCTCGGACTGACATACGTAGCTTGCGACTCCTTCTATATCTGTGAGTTGAGCCCGTCGAGCGTTGTTGAATACGAGTTGCTTAGGGCTCGCGCGACAAGACTGTGGCTTCAGATCTAACTTCAGAACGGTAATTGTCCCTTCACAAGGTAGTTCTCACGGCTCAGGAGTGGTAGAATTCAGATAGATTATACATGACACCAATATGAAACTACTCTTGTCTCCCAAATCTTTTCTGGTACACCTCGGCGATGACATCCTGTTGGATTATTTACGAATGAGCAAGGGTTGGCCACAGAACGAGTCGATTACATACCTCATGGAACGTCTTCTTGAAGCTTTCCCTCTCGAACAACGCTTCGACATACGACTTGAATCGCTTATATTTCTCATCCTCCTGGAGGATCTTGAAGCTCGCGGGGCCGACCCCCTTGGCGAACCCGCCGATGTCATTTTTCAGTATGACGTACAACCGAGCGATGAATGGCAGAACGGCAGCATCTGCGATAGAGAACTGGCTTCCCAGGGCGAACGGCCCCTTGTCTTCAGGAGGAAGTAGGCTTTGCAGGGCTTCGATACCCTTTAGTAAGTTTTCGAACGGTTCTCCGCGGGCGACGAATGCCATGTAGAAAGGAGACACCTTAGTCGAGAAGGCATCGATGAAGAATCGTGCCTTGGCACGGAGGACGGGGTCCTTGGGGAGAAGGTTGGAGTCGGGGTAAAGGTCGGCGATGAATTCGAGCAGGACGAGAGATTCCGCAATCTTTTCGGATTCAGGGGATGGTTGATCGGGGGCGGTCTTGGGACCCCCATAGGCGATGGCTGGAACCTACCACATATGTAGGTGAGAATATGTCAGTTAGTAGGATTATGACATGGTCCACATACCTTGCTAGCTGGGTTCACTCGAGGAGCGTACCACTCCGGTTTGTTGGAGAGATCGATTTCATATCGAGTATAATCGGCGTGAGCCTCCTCAAGCGCCAACTCCGTCTACAATACTGTACGTGAGTATGACGATTGCTGCTGATCTCTCCAGTTACGTACTCTGTGAGCGTACGGGCAGATCTAAATAGGGTTTCGGTTAGTCGATTGATACTGGGCCGAATCATGCTAGCACATACCTTGGCTGTGTACAAGGTCAATGTCTCTGGCATGGTCTGGGAATGTGGCCGCTCTCATCCTGAGGCCCCGTACTTAAACGACCTTGTGGTGCGCCATTATGCGAAGGGATGATGTGAAGGATGAGTAAGATAAGGTACCAGGGATTGGTAATGCTAGGTAACGGGAATTGATCAGCTGGCCAGTGCTGCAGCCTGTTCCCACCGTAAGGATGTGAGTGAAGCTGAGTAAAAAAAGACAGAATTATGGGTTATTATAGGTTAGTATTGCGCACACCCCTCAGGGAAGGACCCCTAAGTCATTTATTTGAGCCTCCGACGTTTCCTACCTCCAAGTACTAAAGCTACTAAAGGTTCAGGCCTCCCGCATTGCTTCGGACAAACGGATACAAAGAGACGAGGCGGATTTATGACGGATTTGAGGCGGATGGAGGAGAGCGCTGCTACACATCAAACCATGTTTTGGCGCTCACTATGCTGCAGCTTCCCACCTGCTTCCGGGTGAGCACCTAAGTCTACCGTGACTACCTTTTCACCACCTCTCAATTTATCTAGAAAATGCTGCCTTGGGATGTTTTCATGATATTCCTCCTTGGGAGCTCTGCCCTTGGCGAAATCTTGATGTCGGCCTCGGAGGTCTCGAGAAACTACGACTTCGTTATTGTCGGTGGTGCGTGTGTCGTTTCCTTTTGCGCCCTTCGTTTGACGTGTACAATCCTGCTGATGATACCGCTAGGTGGAACAGCCGGAAATGTAATTGCAAATCGTTTGACGGAGGACCCCGATATCCGGGTACTAGTCGTTGAATCTGGAGGATTGTGAGTAGTACTTGCAATATAAATGGTGGCTACATATGTGTGATCGTTGGACAGGAACGAAGACGTACTAGAACTACAGGTGCCCTTTTTGATGCCCCAAATTCCTATCAAATACACTTGGAACTTCACGACTATACCCCAAGTAGGCCTTGAGGGTAGGTCTGTCATCTATAACAGGGGACACATCTTGGGAGGCTCTTCTTCGATAAGTGGGTTTGAATTAGCTGTTTTGCTTGCTATGCTGAATTCTACATTGCTAGATGGGATGGTTTACACCAGAGGTTCGGCTGAAGACTATGACCTGATCGCCAATATTAGTGGGGATGAAGGATGGTCCTGGGACCGACTCCAGCACTACGTTAAGAAGGTATCTACATGTCCTGCCCCTCGTACGGATCGCTCGTGCTCATCTCTGACGGCAGCATGAGCGATGGTCCAGCCCCGTCAACAATTCCTTGCATTTGTTTAGGCCTGAGGTCCATGGCTTTCGCGGGATGACCTCAGTCACCCTAAGCAAGACTCGACATTCTATTGATGACAGGATGCTCAAGGCCACTGAAGAGAGTAGTGAATTCCCCTTCAACACTGACTATAACTCTGGACAGCCTCTGGGCTTTGGTGCAACCCGAGTGCTATTTCCACATCGCCGCTGCGGCTAATCAATATTAATATCAGGTTGGGCGCAATCAACAATTACTTCGAGTGGCCGCCGCGATAGCTCTGCAACATCGTACCTTGGCGCAAGGTTTATACGGCGAGCTAATCTCCATGTTCTATTGAACCATAGAGTGCTTCGCCTGCTTCCTGCTCCCAGCGGACCGGGTGTGCACTTCAATGCCGTCGAATACGGGGAGATCGTCGATGGTATGGTGTGATATGTCTTCCGGGTTTTAACGTTACTGAAGCTTGCTTCTGACACAGGCGCAGTTAGTTCTCGTCAGATTGTTGTGGCAGCCAAGGAGATTATACTCTCGGCCGGGTCCGTAGGGACCCCTCACATCTTACTTCATTCAGGCATCGGAGATGACAGTACTCTATCTGCACTCGGGATCAAAACCACCCACCACCTACCAAGCGTCGGCCAAAACTTCACTGAACAACCCATTACGATTGTACAGTGGCCTGTAGACGACAACAATACTACGGATCAGTTCACACGAAATGCCACGCTCATGGCAGAGTTCCTAGATGAGTGGAAATTCAATAGGTCCGGCCCATTAACGTCCTCGACGACAACCCATCTCGGGTACCTACGACTACCTGGTAATTCAACCGTATTCGATATCGTCGCCGATCCCTCGGCCGGTGTAAACACGCCCCATATTGAGCTCTCTTTCTCAGTATGTCCTTCCGATTCTTCTTCTACCACATAGCTCCAGTGACGTTCTCCAGAATGGTTTCATATTTCCTGTGCCTACGGGCGGGGGGTTAGGTGTAATTCTCTTCCTTGTTACTCCAATGTCGCGTAAATACGAAGCTTCCTCGCTCATGGAACATTCGCTCATCCCTCGAGATCAGGTGGCTCCATTTCGCTGAACACCTCCGACCCCTTGGATCAACCCCTGATAGATCCCGCCCTGCTAATGCACGAGTTTGATCGCTTTGCTTTGCGAGAAGCCATTCGACTTGCTCTCAGATTCGTCGCTTCCCCTGGCTGGGAGGACTACATACTCGAACCGTCCGGATCCCTCTCATCACTGGATATCAGTGACGACGGGCAGCTCGATGCATTCCTCCGAGCCAGTGTACTCGCGGGATTTCATTCTGTTGGTTCAGCGTCAATGTCACCGAGAGGAGCGCGCTGGGGAGTTACGGATCCCGACTTGAGGTTGAAAGGAGTACGCGGGATACGTGTTGTAGATGCTTCTGTTATTGTTGAGTACCTTTCCTTTAGTTGCCGCCCAGCGCGCTGACCGTCCATAGCCTCATATACCGTCAGCGCATACGCAAACTGCCGTGTATATCATTGCGGAAAGAGCTGCAGACTTGATCAAGGAGAGTTGGGGGACTCGCTAAGTGTGTATTCTATATCCTCGCACGCCACCGACGTCGTGGATCTATTCCGTGTCTAGGAGGCCCGAGGGCCCGGAATATCTCAACAATTGAATGTATGTATATATATATGTAAATCTGCGCGGCGACTCTTTATGCGAGCATCTTAGGGAGGCGCAGAATTCTCATGCTGGGCCTTGCGACATTCCATGTACGGCGAGGTAAGGTAGAGGTAGAAGGGGGTAGTGACGAACGTCGTACATGAGAAAGTATGTTTCGGAGACGCAAATCCTGTACATTTCTGTGCACTTCGACCTCATCAACGACTCCGCCGCCGCTGTGGATCGAAGTCCCGAGCCCATCTACCTAGGTAACAGAGCGAGAGCGATTAGTCTTAGATAGCTACGTATAGACACCTACAACTATACTTGTCTGTACGACGATCTTCTCAGAAACTTCAATCCTCTTGGTACTTGGTTACAGCGCGCGATTTATAGGTCAATTTAAGGGAAGCTCCTAAGAGGCTCCTGTCTGAACGTGGGAAGGTGCCGGATTAGGGACTGCCACTTCTCCACCTATTCGCCAGGCGCAGCGCGCGTCGGACTACGTGTCCTCAACAA
Source organism: Pleurotus ostreatus (assembly GCF_014466165.1). Lineage (NCBI taxonomy): Eukaryota > Fungi > Basidiomycota > Agaricomycetes > Agaricales > Pleurotaceae > Pleurotus > Pleurotus ostreatus. The sequence continues at coordinate 3,221,555 of NW_023503159.1, read as the reverse complement.
CCATGATAACCAGACACTGGGTGTCGTCGCTGGCGCTGCTTTGGTGCTTCTGCTTCGCTTTGGCACAGAAGCCGTCCCACACGATAACCCCATTCCGCAATCTTCCAGGTGGCTTGTTCTTCTTCGAAGATACGCAAGTAAGTGCACCATGTGCAAGCACACGAGTATATGGACGTCACTCAACGGAATGGAATAGGCTGTTCTATACTTCGACGCGATAGACGGGATCGTATATGTGTCTTCGGACGAGGGGAAGGGATGGGAGCAAGCGCAGGGCGTTCCGAAGGGTGTCGCTAAGATGATAGTACCCCATCCATTCAATAACCACTATGTGAGTACTTTGCATGTTGGGATATCGAACTCTGAACAATATCACTCGCTCAGGCCTTCATTCTAACCAACGACAAGAAACATTACCGAACCGCCGACCGGGGCAAGTCTTGGCAATCGTTTGAGATGCCTGCCGAACTTGCACTTGTGTCCAAACCATTGTCATTTCACTCAGACCCCGCCAAGTATGGGTATATACTTTATCAGGGAGTTGTATGCGAACGCAAGGGATGGGCGGCCAAGTGTCATGACGAGGTGAGTATGATTACCAGTGCTTCTCATTGCATTATTAAGACGGACGTGGTATAGACCTTCTACACCACAGACGCTTTCTCCTCGGAAGCTAAACTCCTACTCAAGGAGACCAGCCAATGTCAATTTGCGCACAGCAGCAAGGACTTCAAACACGAAGCCCACTCGGACCTGGTCTATTGCGTCGCATTCGATACCAGCGCCCACGGCCATGGCCACTCTCTTTCTTCGTCGCGCCTATTCTCCACTACGGACTTTGGTGCTACCGCACCGAAGATGGAGGATCTAGGAATAGGGCGGGAGGCCAAGGGCGTGATAGCGTTTGCCATCGTTTCAAAGTACGCTGTGGTCGCCCTCCGTGATCTGTCTGGTGGCAATGGAGGTGAGATGCATTTGTACGTGACTGTCGATACGAAGACATGGGCAAAGGCGCGCTTCCCTCATGCTTCGTCTGCGCAGCTTCGAGAGAATGCGTACACGATGCTCGAGTCGACTACGCATTCGTTAGCCGTCGATGTGGTTCTTCAAGACAAAGGCGCCATAGGAACGCTGTTCGTCAGCAATTCGAACGGTACTTTCTTTATCGAAAGCCTGAAAAACACCAACCGAAACGACATGGGCTTCGTGGACTACGAAAAAATCTATGGCGTAGACGGAGTGGGGATCTCGAACGTAGTCGTCAACGCTCAAGAGGTAGAAGGACGAAACGCACACAAGGAAATCAAATCAGTCATCACATTCGACGACGGGCGAACATGGCAGCCCATTCGCGCGCCACGATCCGATGACGAAGGCAATCGAATTAAGTGCGATCCTTCAAATTCGGATGAGTGCTCGATTCACTTCCATTCGGTCACCAACCCTCATAACTTCGGGCGTGTCTTCTCCTCCCCCGCCCCTGGTATAGTCATGGGTGTTGGTTCGATTGGCCCGCGCCTGCTGTCATACGAGGAATGCGATACGTTCGTTAGTACGGATGCTGGTGTTTCGTGGAAAATGGTTCGGAAGGATGCACACAAATATGAGATTGGGGACTCGGGTAGCATCTTGGTTGCAGTCAACGACGAGGAAGGAGTAGATAAAGTGACATACTCCACCGACCTCGGGAAGTCCTGGTATGTTCATATTTCCCTATATGACTTATATGATGAAATGCTCACTTTGTTTCAGGCAAGATTACGACCTGGGGCTTCGATTCCGTGCTCGTGCCCTTACCACTGCTCCCGATTCTACCTCTCAAAAATTCATCCTCCTCGCCCAAATAGCCAAGAAAGATCAGACCCCCGAGACTGGTCGTTTTGCTGTTATCTTCCTCGACTTTGCAGATACTCGCAAACGTAAGTGTGAAGAACGCGATTTCGAGAAGTGGTATGCCAGGACGTCGAAGGACAATGAGTGCATCATGGGCCATAAGGTGCGTAACTTGGCCTGCGTCAGGGAACTCTTGACCTGATGGGATGGTACGAATCTAGCAATGGTACAAGCGACGCAAGCCCGACGCGGACTGTTACGTTGGGGATAAGTTCAACGACCCTGTTGAACACGAGGAGAATTGTGAATGTGGAAACGACGATTTCGAGTGGTGGGCGCGAATCCCTCCTTCGTTACTGTTCCTGTGCTGAATCCATTATTACGAACAGTGACTACAACTATATTCGAAATGGGGACTCATGTGAACCTGCGGGTCCCGAACCAATACCCGCTGGTGTTTGTACAACTGGAGATCCAGATCAAACATATTGGGGTTCGTCGGGCTGGAGGAAGATTCCAGGAAACACATGTGTTGGTGGTAGCAAGAAGGATGAGAAAGTCGAGAAGAAATGCGCTCAGGGTGCGTGTTACACATTGCGCGTGGTGCTCGGGTGTTAATATTTATTCACCAATATCTTCACAGCTCAACCGCCTGAGGGTGATATTACCCATCAAACAGTGAGTGCGCGCCCCGGATGCGTAATTCGTAATTCTGACGATGCTTCAGTTTGAGTTCTCCGCCGCCATTGTTCAGCATGCGTATTTCAAGGATTCGACGGTAAGGCGTCTCGAAGTGCCTTAGGCCGTTCTTCTTACTAAAGTGATTTATAGACGATTCTAGTCAGACTTTCGGATCACTCCATCTGGCAATCTAGCAACGAGGGGTATACATGGACACGCCTTTTTGAGAACGAACGCTTCCTCGCCTTCTACCACCACACATACTCCAACGATCGTGCATACTTGATCACCAATACTAACAAATTCTTCTACACCACTGACACGGGACGAACCTGGAACGTCCTTACTGCACCGACTTCACCCAATACTTTTCATGCCCAGGTCCTTCGCTTCCAGCCAAAAAGCGACTACTTGATATGGACTGGGGACGTTGATTGTGATGGTCCCAAGTGTCGGGCTCAAGCACAGTACTCGATAGACAACGGACGCAAGTGGAACTATGTCGATGAATACGTCCGGAATTGTGCGTGGGCCACGGACGCAGCTCTTCATACCGACCCCAACCAAATCCTATGCGAAAGCTACAAAGACAAGAAAGGTTCGCAACGATTCTTCAACCAGGAGAACCCTTTGCAGCTAGTCGGCGGCGCGCGGTTCTATAAGGACAGGAAAGTCTTGTTCGAGCATGTTGTTGGCTTCGCCAAATTCTCCGAGTTCCTGGTTGTCGCTGAGGTCAGTCCGTTCGGTGTAGGTTGTTTAGTTGGATTGTCTAATCAAGGGCTTCTCAGTTAATGGAAGGCAAGAACACCCTCGAGCTCCAAGTATCGCTAGATGGCGTCAGGTTCGCAACCGGTCGCTTCCCGTCGAACATGCACCCCGACACACACGTAAGCTACTATGTTCAGGCCTGCGAGTTGTAGTCTAACTATTCGCCCGTAGGCTTACACCGTACTTGAATCCTCCACAAACTCTCTTTTCCTCCATATGACTATGTCAGAGCCCCCGAGCCCTTACTGGGGAAGCATCCTCAAGTCGAACTCCAACGGTACCTACTTCGGCTTGGCCATAGAGAACGTAAATCGCGATGATAGAGGTTATGTTGACTTCGAGAAAATGATCGGCTTGGATGGCATTGCGCTCATCAACGTTGTTGGTAACGCGAAGGAAGCTCCAGTGTCAGGCAGAAAGTCGCTCCAGTCGAGAATTACCCACAATGATGGTGAGTTATCAAATCCTCGCCCGCGGAGTATGACCTTTGAAACCATGACTATAGGCGGCACATGGAAACCTTTGGTGCCCCCTGTGAAGGATTCCCTGGGTAGACCTTACGAATGCGACACTACTGTGAGTGGTTCGAACGAAGTACCGTGCTTCGTACTCATGTGAGGTAGAAATGCGCTTTGCATATCCACGGATACACCGAGCGAGCGGACCCTCGTGCAACATACAGCACCCCGTCTACAGTCGGGCTCCTGATGGCTGTCGGAAACGTCGGAGAACACCTAGAAACTTACACTGAAAGTGATACCTTCCTCAGCCGAGACGCTGGTTTCACCTGGGAGGAAGTCCATAAGGATGCTCACCTATGGGAGTTCGGCGACTCGGGCTCGGTCTTGATCATGGCCAATGACGAAGAGCCGACCGATCACGTACTCTTCAGTACCGATGAAGGTCTGAACTGGCGAGAGTACAAGTTCACGGACGATAAGATGAGGGTCAGAGCCATAGTGACTGTGCCTTCGGATACAAGTCGCAAGTTCATCCTCTTCGGACAACTCCCTCGATCGTCCAACTCCGTCGCTGTGCAGATTGATTTCTCTTCGTTGACGCTCAAGCAGTGTATGTATCTTACTCCCGTCAACTCCCAGTGTGACAGATCGTTGACATGACGCTTTATAGGTGTGCTCAACGTCGAAGACCCCGGCAAGGACGACTTTGAGCTTTGGAGTCCTAGTGAGGAACGTCAGGAACGATGCCTGTTCGGGAGACAGGTGAGTATTGGTAGCATATGTTTTCTAACGTGGTCTCAATCCTTTGTGTCTGTAGACCCTTTATCACCGAAGAGTGAGGGATGTAAACTGTGTCGTGGGCAAGCAGCCTAAGGTTGCTAGTCGTGTCGTCAAGAATTGTGAATGCACTAGAAGTGACTTCGAATGGTGAGCCTCCTGGATTAAATCTCAGAGCAATATCGCTGACATTGCGACTTAGCGAGTTCAATCATATCAAGGACGCAAATGACAATTGTGTCCTGGTGCCCGGGACAGAGCCTTTGCCAAACGATGAGTCCTGTAATGATGATTCAGGTTATTGGTACGATCGCACGGCGTACCGCAAGATTCCGTACTCCACCTGCGAGGGCGGCCAACGCCTTGACCGCGGCACAGAACATATCTGTCCAGGATTCAGCGGCCACAGCTGGTTCTTCTGGCTCTTCATGCTGACCCTACCGTTCGGATTCACTGCCTTGGTGGCCTACTATTATTACCGTAGAAGTGGGCTTGCTCGAGGGTACGTGTGTTTATTGTGTGGCCTTTGCTCAAGTTATTGATCGGGTTGTATTGTGTAGGACCATCCGGCTTCCCGGAGATGGAGCCTATCGAGGCCGGGAGTCTGGCGTGTTGGATACTCTGGCGTCCGTTCCTTGGTTCGTCCTTGGCCTCGTGGGGATTGCATGGGAATGGGTGTCGTCGCGATTCGAGTCGACCGCCACCAATCTCAGGAATCGCCGAGGGTATCGAAACATCCCCATCGACGAGGACGCCCAAGTTCTGCGATTTGAGGATGAAGACTAAAATATAAAAATGATTCGACGTTACCTATATGTTCTGCGGATTGTGCAGTTTTTTGTTAGACCAGTACCTAGTAGATATGCTCTCGATTCTAATTTCTATGTTGTAAGTATTGACGGTGCTATGTATGGACTTTCTAAACTCTCTGATGCGTTGAGTGAAGATAACATGATGAAAGGAGGGAGAAGGGCGTCAGCAAACCTAGTAGTAATTTGGGGTCGGATTAGCGCTCTTATCGGTGGCCGTCTCTTTAACATACACGCGCCCTTTTGGCTATACACCGATCCTATCCTAGGCTGGCCTTCAGTCCACCCGATCGTGCATGGAAGAATACATGAGTATTTGAATTATCAGTCGTTCGCGCTCGACTTCATACATCTTTCCATCCACCATCATCCCGTTCATATCACCGGCCTCTTCCCCTCAAGCTCACGCTATGGCCCTTGGAAGGTCGTTGCGAGTTTCTTGCGTCACACGGCACCCGTTCAAGTAAGGCATTCATATTATGCTCAAGCTCAATCAGTCATCCGTTGATCAATGTCTCCAAGAGGCTCCAAATGGGAGCCGTGCGTGTCTCATAGGTCTTCAGTGCAAATTACTCAACACCGTCGGATATGGTGTAACGGCTAACATTGCCGCCTCTCACTACTTTGTAGATCGCGGCAGCTCGGGGTTCGATTCCCCGTATCCGAATTTTTCTTTTGTTTCTAAGCCAAATGCACCGCGAGAAAGGACAGACAGACTGTAACGAGCCACACGCAAGTCTCGTCGCTGCATGTAATCGATCCGAATGGCCTAGTTTGTGGAGCGTGGATTCTACGCCATTCAGACTCGAAGCTAAACCGAAACACTCAGTGACTCCATGAAGATATATGGGGTGGCACCATTTCAGGAAGTAAAGGCCGCGAATTGGCCTGGAATGGCTGCTCGGCCGGTCCAGGCGGACGTCTCTCGGCGCTTGCCGATCTCAGTGGTCCCATTTCTAAATCACGTCCGCCCATAAAGAAGTGAGACTGAATGTTCCTTTCTTTCAACCACTCACCATGCCTCAAACTCAATACGACGTCGTGATTGTCGGTGCAGGAATAGCGGGCTCGGCGTTGGCCCATGCATTGTCGACCATTCCCCGTCAGAAACCTCTCCGGATAGCCCTCCTCGAACGCTCACTCGCCGAGCCCGACCGTATAGTTGGCGAATTATTGCAACCTGGGGGCGTGCTTGCTTTGAAATCGCTGGGATTAGAATCGTGCCTGCAGGGAATCGACGCGATACCGGTTCATGGCTACTGCGTTTTCGAGAACGGCAAGTCCGTGCGGATACCTTACCCAGACGGCCATGAGGGAAGGAGTTTTCACCATGGAGGCTTCGTCATGACATTACGCGCAGCGGCAAAACGGGCATCAGGCGTCGATGTACTTGAGGCTACCGTGACCGAGCTCGTGGAGGATGGGAACAAGGTTGTGGGAGTGCGAGCAAGGGTGAAGGGCGACGAAGACATATCCGAGATATTGGGGGACCTGGTAATTATTGCAGACGGCGGTTCATCAAATTTCCGGAATCAAGTCATGGGCCCCACTGGTGCGAAGCCGGTGACGAAGAGTCAATTCGTCGGTCTCATTCTAAAGGACGCGACATTACCTCTCCCCCAGCACGGTACCGTGGCCTTGCTTAAGAAAGGGTTTGGCCCCGCACTCCTATACCAAATTTCTGAACACGATACCCGCATGCTCGTTGATGTCAAGATGCCCCTTCCCTCCGACCTCAAGGCGCGTTTCAACTTCTTATGCGCTGCTTGCTAGTCGCTGACCATTTCACAGGCGCACTTGCTCACGAATATACTACCTGAACTACCGAGTGCACTTCATATACCCGTTCAGAACGCACTGAATAACGATCGTCTACGACGCATGCCAAATTCATTCCTGCCGCCAATAAAGCAAGGCCAGCCGTCCAGCAAAGCGGGGGTCGTTTTGATAGGCGACGCGTGGAACATGCGACATCCTTTGACCGGAGGAGGAATGACTGTTGCGCTTCACGATGTCGTCCTGCTTCGTGACATGCTCGCGCAGACAAAGAATTTGGGTGATTGGAATGAAGTTCGTCCTAAGCTCAGCACGTGGCATTGGCAGCGGAAATCTCTGGCGTCGACGGTCAATATTCTCAGCTTTGCCCTCTACGACTTATTCAGTGCTGATGGTAAGTGCCTACGAAGTACGTCTTGTCTTGACACTGACGTAGTGCCACAGATCCGCGTCTCGCAGTGCTCCAAGTCGGCTGTTTCAAATACTTCGAACTCGGCGGTGAATGTGTCAATGGCCCGGTGTCACTTTTAGCTGGGTGAGCGCATTATTCTCCCGTAGGTAATCGGTGCTCATTATCTGCCTGTGTAGTATCGCCGAATCACCGCTCCTCCTCGCGCGTCACTTCTTCTCAGTCGCTCTCTACGCAATATGGGTGCAATTCACGCACCCTCGACCGGTCAAACGCGCTGACGGGAAGACGGTCTACGCTACCGCAACCATCGACGAGTATCCTCATCTACTCTGGAAGAGCGTTTGCGTGGTGCGTTCACCCCCTCTTCTAAAAGCCCAAATGAGATTCTTATATGTTTGTGTTGCAGTTCTGGACCGCGTGCGTCGTCTTCGGCCCGCTGCTGTGGTCGGAAATCCGTTGGTGGGCTCCTTCGAGCATGAGAACTGACTCACCACCCTCGCCATCGTTTTTGAATTCGAGTAGTCTGCTTGTGCTTTTATCGGTCGCTGGTATGGCGTATTCGTGGCAGGCCGGTCATCTTCTATCATAATTACGGTTATTCATATTTATCGCATAGATTCATAGATGAGATACTAGATATACAAGTGTCGCAAACGAACATTAATGGCGACGAGTATAGTTATCCATTCTAATCGCATTTCCATCAACCGCACGTGGTCCTCCTTGGCCATTCAATATCAATATTCAATATTCAAGCCCAGGCTTCAGCTTCAAAACTTCATCGTCAGCGTCAGAAGTCGCGACGAGATATGACTTTGTGGCCCCGGTGGTGTGTTCGCAGTTACATTTCACTCTCGACGGGCACAGCTTGGGAGGCTCCTCGTCGATAAGTGAGTTTGATAAGTAGTAAGGTGTTGTTCATTAGTATGCTGACTCCCGCACCGATAGATGGGATGGTGTACACGAGAGGTTCGGTGGAACACTGAGATCTGACCACCAATGTCACTGGGGATGAAGGATGGCTGGGACCGACCCTAATACTACATTACAGCAAGTTTCATAACGATAGGCGTCCACCGCTTTCATTTGTTCACGCCAGAAGCTGAATATTTCCAAGGCCGAGTTAGAATTCTTGACGATGATCGGCCGCATCGAGGACGGCAAAGGCGGCAGCAGCCCGGTAGCAGGAAAATGGTCGCTCCAGGACCAAATAATGGATACTTGGGTACGCCTATCGTTATGAAACTTGCTGTAGGAAGGTATTCGCACCTTTTCTTGGTGCGCGAGTTTGATCGCTTTGCTTCGCAAGAAGACGTTCGACTTGCTTTCAGATTCGTCGCTTCCTCAGGGTGGGAGGACCACATACTCGAACCGTCCGAATTCCTCGCATCGATGGATAGCAGTAACGACGAGCAACTCGATACATCCCTTCGAGCTATTGTACTCGCAGGACTTCATCCTGTTGGTTGAGCGTCAATGTCACCCGAAGGCGCGCTGGGGTGTGACGCATCCCGACTTGAAGATGAGACTAGTACGCGAGATACGTGCTATAGACGCCTTTGTTATTGGTGAGTCTTTCTCACTCGGTTGCCACTCGCCCCGTTGACCGCCCAGAGCTGCGTATGCCGTCAGCGCATCCACAAGCTCTCGCGTATATCATTGCACAAAGTGCTCCAGATATGGTCGAGGAGAGTCGGAGGACTCTCTAGGTGTGCTTTATAGGACCTCGTGCATTCATCCGAGTCCAGCGTCTCAGAAACTCGAGCGTCTAAGATACTTGTGGCGCGAAGGCGACGGGAAGAAGGCCATCTCGGAGAGACACAAAATCCTCATGTCGAGTCTCCCATGTACGGTAAGGAGGCGAATCGAGAAAGGTGTTGACGTGCGCCGCGCAATGAGATAGCTATTAACAGGTTTCGAGGTAGGAATCGGGTTAGCTCTGCGTATCTCGGCCTCATCAACAACTTCACCCACCATGGATCGAAGCGCGTAAGTATGTCATATGGATTTAGCCCAACGCCGGTAAGCACAGGACTTGTATGTATCGCCGCAGATATCAATTGCCCGGTCGAGGTAGCGTGATCTATGTGTTGATTGATTGATTATAACTGACATCTGTGTGCAATCAGTGGGCTCTAGCGCTTCCTATGTTTCTGGTGCAAGTGAAGCTTGGAAGGACCAACATTTTGATCGCTCTATCATGGAAACCCATGCTAACCAACGAGCGCCACTGCCGCCCTTGCTCAGCAAATAGTGTGTAATGTTTTTTGTTCTCCTGTATTCTAGCGATTATATTTATCTATTCCGGCGCCAGAACTCGTCTTCCACGGCTCAACTCACGCTGTCAACGGACTAAGTCGCAAACAGGTTGGAAGGAACTGTGAGCATTTTCAATGCCGACTGCCCGTGTGGGCATTCGTTTCATGAAAGTGAAAGTGCTGTGGCGGCGTAGAGCTAATAACACGACAAGTGAGTGCTACCCAACTTCTTTGGCAAGTTTACGCTATGAATGTCGTTAGAAGGCCGACCTAGAGCCAAGGTTTATCGACATGCGAGACATTGTGCCCACCATTTATACACCCTTCCGCGCGTATTTAAACGACGAAGTCTCCCTTGGCACCTCCAGCTCACGGCCACCGCCTCAGCTTCACGTAAGAGTCTTCTTCCTCATCTCTCTGAAACCAGTTAAACTTGGGTACTGATCAAGTGTGCGGCCCATCTAGGTCGTAACAAAATGCGTCCGTCCTTTGTTGCCTTGGCCTTGGCCGCTACCTTGACCGTGGCCCGGCCCGTGGAAGACGCCTCGTTCTCGCGGGACATCGCGGTCCTGGCTGGCAAAGGCCTATCCAAGGGCGCATCGAACGTGCTATTCCACCGCGACATGTCAATCACCGACGAAAGTGATAACGCAGACAGTCGCAGACTCAGGCACGCTATCAGGAGGGTTGTCCACGCTCTGAAGCACCTCTTGCATTCCCATCACGGGGGGCACTTCCACGGTCCAGGTCCAGTTCAACCTGCACCCCCGCCTGCCCCCACTCCCGATACTCCCGATACTCCCGATACTCCGGCGCCTGAGCCAACTACTCCAGATACCCCTGCTCCTGATCCTGCCCCAAGCAACCCTGCCGCCCCCGCCTGCGCCCCTGCCGCCGCTGCGTAGCCCGTCAGTTCTTGTGGCGGAACGCTTCATGGGATTTTGCAACGTAAGGAATTTTGGTCTGGGAACTGTCCATGTACCTTCCAGTGCTCCTCAACTAATTGCTTTTGCCCATGATGAAACCCTGAATAGACGCTTCGCTAAGCCTTGCTTCGTGTGCATGAGCACTCAACTTCACCTCTCATTCTCAGCTTATATTACTGAATGTTGCTGCCGTGGACTGAGTTTTGGGTTAGTTACCCTTGGTAGCCCCGCTCTTGTGGTTGTGTGGGCGTAGATAGGGCGTGAGTTCGTGGTAAGTCTCCTTTTAAATATCCTTGCCTACAATCACTTCGAGAAGACACTTTTGTGGTAAAGATTGACATTGTGAGCGTGCCTTCCAAACAAAGGGAAGTATACATTGCATCAAGATGATTGGAGGGGAACACAAATCAGGGGGGAGCATCCCCTAGCCCCTGAATAACCCTCCCAGAATTTTCGACCTTCTACCAAGGGTGGACGTGGTTTCCAGTGACCCTTATGTGATACAGTGTGTTTTCTTAGAGAATTCATGCCTTACAGTTCCACCCACAACACGTTCTCCTAAAGCCATATGGTCTTATGACTCTTATCTATCTTCTCTCCGTCTTTAGATATTCTTCCAACACACTATGGTCTGTCTTCGACGTAACTTTAGAACAGCTCATGAAGCACTCATGATGAGATAAATACGTTGGAAGAATGGGAGTCACCCTCGCTTCCATATGGCGCGGCTCCCCCACCTTGCAGCATGCTTCGCCTTGGTGGCATTGACATTATGTTCTCTGGCCAAGTTTACCGCTCCAAGGCTGGGCTTTCAGGAAATACTACCAAGAGTGGGTACCGCCTCAGGAGAGAGCCATTTCATTGACGTGAGAAACATTTTTGGCTCAAGTTACCATCGATAAACTGACACAATCTTTTATAGATCCCTCTCGATCACTTCTCCAACTCGACTCAAACGTTCAAAAATCGATTCTGGGTCAACGACACCTATTTTGAGCCCGGAGGGCCTGTATTTCGTAGGTGAACTCTCCTAGTGAGAGGAGGCTTTCGTTGACTCGATTGCAGTGTTTGACTCCGGGGAACAGGATGCTGCGCCGCTCCATCCGTATTACCTTCAGGTCGGTGAATCATCTCTCATGCCCATCGTGTGGCTAAAAGCCCTGGAAGGAATACCATGGGCTCTCTGCCGTTATACGGCTCGCGAAACGGTACAAAGGTCTCGCAATCCTGTGGGAGCACCGCTTCTACGGGGATTCCCTACCTTTCCCAGTAAACGTACGGACACCAATATACTCACCTTTATTCCAACAGTAACGCACGCATTATCCACAGAGAAATACAACCGCAGACCAATGGAAATTTCTGAACACGGAACAAGCTCTTGAAGACGTGATCTTCTTCGCCAACTCCTTCGGCGGTAGCAGTTCGCACCGGAACGATCCCTCCGCCGGACCGCTCGCGCTCCCCGTCCATCCCTCGACGACGCCATGGGTGTTCCTTGGCGGGTCGTACCCCGGCATCCGCGCTGCTTTCCTGCGAATACGCAACCCTGAGACGATCTTCGCGTCATGGGCATCGTCAGCCCCGGTTCACGCGCAAGTCGATATGGCCAGCTACTACATGGCCGCGGAGCGGAGTCTGACAAGGAACTGCTCAGCGGATTGGGTGGCGGTTACAAAGTACGTAGACTCACTTAGGAAACCTCATGATCATTCAATTCGTTTTTGAAGATATGTCGACGGCGCACTGAAGGGTAATGACCAGAGATTGAAAGACACAATAAGGCAGGGCCTCTTGAGCGCAAGGCAAAGCGGTCCAGCAGGAAGGAGTGCCTCCAAATCACTTGAGGGTATCACCCAGATCAGTGACCTCAGCGCAGCGTCCATCTTGATGGATCCCCTCGATTTCTATCAGGTATTGCCCTCAATTTCAGTTGACCTGTAGTGTAAACCTTTACGTTTCAACTTCAGTACTACGGATTCGCCGCAACGCTGCTTCCCTTTTGCAACCTACTCGAAACAAGGAACTACACCACCGATCCTCTCGAAGGGGGCCTAGCTTCCCGGTTCGGCGTCGAAACTGCCTTCCGGGCATTCTTGGTGGCAATTACCCAACTTGATTACGATTCCATCCCCAGGGGTGCGGACGATCCTGTCACAGATCGCTCGTGGATGTGGCAGTATTGCTCTGAATACGGTCGGTTGTCTACCATGATGTCGTTGTGAAATGCGAAAGCTGAGGCGGAACGCGATGTTTGAAGGGTTCTACCAAAGAGGGGACACCACGAATCCTCTGTCTATTCAGACGTCTCTGCAATCCTTGGGCTTATTCCAAGAGCAGTGCAATTCGGCGTTCCCTCAAGGTCTCCCGGCGTCCCCACAGGTGGAAAATGTGAACAAGTACGGCGGATGGGATATGAACCCATCCAACGTACTTTTCACAAACGGTGAATGTAAGTCGCGTCGCCCCATTGCCTGAGATGGATGAGTGATGCGTGCCCTAGTCGACCCCTGGAGGACCCAGGGGCTTGCATCTATCGAAGTCAACTCCCCCCACCGAACGCCTTCCGTAGCCATCCCCAAGTACGCCCCGCCCACCTTGCTCTACAGCCCACCTCTTTTAATAACTAATGTCACCCCGAATTTCAGATGCAACATCGCACCGCCAAACTCGTCCTTCTTCGGTCTGACATACGCGAATATGGTACACGTCTCCGATATGAGAGTTCTGCTCACTCCCGACGCCAATCACACCAACTTCCAGACGGTTGGCTTCTACAGCCCGATATCGCAAGAGCAGTTCTTTACAGGCTTAGGCCTCTTCCAGCTCGCTTTGGATGAGTGGTTACCGTGTTTCACTCCGCGGCAAACGTAGAAATACGTTTTACACTTCAGTAGTGTTCGGCCTTTACAAGTAATTTGAATGAGCTAAGCGAAGACCATGTCGGGTACCGGGGGACAGGCCACTCACTGAGTAGCGGATTGTTCTGTTTTCGCGGCAAACTCTAATGTTTTCATGCTCTCCTCGTAAGTTCCTGCACCAAGGCCAACCCGCACTAGTATCAGTGTTGGCGCGATTCCCTTTCGGCGAATACCTAGTTAGCGGGACGTTGATGAAAAGAGCGAGGGTGCTCACTATCGCTTGCGACCCCAAGTAGTAAGCTGCCCAGCGAGCAGTATCGCATTGAAACGTCCCGGCAATGAACGCCATAGACACTGTCGACACCAGACCGGACTCGACACTGGAATATTGTAGAATCGAACAAGAGCGAGAGTGAGAGATAGATATGAATGGAACGTACATTATTGCGACGGCCCCCGTGTACTGACTATGCGCAGGCCCTAGAAAGGCGCGGATACGCCTAGCCATCCAAAAGATTCGCCCAACTAATTCCTTAAAGTGAGATAAAAAGGAGGAGATCTAGTGACTTACCTATCAGACAAGTTACCGTCAAATTGGTGGACATAGACAGGACGATGAACATCAGCCCGACATATTGCGAAAGGTAGCCTGTCACTAGAAGGTGAGAGTAAGTAAAATAGATGCGTGCTTGAAGCGAGGAATACCTACCAGCCGATGCTAGAGCGAGTAAAATTGGGACGATGAGCACCAGTTTCTTGGAATCCCAGACAACGCTACACCTGTATATCTAAAGGGGATTGACTGTTATGAGAGGGATGCAGATTCAACATCGATACGCACTAGAAGAGCGTCGGAAACAGCACTAAGCAAATATTCTTCAGTGACGTAGGCAACCCACCACAAGTGGATGAACGTACCTTGCAGTCACATAAACATACGCAGCCACTGGGTCAAGACGTGTGTTGAAGGGGTAGAATGGGGCGGACGACTGCACAGGCACGAATCCCTTCACAATTACTGCAAGATCCAAAGCTAGCTTGAGGGTAGCGAGCAAGAAAAGGAGGACAGTCGCGACGCCGACCCAAGGATGAGGCTTTCTCCGGCATCTGAACAAGTAGATACAAATGCAAAACAGTACGAAATATACGCCTGGAGAGTTTGAGATTATTGGGACGGTTGGAGAAAAGAGCGGCTATCACCATATGCGAAAATCTCAATCTAAGAAGGGAACACACGTTAGCTCGAGCTGAACAGCATCATACAAAGCTGAGCGCTCGTACCCAAATCACCAATAGCCTTTGCTGGAAACATAGAGGTCATGTCAACAATCTACGGGCGGATTCTGAACCGCTCACTTGGGGGTACACGTCAAGATCTTTCCCAAGGAAGGGTTCCATTCGTTCAACTGTGAAGACGGAAGAAAGAGCAGTGAGATGTGGTGGCCGTGGGAGCTCTCCCTTTGCACTCGGCCCGAAGGTAAGACATGCGAAGACCTTCACGGATGGAGGCTTGATGCTGTTCTGAATCCTGATACATAGCAACTCTATGTAACTCCATGGCCCTTACGCATGAAGCTTCAATCACGAGATGATGCCCGAGCTAGCCATGCAATCCCGACTGCTGAGGAGCTTGTCACAATGCAACTAGCATTAGCCCTCGGCCTACGCACCGTATGGACCGACACAGACATCTTCACTGTTTTTGTCGGGCAGCAAGGAGTCCCTTTACCTTGTCAATTAACCTTCTCAACTTGAGATCTCCGAATCACATGATCCCTCGGTACAAAAATCAAGCTCACGTTGGTTCACGACAGGTACAACCATCAAGCAACCTGCAGGATAGATTTTCGCGATGCTGAAGGAGCCATTGACACTACACAGGGTAGCAAACAGAGACTAAAAAAGAAGGCACCACGTCAAACGAGCTAGGACTATAAAATGCTTTCGAAGTTCAACGACGATGTACAAGGACCCCATTCCCTCACTGCACACCAGCAATGGCCGCCCTTTTCGCGAGCTTTGTAGCTTTCGTGACCTTCGAAGTCGCTGCAGCCAGTAACTTCAGCCCATCCTTGCCCCCTCAATCAGTAGTCAGTCTCTCCAATTCTTTCTTACGCACAAGCCAAACACTAAGTACTACTCTGGGGCCCCAGTTTATAGATACTCGTTCATTCACGGTGATAGGGAAGAACGGGACATTCCGCTCTTCGACGTTCGAGACCACATTTAACCCCACTTCTACGGCGCCACCTTTCTTCCAAATATTTGACAAGGGATTCATCAAGGTGTTGGGCTCTTCGCCGTCTTTCTCTGAAATCGCATCGACTCCCGGGTTCAACTTCGCCCACGAAGCTCCGATATACGTACCTGAGACTGACGAGCTCTTCTTCGCGAGCAAGGATGGTCATATAGGCGAAGGGGGAAACAATCGCGTGAGCAAGATCAGTATGGCAGAAGTAGAGGCTGCCTTGAAAAAGAACAGCACCGGTGCCTTCAACGTTACGGTGACTCCCGTTAGTCCACAATACGTTCCGCATTCAATCAGGGACTTAGGGATTAAATTAGCTCGAGTTATCGGACACCATCCAAATGACGAACGGAGGAACTGGACCTTTCCGATCTCAGCTGTTACTAGCCAATTCAGGCCGGGGACCACTCCCGCCATCCATCGCACTCGTGAATCCTAAGCCACCATACAACTCGACCATACTGCTGGACAATTTCTTTGGCCGCCAGTTCAACTCACTGAACGACGTCAAAGTCCATCCAAGCGGAAAGATATTCTTCACCGACGTGAAGTATGTTACTGCCACGATTCCACTGCCTACCTTTAAGTGTATTCACCTTGGTTTTAGCTATGGTTTCTTAGGCGGGTTCCGCCCCACATCTTTGATGCCTAATCAAGTGTACCGCTTCGACCCAAATACCGGAGTGGTCCGCGTCGTGGCTGATGGCTTCGACAAGTGCAACGGACTTGCCTTCTCCCGCGACGGGAAAACGGCCTTTATGTGAGCATTTGAGGCCGCTCAATTTCGATAGCGAACCCTGATTCTATTATCCTTCCAAGTTCTGATAGCGGTGCAATTGGCGGTGATGCTACGCAGATGCAACCCACGACTTTGTAAGACATGTCCGCTAACCACCACCTCTCGACTCAATTCATTTTACAACTAGGTACGCGTTTGACGTCGACTCCACTACACACGCCTTCAAGAACCGCCGCGTCTTCGCCTACGTTGATGCCGGAATCCCCGATGGTATCCAGCTAGACACCAACGGCAACGTATACTCTGGTGCTGGCGATGGGGTGCATGTACGCTCTCCTTCTCTGCTTTAGACGATAACACTATTGCTGACTCTCACACTCTGATATAGACATGGGACTCCGAGGGAACACTTCTCGGGAAATTCTTCCTGGGCAGCACGGCTCCGAACATGGTGTTTGCTGGGAAGGGGCGGCTCGTTATTTTGGCAGAAACCAAGATATACATGGCCAAGATTGCAGCTAAAGGATTCGACCTGGGAGGAAGGTAGCAAGTTGAACAAGTTGCGTGATTATGTACAAAGTGTTCAAATACATACCCCTAAAATCGATACACAGTGTAACACGCAAACTATTGACGGTATACGACAATAAGCATTCTATAGTTCGCAATATGTACAAAGTAAAATCCCTGGATTCGGAACTAAAAATACAGACCCCAATTATAGATGGCTACGCTTAGAAAGACGATTATATATCTTCTAACCCCCTAGTACTCATTAGTCGTCGATGACCGGTGACCCCCCGATATTGCCTAACTCATAATCTTGATTTTCTCGCCTCCTGCGCCCACGAACATGACCGTGAGGAACAGCAAGCTTGCGAAGACGAACCAGCTCCCTACAAGCTTTAGCGGGAGGCCCCTGACAAGCCTCTCGTCCTCCGCTATGCTACATTTAACACCGTACTCGAGACAGATGTCGTTGGTCTGCAATTCCCATGGCTGAGAGGGAAACGGCAGGAATTTGGAGTCAAATGATACGCGCGGACCGCAGGGGAAGTACGAATCGTCGTACGCGCCGATGTGGACTTGTTTATGTTGTGGGGAGGTGCATGCTGATAGGGCGTGGGAGTGGAGGCGACTGATGAATTCGTCGAGCTCTTGGTATTTGTGCTTGTAGGAAGGAGGCTGTCCATGTGCGGGGTCGCCGACTGCAACTGGAATTACGGCGTTTACAGGGGACGTCTGGTCAACAGACATGATTATTTGTGATGATTTCAAGCGCGAGCTCGAGAGGAGAGTGGTGGGCATGACTGTACAGGTGTCTGGGATAAGGCACTGGGGCGAGAGGATTGGAGTATTGCATCGAGGACAAAGCGCGTTTTATAACTTCTTCAGTGTCGACCTCTACGGTTGCGTCTCCTTTCGCATTCTAGGTCGGTCCTTTGCAACATCCACATGAGGGAAGATAGGAGGGACGTGTTGTGCATCCGCGACAATCCAGGCGATGGTGTTGATCAGAGATAGAGGACCTGAAGTTCGGAGTCTTGGACTTGTTCACGATCGCAACCGCAATTCACCTTCGTGATACACCCAAGCACTAGCACTCCTTGAAGACCCCTGAGTGTATTCTAAGTCAGTACGAGGGTCTAGCTGCTAGCACATCGCTTGTGTTGGTTCTCTGGAAAGAGTGGCGAACGACGATGTGATTGGTGTATGGACGAATGCAAATTGCCTATCGACAGCGAACGGGGGAGTAAAGGGGGCATGCTGAGAGTGTCAGGGTGTTGGTGTTCATTGTACATATTGGGTACCTTCCGCCCGCCAGGCGTTCATGCATCAGGGGAGAAATGCCGTCCAATATCCCAGGCGAGACTGGCGCCTAGGTCACTAACGTCCGCGCAGACCCGATAGTTGAGTCCAGATTGCTAGCGGAAGACAGTGGTACGATTTCAAAGGCTTTGAGCATCCGGTGTTATTGTTTGTCAGTGAGTCGAAACCTAGTACACCGGCCTCTAAGCTTTTAGTACGACCTTGAGTGAGGCCATGGCCACCCCCCATTGCGCCCGTGGTGAAAACTGCCTGGGGGCTGCACTGCACTTTCAAAATATATGGAAGGTCAGCTAAGTTGCAAGCTTCAACCAAACTGGCGTCAAGGTCACCTCTAGTAGGTCGACTGGACTGAACGTTCTGCCAAGACGACATTATATATATTCAGCGTTAGGCCGACATTTTATGGTGAGCTACCTGACAGATGGAATGAATTATGTTCGAGAAAGAACAACACATGGACGATTTCGAAGTTGAGGCGCTGAGGTGAAAGTTTGATTGATCATGTGAGGAACTTGAAGCGCCTCTGGGAGTAGGGGCTAGGAGAGAGAAAGACAGTGGAGTCTCCTAGTAAACAGCGAGTGTAATTATAACATTAAGTACGAATCACTACAACATCACTTAAGTTACAACAGGGCGCGACATAAAGCGCTTGTTCTACCCCTCGACATCACGTTTCCCTAATATCTAGTAGAAGAACAGGGTATAAATATACATACAATCGAGTACAAAAGAACGAAAGGGATCCCCGTTATATCTGCTTCGTAAATGCATCTTGCTCCGCCTTGTCCTTCCTCCGAGCCTCTCTCATTCGGCTTTGAAGACCTGGACCAGTGTCCCGCCTTGCAGCTTCTTCATCGTAGTTGCTAGGTGCTTCTTTGTCTTCGCTATTTGACGATAGATCGACGTCAGAGGCGAATCTTTGTTGACGGTCGGGATGGTCAGCTTTGCTATCTGTCATGGTGCCGGTGGGGTTCGCTTCGTCAGATTCCCCCTTTCCGGTTGCCTCTGGCGGAGAGAGGATCGTCGATAGTTCTACAAATACTTCTGGCCGTTTGACTTGCCCAGGTCTTGAGAATGTGGAACCTTCAGTTTTCGTCCCCGAGCTCGTCGTCGCGTCGGAACCGTACATGACATAAGAGAACAGTGCCCGCATCCCACGGACAAGAGCCTGGTATAGACCATTAGTACACCGGACGGAAGAACATTCGAGGGACAATCACATACTGGATCAGTGATGGCAAGCAACGCGTATACGATAGCACGACCTCCATACAAGATATCGCTCAGCAGAAGAACGTTATAGTCCTAAAGGACGAGAAGGGTGCATTAGGGCCTGAACGCTGAGAACACTGACTTGGCATGGCTTACCGTTTGATCATGAATCCCGCCGGACAAGGTCGAGTGCAACGCCGTGACGACACTCATTAGGTTAACACAACACGATGCAACGGGGTAGAGTGCTACGGAAGAGAAGTCAACAACTGTATCGGAGATTACCAAAGAAATGGATCTACAAATGCGGAAAATGATATGTCTGTGTCTGTTGGCATGCAGGACGGCTGGCGAAGATGATGTGTCGGAAATCGTCTGAACAGGGACAAATACTCTCCGACTGCGAGCCTAGATAAATATTTGATAAGTCGAAGATCGTTGAAGGGAGGCCCGAACTGACGTTATGCCTCATCATATATATAAGGACGACGGCCGAGCAGACGACTTCACCAATGACTGTGAATGCCGTCCATCCCATTTGCGTCGTCATCTGGAAGTTATTGATGAGCACACAGAGATATTGATACGCCGCGGGCCACGAACCTGCCAGATGACTCGCTCGTGCAAGTCGGCGTTCGTGTACCAGCAAACCCGTTCTAGAGGGTCCCAACTACAAGATTTATGGTCAATAGGTAGAATGATCGAAAGGATACACGCTGGACTCACCCGTATTGATGGGCAGCATAGGGTGGGACCGTCAGGGCGACTGATATAAAGGCAGAGACCATGAGGTAGTATTTCTCCATTGTCTGACCATTCCATCCGTGGACAACGACAAGTCTATAATCCTCTTTAGGGCGAACAGAGAGATTGAGGGAGGGTGTTGCTTACTGCAGATTGAGGGCGATGAAAAATAGGAGACAACTCGAGAACTGCAGAGTTAACTTATGACAATAGATCAATACTTATAAACTGGCAACCAAGTGATTTGGCTTACCTGCAGAACGAAGATCGAGAATCCGCAAGTAAAGCCTGGACCTGTCTCCGTACCGCCAACCGCACTCGCAATCCCGAATATCATGCTATTTGGATCGTCATCAGCATGCGTGCAGTTGAAACCAGATGAGCTATTGACGTACTTGGCGAAGAGAGCGTATACAACGATCCGGAAGCTAACACGATCGAGGTATGATCGGGACCGAGGGTGTATCCCCACAGCGGCAATAACCAAGAGGACAAGAAAGCAAAGACCTGCGCCAACAGCTGAGGGGACGGCCCAAAGCCGGTTCCTGCAGAAATAAGGAGATTGCTCACTCCTAAGCAATCAATCTACTTACGAGATAACGCCCATCTCATGAGTGAACTCGAACGTCATGGTGAATCGGGTCCTCGGGAAACGTTTAGGGAAGAGGGATGGCGGAGAAGACCATTCGAATGTCTGCTCTCATAAGTAGTTCTGCATAAGAGCTGTTTTCTGCAGCAAGTCAACATCGGTGCAGACTCTGGATGCACCGCCATCAAAAAACCCTGGTGGCGCCTATCACCACGGGGGCGGCGGATTTTTTAAATCATGCCTGTCTGACAGTCTCTAACCTGCTGTCTGACTTGTTTTACCCTTACCATCTAATCTGGCACGCCGATCGCACCGTTATCGCAGACTATCAGTCCATTGGATTTGAGCGGTCCCGTGGCTGAGCATCCTTGGACCTACCTGTGGCACGTTTTTCGACAGCTTGGTCTGGGGTCAAGAAGGTTAGACTCCTCTCGACGACACCTGCGACATTCATCGTGATAGAATTTTCGGGCAACAGGGCCTACCGAGACCCATCTTGGGGAGGATTGAGGTACAGGACGGTAATTTCCGGTGGCCATGTACTGACGCACGTCATGGGGATTCTTGGGTATCTAAGTGGTAAGTTCGTGCCTCTTGACTGCGACAATAGGTCACATATAAGCGCTCGTCTGTTCAATACGTTCCAAGAGTCGCGGATGCTGCCGTGACACAAGGAGGACGAGGAGGAGGGGACACCTGGGGTACCTACTGTGTGCCTACAGCCCGAGGCTCTATACGAGGCCCATTTAACTTATCTAGTGCACTTTCTGATATATCCAGCGCGTGGCCATAGATTAATCTTTGCGGATGGCCAAGTAGAGTCGTGACATGTCAGACGATAGAATAATAGTCAACGCAGATCAACCAAAGAGGTACAAGTTTAGGAGGCGGCACTCACCTAAAATCAGGTACATATAGAGTACATGAATCAATATGGGGGCATCATGATTCATGATCCATCCCTGATCTCACGACCACTATCTCGTCAATGCTCCGCTCGCCACCGGCGATCGCTTTATGAATGGCCCCGGTAAGGGTATCAATATCGCTGCAGAGTATATTCCACTGAAGAGAGAAACAAATCCAGTTCAGGCCTCAGAGCTTCGACAAGAACTAACCATCACCTACTCTTGAAGCGTAGCTGTAGGCTAGAGGATACAAGCCGTTAAGTTCAGATCAATGCTCATCTTACGGGATCAATTTCACTCGTGATCTTGTTGCGGACGAATGCGCAATAGGGAGTTGCCTCCGGTGGATTGCGGCTCCGGTCTCCCCTGAGACTTATGATGAGAGGCCAATCGTCGACCGACAGTCCCTGAAAACAGATTCAGTACGGAACAAGCCTTTCATATCCCTCACTCTTACCATGATATAATGCACTGCGTTCCTTCACAACCATCGCATTCATCGGCAACGGCGGTATTTCGTCTCCACTTGAGCAACGTCTGACCTGGGTACTAGAAACCCTTTCCCGCGGCCTGACTTGCTGTGAACCCCGGTATCAATGATTTAACAGAGGACGAGGGAACTTTTGGGATGGTGGCACTGTGGCGGTGAGTCTCCATCACCTCGTACGTCTTAATTACATACAGCTCAATCCGTGGCGCTGACTTTTGATAGAGGCCACAAACTTTGATAAAGCTCGCCAGAATGTTGACAGAAGAACGTCCAACACCAGTGGCATATTCAACGTGATGAGGACGAAGGACGCCAGGTAACGATCATGAAAAGAATCATGTTGAAGTTTGAACTCGGGCGCTAAAACCCCAATTCGCAGGGCGACTACTATGTAACTTCAATTGCCTTGTGATTTTCGATGATAGTGACCGTCCAGTCCTTGAACTTTCCTATTCAGTTTGCAGTCTACTCAGTAACTATCTACAGAAAACGCGACAGGACGCGTCCAGCTGATTCTTCGTCGTGAAGGACGCGAACAAGCCCAAAGTGCTCGCGCGCCGCCGAAGCGACTTTATCGACAGGACGCCGCCGACAGCGACAGCATCAGAACGAAATATGAGCACCGATGCCTTCCAGGCAATAATGGATATGGACACATATATTCAGGTGAGTCGTGGCCGAATTATCTCCAAATTCGTACCGACGTGACCTGATTCCTTAGGAAAGATTTCTGTTAATATGGGTATTTGCACCATCGTCGTCTGCTGCTTGTATTTATGACTGATGAAAGACTAGATTCAAATCTTTGCATACGGTGAGTCTGCTTTCCTGCTAAGAATGCAGATATTTTGACCGACGCGAATTCGTTATGCAGGCGTGTATTTCGTTCTGTTCGGCATATGTATCCATCTCTTTAGGAATCCAAGAAGAAAGCCACACCCTTGGGTTATCATTGCGACTGTACTTCTATTCTTTCTCTCGACGGTTAAGCTAGCGTTGGACCTTGCCTCCGTCGTAGTAGCATATACGGATGATGTGAGCTCCATTTTCGACAGTTCTCTCGACAGGGCAGGGGTCTATATATACGTTTCGGCAAGGTGAGCATGCACATTCGATTCATACTATACTTAGGATCACTGAATTTCCGCTTCTCAAGTGCCGTCTCTGATGCACTCCTAGTAAGTATCCAGCTCAGATAACTCGTACCCTTGCTTATGCTTATTACTCGACAATCTACAGATATATCGGTGCAGTATAATATGGGAAGCTAGGAAATCAGTGCTTGCCCTGCCGCTCCTTCTTGCTGTTACGTCGGCCCGTGAGCTATCTCCCCCTTCCAACACCAACTATCATTGTCGTTTACACATACTTCCAGTCACAGGCTATACCTCACAGCTTTCGGGATCCGTGTTTGTCATCCTCTCTATGATCACCAACATCACAGTCACTTCTTTGATAGGCAAGCCTCTCATTCGACTATGCTCTCCCAGAATTGCACTTATGTCCCCTCGCAGCCGGACGAATCTGGTGGATCAGCAGGCGTCTCCGTGAATTTCTAGGCACTACGTACACCGAATATACGGCGGCAATGGCAATCATGTAAGGTCTTTCCCCCTCCTACCGGTTGGCATGGAATAACACAGGACGTGGCGTGTGACAGCATCGAATCTGGCCTACTTTGCACAGTTTCTACGGCCGTATTCACAGCGACATACAATGTCCAAGTTGCACGGTGGGCGGCTTATTATTTTAGTTCGCAGGCCATTGTACGTAACTACTCTGTGTGTTGTCCTACTACTAAAACTGCTGTGTGAACAGGGGATCGCTCCTACGCTCATACTCGTTCGGGTAGGGCTTGGAACGGGAACTTACGAGGAGACTATCAAAACACTGGAGTTTGCGAAGACGAGGCAATCGGATCCATGAGTGAGTACTAATATCCCCTGCTGCTTGTCCAAATTCAACTATCACCGTAAAAGACTGTAGTTGTCCGCTGACGACTGCTCTGCTCAGACAGAAAAGAAGACACCGCTAGAAGTGAAGCGCGGGTCACTCCCATCCCATTATACTGAGTCGTAAATCTAGGTTATAGCCAGATAATACCGTACCCCAAGAGAAAGGTGCCTAGCCAGTAATCATAATATACAACAAGTCCAGTTCTCAGCCCAGGGTATGGCGGACCCGGCCTGGCGTTGGAGCTGTTGGCCAGTAGACACCGTCATACCACTACGTCCAAGTGCTACAGGTCAGGTACCCCAAGCCACCGATAAGACATCTTCACAATAGTTTCAACCCCACATGTCGTGCCATGCATGTAACGTTTGAAGGATCATCAGGTTCGGACGATGTGTCGCTGTTGACGACGAATACAGGAGTTGACGAATTGACACCGTACGACTTACCGTACTGGGCAAGTACGAACCCGCTCGTTGGCAGCTACACACGGTGATGAGCCGAGGGAGTCGGGATTGTAACTCGCCGCCGACGCAGTCCCGTCTATGTCCCCCTTATCAAACAGCTCCAGCATGTCTACGGGCCCTCGTCCCACATAGTAACATCCACCGTTGCTCGCTTTCCTCCCTTACATATGTACATTTATCCTCAACGTGGCTCGGGAGATTGCTGATCCTTGGCTCTAATAACACTCTTCTGCGATGCTGTCTTGTAAATACATTTTTGTCGACACACAAATACCTTTTCTAATCTATACAGTAGACTGTCTCTTCGAGGTCAACTCCAGTGTTTTCAGACTCTCCTCGTACGTCCCCGTCCCAAGCCCAACTCGGACAAGTATCAGCGTTGGTGCAATTCCCTATTGACCAACAGAATCAACCTTCAAGACAATGATCTCCCTACAAAAGAGTGCTCACAATCGCTTGTGAGCTGAAGTAATAAGCCGCCCATCGTGCGGATTGCTCATTGTATGTTACTGTGAATACGACCGTTGAGATCGTGCACATTAGCCCAGATTCGACGCTGAATAGCTCCTGTTATCTCGATACCCAATGACGGTCGACGCATGGGATCCTTACATGATTGCGATTGCCGCTGTATATTCGGTGTACGTAGAGCCTAGGAATGCACGAAGGCGCCTGCTGATCCACCAGATTCGTCCGGCTAGAGCCATCAATCATCAGGTGTGGCTATGGCCGAGGGTAATCGAACTAGTTCACCTATCAAGGCGGTGACAAGTGTGTTGGTGATCATCGAGAGAATGATAAACAATGACCCCGTATATTGCGAGGAGTAGCCGGCAACTGTTGACATAGAGTTGACACCCGGGCACCAGCGTAAAGTGCAGAGAATACACGCACTGGCTGAAGCGAAAGATAGGAGGAGTGGCAGAGCAAGCACGAACTTCCTGGATTCCCAAACTATGGCACATCGATATATCTAGGGTCGAGATGTATAGGCACAACTAGACAAGACGGCTAGGTTGAAGACCTACGAGAAGCGCGTCGGAGACAGCACTTGACGAAGTAAAGCCATGAAGTCAGCGAGCGCGCAACGGATCACGGTACAGGGGCAACCTTGAGGCCTGACAAGTCGCAGCGAACTCACTTTGCGGAGACATATATATATACTGCCGCTTTGTCGAGCGACCGATTGAACGAGGAGTCGCTCCCAATTGAAGCGAAGGCCTGAACAACGGATGCTTGGTCTAATCCGAGTTTGATGGTCGAGAGTACGAAGAGCAGGACGGTCGCGACGATAACCCAAGGATGAGGCTTTGTACGATTCCTGAAGAGATGGAGACATATAGAAAACAAAACGGCATATACCCCTAGGGCAACAGTATGAATTAAACGATGCAGCTCCGCAGCAGTGACCGAAAAGCAGATTCACCGTAAGCAAATATTTCCACCTAAGAGGTCTCCATGAGTTGTGGGGTATCCAGACAAGGGATATGGAAGATACCCATATGACCAAAATCCTCTCCTATGGGGGGTTGAGATAATAACTTCTTTAGTAGTCCATTCAAGCTAGATCATGAACATACACAACTCACCCTAATGTATGTATCCATGTTCAATATCGCACCGAAAGCAAATGTTCCAGGCTGCATCATGTCGTACTGTGAGTCTCTTGATGACTTGCAACGTCGTTGTTTAACAGCATGAACTGCAGAGTCCTCACGTCGTGTCGATGCAGGAAAGTACAGGAAGGCCGCCGAGACAGATTAGATTAGTGAACCTTCGGGCCGCGGTCACGTGCTCAGTTACGGGCGTCTCAGATCTGCCACTTCTCTGTTCCTCCCAAGTTCCTCCCCCACCAAAGACCACGGCCCGATAAATCCAAGCCCATGCATTCCTAGGACTATCGCGTTGGTTTCAAGTCGATGTCGCCACGGGGATCGCGCTGGGGCGCCACGGACCCTCATCTGAGGGCGAAAGGAGTCCGCGTTGTCAATGCGACTGTTATTGTTGAGTCGATTTGATTGTCGCTGAACGTGCTGTGTGGTTGGCTGGATACGATTCTCGGTAGCCACATGTGCCTTTAGCCCACAGCAGCACCTGTGTATATCGTCGCGGAGCGCTGGGGAATTGTTTAGCTGTGGAAGGGGTCGTACTGTAAGTCCTCGTGGGCCATAAACACTATAAACGCGTGTGCCTGCGTTCGGCCGCATGTGTCGACGTGAGGCCCCTCGTATCCGATGAAGGGTCCTCTCTACCGGCGGCATGTGCCTTCGGGGTGAATGAACCATGTCAATGTGCAGCTGCCATCTATCCGAGGTTCCGGGAGGTGCAGTTGCGAGACTTGCTCATGCTTGATGGACCCGCTGGTCCATTTCGGAGCGGCGTTCAATATATATAAGTTAAGTGGTCCGGTCTAATCGGGCAGTTAGTAATGATGGACTCATTGAAGAAAGTCTGAGTCGCATTGTTATTGATCAAGTGGCACGTACTCACGATGCAATGCCCCCCTTTCACCGCTGTCAGTCTGATGTAAAGCCATCTGGATGTGTGGGTTTCATTCAGGCAATAAGCCGGCTCGAAGACTCATAAACCCCTTTAATCTATTAACACTCGTTTAGGCATGCTTATTTCGTCAGCTTCGCTTTGACTGCATCCTGATCCTGACTACCGCACAGGCTACCGATACCACAGCTCGGGGGGACTTGACCTCTTCGTAGTAAGTTGGCACCTCGACACACTTTTAAACCCACACTGGCAGCACTCAAAGACGCATGAACATTGTGGGCTGGGCATCAACATCCGGAACGCATCGGCTACAGACAACGGTCTAAGATGCATCCATTTGTCGCAGTCGAACACTAGACCCCAAAGTTACGGTTGACGCCGGCGTCCATTCTGGAAGATGCCGAGAATATTACTCCAACGACACACACTCTCTCTTTGTGTAACTCCAACTACTCCGCGGAAGGTGGTGGGTGTCGGAGCGCCTTCATCGTACCGATTTAATGTCCCTTCCGCGTCGAGGCGTACGCGTTGCACAACAACACGATATTCGAATAGACCGCCGGTGTTGTGATACGGGGATAGATCGCGCCGTTGAAACCTTATACGATATTCCGTGAAGTATGCCGTGAAGGGTCGGTCAATAGGATGTGTTGATCGCATCTCACCCACCTACTCCGGCGACTGATATTACACATACGATCCACGTTGCGCCCCGAGGTCGAACGACGGCGCAGCTTACTTGTCATGGTACCCACGGCAATCAGTATGTGTTGAAGAGGGTCCTGACAATTTAAGGATAATACATCGCCGCACAATGTGCCAACCAGCCAACATCAGCGAGGCGCTATCTATTAAAACACACAACTTCCATCCCTCTGTCCTGTTCTCAAACGCTGATTTCCTTGCCCTTTCACCACAATGTCATCGCGCCAGGGCCCCCTTGGCCTTCAATCATCCAGAACATCCGACGCAACAATCCATAGTCGGTCTCCACCGCCTGCTGCTCCTGTATTCACCGGAGCATTTTTTGACCGGACTCCGGACGCTGCTAGAGCAAGGGCAGCATACTTCAAAGTCCTCGCCGGCGGATTAGTTCTGCTCACAATTACAATCTTTGCCGTCCTCAGTATATATTGGGGTGCATTGTGGCGCACCGACCGTTTCATTCATAACTTGAACGGTTGGATTGTGGTACGCGACATTTATTCTTACATAACCCCTAAAAGACATATTGAAACCCGCTCTTGGTACGATAGGACTTCGATGGTGGTGATATCGGCGCCGCCGTTGTGCAGAATTTCCTAGGCGTTCGTGGCGAGCCCATGAAAATCTCATGGGAGGTCAGACCAGCAAGCGACTTCCCTAACGGTGTCGATGATCTTGCTCAGGCAGTCATCGGCGAGCGTTGCTGGGTTGCACTTTCGAGTAGGCACATCCTCCGTCTACCGTACTACGTGACTAAGTGGCATTCAGTCAATCCAAACGCTACTGCGAGACTCAACGCCGCAGTAGCCTCGTTGGACGCGAACTATGATGGCACCAGCGCTGTGACTGCGTTCGGCGTAGAAGCCCGCAACGAAGATGCATAGTACGTTTCTTCAGTGCATAACTCACGAAATGATAACGAAAGGTTCTACTGTATAGCCGCGTTCTTCTTAAACCAAATGTTCGCTGAATTCTTGCTTGCGAATGGTACTTTGACTCACTGCAATGTGATTAGATTGATATTCCCATGGATCAACTTTCCTTGAACTTTGCAAACCAGTTTGCTCGTACACTCATCAGCAGACAAATTGATATCAGTACTGTTCTTTCTACTGCTCCTCAACTTATCACACGCCCGGCATATTTCACCCTTCGCAATCTGCGGCCTTTCGATATCCCAGTGTGAGTGTTATCTTCGTCTCTCCTTTTGAACATATAACTGATGCATTCGTCCTGCATCGTAGAGCTAGTGCAGTCACGTTTGTGGGCTTGATATACCTTTTGATCATCTCTGTGAGTCCGCGCAACACGTACACATCAAGCTAACTAACACGCGATAACTGTCTAGTTCATCGCCGCGGTACGCTTCAAATGCACTGGACTGAAAGCTGTCTACTCACAGCCTTGTTAGGGTATTGCCAATGGCGCTCGACTTGCTGCCGGCTTCGAGCAGCGCCTTTCCTTACCATCTTTGATCTCTACAAGGATCGTGACTTCGATCTCAATGTACTTTATTCTCTCGGTACGCTCCGTCCCCTGGGTCCACCTTCGGTAGATATGTCTGACATCCTGGTCTACCAGCTATTCTACTCGCTACAGAGTCTAGCGTTCCAGTTACCATTCCATCGTCGGTACGTAAAACTTCAATCGCCATCGCTTTGAGAGATGAACATCCAGCAGTTTCGGTCACCCTGGGTTCCTCGTATTCTGGATGCTCATGTGGTTTGGGATGACAGCACTGTACGTGACGCTCACCTCATATCTTCTTATCGCTATTGATGTGTATTCCCCATCGAATGTAGTGGATTAGCTGTAGAGGCCATGTTCACGTTGCTTACTCCACGCTTCATCCCATTCTTCTTGGTGTTGTGGATAATAAGTGAGCGAGCGTTTGACGTAGGGTGGCACTTGCTTACTTCGTTTCCCCGTCTTACTAGGTAACGTCTCAACTTGTTTCTATCCTCTGGAAACCTTGCCGGCATTCTACCGATACGGCTACGCATCACCATTTTACAACGTCTCCCGGGGCATTCGCACTATCGTGTTCAGTACCCGCAACATGCGTAAGTGTTACTTGTGATCTAGGACCATGTCTGTCCATCTGACTTCGCGCCAACAGTGGGGTTGAACTTCGGCGTCCTCATTGCGTGGATCGCCGTTTCCTGTATCACTATTCCGCTCACCTCGTGGTTTGTGCGGTCACGACAAATTGCAGCGCTGAGAAGCCAGAAGCAGCAATAGTAAACGGCAGGTGGCAGGCGGCAGGCGGCAGGCGATGAATTTGATACCCCATTTTGTTTTACTTTCTTCATGGACTTCATTGTGCAGCTTTGTGTTGTATGTAGAGATAAATCCCGTGCCGCCGGGCTTTGGTCGCGTTCGCTTGGGATCGAGTAGTGCTTTACGATCGTGGGTATTCTCCGAGTTTAGCTTGTTTGATCAGGCAAAATCGCTCGACAGCTTGAAGGGATATTATATGACTAGAATCGCCTGGCGGTGCTGAAAAATACCTTGCCTGTATGTGGGAATTTACAGCAAGAGCACCGAGTGAGCAAGAGCACCTCGTCGCTCGACCTACGGTCGAGCTCATTGCAAGAGGGACGAGAATTTAGTATTGACGCAAGTACAACTACAAACCTTCAAGGTCGGGGGTCCCGTATTGCCATTGGTATCAGGCAGAGGCAGTCATGGCGGAAGCGTAGGACTGCGCCTATTGAGATTCCAGACGAATTGGGCGAGTTCCAGGGAGGGGGACCCAGCTTTCCAAGCAAGGTAATCGAATGCCGGGGGAAATTGATGCCTCATGGAGTCCCTTCCTTGCGCAGCACCATCATCTCGCCAACGGAAGTGGGCGATAATATAATTTACACTGACTCATTGTCGATGTTTCCTCGCAAGTGCGACACAAGTTATCTACCAAGTCTGAAAGAAAGTGCTGCCTGAGTGGCTGGAAATAATGGCAACATTTGGGCAGTATACTGGATACGCTGAGTCGATGGATAGTTCTCTGCACCTGAAAGTTAGCAGTTCGTAATCGGAGCAAAAAGTGAATGCATACCGTTGTATGAAGCTCAACGTTCTGTCCTTGACGACCTTATCTCCTTTGCTCGTTTGTGGAGCTCTCTCATACGCTCGTCGCCTATTTCACGAGCCTCACTCCGCGCTTGAGCAAGACCTGCAACGGCAGCCAGATGTTTTCTTTCCATGCTCGCAGGGAACATATACAAGCCTGGGGCAATCCCCGCGACAAGGGCCTGCGGACACACTTTCACGCCCTCCTATGGCAGCGAGTAGAGAAATGTACATACTGTTATTCCGACGGCGAGGATGATTCTGTCCTTCCAGCGGTCATCCGCGCTGGCGTGCCAGTTATGTCTGCCTCGGTAATATGCGTGTTCTGCTCGAGGCCTGTGCCCGTAGTGGGCGTAATATGCTCGCTTTCGCCTCAATATCTCCTCGGTATAGGGGTCAACATTGGCATGCGCTCTCTTTCCACGAAGAGCATCGTATGCCGCAGTTATAGATTGAAAGCGCGCATGCCGCAACCTGGGTGATATAGACCGACCGTGGATAGAATCAGGGTGGTGTATGCGCACCAGTTCGTAATCTTGCAACAAGGTGGATATTTCTGTGAATTCGGGCACGTAAGCAAGTAATTTGGCGTACATCGAGCCTTTATATCAGTTTGCGACGCCCCATGAGGTAGATGAAATATCTGGTGCGGGGTCGGACGATTATGGGATGGGAAAGGATATGGGGTCTCGCCAGGCGGAGATGAACAGGAAGACGATAAAGATCGGGGATTCAAGAACTGGTATTTGGACCATAGGTTAATTTGGCAACGACAGCGCAAGGGAGAAAACATTGAGCTCGACGTTCGCGACGACGAGGAAGAGGTTCGAAGTCAAGACGAGCGGACATCACGTGGGCGTCGGGGAGAGTAAGACATTCGCCGAAGCCCGACGCACTCCGTTTTTCCTTTCTACTACCATGTCCGCCAGAGCGTTGACCCTGTCCGTTCCAGATCGCCAGAGGCTGATCGAAGGAGCATTTGAGGGTCAATATCCCGGCTTACTTCGCGATCTCTTTTGATATTGATTTCTAGCCAAGAAGGGTACATATAGCCCGTACTCGAAGTTCCCTGTCGGCGCTGCGCTGCTATCGGTGGATGGTCAGATAATAAAGGGTGCAAACATTGAGAATGCTTCATATGGTGAGTTGTTTCTATCCCACACGGCTTTGCCTTGAAACGATTGTCCGAAGGTGGCACGATATGTGCTGAGCGTACGGCGCTCGTCAAGGCAGTGGTTAGCTCCCTCTGTTGCTCGTGCAGCATGATTGCAGATGCTTGACTGCATTATCTCAGAGCGAAGGGATCCGTTCTTTCATCGGTCTCGCGGTGGTCACGTAAGTACATCCGTGCTCTACCAACATCCGCCTTACGCCCATCTACAAGGGATGTCAAGGCACCCATTTCGCCATGTGGGATGTGTCGTCAAGTCATACGCGAGTTTTGTGTGCTGAATATGCCCATCTTGCTCGTTCCGGCGGACTATCCACAGGCAGAGTCTGCCGAAGGTACAACAGAAGGTGGCGTTAAGGAAACCACCCTGGGTGAATTACTACCCGATAGCTTCGGGCCAGAACACCTCGAATTATCTAGGAAGTAAATCAACAAGTAAACAACCGATGTAGTTGGTATCATGGCTGCGGATGCCAAGTTCAAGCAGTGTCCTAAATGGCGCCACATTCTGCTTGAAATTAAATCTGACGATCGTAAATCGTAAGGTGCTCCTAGTCTCTACTGATCTAAATATGCTTCAGACGCATCATTATAGTCCTCTACTTACCCCGCTCGACGATGGCCACCAAAGCGGACGCTCTTAACCCCCGAACGAAGGAATACCAATTCTTCGGTCCACCTGGCGCGTTGCTCGTCACGATCTCCTCGCCGCTCATCGCCTATGCGCTATATTTTGGGTGCTCTGAAGAGAGTGGTGGATGTCCCCCGGGGAATTTCGCTGCCTGGATCCCCTCAGTGACATCGAGTACTACCAGGCTCGATTGGTGGATGAGTCTGTGGGATTCCGAGGCGACTGTCATTTATCTTGCTTGGTATCTGTTCTGCGTCGTGGCGTGGGCGATCCTCCCTGGCAACGACTTCCAAGGCGTGCTCATGCGCAATGGGCAAAAGAAGACCTACAAAGTCAACGGTATATTCTATCCTCTCTTCGCTATATACTCGCAGTCATACTCAATGTCGTTGTTTGTTTATAGGCTTTGTGACTTTCATTTGCGCAATAGGCATTGCTGTTGCGATGATTGTATATCAGGGTGTAGAATCCTTCACGTTCCTCTACCGGAAATGGGTCGGTTTCGTCACAGCATCTCTCCTCCTGTCGGTAATCCAAGCCGTATACGTCTACCTCGCGTCATTTCAACCGGGGAAACTGCTCAGCCTTGGAGGAAACACTGGAAACCCAATTTACGATGTATGCCATATCCAATTGCTTGTTGCCACCCCTAATGTTTAGGAATGAATAGTTCTTCATGGGACGCGAACTCAACCCAACTATAGGATCCCTGGATCTCAAGTATTTCAACGAGCTACGTCCCAGTATGATCCTGTGGGGATTGGTCGATATCAGCATGGTATGCGAGCAGGCGGTTCGCCGCGGCGGCCTCATCAAAGTCACCGACTCCATGTGGCTAGTCCTCGCGTTCCACTTATTCTACATTGCCGATTCCCTCTACAATGAGGCGCGTTCATTTTTATCGTTCCTTAGGTTGAAGTCCTGACGATCTCCTGGACAGACCGCCGTGTTCACGGTCATGGATATCACGACCGATGGCCTCGGCTTCATGCTCGTATTCGGGTGTCTCTGCTGGATACCTTTTGTATACTCCCTCCAAGCCCGATACCTGGTATTCCAACAGCTCGAAATGGGTGCACTCAATGTGGCGCTCGTGCTTCTCGTCAACGGGATAGGATATTACATATTCCGGGCCGCGAATGGCGAGAAGAACGACTTCCGGAACGGGAAGAATCCTAAGAGTGCGTTCGGTATACCGACTGCAAGTAGGGACTGCGGGCTCAAATTGTGACGGTTCTCATAATATAGACCTCAAGTACATGAAAACGGAGCGAGGGTCTAAGCTGCTCATCACTGGCTGGTGGGGTCGTTCGAGGCATCCGAACTATCTGTAAGTCACCTCCCCTCATCAATTACCCAACACTCACACGTGCACGTAGTGGGGACGTGATCATGGCGCTGGCATGGTCTCTCCCCACCGGCTTTAACACCCCAATCACCTACTTCTACGTCATATATTTCTCCATCCTCCTTCTTCACCGCGAGCGCCGGGACAACGAACACTGTGCACAGAAGTGAGTTATGGTGTTCTTCCCTCCTACCCTCAGTTCCCTCATGAAATTGATACTGATGGATTTTTGTTCATCATCCACAGGTACGGGAAGGATTGGGAGCGGTATACAAAGTTGGTGCCATACCGCATTGTGCCGTATGTCTACTGACGAGTATCTACTACTTCTACTTCCCCGTACTGCACATACTTAGTAGCGTACGGAGAAAAGGGGGCACGGGCTGCTGTAAGATGACCTGGTACTATACTAAATCTACAAGCAACTTCTGTGCTTTCCCTTGATTAGAGATTCCGCTGAAGCTCAATTCCCTTTCAACACTCGAGCTCAAGTCCTGCGGCATACCAAGCGCCAGTGATCTGCCTTTTACGCCAACAGGTCTTCGGCTTTGATGTATGTTTCAGCCATTTTGTGGTCTATCTGATAAATGCGACATATAGGGAGACGCCACTCTATACTGTTCGGGCTTCTCACACCTGCGACTATGTATGGACTGCCGTCAATCCATCAATTCCGTACAATGGCTGTCTTCGACATTGATTGATATCCGGTTCTCATCCTGATTTCTGATATGAAATTTAATGCCTCGTTGCCACGAACATTGCACGCAAGTTCTGTTCTGTCTATCCCAACGTCCCCAAAAACTACGGCGTCCCTTCAACGACGACTGTGAACGACCGTCATGAAGCCAAACCACGCATGGACGTTCTGCTCTGCTCTGCTCCATCTCTGCAAGCGTATAGATGCTGTTCTCATAAACACCACGATAGACGATACATTTGGGGACCCCACCGGGCGTGTTATAGCGTACCACCCAGTTTCAGCTTGGAATGATGGTCCAAATTGCGATCACTGCAATGCACACCCGGACGCAAATTTCTTATACATGGTGAAGCCATACCATTTGTACATCGTAGGAAGGTGCTGAAACCAAGATTTACAGCATACATGGAAGGATTCTACCTATGATCCAAAGCTGGAAGTACCCTCAGCCTCAGTGACATTTACTGGTGCGTCTCGAAGACACGTAACCACTTCCCAAGCTACAGTCATTTCTACATCTTAGGCACGGCCGTATACGTTCTATGCGCACTTTCCCACTCAAAAGCCAGACCTTTTGGTAGCTCTAATATGACCTTCTTCATCGACGGTCGCCTTGCAGGGAATTTCACTCAGGAGGCTCCCGGAAACGCTGGCTTCGACTACAATGTCGCGGTTTTTGTCCGAACAAATCTTCCTTCCACGGAGCACAATCTCACGATTCAAAATGGATATGTCGACGGGCCGCGGACATTGATGCTTTTGGATGCAATAATATACACGTGAGTACACCAGGCTTCAGGGAATCCTAGGACTGTTGCTCATCACAAATTAACAAGCCAAGATGATGGGAAGTCGGAGGCTTCATCAATAAGCGTGGATCCAAAGGTTGGCCCAACCGCCACAATACGCGCTTCTACCGAATCATCGTCAACATCTGGGACTGTCATAATAGCGGCTGTGATAGGGAGCACTGGTGGGGTGGCCCTCATTATTCTTCTGTACCTCCTCTGCCATCGGCACCGATCCCACAGGGCATCTCATACTCAGACATTCATCACTGCATCCGGAGGACGCTCTACTCCTAGTCAGTCAT
The DNA here is from genome assembly GCF_014466165.1 of Pleurotus ostreatus. Lineage (NCBI taxonomy): Eukaryota > Fungi > Basidiomycota > Agaricomycetes > Agaricales > Pleurotaceae > Pleurotus > Pleurotus ostreatus. The sequence continues at coordinate 3,185,588 of NW_023503159.1, read as the reverse complement.
ACATTACAACACCTTTTGTGTACGAAGGACCGCCATCCCGCCCTGCTGCTCCATCTTCCGTTCAGGACGAGGAAGCCCCCCCGCCTTATGGATATCCCCAGGGGAAGACGTGATATGAACAGCAATAGAGGTACCGAGGTCAGATCTTTCGTCGCGCTTACATACATGTGATAGTATAGACATAGGGTGTATTGGTTGTTTATCTTGTTAATACCATTGATTAGGTCTATGTCGGACTCTACTAGCAACATATCCTTTCAAGATAGGGCGCAAATACGGGAGGATATTCCACCTAGACACTGGTTAGAATTGTCTGAACGGTTGTTGGTCAACGGCTGAGCGAAGGGCACTGTACTTATAACAAGCCGTCTCACGAGCGGAAAGGAAGTACTGAGCGTTATCTATTATCTCTTTCAACCTCGGAAATAGGAGCTAAAAGAGGGGGAAAGGGGTTGAATTAGACGCAAGAATGCAGAATGTGAGATTCAATCAAGGGATGCTACAGATTTCGTTTCCTAGTGACTATGCCTGAACTGAGAAAGATGTCGAAAATCCGAGGGAAAGAAAGTAGGTATTTTCCACATGGAACTTCATGATCAGCCATCGAGGAGCGCTTGCGCCGCTTTCCTTGCGTTGGCTCGCACGCTCTCTACTTGGAGCTCCAAGTTCCTCATCTTCTCTCTAGCATCGCGCAGCTCCTCCGTCAGCTTCGCGTTCTCCGATTTGAGCTTGTCGTTCTCGCGCTTCAGAGCCGCGTCATCACCGCTCTGCAAGGTCGATAAGTATGGAAGTCGAAGAAATCAAAATGTAAATAAAGACGAACCCCGCTAGCAGAAGATGGCACAGTTTGCGACCTGATCGGGGTGTGGGCGACGCTCTCGCTCACTGATCGCGAAATGGGGTTAGCACTGGTCGGTGTAGAGATCGCCGCCGGAGTGGGCGTAAATGGTGGCGGTGAAAGAGGAGAAGGCGCGGGGGCAGCGGAAACGGCGGCGGCGGGTACTGTAGCGGGAGGGACCGGAGAACTGAGCGCGCTCGGAGGAGCAGCTGCCGCAGTTGACGAGGTCGTCGTTTCCCCGCTGTCGAGACTGACCAACTTCCTCTTGATCTCCTTGCCTGAGAAGAATTCGGAGGCTGAGAGACTGGGCTCATAGGATGGCGCCGGAGGAAAGATGTCAGATTGGAATGAATCAGCCTGGAATCAAAGAAGCGGAGGCGTGAGTGATGATAAAGCACACTGAAAGCGTGCTTACGCGTCTTGGAACCTTGAAGGCAATGCTTTCAATAGTGTTGCCGAAAATCTTGTACGCGCGCGCGATCTCGCACTCGCTGACGTTGAGGGCGCGGCGAGGGAGGAAGCACATTCCGCGCTGAGGATCGGTAGATTTGTGCTCGTCCAGAGCGAAAAGGGCGTCTGACTCGTATTCGTAGTACCGAATATTACCATCACCCTTGCCCGCTAGAAACGTACGAGATGAGATGCCTGCACGACATGAAAGAAGAAAAATGCATACCCAGGAACAAAATATTGTTATCACTCCAAAACGGCATGACAACACCTGCACTCTGGTCAAGCACCGTCATTTTGATACTGTTAAGACTTCCGGAGTCCCAGATGCCGACTTGTCGATCACTCATCTTGCTGAACCCAGTGGTAGCAATACGGTCGTGATCGCCCATGAAAGTCACTCTGCTGCCTTTGACGCCGCCATGCCCGTCAGCGACGCGTACTGCTTCACTTCCAGCACGTGGATCGAACAAGCGCAGTTTGCGGTCGCGACATGTAGTTGCCAATAACGTACCCGTTGGGTTGAACGCGATGCTTTGGATCGTGTCATTGTGGCCAACCAGCGTCGACTTTGGGCTATCGGTGTTATCCAAATCCCAGAGCTTGACGGTGTGCTCTCCGCTCGCACTTGCTAGCACCATGTTGGCAGTCGGGTGGAAGACGACCTGGCCAATCTTCCTGGGCGATGCCACGATCTTCGCTACGGGATCAAAGTCCTGCGGTGCCCACCCTTCCTCACCCCAGCCGTCAAACTCGCTCGACTCGACTTTCCAGATGAAAACGTTTCCGTCCTCTCCAGCTGATGCGACGATGGAATCATTGTGTGGCGACCAGTCGGTATCTAGTACCGGCGCTGTATGTGACCTAGCAATAGGTAATGTGTCCGGAAGCTTGGAAGGGAATGAGCCCGAGATCGGCGCGAATGGTGTCGGCAACGGCAAGATAGCAAACGCGCCTCCGCCAGAAGCATTCCAGTTCACGCTGAGGTATTTCTGAAGTACAGTCAGCATGGATTTCCCATCGCAGGACACGAAGTCTACTCACCGCCGAAACTGAAATGACATTCGTGTCCCATGCACTGTTCGTGACCTTGATGTTCTCGATGTTGTATTCCTTCTTAGCTGGCTGCCCGAACACATGCCTGTATTGCTGAGGCAATCCAGTCAATAGAAGCAACAGATTCACGCGATACTGACCTGTATTTCGATGCTCGGACGAAGCGCGACATGTTGGTCGTTAAGTGAGAGTGGTAGATGGCTGGTTACCAGTTCGATTGCTTGATTAGGGCCCCTGTTTGCGCAGCACGTGTTGGCGCTGGTGCACCCCTGTCAGTCCCTGTCAGTTCCCTATCGGCCTAAGTCGCGTTCCTACGCGTTCAATGCCCGATACATGGGGGTAAACCTTGGTCTCATAAAGTAAGTAAAGTGAATATACGTGCAAGCTGAGTATGCAAAGGATCTTTGAGCACAGATTTCGCGTGCTGTTAAACGTTGATATTCGTACCCCTGACCTCGTAAGCGCTTGGTACAGTAGTGGGCGCTAATTCCTGCTGAAACTCTACGGATCGCCCGCAATGATAGGACCTCTTTGCAGATTTCAGAAGTCGTCCCTACCGCTGGAAAAATAAATACGCATATGGGATAACTAATCTGAACTACAAGTGGCGCGTTACGGACCTTGGGGAACCGGCATTGTGAATTATTTAATGTCGCACAAACCTCAACACTTGCGAGGCTATCGGGCCCAGGTGAGAAAATCCAGTTGTACTCGACCAGTCTTCATACACATAAAATCCTCCTTCGCTACAGGCTATAGTACATTACTATCGCACGCTTTGAACATCTACAACACCCGTCAAAACAATTCCGCTAATTCACGAGCTCCCATCCTGGCTTCTTCGGCGCGTTGTCGGCAATGTTCCCATACACAATGCCGCTGTCAGAATCGACAAAGCGACCGGTGCCGAAGTCTTCAAAGTCGAAGGTCCAATCGCTACTGCCTCCTCCAATGAGGTTTCCTTGGGAATCAATGTAGATCGGCCTACTCTGTGGCCACGCAAACAAAGCAACTGTGTCGGAGCGAATCATGACCGTTCTATCTGGCACATTCTTCGCGACCACACGGAACATGGTGCGCCTGGTCGTGGATACGACCACCCTAGATCTGCCAGAGTCGTAGAACCAGTAACTGGTTGGATCGACACTGGAACGAATGTAGAACCTGTGGCCGTCGTTATTCTTATCCAGCTGGATCCACTGCACGCTTACCAGTCTCCGCTAATGAGGTCGGTGACACCCTGATCAGGGATGATATCCACCCCTCTCGCGCCGCGGTCGTTCTGAAGCGTGAGGAACGCACGACCACGGAAGGATTCTGAAATAGTGTTCACGCGCGCGTCGCTGAAGAAATTGAGCACGTTGAAGACCGCAGCGTTATGGTTGTAGAACTGGGGGTTGATGCGCTTGATGTCGGCCAGCAGGTTGGCATTCGCTCCTGGCAACTGGGCCCTTGACACGGCACGCCACCATTCGTCGGCGGTGGCGGCGTCGCTGAAGGTGCCCACAATACGCCAAGTGACATCGGTGCTGACCTGGCAGAACGAGGTGAGCAACTTATCATACTGGACACGAGGAATCCTAACCTGAGAGAAATAGACGTAGAAAATACCCATGCTGGTGAAGAGATGATTTTTCAAGTCCGTTGAATTCTGTGATCCAGTCGTTGGGTTGGTTGAGGAGTAGTGGGAGGCAGGAGCACATTTTATACCTCTCGCCATCCAAGACCCTTCGCCCGACTTAAGAATATCTCTCTTCTCTTCGCTTTAGTTGTGCTGACCTTTGGTAAGTAAGGCACTCTTGCCACGACTTCTGACAATTCTTTCAAACAACGTGTAGTTGCTGCAGAGACACTTTGACACTTCCCCGCAGCTTCCCCGATGAACCTGGGAGCCGATGCGTGTCATATGAGGCATAGAAGAGCCTAAGCCCTGTGTTTTTGGTTATGATCACTCGCGCAATTCAGTGTTGGACGCGAACAAGAGTATGATTTCGTGTTGTCAACCTCACTAGCGCCGCAAGCTACTCACGGAAGAATCGAGGTACCGACTTGTTTGTGAGTCGATTTATCCTTCAGCGAGTGTGCATTGTGTTGCGACCATCGCCCTCGGTCTCCTTCCAGTGAATTCCTACACTCTGATTTTAATGACGTAAATTTCCTACCAACGTCGCAGGCACATTACTACGGAGAAAGGGCAAGTATCTTTGTATCAAGACAACTGTCACGGACTCATTCGCTTCGAGCCTCTAAAGCATGAACGTGTGTACAGCTGACCGCGCAAGGGCAATCCGTAAGGATCGACCGCGGAAAGATCCTCAGACGGACCCCTTACACCAACTTACGCGAGTTACCTTGCTCGAAAGCTAGGTCCCCCGAAGTGAAAAAGACCAGGTTTATGGGAGGGGGGCAGCTGACGATGCCTTCTTCTCGCTGTTGCACCCTATTGAGCTGCACACTCTTTCTTATGCATATGACACTGAATATGATATTTACGCTAGTGATATACCCGTTTTTGTATGTTTCTCTCAGTTTGTACTATACAAAGCCACGGAATCTACATAGCTCAATATACTCACTACCTTCAATCTCAAAGTGTGGTCCTTATACCGTCTAGTAAACTTACCGAGTAAGTAATTTCCTCTGAATATCGTCTGTGACCGTCTACACAGGGGCTGAGGGGAATGCACCTGATCGTGCGAACTGGACGACACACCGCGCCTTCTGAATTCTACTAAGTTTCTAATATCTTGCCCCGTAGATGGATATTCAACTTCCCACCGATTCGCCACTATGGCCCCCGTCTTCAAGATCATCCCCACTACGCAGCAATACGACTGGGGCAAGATTGGCCGGGATTCCAAGGTTGCGCAGCTTGCACCGTCAGATGTCTCAATAGATGAGGATGCGCCGTACGCGGAGGTGGGTCCTTGGATCTTGATCATCGTTTCGGTTTATTCATAAATTATCTGTATAGTTATGGATGGGCACACATGTTAAATCACCATCTACAGTCCAAGCTACCTCGCAACCACTCTCCGAAGCCCTGGCTGCCCACCCAGAATTGCTTGGGGAGTCGGTTACTGAGAAGTTTCGAGGCGCCTACGGAACCGACAAGGGGAATCTGCCCTTTCTCTTCAAAGTTCTTTCGATCCACAAAGCGCTCAGCATCCAGACACACCCAGACGAACCCACAGCCAAGGAGCTCCATCGCACGCAGGGAGACATCTACAAAGGTTGATCTATCATCAAGTTGCTTGATCTGCGCCTTAACCTCTACCTAGATCCTAATCATAAACCAGAGATGGCTTTGGCCCTCACTCCGTTCTTAGCTTTGTGTGGCTTCATGCCTCTCCCTAATATCGCATCGAATATTACCTCCACACCAGAGGTAGCAGCGCTAATCCCACCCTCGACCCTGTCTGCGTTCCAAGCCATCGCCTCCTCGTCGACCCCCAGCGAACCTACAGAGAAGCAGGCTTTGAAGGACGTGTTTTCCGCCGTGATGACTGCCAGCGACTCCGTCGTCCAAGACCAACTCGGGAAGCTCATCGCCCGATACGAAGCACAGGACCTCAACGCTGGGGAGAAGGCAGAGGTAGTTGACCTCGTCCTACGATTAAACACTCAGTTCCCCGGCGATATTGGCATCTTCTGCGCCTTCCTGTTGAATCAGATCAAACTCCAATCCGGAGAGGCTATTTTCCTCGGCGCAGGCGAGCCCCATGCATACGTCGAAGGAGGTAAGCGGTCCCCGCCGTTAATTATCTTCACGAGCTCAGATTCACACAGACATCATGGAGTGCATGGCCAATTCGGACAACGTCATCCGCGCGGGCCTGACGCCTAAGCTTCGAGACATACCGAATCTCGTCGCAGGGCTCACATACACCGCCGCGCCGCCTGAAAAGCACCTTGTCAGGCCCATGCCGTTCGGGGGTTCCTCTATAAGTAGTACGCAGTATGACCCCCCGATTCCGGAGTTCTCGGTCGTTCAGCTAGCCTTGGGCGGCGGGAAGTCGGAGAGTCATCGGGCGGTCGGCGGTCCGAGTATTGCTATTACCACCAAGGGAATCGGGGGCGTGAAGTGGGACGGAGGGAGCGAGGATGTCAAAGTCGGCGATGTGTTCTTCATCGGTACCGGAACCGAAGTCATGTTTGATGCAATCGACGACTTGGTCATGTACAGAGCGTTCACTGAGTAGTACCTTGCTGCACAGAGCTGAGGGTTGGATCCTTCGAAGGTCATGGAGGAGGTGAATAAAACGAGAAGGTAGAGAATATAGTTTAGAGGGACAAATAGGAATATCGTATTTGTACGTTTATAGACTGTTCAAGCGCCATTTTCGAGACCAAGAACCTCGCTGAAGAACGAAAGCTCTCGTTCAAGAGTGGTCTGGATTGATTTTGCCTGCCTCCATCCGTGGCCTTCGTCGGGGAACAACACAAGTTCCGCTTTCCCTCCCGCACCTTGGATGGTCTTAACCATGTTGATCATCTGTTCGGCAGGGACTACGGTGTCTTTCGCACCCTGAAGGACCTACAAGAAAGCGTCAGTAACGTAAGTCGACTGAAAACAACTGTGACTCTAACCAAGAGAGGCATCTTGATTTTGTCGACGTGATAAATCGGCGAACGTTCATGCCAGACTTCAGTGATCTCTTCGTACGTTCCGCCCATCAGACGATCACACAAGTAGTACTCTAACTTGTGCAATATCTCGTCGAGCTTCCTCATGTCCGAGATGCCATACTGAGGGGCTCCGGCGGCGAACTCGGTCGGAAGAGTAGTAGCAATTTGAAGGACGGAGTAGCCACCGGCGGAGCCACCGTGAACAACCGCACGGCTCTTGTCCAACAAACCCATCTCATCTAGCTGGAGCACGCTATGATAGGCATCCTGGATGTCCAGGATGCCCCATTTACCGTGAAGACTTTCTCTATATGCACGAGGACGTGAGAAAGCATAGGTAAAAGGCAGACGTGACTACGAACCGGTATGCGCGACCGAAGCCAGTGGATCCGCCGTAGTTGACATCAAGGCTAGAGGCAGCGCATGAAGTCAGTGCAATAAGTAAAGGCGTAGATGCCGGAAACATACTATGCCCATCCCCGCGACGTGAAGAACTGCTTTGACCAATCTAGCGCCGAAGGTTCCATGTAAAAAGGTCCGCCATGAATCAAGACCAGGCGTAGGTGCTCCTCTGATGTATCAAACACCCATAGTTAGTGCCCTGGCGTGATTCATCAAACCCCATAGTAAAGGCGACGGGCCCTGATACATCAAAAGTCAGATGTGTAGAAATAACCGTTTCTTCGCGGTTACTCGGGCATGTAGAATAGCAGTTGACCCTCGCAAACGCGCGAGGGACTACATAATTCAAACTACCTATTTATCTACGTGTGAACAATCAAATGTATCTACATATAAGGACAGTGTGATTATCTAAACACATGGTGCGATTCGGAGAACACTTGAAACGTGCAACAGCAAATCCAACAAGATGTCCATTCATGTGACTAGGGCCCCTGAATCCCGCCCCAGCTGCTGCTGGCCATTCCGCCGCTCGTTGGCTCCCGCCGCCCTTCTTGCCACCCCCCTCTTTTGGACAGCAGCGCCTGGCTTCTTTTCAATCACTATTGCACATGGCACTGCCACTCCACGCACACGCCACGCAGCCAAATGAAAGTGATCGATCTCAAAAGATCTGACATGTTTGAACCACGAAATCTACCAGGAAAAGCGGTACAAAACGCCAGGATGATGCCAGCGTAGTAACAATATCCCGTACATGTACCGCATTATTTCTCCGTACCTGTAGACTCACCAATAACACATGTTGTACATATCAAAATATGGAAAAAGCCAGAAAAAAGACACAACAAATGTTCAAAAACATAGGAAGCAAGCATATTTGCTCGCCTGAATTTCCAGTTGCAGGACCCGTTTTTTCACGCACTCCAGACTATAGTTAGAGGACAATATCTCAAATGTCTATGTCAGAAAACATCAACCATTAGAAAATAATTACATTCCCGGATGACGCTAGTGTGGTAACGATATCCCATACACATACAGCTTTTGTCGGAAAAATCCTAGCCAACATTTAAGCACTTGTAAGGGGCTTTGAGGCCATAATTTAAGCCAAACCTCATGAGGCCTTATAAGGAAGGCGTAGGATTTTGTGGCAGAAATAATTCTTACAATAAGACACCCAAACTTATGAGGGAAGGTGCGCCTTTTAAGGAAAGACCCGCTTATAATGCACACAAACGATTGGATGGGCTAGCGGAGCCTAAAAAGATTGATTATTACTTATTATCTTGTATCTTATCTTGTTTTCACTTCACGTATCTAATCAGGCTAATCTAAGGATCAATATTATGTTATTATCTTATTTACTATCTTATCAGGATCTTATCAGTCTATCTATGATTATGATTAGCGAGTGAAATTAAATGGCATTGGAACCTTTGGGAATCGAACTTACAACCTTGTAATATCAAAACCATACTATACTTCTTGACGAGAGCTACCGTTAGGCCAAACTCCCATATAATAGTACTGAAACTCGCTGAAGTATGATAGCAATTTTGTCATCTTAGCTATTCATAATAAGCTGTAGAAAAAATGTCTCAATATATTGGCAGGGAGGGGGCACTGGCCAAGGTAATACATGGGACGGGCTACGTAAAGTGAGAGGAGCTATGTGCGCACCGTTGCGCTCGCCTTGCGCTGGCTAGTGCGGCATGGTTGTTCGTCTCGAACGCTGATAGCGGCGACGGCCTTTCCCCGAGGCCTTTTCACTCCACGACCTCTCCCTTTCCCTTTCGATGGGTTGTCTTCCAGCGCCGTTGGTTCGGGTTGTATGGCCTGAGATATCGTCGTGGGTTGAGCACGGGAGGTCAAAGCAGTGGCTTGCTCAAAGGCGAGCCATCGGCCATCTTCCAAGGGTAGTGCTGTATCGACTCGATAACGAGTGCTGGGGCCGTTCCTTAGATGAGGGTCCTGGGGCAACGTGTAAGGGCAACCTCAAGATGGCCGACAGCGCAGGCCTAGCAGAGGGAGAATCCAACGATATGAATAGGACTAACTACAATACATGAGAGAGCTGCTCACCTAGCAGAGGGAGAATCCAAAGAGAACAGGATAAGGATTCTCCATGCTAGGAAGCGAAGTATATACTGTAGTAGCATGAGAGGAATGCAGGATAACTGTACAGTACACCAGCCACAAGTCCGAGCGAATATCACAAGGTACAAGGGAACATGTGATAATGAAGTGGAGGGTAAATGGACAGGAGTCGTGCCAGCGACTTGGGGGAGTAAGGGCGAAGAGTAATGAAGTGGGGGAAAAGGATAGAGGTAGCCCGGACAAGCTCCGAAGAGTATAGACGAGTCCGAGCGAGTCCGAAGTGTCCGAAGTGCAGGGGGACTCCTGAGTCACCGGACACGGCTTGGATGCAAAAGGAGTGGGTGGAAAGGAAATGGAAAGGAAAGGGAGCAAAAAGGAACAAAGGGGAACAAAGGGAATGTAGGTAAGAGTCCATGGGATGAAGGAAAGGAGAGAAAATAGGAGTGTCCCCTTACACAACGGAGAGACAGCGGTGATGTACGAAAGAGGAGGAGAAGGTGTGGGGCTGGGACTCAATGGTGGATCGAAGGAATCCGTGGGTTCGTGCCTGTTGGCGGCGTTAATGCGGTGTTGCGAGTGAGCGTGGATGTCATCGTCGTCGTCGTCGTTGGTGTCATTGTGATTGGCATCGTCAGGATCTTCTTCGTCGTCGTCGTCGGCGGCTTCTAGCATTGCTGCCTTTACGCGAGCAAACTCGGAGGCACCATCTTGCTCTGAGTCTTTGTCATCGCCGCTAGCATCCAAACTTGACGGCGCTTCCTTGAAAACTACCCACTGGAAGAAGGCGCGGAGCCGGCGCCCTTTTCGTGTGTTCTTCGTCGACTCAATGAGTTCATAGTAGCTGTGGAAATCTTGCTCGTAATTGATCTTGGTCTGAGCGCCGATTGGTGAGAGCTCGGAGTCGGGTGACACTAAGAATCGTGCCTGTCGTATTGAACATGTGAGACTTCGTGTGAATTAGGCGGTGCGGCGTGAACTAACCATGATGGCTGATAGACAGATGCCACCTGTTGTGACTTGGGTGACTGCCCATTTGCGTCCCGAGGAATTGGCTGCCGGCGTAGAGGAGAGTGACGTCTTGCCAAATAGTGCAACACATAGAATCTTAAACATAATACAGTAAGCAACATGAGCAATATGAAAGCAGATGACAGATGGCCTTACGAGGGGGAGGACAGGATTCTGGAATACATCAGTGGTGTTTCCCAGTGGGTAAAGCAAAGGTGGTAACGGGGGGTACAAACTGTTCTTGCTGGGCTTCAGGAGAGCAATGAGCTCAGGAGACGTGCGGCGCAAGTCTTTGGTCTCGAACGCTTGGCTGGGAACATCAATGGCGGCGAAGATGTGCCCGGTACAGTTCCTGAGCGTATGGGCCATGGCTTGTCGTTGCATCCCCATCAAAGAGTGAAACTAGATAGAATAAGTAGCTTACAATATTGAAAAGGATAGTACTTGCCTCGACACCTGTGCTTGCCAGCTTAAGCATCCCATGCATTGCTGTTGGGACGACCTTGTAAAGCTCTGCAGCGATGCATAACTTCCAATTGTCCTGCGTGCCAAAGTAGCTGGGATTGTTGGACGGTTTTGATGGACGTGAGACCGGAAATACGTCGTTGGGGACCCACAGTTGGTGCATAATTGTGTATCGTTTAGCGGTGGGGCCCAATTTATCCTCGTCAGCATTGCCTTCTGCATTTGTAGTGCCGGAAACGTGAGATCCCCGTTTCCCTCTTTGAGGCTTCGAAGCTTCCAAGGCTGCGATCTTATCCTGAAGCTCTGCCAATCGCTGCTTGAGCTCACTGTTCTCAAGCTGCGCATCTTGCAAGGCCTAGAAAGTGTTACCAACCAGATATCAAGCGGTGAAATCACAGCTGACCTTTACTAGTCCGCCCATCTGCGCAACAGTGGTCAACGGCATACCAGGGGTTGACGAAGAAAATTGCGACGACATTGTGGGTCACTGGTTATTGGCGGTGGCTGGAAAGATCAAGGGGAGGTATGGCACTGAGTCCCCAATATCAGTTTCTTTCATCTATTTATTTCTTGCGGTTGCGGCACCGATGCTGCATACATGCTACAGCTATAACATGAGTTGTGGCACAAAAGAGTGCATGCAGTTTGTGTTTTACCTACTTATGTTGATGGCACCAGATGGTTTACCCTTGCTGCCTCGCGTTCTGTCGAGCGTTTGTGCTCTACCCCTGAGTCTTGTTGAGGACTCGTGGTTATTGACACACATGACTCAGGGGTCCTTATTCATCATTCACTGCCCCCCACTTACCTTCAGAGTGCCCAACAATGTCCGTTAATTCAAATCTAGAAGTTAACCATATTGTATTAAAGGCCTGCTTGTTTGTAACGAAGGAACATATCATCATCTAATGTATCAACAAGCAAGTAATCGCCAGGAGCATCAAATGCTGCAATGGCCACAGCTCCACGTACAATTGATTCAACAAATATGAATTTGCCTGTTCGGTGTGTCTTAGTGCAAAGTCGGATAAGGCCAAGCTCAACATCAATGATGCGGCGAGGGCCAATGAGAGCGTCAAATGGATCAATAAAGGCAAGATGATAGTTCTTCTCTTGAATGGTGCACCGAAACATAAAGACAATTTTGCCAATGAGGAATGGTGTGAATGCTCCAAGCGGCTCTTCTGTTTTGATAATCACATGGTCATACCGTGGGCAACCATGGAACCTTGGACTGCACCGTAAGTGATCAGTGGCTGTTGTCCAAGTGACACACGATTCATAATTGACTTTGAGATAGCGGAATTCCATGATCTACTTCAACTCAGTTATCTTAAACAGATGTGATAGACTTGTTCTTTACCTTGTCATTTGGACTCAACCTAAGGTATCTCCCATTTGGAAGGTCCTCAATAGGTAACCTTTGCAAAAGAAAGTCGGCGAGGTGAGTGTGGAATTGATGGAAGAGTTTCGGTGCTGAATCATTGATGTGCATTATTGCAAGCTCCTTGAATGAAATTGGAGGCTGGGCAACAGTAAGTGAGAGATGTGGAGTTTGGTAACTTGTTTGAGTGTGAGGTGTACGATCTTCTTCATGAGTAGCATTGTCCTCTGCCAGCTCTGTAGCTGCTGCTGCAAGCTCTTCATCATACTCATTGATATCTTGCCACATGTATTCTGCCACCAACACGCAATGAATCTTTCCAAGGATCTTCCAAACCAAGTATAAGTCAATGACTACACAAAACAATGACATTTACCTGTGGAGCAATATCCTTGAAGTTGGTTGTAAAGTATGTTTTCTGGATTCCGTGGTGCATTTGCTCGCTTGGTTTTGTATTATAATTGCGAGTGACACCTTTTGCAACAATGTCATCAAAGAGATGGACATATAAATGGTTTTTGGGAAAGTTCCAGTTCTTCGGTACTTCTGCATCTTTGTTCGACTCTTCGGCATATTCCTTATCATGGTTGTAAGTGAGTTTGTGACATCAACAACAAATCATGAAACTCACTTTGATTAAAGATGAGAATGTTTGCACTGCAAGCCGTCCAGCAGTGATTGTATCATCAGTATGCACCTGCAATCCAGCATACATGCACATGTTGATATAAGCCCGAAGGCAGCATAGCAGGAGATATCCTGTTGCGTCAACATTCTTAGTAAGAATGTTATAGGATGTGAAAAGTATCAGCTATTTTCAAGTAACTATCAATCCAATTCAGGGGGATGAAACAAATTATAACATACTTTGCTAATATCCTGGTTTTTGGATCCATCATTGAAAGCGATGTTGCTCACACTTTCAAAATGATGGAGATTACACCATCGTGGTATCATGTCAAACCTAAATTATAATGAGACATATCCACAGCATGAAAGAAAATCTTTTACTGTGAATCAAACTTGCCAACCATCTGACTGCCGAGTGCTTGAATGCGGGTAATAACTTGTTGAAACAAGTGATCTTCAAAGAGCCCATTATCAAAAGTATGTGTAGTGCATTCGCTCGATCCCTCTCGCATTTCTTGCGATGAGCCGACATTCCTCTCGCGTGGATGTCATGGCTGCAGATCATGCATGTCTGCAGTACGGAGGATGTACCAGTGTGCTTGCACTTCACTGGCATTTGTCACTGGTAGTAGGGATGGGTCCGGGAGGTGGGATCGAGTCGGAAAGAGTTTGGAGAACCGGTTTGCGACCAACGCACACAGATGGCAATAGATCACTGGTGGAGAAGAGTGAGGAACCAATTTTTCTGTCCTTAGTATGTGGGGGAGTACGGGCGGATAAATGAAGGGACTTGGGATTGATGTCGAGCCGAATTTTGAGCACAGGTATCAAGTGTTGTCAAACTTTGGTTTATGGCCGAAGGGGCGGAACGTGGCAAGGGGTTTGTGTGTGAGGGATGTAGGGGAATGAATATGTAACTTACCACCGAATCAAAGGTGGCAAGTTGCTGGGAGAGGCCGCCACAGTAAGGCGGCGCAAGTGTGGTGGTATTACTGATGCTAGCTACGTGTGTAAGCCATCAGTATCAATGAGTATCTCTAAACGAGGACTGACCAATATACAGGGCTTTGCTTTTTGTCCCTCACTACAATTTCCCGCACCTAAAGGCTGAACGTTGGGATTCCAGAGGACAGGACGGCTGCGTTGATCAACGTTGATGTTGGGATATTATGGACAAATACAGAAGGGGGATCTGGAAGAGGATTAGGCTCATGTGGGTTATGCTACAAGGTGTAACGGTGATTTACCTATCTTCTTTCAAGTGCTGCTACAACGGCGCTGGGGGCAAACTCGAACTCAAACGTGGGGAAGTCTCTTGAGGCATTACTGTAAAGGGACACTCCTATTTTCTCCTATTCCCCTGTCCCCCTCCCTTCCTCCTCATTCCTTTCTCCCTTCCTTCATCCCACGGACTCTTACATACATCCCCTTTGTCCCCTTTCCTTTCCACTTCCTTTCCACTCACTCCTTTCGCATCTGAGCTTTGTCCGGTGACTCCGAAGTCTTCCCGCACTTCGGACTCGCCTCTGACTCGCTCAGACACTTCGGACGCTTCGGACTCGCTCGGACTCGTAGATACACTTCGGGGCTCGTCCGGGCTACCTCTATCCTCCTTTCCCACTTCATTACTCCTTGTCCCCACTTCCCCAGGTCGCTGGCACGACTCCTGTACATTCCCCTTCCACTTCATTATCACATGCCCCCTCGTACCTTGTGATATTCGTTCGTACCTGTGGCTGGTGTACTGTACAGTTACCCTTCATTCCTCTCACGCTACTACAGTATATACTTCGCTCCCTAGCATGGAGGAGCACCTGACGGTTCACCACGTCTCCATGTGACGCCCACGTGGTGCCACGTGGTCAAGTGGTTGTCACGTGGTCTTCACGTGGTATTTATGTGATCAAAAAGTGGATTTTGGTTTGGCAGAAATGGCTGGAAAATCCCACTTTTTGACCACTTTTTGCCACTATTTTACCACGTGAACACCAGAGGACAAAAGTGGGCAAGTGATATTCATGTGGTAGCCATGTGGTACTTATATGAATTTCCATGTGGATACCACTTTAATACCATGTGGGTGCCACATATGGCAAATAGTGGTATTCATCTGGTATAAATGTGGTTGCCATATGGGCAAAATGTGGATTTTAGTAGTTTAACTGATTTTATGGAGTATATAAATACTCCTATTATTTTTTATGATCTTCTATGAGCACCTGACGATCCACCACATCTTTGGTTGGACCCCAGGTGGAACCAGGTGGGTGGGTGGCATTCACCTGGTGTTCACCTGGACTCACCTGGCATTCAAGTGGCAAAAAGGTGGATTTTGGTTTGGCTGTAATGGCCCAGAAATGCCACTTTTTTACCACTTTTGGCCACTTTTTTACCAGGTGGACACCAGGTGAGCCATACTGGATGAGTGGTATCCATGTGATGTCCATGTGGTATTTACTTGAATTTCCACCTGAACACCACATGAATGCCACCCATATACCAGGTAGACAAAGTGCTAGTATTGAGGTGGGGTTCATCTGGCATTCATGTAGACATCATATGGGAATGTCATGGACAATATGTTATTTTGTAGTGTTGTTATGATTTTATCTCATTTTATTGCATTTTCTATGATTTTCTATGATTTTCTGGCAATTTATTTGAGGTTTCTTGGCATTTTCTGGTGTAATTTTGGCTTTGGGACAGCCAGAAATGGATTAGCAACAGTTATCCTAATGATAAGTCATTTTCCTCGGATGGGCGCTTATTGGGCGCTTGTCTGCGAATATTAATATTCTTTTTCTTTTTCTTTTCTTTTGGACAGGCGCCTATTTTCGGCAATCAGCGCAACACCACGCGCATGTGACTGCCGTGCCACGCTGGCACACAACGCCTCTATCTTCTCAACCACCACCATCCCCCCTTCTTCTGCCTTCCCCCCAACGCCCCACTACAGCAATATGCCCCCACGCAAGCCCGCTTTGACGCAGCGCAAGAACAACAAGGAGGGGACCACAACGTGAGTGTGCCACCCACTTTTCCTTTTTTTTCACTGACACTGCCACTCCTTATCCCATGCCCTATGCTCACGTCCCCCATGTTCCCATTTCCAACACCCACACCCTCGCCCTCGCCCGCGCTCTCAACGCCCCCCACGCATCCCCACACCCCCGTTTTCAACGACGACAACGACGATGCCCCCCACACATCTCCACACCCCCCGTTCTCGACGTCGCCAACGACGACGCACCCCCGCACCCCGTTCTCAACGACGACGCACCCCACGCACACCCGCACCCCATTCTCAACGACGACACCCCCCACGTATCCCCACACCCCGTTCTCGATGACGACGCACACCCGCACCCTTACACCTCACCCCTACCCCCTGTCTACCCCTGGCCCCTGGTCATCAACATGTACCCCTGATCCCCCCTTGGCCCCCATCCACAGGGCTTCTACCAAGTCCAGGTCCACCAGGTCTGCAACCAAGGCCATGCAGCGGGAGCTCATGTGAGTTTGTCATTGCCAGTAGTGTACCAGTAGTCAGTAGTCATACATCATGAGTAGTAGATAGAATAAATATAAATAAATCCTTTTAAATCTCAAATAAATTAACAATCAATTAACAAATATTGTCTGATAGTGTGGAGATCCCTGTAACCAAAAAACCAACCAAGGCAAAGAAAAAGAAGAACATGTGAGTTACTGCCTGTATCCCTCTGTTTGCTTATGCTCGTTGTCCGTAGCACCTCTGCCGACTGTGATGCAGCTGATGAAGAAGCTAATGAGACTATGGTAGAGAATTTGACTGCGTAAGTCTTTGCTTGTCATTATTTGTGATTGTACAACTCATCTTTTCGCACCAGTACTGCTAGGACGCTTCAGGAGAGTGGTGCTCCGCTTGCACCACCTGCTCGTCGAGTTGGGACTGGAGTCACCTTGGCTCCAATCACTCCGAGTATCACCACGTCTTGCATCAGGCGTGAAGAGCCAGAGGACATACCCCAGATCGCCAGCAAAGATAAAGGCAAAGGTAGAGACCTCACTAACTTGGGCTCATCAGACACAGAGGAGATAGATGAAGGAGAAGACGACGAGGCTGAGAAGTCTGATGAAGAGGGCAACAAGGAGAAAGATGCTGATGCTGGTAGCAATGGCGATGAAGATGGTGAGCCGAAGAAGACTGACAACGAGGACGACGATGAGGACGATTCCGCTGAGGTGCCCATGCATGCTGACTTGTCAGACAACGACGACGACACCATGGAGGTTGACCCCACCACTCCCAAGCGCCCTGCCACCCCCGCCAAACCCACCACTGCTTCCAAGCGCAGGGCCAGCACTTCGCCCACCACCACTCGTCAGATGGGTAAGGGTTTGCGCAAGGGCATCACCCATGCCAGTGCTTCTTCCCGTCGAGCTTCTCCCTCTCCCACGTCTGACGACCTTGAGGATTTGCAAGGCGCATCCCGCACCATGGGTGGTGTCGCTAGAGGCAAGGCCATGGGTGTTGCCCTCAACATGGCTGACTTTGGTGAGTTCTCTCTTTTGCTATCAAGTTCAATTCTGACTTGATATTCAGACACCAACATGGAGTCTGATGCCCCACCTGTCATGGGCATGGTTCACGTCTTCAAGAATGGGGCATCGCCTCTGGAGGGTCCCACACCTCTTGTGGTGAAAGTCCCCATCAAGAACACTCTGGGGCCTGTCCTCACCGCTGCTGCCAAGAAGATGGTGGCCCTTATTAGTAAGTTTCTTCTTTCTACTTCGCGTTTTTGACTTATTGCTTGCCAACAGGCTCTGACATCCTTCTCTGGGATGCTAAGACCCTCATGTGGGAAGTAAAGGGCCCCTACGCCATTGCTGTCGACGACGATGAGGCTGCCATTTGGGATGATGAGAATATACTCAGAATTGGAATTGTACGTAAATTCCGACTTGACTTGAAAAAATTCTGACACCATTTCAGCAACCATCTGAGGTTAACCTCTCCTACCTTCTGCCTCCCTCCCCCTCCATCAACTCCACTTCTGCTTCCTCAGCAGTCTCCTCCATCGCCCCCTCCGCTTCCATCTCTGTTGCTGGCACCTCCACCACTCCCGTCAACAGCCTCATCACCGCCTTCCCCAACGACCCTCTTCTTCTATGAATTGCTACTCGTATGGAGGTGCCACTCCATATGACAAACAGTGGCAAGGGTAATGGTGGTCTGGTCAACATGTATGCCCGCTATCAGCTTGCTGTAGGCGCCATGGCCAAGTGGAACAGGCTCACCACTCCATGGGATGGAGCTCCTGTTGAGGAGGCTGTCCTTCGCTCCATTTTCATCAAGAGGACAAACTTCGGCACCTATGGAGCCCTCTTCAAACACTGTCTCAAGTTCCCCATGCTCATGGACATGTTGCAGAACCCCAACTACGACTTTACGTCTGAGGCTCATACGAAGGTCTGGGGAGGTCGTGAAGTTGGCAGGATGACTCTGGGGAAGGTTCTGGATGAGTTGGAGGCAGAGCTTGCAGCAGAGGAGGCAAAAGTCGTCGCTGAGAAGGCCAAGAAGGCCAAAGAGGCAAAGAAGAAGTCTGCAGCTAAGAAGGCTACAAAGTAGGTAGCTTACTCTTTGTATTAGTGTAAATGCAACAGTCATTTCACTTGTTCTTTTTTGTTTGAACTTCAATGCATTTCAACAAATACTGACTTGCCCAGTTTCTGTTTACAGGGTCTTTGGATGGTGCTATCCGTCCTTTTCTTGCTAGGACTCCTTCCATGTGCCGCTGCAGCTCCTCTGGAGGACCCGTTTCCCGACATCCGGTTTGCTGACTTTGCCAAAGTCATCAAGCTGACCTTTGGTGAGAACATCAGTCTGGCCACAGTCCTGATGCTCCTCTTCAGCATTACCACCAACACCGACATTCTCAACTTGCATGGCCAGCAGAGGGCTGTGAGTAGTAACAACCAGGTCGTCACTAGCTGGATGGCAGCCTTTGTTCGTGCCATCAAAGACAAGCTTCAGGTTGATGTCTCTGACGTCCCTGGCGACTCTGATGATGATGATGCTGGTGCTGGCAATGTCGATTCAGACTCTGGGTCCTCTGAGGACAATATGGATGCCTCTGACAATAATTCCAACTCTGGATCTGATGAAGACATGGACTCCTCTGGCTCTTCTAGCTCTGGCTCCTCTGACACTTCTGTAAATGCTGAGACTGTCTTTGATACTCTCTTTCTGGCCAGCGACAACCACAAATCGTGTTCTGCAAAAGGCCAGACCACCATACTTGGTAAAAAAATTGACTCTCTCTGCCACTCTCTGGATCTCTACACGCATAACGATAAACGCCAGCTACGTCGCAAACTCCTTCCCATTTCCACTTCCTCCATTCAGCCTATCATCATCATCACCCCTCCTGTCATGGGCTGCTCTACTGCTGGCTGTCATGGCCATGGTCTCACTCAATACCTCCGTGAACGTGATATCTCCAAAGTCACCTTGCTTCATGGAAGTGAGTGCTTTGAGAAGGTTCCGGTATTGGCTGGTAGATGTCCCAAGTGCTCCACCATGTTCTGGGCAGACCATGAGAGCTTCATTGACGACAATCGACAACTCGCACTCTATCTTCCCAATGCCAAGTACCTCAAAGTTGGCAAGCAGGTCTGGGTGGATCGCATTGTCTCCAAGGCTGTCATGAATGCCAACTACAGCTTCCATGCTTCGACAGCAGCAATAACGGAGTTCTGGAACTATTCATTTGTCCAGCCCAGTGGAGCTTCATTCACCCTCACTCACAGACAAGTCTGGAAAGCCTTTGTCTTGGAGTCCATCCGCCTACTTGCAGGTTTCAGCAACTCAACCATGATCTTCATGGACAATCTGAAGATCAGTGAGCTTGTGGCCGCTGCCTACTTGTACCTTGGAGATGGGGGAATCATCCGCAGCGCAGTTGGCCATTCATGCGACGAGTGCTGTCATGCATTCAAAGATGTGGCTGACGTCATTCCCAACCAGGATGACAATCCCGCTGCTCTTGCTGGTCATGATGAAAATCGTGATGTGCCTGAGTATGCAGGACCTGCTGTGGCAGCAGCTGTTGCAGATGCTGAGGCCATGGATGTTGACAATGTCCCAGCCAATGATGCACCTGAACCTGCTGGAGGTGTTGCACTTCACACAAATGCAGATATCCGCATGATTGTCATTGATGGCATTGTCATGGGGCCACGTCACTGTGCCATTGCTGGGTGTGAGGCTGGGCTGCTTAATGCTCAGACTGGGGTGTTTTGCAAAGAGCATGAGGAGGAGATGGAGGGTTGTTGCTGGATGAAGAACTGCAACAAGAATAAGGTTGGTCTCACTCAGGCATGTGAAGATCATCAGGAGCAGTGGAGGACCTTCCGTGGACGCTATGCCAACTCCTCACTCTTGGGAGTTCAGAGGATGTTGAGGAGGGCTCAGGAGGAGAGGCAGGAGTGGTTGCCTGTTGGTGGAAGAGCAGAGGCGCCAGAACATGATGACCTTGCAGAGCAGGAGGCTGAACAGGTCAGTGGCAGCAAGTATAACAACTACTTCTCTGCTCCTAGGTTCTACTGTGTGGAGACCATCTGTGCTCCATGTGGTGTGGTGATTGCCTGGCGCAAGTTTGCCAAGTCGGAAGGGGTGGCCAAGATTCTTCAGTTACTTGAAGATGTCTATCCTGATCCTGCCTCACGCCCCATCTACATTGCCATTGACAAGGGGTGTGCCTTGCTCAAGCACATTGTCAGGCAAGAGCACTGGCCTGCTTGGGAACCCACCACCCGAATCATTGTCGACTCTTACCACTACATCAATCACCGGGTCACTGACCACCTCTGTCGAACTTGGTGCAATCCTGCACCTCTCAATGGAGATGCCCCCAACTTGGTAGTGGTTGATGAAGACAAACAAGGCAACTCATACTACAAGAGGGCCTTCAACACTCAGGTAAGTGATTCTACTAGTCAGCCACTTGTATGTACTTGTCTAATTTGTTGTACTTAGGCTTGTGAACAACTCAATGCATGGCTGGGTGGGTTCCAGACAGTCCTCAACCGGATGACTGTCAGCAACTTTGACTTCACCATGCATGTGTTGCTATTCTTGCATACCCAGCGAGTCATTGCCAGGCAGGAGGAGAGGAACATTAAGAAGGCAGCAGGAATAGAAGAGGTGGTTGAGAGTGAGGAAAGTGATGATGAGGATATGATTGAGTATTAGATAAATGGACTTCACCTGTAGTATAGGTGGCATTCACCTGGTGTCTACCTGATGACATGACTCTGACATTGAGCACCATGTATAAGTGTGCAGTGATAAAATACCAGCAACCACTTTTTTACCACCTGGGCACCACTTGATATCCAGATAAATACCACATATATATCACTTGGAGCCCATCTGGTTACCTCCTGGCACCCACCTGATATCCACATGTACACCACATGAATGCCACAAATATGACACATGAGCAGGAAAAAAGGCTAACTATCTGTGTGGACTTGTGTATATTTTTGCCAACACATCACTCTGTTACCACTTGAGTATCACATGATATTCAGATGGTATTCAAGGGATGACCACACAATGCCCGCATATGTGCCACCTGGATATCACCTGGCAACCATCTGAATATCACATTTTCATCACTTGAACACCAGGTGGTGACCATATGAAAACCACCTGAACACTTGATGGATTTCACTGCTTTTACTAGGACATCTACTGCATTACCACATAAGTCCTACATGATGTTCAGGTGGTACCCAGGTGACTACCACAAAACATCCACAAATGCCACATGGTAGTCACCTGAGTATCAGTTTGGACTTGTATATTTTTTGAGAAATCTGCGAGTCACATTAATACCACATATACACCGCCTGGTCACCACCTGGTACCAGCTGAGCTTCTACTCTATGGCTGTAAGGGTATGTGTAGTACTCTAGTCACTTTTATACCACATGGTCTCCACTTGGACACCACATGGTCACCATCTGACTATGTCACCATTCTACCACCTGAATACCACCTGAGCACCACCTGAACACCACCTGGCTAAGAGCTTAATGGTCTTGTACTGTCTAGTCTACCCTGCCACTTTTTCACCACCTGGATGTCACCTGGTGACCACATGGAGACCACATTGACAAGTCTACTTAGTTTCATATTATATAAAGTGGTCTTGAAGTGGTCGCCAGGTGGTAAAATAGTGGAATAAAGTGAACAGAAGTGGAATTGAGTGGCAAAAGTGGTATCCACGTGGTATCCATGTGGCAAAAAAGTGACAATCACTTGACCACATGGTGCCACGTCACGTGGACATGTGGTGGACCGCCAGATATACACATGGAGAATCCTTATCCTGTTCTCTTTGGATTCTCCCTCTGCTAGGTGAGCAGCTCTCTCATGTACTGTAGTTAGTCCTATTCATATCTTTGGATTCTCCCTCTGCTAGGCTTGCACTGTGCGGCCATCTTGAGGTTGCCCTTACAATTACAAGGGTCGAGCAATGATCTCAAGCACCTCATATGGGTTAAGATTATCTCATGATCGATTGTCTCTCATTGGTTCGTATTGTATGTACATTGCAAGGACCCTTACAAGGTACTTAAAATGGACGGCCCTTAAAAGGCGCCTAGGGTTTTTCCGACATTATTTCTCCGTACCGGCAGACTCATCAATAACTCAGTATTGTGATTGGACCCGCCACACACATCACCAAGTCCAAGTGTGCTTATCGCCTGTAGGGCAAGATACGACAAGTCTGAGTGCTTACGACTTCGAATATCTTCCGCTCACAAGTTCGAGTGCTAAACAGTTTGTACTCAAGCTCTTCACATTTCTACATTGTCGACGCACACAATTCTATTCATTGAGCGGCTGACAAGAGCAGCAGTATATATATTTGTACTCTAGCTACAATATTGCGTACACAATGCTCACAACAAGGGTCTGGGGAGTTCTTTGAGAACAGTGTAAGAAGGATGAAAAGACACCATACTGATGATTGTCCCTGCCAATAAGCGAGTCCGTCAACATGGTTATTTCTGTACACGACTGCTTCGTTCGCTTGCGTTTGGTATTCACAATTAAGTGAGAGTCGTCGGCTTCTTTCCTCTTGCGTCGTGGCTTGGCTGGCAGTACCATGGTGTTTGTCCTTGCACAAGTGTCCGGTGACATTGCTACACCTTTGTTCCCCTCTTGAGCCGCGCTTGTGGGCTGCTCCTTCTGCTTAGTGCCGGGTGCCTTCTGTTGAGATATCAAGCAGACGCCGTATAGGCGCTAGCCTATGACCCTGAAACCGTAAACATCCAATGTGTATTTTCATCATTGCATCTCAGTATACGGTAGAATACTGAGATGTGAGTACTTACAGTATGTCTACCCTCATGCATTCATTTACTCATCATGTAGTAGCTATTGATTAGGTATAGCTATAATACATTTAGTATTCTACCGTATACTGAGATCTATTGATTAGATCTTGTTCCTCCTCAATTCACTCGGTCTAACACCTTCCTTTTGCATGGTGGCTTGGCCTTCAATTTTGTGGTCTTCGTGCTTGCAACAGTGTCCAGTGGGGTTTCCACGGCAGCGGCATCTTCACTTGCAAGAGTTTGGTTGACATCTTCGCCGGGTGTATGTTGCAGTCCACCACATGTTCACCTGACGTTCAGGTGACGTTCGGGTATTCAGGTATTGTTCAGATATTGTTCAGGTGAATTTCACCGAATGTTCAGGTAATGTTCAGGTTCTGTTTGTAGCCTTTGTTCAGGTTCAGATAATGTTCAGATGATGTTCGGGTGATGTTCAGGTGAACAAATATCACCCAAACTGTTAGGGCGACACTAGTCTAGGACTAACGTGGCTCCTACAAGAATACTAAAACTCAAAGGAAAGATGAAGGGCTTATTGACTTAGGTCTCACTATTACTAGCGGAAATCCCAAGAGAACGAGCTAGCGTTCTCGGGTATGTTATTGGTACTTAAATACTAAAATACATGCATATCCTGCGTGTACTACTACATGCCTACTGCAGCCGTCTTTCCATAGAACGTGCACCGATTCCATGAGGGGCTTGGTAATGTACTGCGGACATGCGTTAGACATGAGGATCTTACTAAGGTGTTGTAATGATAATTAGTAATAGACGCGTCTTGCGCGTTTAGATAAGATATTGGAAAAGATAATTGTTCGGAACAGACCAGACCATAACACAAACTTTATCCGAATGCCAGATGAATGTCATCTGAACATCTCCCGAATGCCACCTGAGCACTACCTGAACGACATCTGAACATCAGGCGAACATCACCCGAACATCATCTGAACATCGGCCAAACATCACCTGAACTTTAGTCGAACGTTAGCTGAACGTTAGCTGAACATTTGCCAAACTTTATCTGGACTTCACCTGAATATCATCTGAACTACACATAAACAACATCTGAATAATATCTAAAGTAAAAAGCTTTATACCTCATCATCTCTTTCAATATCAACCCCTGCCTCATCATCACTATCATCACTGCTCTCTTCTACATTCCTTTGCTTCTTCTTCTGTTGCTTTGCAATTACCCGTTGAGTATGCAAAAACAATAAAGCATGGATGGTAAAGTCAAAGTTGCTAACAGACATCTTGTTCAAGACTGTCTGAAAGCCACCCAGCCAAGCATTTAGTTGCTCACAAGCCTGAATAATCATTATTTAGCTAGCTAATACAGAGTCAATTCAGTAAGCACTTACTTGAGTATTGAAAGCTCTTTTGTAATAGAAGTTACCACTGTTGTCTTGCTCAACAGTTACAAGATTGGGAGCAGAGCCATTCAGAGGCGCTGGATTACACCAAGTACGACAGATATAGTCAGTGGTCCGATGGTTGATGTAATGGTAGGAGTCAACAATAAATCTTGTAGTGTCTTCCCACTTTGGCCAGTCTCCTTGCTTGACAATATGTCTAAGTACAACACATGCTTTGTCAATGCAGACATAGCTTGGTTTACTCTCTGGAGTAGGATAGACTTCCTCCAGAAATTTGACAATTTTGGTAGGAGATTCTGACTTGGCAAATTTCTTCCATGCTATGACCACTCCACATGGTGCACACAGTGTCTCAACACAGTAAAATCGTGGTGCAGAAAAATAGTTTTTATAGGAAGTGCCACTATTTTCTTGAGCATCATCATCATCATGCTGCAATCTGGCTCGTGTTTGAGCAGGCAACCAATCTTGAGTCTCTGCCTCTGCTCTTCTTAGAGCTCTTCTCATTCCAAGCATGGATTGATTTCCATATCTTCCACGATGGGTGTTCCACTGTTGCTGATGAATTTGACAAGCTTTCGTTCCTTCTACAAGATTTGCCTCACAACCCTTTACACAACACTGCCCCATTCTTTTGTCTTCATGACCTACACAGAAGACACCTGTGTGAGCATTTGCAAGGGGTTCTATGCAACCATCAATAGCACAGTGTCTTGGCCCCATCACAATGCCATCCATTACAACCATTTTAACCAACTCTACTTCACCAGAATCAGAGTTTCCCAAGTTAGAAGATGTTGAATCAACATCCATAGCATCATCATCATCATCATCATCATCTTGAGCATGGTGATATTGCTCAATGCCAGGACCGGAGTACTCAGGAACAGCACTATTCTCATCAACACCAACTACACCAGCAGGATCAGTGGCCTGTCTGGGAATAGTATCTGCCACATTTTTATATTCATGAGTACATTCTGAGCAAGAATGGGTCCTTGCAGCATCAATGATACCACTTTGACCCAGCTCCTCAAATGCCTTGCTAGTAACTGTGTCAATGGATATCCCATCCTCCAGAATCAGATTGGTGCCAGAATGCTTGGCCATTTGCCTACTCATCTCAAGTACAAACGCTTTCCAAATATGCCGTCTAGTGATTTGAAAGACTGATTGCTGAGTGTTGAAGCTTTCATTCCAAAACTCTGTGATTGCTGCAGTAGAGGCATGAAAACTATATGTTGCATTGACAATAGCATTGGAGACAACTCGATCAACCCAGACTTTTTGCCCAATCTTCAAATACTTAGCATTGTTTAAGTAAAATGACATTCTTCCAGTAAATCCAGGTTCTTTATAGCTCTCATGATCTGCGTAGAATATGGAATGGCACTGAGAGCAAATACCACTCAGAACTGGCACATGGGAGAAACATTCACTTCCTTTGAGCAATGTTACTTCTGAAGTATCCTGTTCACGAGTATTTTGACCAAGTGCACAACCATTACAAGTTGCAGTTGAACACTGCATGGTACTGGGGCATATAACCAATGCTGGCTGGATCAAAGCATTTGAGATTGGCCTGAGTTTATGCTTCAAAACTCCAGATTTGTTGTAAGGCCTTAGCTTTAAGACAATAGACAATTTGTTGAATTTCTTTGCCAAAATTGTAGTTTTTTCTGAATTCGACTTGTTGCCTGGTACATCTATCTCTGGAAGAAATAAAGAAGATGTAGCTTCATCACCCAGTCTGGCTGAAATAGCTCTAGCCAGTGCAGTCATCCATCCAGTAATGGACTCTGACCATTTTCTAGATCCACCTGCCACCTGCTGTTTGGCATGCAGATTTAAGAGATCTGGGTTACTTGTCAAACTGAACAAGATGAGAAGCACAGTAGAGAGTGTGACTTCTGAGCCATAGTTCTCAGAAATAAACTCAGCAAAGTCTGAAAACAGAATGCTGGGAAATTGATCTTCTATAGGCATAGCAGCTGCACAAGGCAGCAAACCAAATGTGAGACAAATGGTGAGAAGGATGAGTCCTAAATTAAATAACAAACTAAGCTCATGTCAGCATACTTGTAGACACTCAGAACGAATCAGATTTTTTTTTAAAAAAAAAGACAAAGCCAAAAAATATGGCAGCATAGAGACATGTAAGTATATACCTACTTTGCAGTGGCTTTACCCTTCCCGGCCTTGGAGCTAGAGGCTCCACCTTTGCCACTCTTGGCCTCAACCTGAGCCTTTCCCTTTCCCTTGCCCTTCTCAACCTTTGCAGCTAATGCTGCAAGCTCATCAGCCACCTCAGAGATGACCATCTGAGTTGTCTTCCTTCCATGCCACATCTTGTGCTTGCTATCAACACCACCACATTGTTCCAAGAAGTCAAGGAGTAGAGGGTGGGCCACTGCCTTGACAAATACCTTGTTCCAATCGTGGTGGGAGGTTCTGCCAAAGAAAACCTTCTTGATAGCCTCAGAGCTAGGCTTAGCACCATCCCACTTGCCCTCAGAAATGAGGGCATCAATCTTGGCTTGAGCAGCATCAACCGCCCGCCAGCGCTGATAGGCATTATGAATGCCCCCTTTGTCACTACCCCTGGGGGTATGAGCGTAAGGGACCTTCAAACGCTCAGTGATATAGCGCTGGGCTGAGTTGGGTGCGAAGGCCTCATAGCCTTGAGTTTCTGTGACCTCGTCTGAGGCAACAGAGCGGACAGCGCTGGTGATAGCAGGAGTAACACTCCTGCTAATGGCAGCAGCACTGCCCGGTGCGCTGGCAAGGGAGCCATGTAAGGGGACACTCCTATTTTCTCCTATTCCCCTGTCCCTCTCCCTTCCTCCTTCGTTTCCTTTCTCCCTTCCTTCATCCCATGGACTATTATCTACATTCCCTTCATTCCCTTTCCTTCCCTCTCGCCCCCTTACCTTTCCGCTTCCCTTCCGTTCACTCCCTTCGCATCCGAGCCCCGTCCGGTGACTCCGAAGTCTTCCCGCGCTTCGGACTCGCCTCGGACTCGCTCGGACTCGTAGATACACTTCGGGGCTCGTCCGGGCTACCTCTATCCTCCTTTCCCACTTCATTACTCCTTGTCCCCACTTCCCCAGGTCGCTGGCACGACTCCTGTACATTCCCCTTCCACTTCATTATCACATGCCCCCTCGTACCTTGTGATATTCGTTCGTACCTGTGACTGGTGTACTGTACAGTTACCCTTCATTCCTCCCACGCTACTACAGTATATACTTCGCTTCCTAGCATGGAGAATCCTTATCCTGTTCTCTTTGGATTCTCCCTCTGCTAGGCCTGCGCTGTCGGCCATCTTGAGGTTGCCCTTACAGCAGAACAGGATCTCCCATCCTGGCACCAGAGCCCTACGGAAAACGTCCTGCGCCACTCCGGACTCGTTCTCGACGTCTCTCCGGTTTTGCGGACATTCCGGACGCTCTCCTGCTACTCCCACCCACCTCTGAGGACCCAAGGAACTCCATCCCTCGCTCCCCTGACGACTCCGAAATGCCGGGCGCCTCCAGCCAGATCCCGCCATCCGAGCCAGTCACTTCAGGACCGGACTCCGAGACTTTGCAGACCTTGTGGGCTCAGACGTACGAACACCAAACCCAAATCAGTTCCATCCAGGATACACTCGCCCGAATTGAAGGACTCCTCCTAACACCCCGTCCGACTACTCCGAAAACGACTCCGGACTCCGAGCTGAGGGGCACTGAAGCCTCCCAGCACGCCCCGAGTCGATCCGAAATCACCCCGTGTTCCCGTTTGAAGCCCGCCTCTCCCCCGATCTTTGACGGAAACCGCAAGGATGGTCGCGCGTTCTACAATGCGTGCTCCATCTACTTCCAGCTCTGTCCGGACCACTTCCCAACCGAGCAGGCCAAAATCCTCTGGTGTCTCTCCTTCTTCCAGAAGGATCGCGCCAAGGAGTACGCGGACATGGTGCTCCGGAGTCCGAAGGATCCGTACTTCAAATCCTGGGCCGCCTTCGCGACCGAATTCCGGACTCGCTTCCTTCCGGATCGGGAACGCGAAGCCGCCATGCTCAAGCTGGAGTCTACCCGGTACCACCAAGGGCGTCGGACTTTCCAGGAGTACCTCGACGAGTTCCGAGACCTTGTAGACCAGTCCGGATACTCCGAGGGCTCCAACATCACAATGAAGTTCCGTCGCGGACTGGACTCCATCATCCAGAGCCGCGTTGCCGAGTCTGCAGACTGTCCGGACGAGGATGACTTCGAAGGATGGTACAAGGCAGCGCAGCGGGTTGCTGACAACCGTGCTGCCAACCAGTCCTTCCACTTTGGTGTGCACTCCGGAAACTCCGGATCCCTCGTCCGACCAGCAGCCAGCTCCGGAGTCGCTCGGACTCCTGCGGGTGTACTCCCTGCGCCTCGGACTCAGCTCCCGCCTCTGCAACCCCGCTTCCAACTTCTGCCTCCTCCGAAGGCTCTCTCACCCGGCGTCCCCATGGACGTCGACCACACCCGTTCCCGGCCCGCCGCTTCACAGCTCTGCTACCGATGCGGCAAGCCCGGCCACATGTCCTGCGAGTGCCCACTTCAGTACGATGTCCGGTTCATGACCACCGAGGAGCGGATGTCCGCCATCGAAGATCTCCTGACCGCGGCCGACGTTGTAGAAAGTACGGGGACTTCGGAAGGAATAGACGATGAGGGAACGGCCCCGGTTGAGGAATCGGACACAGCGGATTTTGTCCGGACCAACGAGTGATCAGTGCGACCTCGTTGGTAAATAACCGATTTGCTTGTCTTAGCGTAGACGAAATAGACGATTCCGATCACTCCAATGATTCGTCCGACGCTAAGCAAACGACTCCGGTTACAATCCGCACACTCCGAAGGTTTCGCCCGCAGTGGGAACGGCGGCTACCCAGTAGCTATAAGATCTCCGCGCTGCCCGGCAAGCTTTCGCTAGATATACCCGTTGAAGTGCAGAGCACGGATACACAACACCGATGCACCCTGCAGGCCCTGGTGGACTGTGGAGCCACCGGAGTCTTCATGCATCCGTGCTTCGCTGATGCCCATGGTTTCACCCGGCGCAAGCTGTCCGCCCCGATCCCGGTCTTCAATGTCGACGGATCACCAAACGAAAACAGATCCATCTCCGAAGTTGTGGACCTTGTACTCCGGTTCAAGGATCACACGGAACGGATGCTGTTCGCGGTCACTAACATCGGACGCCAGGACATCATCCTTGGATACACCTGGCTTCGGAAGCACAACCCCGAGATCGACTGGCAGACGAAGGAGGTGACCATGAGCCGCTGTCCGTCCGGATGCGGTACCTGTCGGAAGGAGTTCCACCATGACAAGCTGACCCGACGCAAGGAGTCCGTACGACTCCGGGAGTGTCGTACGGGTCCGATGCCAATGGTCGAGGAACTGCACTCGGACGATCTCCCGCAGCTTCAGGACTGCGAGGTCGACGATGAGGACGATGAGGCCACAACTCCGGATGACTCCGGACTTGAGAAGGGCGACCGTATCTTCGCAGCCATTCCTCCTCCGACTCCGGAGTACCTTCGGAGTCTTCGGGAAGAACACGTCCGAGCTTCGGAGACGGTCTCGCAGCGCCTCGCATTGGCTTTCCAGCGCAACAAGCCCCACGATCCTCGGAACAGCGCAGTCCCGGACTTCCTCCGAGAATTCGAGGACGTCTTCGCCAAGGAGTCCTTTGATGAACTGCCCATGCCGCGTCCGTGGGATCACGCCATTGAGCTAATGGACAGAGCGGAACCGACCTCTACCAAATGCTACCCGCTGTCCCCCGCGGAGCAGAAACAGCTGGACGAGTTTCTGGAAGAAAATCTCCGGACTGGTCGGATCCGCCCCAGCAAGTCGCCCATGGCTGCCCCGGTGTTCTTTGTTAAGAAGAAGGACGGATCGCTCCGCTTGGTCCAGGACTACCGGAAGCTCAACAGCATGACGGTCAAGAATCGGTACCCACTTCCGCTCATCTCGGACTTGGTGGACAAACTCCGGAATGCTCGCTACTTCTCCAAGCTCGACGTCCGGTGGGGTTTCAACAACGTCCGGATCAAGGAGGGCGACGAGTGGAAGGCCGCGTTCCGGACTACGCGCGGACTCTTCGAACCGTTGGTAATGTTCTTCGGACTAACGAATAGCCCATCCACCTTCCAGACCATGATGAACGACCTCTTCCGGGAGCTCATTACGGAAGGTGTGGTCATTATCTATCTGGATGACATTCTGATCTATACCAAGACGCGCGAAGAGCATCGCCGGGTTCTCAAGCGAGTCCTAGAGATCCTCCAGCGGAACAAGCTCTTCCTCCGAGCGGACAAGTGCGACTTCGAGCAGACCAAGGTGGAGTATCTCGGAGTTGCCATCTCTGAGGGTAAGATCGAGATGGACCCCGTGAAGGTTTCCGGAGTCGCAGACTGGCCGACCCCCCGGACTCGGACTGAACTCCAATCCTTCCTCGGGTTCGTCAACTTCTACCGCTGCTTCATCAAGGACTACTCGCATATCGCCCGGCCTCTCTTCGACCTCACTTGCGCAAAGGAATGGCAGTGGAACGACTCCGCTCAATCCGCATTTCTTCGGATCAAGGAGCTGATCACTTCGGAGCCCGTTCTGGTCTTTCCGAAGGAGGATCGGCCTTACCGGGTTGAAGCGGACTCGTCGGATTACGCTACGGGTGCGGTCTTGTCGCAGCTGGATCCGGATGATGGTAAATGGCATCCTGTCGCATTCTACTCTAAAAGTCTACAGGCTGCGGAGCGGAACTACGAAATACACGACAAGGAGATGCTTTCAATCATCCGGGCACTCGAAGAATGGCGACACTACTTGGAAGGCGCAGAGACTCCGTTTGAGATCTGGACGGACCACAAGAACCTGGAGTACTTCATCAAGGCCCAGAAACTCAATTGTTGTCAAGCCCGCTGGTCGCTATACCTCTCCCGCTTCGACTTCACTCTCCAGCACCGTCCAGGTCGGACAATGGGTAAGCCGGATGCTCTCTTGCGCCACTCGGATCACTCGGATGGTAAGGATGACAACAAGGATGTGGTTTTACTTAAGCCGTCCTACTTTGCCGTCCGTGCCACGGGTGTCACTCTTGAAGGGGAGGAGAAGGATATCCTCACGGCTATCCGGACTGGAGTGCGGAATGCGAAGTTTGAAGACATCAGGAAAAGCCCTGTAGCTTTGAGGACAACAAAAGCTTGTCAGACAAATGATCATTTGGAGAAGCCTGCCAGAGAAGCTCAAAGTAGATCAAACCAGTATCTGTGGCTTTGAGAACTGGGGCTAGCCCCTTGTAAGCTTTGAATGTCTTCTACTGGCTTTCATTGTCTTTAGCCTCCCAACTCATGGTAACCAGTCCCCCAAAGGATAATCAGTCTTAGTATTTGTACACACATTGATCTTCCTGTAACTTTCTTGGTCCCCCTTTTGGTCAAGTCTTTATTAGGTGGTTCTTTTTTTGGCTTTATCCATCTTCTGAGTGTATTCTCACAGAAGGAAGTAACCTGATGACTTTTCTTTTCTTTTCTCAGCTTCTTGTATCAAGATGGATATCATTACTACTACTCCATGAATGTATAGATAGAATAGTACAAGTGCTACCAAATTGACTGATAAGCAAAGTTTGTACTGAAGTTATTAATAATCAAAGGAATGTCCTGGTCTAGAACAGTATCAGAAGTGAAGGAAGTATCGTCAATGGCATCCCATTTTGGGGTCAGCATGCAGCTCTGTCTGATGGTAGAAAGTGGAACAATGCCTCCCAATCTCCCAAAGCTTTTGCCTCCGGTTGTCCGTTGCTGAGGATGAACTTGATAGAAAAGTGTAGTTGGATTGGGGCCTGAAGGAGGCGAGTACCATTCCACATAGGCCAAAGGCTCTTTGGGCCAGAAGGCAGGCAACGAGATTGTTGTACCTTTGGCAGAGATGGTGGAAGGCAAGGCAAAGATAACCTTGACTCGAGCAATCTTAGTACCTGGCAGGCCTGTGGACTCAGCCTGTGCAGTGGACAAAACAATGGCAGGGTCAAAGCGCCCATGAGGAGGATGGTCAGTTGCAGGAATGGCCTTTATATGATCCTTCTCCTCCACAGCATCATCAGCGATCCCCTCATGAACCATTCTGACCATGTGCCAAACATTAAGGGTATCAAAGGGCAGTGCCAGGTCTGGCACAGTTGATTTAGGCTTTCTTGAACCTCTGGGGGCCAGACTGTTCAGATAATCCCGTAGGTGGTAGGTAAAGTTTGGAGATCGGTGCTGCTGGATGATGAAATCCATGGATCTGGAAGCGTTTGGAAATTTTGCAAGAGAGATGGCAAGTGTAGGTTTTTTATCTTTGGATGGGAATGTGACGATCTCCTTAACGTAGTTATCGAACACCTGTAGTTTTTCCTGCCTTGAGAGCCAGTCGATCATTTGGGGAAATTCATTGCGTTGATTGCTGGCTCTCCAGGCCTCCTTGGCAAAATCTATATGCAGGCGCTCGAACATCTCTGTGTTGTAGTTGTCGGTGGTGCCAAATCTCTTGATTGATTCCACATAATGGGTCATGGAATGATATTTGGGAATGTTGAAGTGTTCTCGACAGCCAATCTCTATGAAGATTTGCCTGTGGTCATGAAAGCCCTGTAGAGCGTCTTGAAGATATTGTAGAGTGTCGTCGTCATGGGTCTGGTACTGGGCAAGGTAGATGAAATCAAGGAGGTGACGTGCCGCAAGTAACGCTTCCTTGGACATTTTGCCAAGCAAGCATGCGAGAAG
This sequence comes from Pleurotus ostreatus, assembly GCF_014466165.1. NCBI lineage: Eukaryota > Fungi > Basidiomycota > Agaricomycetes > Agaricales > Pleurotaceae > Pleurotus > Pleurotus ostreatus. Next base: position 3,152,052 of record NW_023503159.1, on the reverse strand, counting down.
GATTCGGCCAATGCTTTTGTGTTCTGAACCAGAAACCTGGGACAACACTGAGATGCCCTTGCCAAAGTGACGTACTCCGTAGCAAGGAGGTAGCTTTTGCATTCGACGATCCAGCTCCTTCTCTGACATAGCAGATTGGCACCATTCCGTCAGCATGCTCAGCACCCCTTGGTACAACTGGTGCAATACGTCTGGTGTGATGGCCATATGAATATCTGCGTAGGGAAAGCCCTTCCAGAAGGGCTCATACACCCCTCCGGCAACCTTCATCTGTAAGCAGTAGTCGTGAAACTGCCTCCCTCCGGGGGTGGATTTCTCAGCATCCGCCAGTCTCTCCAGAGTCCACTGAGAAGTACGATCGGCCGACTTTTCAAGGGACTGAAGTTCCTGCTGCTCGGCTTGGCACTTCGGGCATGTTGTATTCTTTGCACATGCTACCAGGCATTGTTCAGGGTAGTCCGCGACATAGGAAGCCAGAATAGGGAAGACTCTGCGAACGTCTCCTTTTCCATCAGTCATCTTCACTCCCTTGGTGCCAGCTTCGATGAGAGGAGAAAGAATGTGGCGCATAGAGTCGTGAAATAGCCTCTGCCCTCGACACTTGAGTTCTTTTTTGGTGAGGCCATCAGGATTAATTTTATCGGGGGAAAGGTAACCCAGGAGAATGCATGCATGTTGAGTGGGCTTTTGGTGGATGGCCTTGGGAATGTTGCCAATAGTTAGATAAACAGGATATGCAGATTTACTCCCAGAAAACTGGGTGAGATGAGTTTTGTCCGTAGCGATGATGACTGGAGCGATCGTGGCTCCCTTCGCCAGTTTCCCCTGCCAGAAGGGAAGATATTTAGTTTTAATCTGTGTCCCAAAATGCGCATAAAAGTTCATACCTGCAATGTGTTCCACCAGTTACCGGTCCACATCTCTGAGTACACCCTTTCCTTCCTGCTCATGTTGGAGTAGACCTTACAAGGGGCAAAGACAAGGTCGTTACTGAGAGAAGGATCTGCCCAGAGACTTTTGATGACCTCGATGGGATTTCGGTATCGTATGATGAACTTCTCGTTTGGGCGATCAGGGTAGCGCAGGATTTTGGCCTTCCACCGGCCACTCCTCTCAGGAATGTCATCAAGAGTTTTGTGAATTTGTCGAACGTTCTTGAAGGACAAACCCAGCTTTTCCACCACCCCAGGTATCTTCAGCAGCCTGTCAAAAGCAGCGTGCCCAGGGTCCTCCTTCACAAACCACTTGGCAATTTGCCAATCCAGCTCAGATGCAAAGGGAAGATAGGGATTTGGTGTATCACCATCGACAGAAGTCATGTCAACGTCGCCCTCTGAATCGACGGTGTGACCGAAAGCGGCGGCCCACTTGGCATGGAGCTTTTTGTCTGTGGCAATGACGAATGCTGAATCGGGATGAGGTATGCTGTGCCTGGAGTCTGCGCTGTCATCCAGAGTCAGGTTCGTCTTTCTGGGACTGGAAAAAGTGGGTGGGATTGTGGAAGAACAACCAGGCCCTGCTGCTGGACCTTGGTCGACACCGAGTAAGGAGAATGGCTCCGGTGGGATACCAGGCAGAAGATGGAAAAGTTCTTCCTCATCAAACTCATCCAGCGCTTCGTCAGGTTCATAATCATCCTCCTCCAGCTCAGGATCATCCTCAACAAGGATCTGAGGCACAGAGATCATACTGTAGTCGTCAGCGCTAGCTGGATCGTACATCTTCTCTTTCCCCTTCTCTTCTTGGCGGTTCTCTCGTAGCTTTTGCTCTGTAAGCCACCACTGACAATTAGCTGCCTGGGCCAAGTGCGAGGCAGTGCCGCCAGAGGATTTAAAGTTCTATATTCACTATTTAATCTGTTGACCCGCACGTAACAGCAGGATTGACATACTTTGTGGCATGCAGGGCAATACATTGGATACCTGGTCATGATGTCGACATCCACGTCCAACATTTGCCCTGGGTCTTTTGAGGAAACCTTTGGCATTACACTTCACACCTCAAGGTTTCTTCATCAAAGGGCTGAATATAAGAGTGAAATCGACTGAACTCACCAGGATATGATCGTAAAGGTGACAGCTAAGCGTCCTGTAGTCTCTCCAAGAATGCTGGCGTTGAATGTGGTAAGTGCTCTCAAGTAGACGTGTCCGTGTTTTGGCAGTTGAAGTACAGCAACAAGGGATCAAAGATCTTTAACGACGAATCTGATTGGCAGATACCTAAATAAACTGTGAAGGAACCAAAAAAAAGTCTCTACATGTACTTGGCATATGAAGAGAAATCACGGAGAACGTGCGGAGCGAATATCCAGTCGTTCTCTCCCTTTGGAAGATCCATCCATAATTTCAATCGAACGTGGTCAAGGGACGAGAAAGTGGGAGAGAGCCGGTCACGGCTGGGAACACGAGAGTTGTTGATCGAACTGCCGTAGACCATGTGCTCAGCGAATTTAATCACATATAGCCCGCAGTCATCATCATTTTGCTGATATGGGAACTAAAGTGTTACACGCCATCAGGAGGTTTCACGATGGGAACGGAGAAAGGCTTTACCTCCGCTGTAACATTTCTGTTTCTTTCGTCTCTTGAAAACGGGTATTTAACGGTCCACATATCCGGGTTGGAAATCGGATCCTCCGGGGCCAGATCAAATTTATCGATGAGCATTTGAAGCCACAAAGAAACAGCCTAGTAACAGGAAGTCTGGATTGAGAGAAGAAGCAGAAAAAGAGGCAAAAATACCTGAATATGCGCGTCATAATAAGATTCCCTCTTACGCTTATTGCTGGTGACTTTGTTCGATCTACTGTCCAGAATTTCAATAAACTGATCACCTAGATGGCAATGGAGAAGAATCCAGTGGTGTCCGTCGTGATTGACAGGTAACAGTATCTTTTTGATTTTTTGGAGGACATCTCTGTTGAAAATCTTGAAAGATGTCTCCTTAGCCGTTGCTAAGGAATGATAAGCGATGGACTTACGGTCTTCAACCCAAACGAATTACGCTCAGTCTTTGAGTCGACATCAGAGGCTTTCAATTGCTGGATACGTGGCATGAGCATCACTGAGCAAACCAGGATGTCCTCATGATCTCCTCTGAGAATGGCGTCAGAACAGTAAGGATTACCTGGACAACGTCTATAATCACTAGGGGCACCAGGGAATTCAATTGAGAAGATCCTACCCAGACCGTAGTTCAATACATCATCGCTGAGCCATGCCCCGGATTTGAGCTTAGCAACTTGAGCACTGGTCAAGAAGCCATGCTTGTAATCGTTAGTTGTCATGTCGATGAGCTGTAAAAGAAAATGAGCGCTAAGGGGGGAAAGGAGCGTGGCGGGCAACACTACAAGGTTCAGGGTTCCTGATAAATTAGGCGACGGCTCGGAGAGCCAGGATCGTACACTGTTCAGCAGACTTGTCAGTCCAACAAGAATCTTGCTGCGAGTATCCACAGTGTCTTTGATGGTGCTAGTGACTTCTAGGAGGCGGTCCTTAGGTATGTGCAGGACAAGAGACTGGAAATGGGCGTAGAAATCAGCACTTGCCACATAGGCATTTTCAAGAGCAATCATAGTACTGCTGATTCGTTCTAGATGCCGAAGAAAAGTCTGCCCGCGAGCTGGGGTGGAAGGGCGTAGAAGTCTCTCTGCCTGTTCCAATTGCGTCGCTAAAAGGCTCTTAACATGAAAGGCATTCGACCATTGATCTATGCGATGAAGAAGCAGATCTGCCTGAGAAGCAGCAAACTCCAGGAGGATACTGGTGGACTCGACTTCCACGGACACCCGAGTCAAGGTGGACGAGGGAGCTGGGGATGGAGACGTGGAGGGGTGGTGATCAGTAGAATGACCATTCCCTACAGGAACAAGAACAGGCGACCGAACGACAGGCGATGTAGACGGAGGAATAGGCGACAGAGAAGGAACCAAGGAAGAATTGATGCCATGAGGATCGCCAATAATAGCTGCGGCCGTTGGGCAAATACGTGTGGGATGTGGGGAAGACGGGGCTGGTAAGGTGACGAAATCGAGACATCCCATGGCCGAAGTATCAGCCGTTCCGGTCTCCCGAGGCTTCCTAAAGGGTGCGGACGTCTGGGAGAAAGAACCGAAGACAAGGATTCAAAGACCAACTCATTCCGCTTGCGCTTCTTCCCATACTGGGTTTTCCAGTATTGTTTTCTCTCCTCAGGACTAACGATGTTTACACTTGAGTTTCCAATTAAATATGGAAGATTCAATCGACGCACCCCAACGTATCCATCTTTTTCTTGTGTCGAAGGGTTGATTTTGCCGGAGGCGCGTTGGAAAGCCTTGTGCCCTTGGTATTAAGGGTGTAGCTTGTGGCGGGGCTATCCGTCTTCCACCCAATCAACATAGAATCCATGTTGTGAGCCGGGAGGTATATCTGAGCAGCCGCGGGTGAAGGGAGGTTGGGATTCTGAGAAGGAAAGCTTAGCCTGCTGAGTGAACCAAATTAGGAAGGCTTGACCCAAGCTTTCCCTTTTCAGACAGCCATGCGGAGCGCGGGACCCCGCGGCCAGCATCTGCCTTTCCAGAGCACCAACCCTCTTCCCCCACCCCTCGCCTTCGCCCTTCTTCCCCTCCTCCTTCGTCCTTCGAGCTGCGCAGACCGCCTTTGCACACCAGTGCTTGCCCTCGTTCCTTGCTGCAGGAAGAATGTGAGATACGAATGGTGAGTTGGTCTAGACGACACAGAATAACGGGCTTCGCGAAGAGCTTAACCTCTAGCCTGGTCTATATCAGCCACATCTGCGCACTCTTCACCTGCACAAGGTGTCTTCGCTATGCGCGATGCCCTCTGCGCCCAGCGGACAGCCTTATCTCGTCCCACACGACCTCGTCGCTGCCTGCACAAGGCCTTACCCGGCCTCACCTTGTCCACCCTCGCCCTTTGCTTTTGTGCGCGGCCTCGTCTCAACCCGCAACGCCCTCTGTGCTTGCCCTTGGCCCCGCCGCCTCCCTCCATCGCCCGAGCCGTATCTCGCCCAACAACGACCTCGGCGCCATGCGTACAGTGTTACGTTGAGCCCTGAAGACACCCTCAACGTATTCCGCAGCTTCCCGCAGGAGAAATGAATGGTGAGTTCGGCCAGATACCTCAGAATATGGGCCCTACTGAGGAGTATAACCCCCAACCAGCTCCGGAATGTGTGCACGTCCTCTACCCCGAGGAGGACCCTACCAACTCCAGGATTGCCCTCCGCCCTTACCCACGGCCTCCTCTTGTCCCACCTTCGCCCTCTGCTCTCGCGCACGGCCTTATCTCGCCCCGCAACGACCTGACAACGACCCCGACCCCGGGCCTTATCCCGCCCCACAATGACCCGACAACGACCCCGCTGCCTTGCGCAAGGCCTCCCCTTGTCCCACCATCGCCCTCTGCGCCCTAAGTACCGCCCTTTCTTGGCCAACAATGTGCTCCGCGCCTTGCGCAAGGCCTCCCCTTGTCCCACCGTCGCCCTCTGCGCCCTAAGTACCGCCCTTTCTCGGCCAACAACGACCCCGCTGCCTGCGCAAGGCCTCCCCTTGTCCCACCATCGCCCTCTGCTCTCGCGCATGGCCTTATCTCGCCCCGCAACGACCTGACAACGACCCCGACCCCGGGCCTTATCCCGCCCCACAATGACCCGACAACGACCCCGCTGCCTGCGCAAGGCCTCCCCTTGTCCCACCATCACCCTCTGCGCCCTAAGTACCGCCCTTTCTCGGCCAACAATGTGCTCCCTATCAGTCGTCTATCCGTATCTTAGTTCCATATCTTAGTCTCAATGTTACCCATTGGTTAGATCGCCGCTTGTCAATCTAATTCTTGTTGTATAAGTGAGAGGCTTTGGCTTCTCAGATCTTGCAAGGAAGTGAGGCTGGTACAGTAAGATGTACACGGTTTAGTTGCTGGACCTCGCAAATGGCATGCTCTGGGCGTGGACTCCGGGCTGACTTGGCTTCCCTCACGCTTCACTTTCGACTTTCAGCTTCTTGTTCAACGATCCCTGCTGCTCTCAACACAATGGAAGCAGCCCATTCTCACCATTGCATCACCATTGAGGAACGTATTCGGCGTTCCAACTTTCATGTGCAGGATGCGCTCTTAGGTGCACTCATGGAGTTTGTGCCCGAGGACACATTCCGGGCCCTTTCCATGGACAAAGTCATTCGAGTTCATCACTGGCCTCGCCGCTACGACAATGCTTTTGTTTTCACATCAATCCGCCAAGTACGCCGTATTTCCTTGTTCTCTTTTTCCTTTTTAACCATTCTTTCAGGTCAGGTCCTTTCTGCTTGCTGCGGAAGCCTTCCACACTGCCTGGGGTCGTCTGGCCACTCCCTTCAAGGCGGTGTACTGCTTGGAACTGGATCCAATATTTCTTCTTCCTCAGCTCCTCCGCATGTCAGCGACAAGAATACAGGCCATCCTGCAGTACCTCCACCTTGAAGAGCTCAATGCCAGAGTCTCTGTTCAATGGGAGGCAGATGTGAAGTGCGAAGCAGGGGATGAAAGGGACCACGTAGACTACCTCATACCTCTTCTCCGTCTGAGAGGTTCTTTTCAGTCACTCAGACACCTACGAATAAAAGTGGATGCGTATGAAAATCCCGAAGAGGAACCATTGGTATGTTTTGTTCAGTGGACTTCCTTTGTCTCTTATGATTGGTCTGATTCATGTAACGCAGGACCGCATCTGGCTGGACGAAGACTGCCAGTGGCTCCTGGGCTGCAGGGATACTTTCCCTGCCCTAGAAGTCTTCTCCTTCCAGACGCCTTATTTCATATTGGACGACTCTCGAGAACCATTTGAAGGCAACCACAACGACGACCCTCAGAAGATCCACGCCCTGTGGAAACACTGGGCTCCATTCTTGCCAGATCTGGCGAAGACTTACATTCACTTTGCCTACGCAGAAGTCTGCAATCGCTTCGGCACGTTCTCCGCAGGCAACCAATTTCTTCTGACACACGATCAAAACGAGCACGAGTCTTCAAAGATAACCATGGTTGAGGGGCCTGAGGACGCTGATTGTGATCCATTCATCAATTACAATGGCGAAGGATTTCACGTCGAGCAGAGGCCCGCCGCCACAATTAATCCTATATACCTTCTCATCCGTCCCTTTGACTTCGCCTAGCACTCTACTGTAGACCATGAAATATCACAATGAATAACATGATGAATAACATTTCCAGGAACCCCCCAATCAATAGATATCTGAGCTTCTCTCGAGGTATAACGCTTCTTGTGCACATGAAGAACTCTGCCTTATTGTTTCCTAAGGAAAGTACCCCAGAACATTTTGTCAGGATGCCATAGAAGCACTTCATAAGCGTCGACGTTTGCCCCAAGCCAGCAAAATCAGTTGACCCACCAAAGCGGGCTGAAAGAAGCGTGAGAACAGGCCTGCCTGTACTTAAGTTGTGCTCCTTCCTCTTCATTCGTCCCCTCATCAAGCCCCTTTCCCGATGCCTACCCACACAGACAGCGCGCAGACCCAAAGCCGTCTAGGCGGCTACACTCGCACAGAACTCAGCGGGGTAACTTCTGTATCCTCTGACTTTAGGGCTCCCAGCCAGGCGCATACAGCTCCGGCTGCGTTGCACGACCCCGTTCCCGCTCCCACCGTCACTCATATCGATTACCCCTCCACTCAGTCTCAGTCCCAGGCAGCTCCTGCTGCTGGCCAAGGCGCAACCGAGACCGAGTTCGCGGATGAGATTCCCGCCGATGACGGCGATGAGCCGCCGCCCACATCACAGGGTCACCCTTTTGCCAACTTCTACACTCGAGGCGCCAGGCGCACCTACACCAGTAAGCCACATCTCTCCACATCAACCATAGTACTCACCTACAGTTAGATCCGCTGACTCTGCAAATGAGTCAGCTCATTCAATCCACGCAGGCGACCCACGATCTTCTTCGACACACGACTCAGCAGCTCGACATCCACATGGCTGAACTTTTTGAAGCTAGATACGAGCAAGAGAGGATTCACCGTGCGGAGCTCCGCGCCATCAGGGAGTCCGTCGCCACCATCCCTGGCGCCCTCATCGAAAACCTGTCAACAGTATGCCTGCAATTCTCCTTATGTGATCATCGGGCGTACTAACCGTCTATTCAGTTGACCGCTGGATATCTGGCCCAAATGGAACTGATGCTGACCCGCGTCATGTCCAACGCCGTGTCCACAGGCATTGCCATTGGCATGGGTGCTAAACCACCCTCGACGTCTTTCGCGCCCGGTTTTGAATCCAGACATGACGCCAGGGATGAGCGGCAGGCCAGCCAAGGTGAGTACATAGATAACATCCTCGTGCTGAAGTACTCATTTCTATCAGGCCCCTCCAGGAGGAGCTGAAGGCTGGCTCCCATTGCCGTATCCTGCTGCCGGTCGTCTCGTCTTGCATTCTCTCGTCTCGTCTCGCGTCCTCATGTATGTTGTCAGTCGTGTTCCGTAAATGTGTAGATAGTGTCCATAGCTTTGTACTCTGCACATACCATAGTTTCTTTCACCGACCGCCCTAACGTCACCCTAAGCACTGGATATACGACGTACGCAAGAACCGACGTACGCAAGAACTTATTCTCATGTACCGAAACGATGAAGCTGCTTGAAAGAACTTCTTTGGCCCACTAATGCTCGAAACACTCGTTTGAACGCTTGTTCAACTGTCAAATACACACTGCGGCAAATCACTCCCCATCCTAGTAAACCCACCTTCGATTACAGCAGTCGAGGAGACTCGCATTCCATTCCGTTATCAGCCTCACAACCGGCGCTCTCAGTGCTACTGAACGAACACAGTAATCAATCGCTCTTTGCCTCGCTCTTGAATTTCTCCAATTTCTGTCGAAATGAAGAGAGATCCGCATTCCATTCTGTTATCAGCCTTACTAAGGGTGCTCTCACCGCTAGATAATGTACGCGCCGACCTAGAGCAGTCGAATTGAAGCATTTCATACCTTGATTCATTCATATTCGATCTTGGTATCAAAGGTACGCCGTAACAAACCAATTTTTGCCCACCTCGCAGTCTCATTTTCAATTAGGGTGGTTGACCCTTCCGTCGCTTCGCCCTTGGGCTCGATAAACGTTGCAACAGCATCCTTTCCCCCTTCTCTTTTGACCCTCCAACATCGCAGCAATAAGACGTCAACCATACCGGCTACGGCTGCGTGTGCAGCGTAGCAATGTGCCCATGAGGTACTTAGTCGGATGTCTGCTGTGTGCCATAGACGGCCGTCGCGGCCATCTGGAGCCTCGAGGAGAAGCTGCACACTCAAGCACGTTTGGTGAGGCAATTGGGGCTATGTGTCACCTAGGGCGCCGTCGCTCCCTCACGCGACCCCAACCATGTTGCACCTCTTGGGGGCATGCTACAGAGACCTTGCAATTACCGCGGTTTTGGCATAACAAATGTTCCTTCACCCTTTACATGCCAGTCTATTCTAGTCATAAACCAGGCGAGCGAGCGCAGGGAGGAAATTAACGGCAGGTGCCAAGCCCTTGTGAGCGACTGCGTGAAGGCATTAAATAGCCACTGTCCGTCACCCTCCTTTCATTCCCTACCATCAACTACCTCCCTGATGTCTGGCACTCTTTTTGACGAAGCCCAGGTTATATTCCTCGCAAATCCGAGCGCCTCCAACGTTCACGGTCGTCCAGATCGGGGCTCGACCTGGTTAGCGGTATCATCAGGAGATGGCGAAAGTTGTGTCACAATTCGGCGCGAACACGGTGCAACCTTCACCGTTATCATGCTGTATAAAGAGGAGGTGAGTAACCAATGACCCGTACTCAACTCATCTTCTAACTACCCCACTAGGCCTTTGCTACCCTTGAACACGTCCAAAGTGTTGAGGCTGACATCGACATTATCTTTTATGATGTTGGAGATTACTGCAGTGTATACGACCTTGTGGAGGGGACCGTAATTGCCCTCGCCTCCAGCGGTCGATCCAAATCTTGGCCAGGTATGAAAGGATCATTTACTTTGTCCTCATGCTAACACACTCCTTCTTTAAGTCACCAAGGGAAGGATGGTAGCGGTGGGCGACCACACTCTTAAGGTATACACTGAAGGCCCCAACCCGCCACCGAAGGAGTTAGCATCGCTCGAAATACAGGTGAGTCACTCGATATTGTGTGTGTTTCTTACTGACATCAGTTCAGCAACTCCGTGACACAATTGACGATGCCTTGAATACTTTGCAAGATGAGGGATCTACCCCGCGCGGACGTCGTCAGGCAAAGATCGTCGCGGAGATCACTTTAGCCAACTTCATTACATTGATTTTCAGATTTTTCGCCTCCAAGTAGTGCTATTTTCGTTTACATTCCCTAATACATCGGACACTCAACGCTAACTCGGGAGGACTGGAGTATGCGCCTCCGGCACGAAAGCTGGCGCTATGTTTCCCTTTTATAGTAGGCTTCTAACCGCTGACCTTTCCATAATGGGCAGGAATCTCATTTACCCCACGTGAGTCCGAACCGCGGGACTCCGCGCTTCTCTCATCCTTTCCAGTCGACATGCTGTGCCTGCCGCTTGAGGAGCATGAGGTTTCTGAGCTTCTGGCGTTCCTACAAAGATCTCCCAGCCAATACACTTCCCTTCCACTAATTCGGCAACGACTCAGCGCGCTGTCGGACCCAGCAGAACACGAACACGCGACGGAGCAAGGGCGCACGACCGACAATCCACTCGCTGTCGAGCCTGTTGAGCATGGGGTGGGAGCACCACAGACTTCGGTTTCGGCTCCCTGGCCAACACCGTCGCCTAGTCCTGAAGCCCAGGAGGTATGTCTTTTGGCCCCGCACCTCCAGTTCCGTCAGGTTTGAAACCTCCGGCAGAGATTAGTTTCCCCTGCGAGCGTCGGCGCGGAAAGTTCCTATGGGTTCAATTTCCCCTCAGATTCTCTGAGCCCTGCTCTATCAACGCCTAACCGCAAGCGAGCACAGACCTTGGTGGCTAGCCAGGAACCCTCATCGTCGTCGGACCCAGGTCGTCCTCCCAAGCGGGCTAACGCCGCATGCAATAGGAACAGCAACACTAACTGGGCTCCCACTGCCGTCGCTGGAGTCCGTCTGTCGCAAAATGCTCTGAACGTCTTTAACAACATCATTACCGCAGCTGAAGAGCTTAGACCCCGGGATGCATCAAATTGGGGCTTTCAGATTGCAGGCTATCTATTGGACTATTCTGGTTCTCAATCGGCCTCGGCCTCAGATCGCCTTTCTACTCTGGACGGGCTAGTTGTCAACATTCACAAGATTGAGGGTAACAGTCAAGGGGCTAGCGTGGTGCGCATGCTTAGATTGATCCAGCTGGCCGGATACGTCGACGTGTATGTATTATTTCCTTTCTTTTGAGAAACCCATACCTGAGCAAGACGTAGATTGCGGGAAGGAACTACATCTAGGGCCCCTTCCTCCGTAGCCGACATAGCCCGGATTTCTTGCCAAAGTCCAAGTATTTCACACCTGGGCATTGTTGCACGAACTTTCCAGGATTGGGTGTCCTTCGGCAGGAAATATGCCTCTTTGGCAGCGGCTAGTGGGTCTTAACCTTTCCTAACTCTAGTGGTCGTTGATACGATCGGAGATACAGGCTCCCTATACATCCTTTGGGTGATCGCGTCAAAGCAACTCGTCACTGCCACTCAGACTCTCCCTATGCAGGAAATCAATTGCCTTAGTAATTTGCTACGAAACCCAAGTCAAGGTGTGTTCGTGTGTCCTCTTCGCATCCAAGGAGCTCAACGATTACAGAAAGCAAATACGGAAAGTCGGTGAGAGGGACAATCATTCCAGCAATGTCTAGCTTGCGAAAATCTCACCCTCTTCGCCTCACCAACGTCTTCGGGCCAGAGTTTTTGCAAGCAGGCGAAACGGATTTGGACTTCACTGACCTGATGGCCACGGAGAAGGTTCTTGACGCATTGAAATCGAAGTACGTTCATGTTTTCCTGTAGTTCATTGAGGCTTTTGTTGACGTTAGAACTTCAGCGACTTCGCGCCTCTCCCCAGATGCAGAGATGCATGGCTACCATTTCTCTCTAAGTTGGACGCACTCCTTGAGGTCGATCTTTACTCTGTCACGGCCAGATCACTAGGCGGCCAAGGATGCTCTCCCCCACCTTCAGCATTCTACGAGGCCCAGGTAAAAGTTTTCCAGGCGGTGGCTCGTCTGCCAGCAGCCCATACCTGTGACATCATTGAGGTCGATTTCGATGCCACCGCCAACAAAGTCCAGTTAAACTCCGACCGTTGCAAAAGAGTTGCTAATACAGTCAAACAAAGGTCGAAGGCATCCAGGGCTCTTTTGGTACGTAGCCTGACTGATCTGCGAAAGAAGGTATGATTCTTTGGCATTACCAGACAACCAGGAAACATGCCTTACTCGTTTCACCTTTCAGCTCTCTAGCTTTTACAGCATGGGTAAAAAGGTTCATGACAACGAGTATCTATACCTGTCTTTCAAAGACATCCAGCCAGAGTAAGATCATCATGCTTTATTTCCTTATTCATTACGCTTACCTTATTTACATCCTAGCAACAAACCCCTGCTAATTCGTTCTAAAAGTCCTGATTGCAAGGGAAATCTTGTTCTTCTGCGCGGCACTTTATCAGAGGGCCTCAAGAAGAACCTCCTCACAAAGTTGATGGGCATATTTGGCGACCTCAGCAACCGAATCCAACCTATCAACGGGGGAGAGAAAGAACTAAAAGTCCCTTTCCTTGGTCTCCACTTTGACTGGTACAATCGTTACAGCACCAATGTACGTAGGTTTAATACCTCTCTGAATAATTTACTGGCTAAGTGTTTGTTTTACAGGGAGACGATGCACCTGACGATATTCACCCAGCTGAGCTTAGCAAGCAGGGTCTCAAAAGGCGATCAACATTCTCCCTGTTTGTGCCGCGACCGTCGGAAGAAATGAAGAGGTTTCCAAAGGCGTACGAGGCACTCAAGGACAACTTTGCCCTGGCTTTTGAGGAAATAAGAGATATAGTACCTTCCCTTCCACAATTTGCTGAATGCCCCAAGTCTGACGCCCTAATTTTCATAGCTGCAAACCTTGGTACCCAAGGAATACAACATAGAGAAGATCTTTGCAGAGTTTCTACCAGGCGATGAAGTCTCCCCTGTATTTCCCTTCAGTGGTGTCGTGGTCAATCTCAACATTCAAACTATTGAGCACCGTGATGGCATGGACACTCTGATGTGTCTTGTTCTTGCTATAGGAAGCTTCAGGGATGGAGACATATGTCTACGGGAGGCTGGCTTGCGATTGCAGCTCAGGAATGGGGACTGGCTTGTCTTTGACTCGAAAAACATAACTCATTTTAACATGCCTTATGTAGGTGAGAGGGCGTCTTTTGTCCTGCACTCAGACAAAGCTGGAGAAAGCTGGATTAAGAACCGTAACGGTTGGATTAACAACTCTAGTTTCATGTAGATACATAGTACTTATTTTTGAAGTAATAGATTTCAAGAGAGCGGACAAACTTTAAATTCACCGATATTTTCAACGATATTCAGGGAGACTTTTCCTTACGTCTTTGGCATACCGTACCTCTTTTCAACGTTGACCTCTCTCTCCTTCCTCCATCCATCTTCCACCTCACCGCCCACTATGGCCAGAGTGACAAGGTCTAACACAGCTGCTGTCTCTTCACCACCCCCGACAAAGAAGGCAAAGAAGGGCAAAGGCAAGGCTGAGGCCCAGGATGAGGATGTGGATGACTCGGGCGTAAAGTCCAAGGCCAAGATGAAAGCACAGGCTACCGCCGCAAAGGTCAAGGCTAAGAAAGCTAAAAAGGCAGAGCAAGAAGCCAAAAGCAGTGGTACGTGCATCATGCTCAGGCAGTCTTAGCTCATGCTTTCTTGATGGCAGAAATCCAAAAGCGGAATGCAGATGTCTTATCCCGAGAGAACTCACAGGAGACGGGCCAGACTAGTCTCGGAAAGCGTTCCATATCATCAGCACCTGACAGAGTGTTGCCCAAGAAGCGGAAAACAGAGGAGGGTGTCCCTAACGCTGACGAGATAGATGGTCTTCAAGATGATGAGGCTAGTGCTAGCGATACTGCTGGTGATGAGCACGTCGCGCTCTCCCACATGTTCGGGTGAAGTTCACCTGAATGGCCGAACGACGCCCGAACGACACTCGAATGACACCCGAACAGAGTCCGAACACTAGCTGAATAATTTTCACCAAATATTCTATTTTACTGTTCAGCTATTGTTCACCTGATGTTCGGGTGACGTTCATGTCATATGAACTGTTCACCTGAACAGTAGGTGAATTCAGATGAAAATGGCCAGGTGAAATTCACCTGATGTTCAGGTGATGTTCATATGTTCACCCGAAATTCACCTGATGTTCAGGTGGTGTTCATATGTTCATCTGAAATTCACCTGAACACCAGATGATGTTCATATGTTCACCTGAATTTCACCTGGTGTTCAGCTGAACAATACCTGAACAAGCATAATGACTATAATAATCAATGATCAATAATATGAATTATATAATTGAAATAAGAAAAAGCATCAGCAGGAATTGAACCTGCGACTTTTTGAATAGTTAAGCGCGCAATAAGCACTGCTACTACGAATGTTACCATTAAGCCATATTGACATCAATTAGTATATTACATTTATATGATATGATAACAATTGCCTTATCTAATCGCTATCTAATCGTTATCTAATCGTTATCTAATCGAGGCGCTTATCGCGGAGATAAGCGCCCGTCTCCAGAAATGGCAGCTGGTTGATTCCATTGCCACGTCACAACGCTTTTTACTTACCACCACCATCGACAACGTCCCCGAGCACGCACGACAGCGACAACAACGCCGACGACATGCAGCGACGAAGCCAAGACCCACGCCCACCCACGACTCGCAGCCAAGCCAAGAAGGCTCCCAGCGCCGCTGCAAAAAAACAAACCAAACCCGCACACAAAACTACCAAAGTGTTATGGTCCGGTCTGTTCCGAATACTATCTTTCTGGATATCTTATCTAAACGTGCAGGACGCGCCTATTACTAATTCACATTACGGTACCTTAGTAAGATCCTCACGCACAACACATGTCCGCAGTACATTACCAAGCACCTCATGGAATCGGTGCGCGTTCCATGGAAAGACGGCTGCAGTAGGCATGTAGTAGTACATGAGGGTTACACATGTATTTCAGTATTTAAACACCAATAACAGGCCCTAGAACGCTAGCTCGTTCTCTTGGGATTTCCACTAGTAATAGTGAGAACTAAGTCAACTAAGCTACTTCGTCTATTCTTTTGGTTTTAGTATTCTTGTAGGAGCCACGTTAGTCTTTGACTAGTGTCGCCCTAACACAAAGCAACGGACAAAAAGGAAGTGGACGAGCAGGGGAAAAGGTGCGTAGACCCCCCCCGCCGCCTTCTTACTTTTACTGATGTTCCCACCCCCCATTTCCCTCCCCCCGCGCTCTCCGGCCACAACGACGACGACGACGATGCCACGCCGCCTCCCTTCTCCCCCGCGCTCTCTGGCCACCACAACGACGACGGCGACGACGCTGCCACCACGACGACGGCGACGACGCTGCCACCATGATGCCACGACGACAACGACGACGCTGCCACGCCGCCTCCCTTCTCCCCCGCGCTCTCTGGCCACCACAACGACGACGGCGACGACGCTGCCACCACGACAATGACGCCACGACGACACGACGCTCTCTGGCCACAACGACAACAACAACAACGACACTGCCACCACGACGACGGCGACGACGCTGCCGCCATGACGATGCCGACGACGACGATGCCACGCCGCCTCCTTTCTCTCCCCGCGCTCTCTGGCCACAACGACGACGACGACGACGACGACGCTGCCACCACATCCACAACCACCACACCGCCACGATGCGACGACAACGACGACGCTGCCACCACCACCACCACCACCACCACCACGGTGCGACGACGACGACGCCACGACGCTGCCACCACCACCACCACCACACCGCCACAATGCGACGACAACGACGCTGCCACTACGACAACGATGCCACGATGCCACCACGCCACCTCCCTTCTCCCCTGCGCTCTCTGGCCACCACCACCACCACCACCACGCCGCCACGGTGCCACAACAATGACAACAATGCCGCCACCACCACCACGCTGCCATAATGCCACGACGCTGCCTCCCTGCTCCCCCGCGCTCTCTGGCCACCACCACCACCACCCACACTACATGACAACAACACCGCCGCCGCCGCTGCTGCCATAACCACTACTACAACCATCAGTGAGGATGTAGATGTGCCGAAAGGAAGACGTAGCAAGCCCGTCAGTCGACGAGGCAATACAGCTACAACACTGACGTTGTATGTACCTTGTTAGATGTGAATATAATTGATTGTTCAGATTGTATAGTACGGAGAAAGTTCTTGAAAAAAGTGGGGCTTCTATTGCCCCACCTCCGAGGCGTCGTTTGTCTGCTCCGAAAGCGACTTCATCAGCTACTTCCCACTCTCGAGTTCGAGTTGAAGAGTCAGACGAGGGCGAGGGCGAGGGCAATGCAGGTGAGGGTGAGGGCGAGGAGGATGACGATGGCGAGGGTGAGGGTGAGGGTGAGGGTGAGGGCGAGGGCGAGGACAATGGTGAGGGCGAGGGCGAGGACAATGGTGAGGGTGAGGGTGAGGGTGAGGGTGAGGGTGAAGATGCAGGTGATGGTGAGGGTGAGGGTGAGGGTGAGGGTGAGGGTGAGGGTGAGGGTGAAGGTGAAGGCGAGGGTGAGGGTGAGGGTGAGGGTGAGGGTGAGGGTGAGGGTGAAGGCGAGAGTGAGGGTGAGGGTGAGGGTGAAGATGCAGGTGAGAGTGAGGCTATGATGGTAGATACGCCTATCACACCACCTAAGGTAGGCGTAAAGCGACCTATCACGTCCCCTAGTTCTCCCACCCGTGACGTCAAGGCATCTTGCCGCTCCATAGCGCAAGGAACTGCTCTTGCTACCGCTACTGACACTCCGCCTTCGCCATCATCACCTGAAGATCTTCAAGGGGCCTCTCGAATTGTTGGTGGATTTGCACGTGGTAAGGCCATTGGGAATGCACCAAATATGGCTGACCTTGGTATTTTTATTCATATGCTTCAATTCGGATTTACTAATTAACTTGAATTAGGTGATATTGGCATGGCAGCTTCTGTGGCTACAGTCCACAGAGGCAAACTTGTGGTTTTCACTTCGCGTGATGCTACCAAGCCTGCCTACTCAATTCGAGTCACCAAGGCAACCAATTTGGGTGCTGTACTCAATGAAGCCGCACTTCGCTTTGACGAATTGAAGTGTAAGCTTTTATATTATTTCAATGTCATCTGACTTACATATTTCAGATTGTCGAATTTCTGTATTGGAGAGTGAAATGTGGGACTTGAAGGGGACATTCAACTTGGCTGTTGAGTGTATTGATGAACTGGAGTGGGATGCTGACTCTTGTTTGACCATCCTTGCTGTAAGTTTTCCAGTTTCTTTGTCTTTATTGAATTTACATTGTTTTGCAGGAAGCCACTCGCTTTACCTCTGGCTCCCTTGCCAGCATGGTACCGGGCAGTGCTGCTGCCATTAGCAGGAGTGTTACTCCTGCTATCACCAGCGCTGTCCGCTCTGTTGCCTCAGACGAGGTCACAGAAACTCAAGGCTATGAGGCCTTCGCACCCAACTCAGCCCAGCGCTATATCGCTGAGCGTTTGAAGGTCCCTTACGCTCACACCCCCAGGGGTAGTGACAAAGGGGGCATTCATAATGCCTATCAGCGCTGGCGGGCGGTTGATGCTGCCCAAGCCAAGATTGATGCCCTTATTTCTGAGGGCAAGTGGGATGGTGCCAAGCCTAGCTCTGAGGCTATCAAGAAGGTTTTCTTTGGCAGAACCTCCCACCACGATTGGAACAAGGTCTTTGTCAAGGCAGTGGAGCACCCTCTACTCCTTGACTTCTTGGAACAACGTGGTGGTGTTGATAGCAAGCACAAGATGTGGCATGGACGGAAGCCAACTCAGATGGTCATCTCTGAGGTGGCTGATGAGCTTGCAGCATTAGCTGCAAAGGTTGAGAAGGGCAAGGGAAAGGGAAAGGCTCAGGTTGAGGCCAAGAGTGGCAAGGGTGGAGCCTCTAGCTCCAAGGCTGGGAAGGGTAAAGCCACTGCAAAGTAGGTATATACTTACATGTCTCTATGCTGCCATATTTTTTGGCTTTGTTTTTTTTTTGAAAAAATCTGATTGATTCTGAGTGTCTACAAGTATGCTGACATGAGGCTTAGTTTGTTATTTAATTTAGGACTCATCGTTCTCACCATTTGTTTTACATTTGGTTTGCTGCCTTGTGCAGCTGCTATGCCTATAGAAGATCAATTTCCCAGCATTCTGTTTTCAGACTTTGCTGAGTTTATTTCTGAGAACTATGGCTCAGAAGTCACACTCTCTACTGTGCTTCTCATCTTGTTCAGCTTGACAAGTAACCCAGATCTCTTAAATCTGCATGCCAAACAGCAGGTGGCAGGTGGATCAAGAAAATGGTCAGAGTCCATTACTGGATGGATGACTGCACTGGCTAGAGCTATTTCAGCCAGACTGGGTGATGAAGCTACATCTTCTTTATTTCTTCCAGAGATAGATGTACCAGGCAACAAGTCGAATTCAGAAAAAACTACAATTTTGGCAAAGAAATTCAACAAATTGTCTATTGTCTTAAAGCTAAGGCCTTACAACAAATCTGGAGTTTTGAAGCGTAAACTCAGGCCAATCTCAAATGCTTTGATCCAGCCGGCATTGGTCATATGCCCCAGTACCATGCAGTGTTCAACTGCAACTTGTAATGGTTGTGCACTTGGTCAAAATACTCGTGAACGGGATACTTCTGAAGTAACATTGCTTAAAGGAAGTGAATGTTTCTCCCATGTGCCAGTTCTGAGTGGGGTTTGCTCTCGGTGCCATTCTATATTCTATGCAGATCATGAGAG
Source organism: Pleurotus ostreatus (assembly GCF_014466165.1). NCBI lineage: Eukaryota > Fungi > Basidiomycota > Agaricomycetes > Agaricales > Pleurotaceae > Pleurotus > Pleurotus ostreatus. The sequence goes on along the minus strand of NW_023503159.1, from coordinate 3,133,014 downwards.
CTATAAAGAACCTGGATTTACTGGAAGAATGTCCTTTTACTTAAACAATGCTAAGTATTTGAAGGTTGGGCAAAAAGTCTGGGTTGATCGAGTTGTCTCCAATGCTATTGTCAATGCAACATATAGTTTTCATGCCTCTACTGCAGCAATCACAGAGTTTTGGAATGAAAGCTTCAACACTCAGCAATCAGTCTTTCAAATCACTAGACGGCATATTTGGAAAGCGTTTGTACTTGAGATGAGTAGGCAAATGGCCAAGCATTCTGGCACCAATCTGATTCTGGAGGATGGGATATCCATTGACACAGTTACTAGCAAGGCATTTGAGGAGCTGGGTCAAAGTGGTATCATTGATGCTGCAAGGACCCATTCTTGCTCAGAATGTACTCATGAATATAAAAATGTGGCAGATACTATTCCCAGACAGGCCACTGATCCTGCTGGTGTAGTTGGTGTTGATGAGAATAGTGCTGTTCCTGAGTACTCCGGTCCTGGCATTGAGCAATATCACCATGCTCAAGATGATGATGATGATGATGATGATGCTATGGATGTTGATTCAACATCTTCTAACTTGGGAAACTCTGATTCTGGTGAAGTAGAGTTGGTTAAAATGGTTGTAATGGATGGCATTGTGATGGGGCCAAGACACTGTGCTATTGATGGTTGCATAGAACCCCTTGCAAATGCTCACACAGGTGTCTTCTGTGTAGGTCATGAAGACAAAAGAATGGGGCAGTGTTGTGTAAAGGGTTGTGAGGCAAATCTTGTAGAAGGAACGAAAGCTTGTCAAATTCATCAGCAACAGTGGAACACCCATCGTGGAAGATATGGAAATCAATCCATGCTTGGAATGAGAAGAGCTCTAAGAAGAGCAGAGGCAGAGACTCAAGATTGGTTGCCTGCTCAAACACGAGCCAGATTGCAGCATGATGATGATGATGCTCAAGAAAATAGTGGCACTTCCTATAAAAACTATTTTTCTGCACCACGATTTTACTGTGTTGAGACACTGTGTGCACCATGTGGAGTGGTCATAGCATGGAAGAAATTTGCCAAGTCAGAATCTCCTACCAAAATTGTCAAATTTCTGGAGGAAGTCTATCCTACTCCAGAGAGTAAACCAAGCTATGTCTGCATTGACAAAGCATGTGTTGTACTTAGACATATTGTCAAGCAAGGAGACTGGCCAAAGTGGGAAGACACTACAAGATTTATTGTTGACTCCTACCATTACATCAACCATCGGACCACTGACTATATCTGTCGTACTTGGTGTAATCCAGCGCCTCTGAATGGCTCTGCTCCCAATCTTGTAACTGTTGAGCAAGACAACAGTGGTAACTTCTATTACAAAAGAGCTTTCAATACTCAAGTAAGTGCTTACTGAATTGACTCTGTATTAGCTAGCTAAATAATGATTATTCAGGCTTGTGAGCAACTAAATGCTTGGCTGGGTGGCTTTCAGACAGTCTTGAACAAGATGTCTGTTAGCAACTTTGACTTTACCATCCATGCTTTATTGTTTTTGCATACTCAACGGGTAATTGCAAAGCAACAGAAGAAGAAGCAAAGGAATGTAGAAGAGAGCAGTGATGATAGTGATGATGAGGCAGGGGTTGATATTGAAAGAGATGATGAGGTATAAAGCTTTGTACTTTAGATATTACTCAGATGTTGTTTATGTGTAGTTCAGATGATATTCAGGTGAAGTCCAGATAAAGTTCAGGTGACGTTCGGCCAATGTTCAGCAAATGTTCGACTAAAGTTCAGGTGACATTCGGCCAATGTTCAGATGCTGTTCGGGTGATGTTCACCTGATGTTCAGATGTCGTTCAGGTAGTGTTCAGGTGGCATTCGGAAGATGTTCAGATGACATTCATCTGGCATTCGGATAAAGTTTGGGTGATCTTTGTTCACCTGAACATCACCCGAACATCATCTGAACATTATCTGAACCTGAACAAAGGCTACAAACAGAACCTGAACATTACCTGAACATTCGGTGAAATTCACCTGAACAATATCTGAACAATACCCGAATACCCGAACGTCACCTGAACATCAGGTGAACATGTGGTGGACTGCAACATACACCTGGTGATGGTCTTGCGGCCAGATTGAGGGGCTTGGCTCCCAAGAATGCGGCTAAGACCATATATTCTGAAGACGGTGACAATCAATGAACTGGTTCTCCCTTGATTGCTAAATCATGGCCTTTTGAGCAGATGAACCACCTGTGGAATTCAAGTCTAAGAAGCCTGAGGAGGACGAGGACGAGGACGAGGACGAGGAGGACGTGGACGTGGACGAGCCATCCGACAAGACCAGTGGCTCAGGCAGTAGCAGTTCCATGGAGGACGAGGAGTCAGATCTTGATGTCAAATCCAAGAGGCGTAAGTCGAAGAAGAGCCAAGTTGAGGAGGACTACGACATAGAGGTTGTTTCACTGCTTTGCGTGCTAACCAAGCTAATGACTCTTCAACCAGATGTTCCCGTTGAAGAAGAAACCTCACAAGAGAAGCGCCCAGGTCACTTCTCTTTCTCTTTCACTAGAGATGAAGCTAACCAACATTTGGCAGACTGTAGCAGAGGATGGCGACGATGAGCTAGTTGGTCGCAGACGGGTTCTAAAGAGGAAGCGTGGTACAGGCCGTCGGAAGGGACGTCGTGGTCCTAAAATCAACATTGAAGACTTCAAACCTTATCCTGAAGCACGACACATTGCAATCAAGGCTAGGGAAGCCATGCGATGTCACATCTGTCTTCAAGAAGCCTTCCCACGCAACATCAATAACTTCATCTGGGACCTAGTACGTAGTACATGTGATTCTCCCAATGAGATCAAGTACCTCGACGGTCTGGAAGAGGCTGAGCTGGATGACGGCGATGATGATGAAGATATCAAAGCCATGTTGATTACCTATGTAAGTTCAATGTCGTCTCTCTCCCTTCAGAAACCTTCCAGCTTATCTTTCCCTCTTCACCGTCCCTCTGATGCTTAGATCAGCTACGTGGGACCATTGATGAGGAATGCCGTGAAGGATCGTGCCACCTTGTTGGCGCCTGGGAACTATCGGTTTCTTGGCCCAGGTTCAGACGCATCCAGCATTAAATCAAAGGTAGCCTTTCTGTTGGAAAAGGGTCACCTTCATTACGCTGAAGTGAACGCTCTGGTGAGTTTGTTTCTTATTCTCACTTGGATATGAGAATCACAACTTTCATTTAGAAGCGAAGCTTTGACGCTCAAGCTCCTTTTGGCAACAGTGCCATAGCTGATGTTATTCGAAGGGTATTCTTTGACGGCTCAGGCAGTCTGACAACCCAGATGGCCTTTGGCAAAATGCTGCAGCTTAAGGCCATACCGAAGGCCCTGCTCGCCTTGGTAATCGCAGCTGTGAGTTCCCTTCCCGACCTCGTCTCTTTAGTACTACGTATACTGATTATTTTTTGTTCAAGCTTCATCATGCAGTTAACGAATATCGTGATGGATACCGTACGGAGGTCAAATTCAAGACAAACATTGTCAGGCCTATGTGAGTAATATAGTACTCTGGTTATCTGTTCTGATTTGACTGAGGGTGATTGCAGTTACGAGCATTATATGGCCAGGCTTAATTATGTCGAGCAGAAGTCGCCAAACTGGTTCAAGAAGTTTCAAGAGTCTTTATGGCGTGATATAATGTTTGTCCATCTTTCGTCCATCCCTTCATTTCAAATGACCTTTGCATATCAGGAATATTTCCAAGCCAGGATTCTTGCATGCTCATGACTACGGTGAAGATCCAGCGGACGATTTTGATGAGGTGGATTTTGACGCCCTAGAGGCAGGCCCTGGCCGGTCAACCTCCAAGTCTAGTACTGCATCATGTACTTCATCTGTGCCTGCCTCTGCCGCTACCTCGTCTACACCTGCCCCTGTCTCTGCTTCTGGACTAGCTTCACAAACACTCTCCAGAAGTCCAACTCCAGTCCCTAGTGCATCGTAGATATCACTTCATTTCTGTTCCTTCCAGCATACATACATACTATACCTACCTTACTATACAAAGTCATCTAATACCCATTCTGCCCTGCTCCAGTATGCAAATGCCAACACCAATTTGGTGGTGATTTTATGAAATCAATGTGAATTATTTCTGTATTGCTCTAATACTACTCTTTGGTATACTTCCAAGCTTCAACATCTTCAACCTCTTGCATACAGGATATGATCTCTGGTGACTAAAGGCAGATTTTGATTTGGACTAAGTTCTTCACATGTCTTGCAATGGATTTCTATGTTGAATGATGGCTATGAAATCTTTTGATAGGTTGGACAGGTTTGATTGCTTTGAGGGCTTCGGTGGCTTTCAAGGATTTGAAAGGTTTTGGGTCTTTCCAATCTTTCAAGGATTTGAGAGGTTTTGGGTCTTTCCAATCTTTGGGTCTTTCGTAGGTGACAAACGACGTCAAACAAACCATACATTAGGATTAGCTCAGGGAAAGAGTCAACATTTATGTTCTGATTGCTTTAACATTTCGATATCCAGTTGAACCTTTGTTTGAAATCTTAGTTGGCTTGCAGAGGTTTAATGGCTCCTGTCAGCTTATTTATGCTCTGGGCAGCTTCTGTCGGGCTTCAAAGCCCAGGGGGTTTTTCCTGATGGATGCAGTGGCAAAGGCGGCGGAGGAGCTGAAGAAGACCCAGGGCAGTCGCAAGACAGTCCGGAGCGCGGAATGGTCTCAATCGGACGGACTCCTGATGTTCCAGGGTAAGATCTACGTTCCGGACTCACCGGACTTGCGTCGGACCATTGTAGCCCAGCACCATGACACTAAGGTCGCAGGACACGCTGGCAGATGGAAGACCCTAGAGCTCGTTTCACGCAGCTACTGGTGGCCCAACATGTCCCAGTACGTCGGATCCTACACCCACCATTGCGACCTCTGTCTCCGGACAAAGGCCCAAAGGCATCCGCCCATGGGTGAACTCCATCCGCTTCCCATTCCGGATGAACACTGGGATTGCCTGAGTGTTGACTTCATCGTCGAGCTTCCGGAGTCCGATGGATTTGACGCTGTCATGAATGTGGTCGACTCTGTAAGCAAATGTGCCCACTTCATTCCGACTCACATCACAGTGTCTGCCCTCGGATCCGCAAACTTGTACCTGCAGAACGTCTGGAAGCTGCACGGACTCCCTTGGTCCGTTGTGTCTGACCGGGGTCCGCAATTCGTCGCAGAGTTCACCCGAGAAGTCTACCGGATGCTCGGAATCAAGCTGGCTGCCTCCACTGCGTACCACCCTCAGTCCGACGGACAGACGGAACGGACCAACCAGGAACTCGAGTCCTATCTCCGGATCTTTGTCGGAGAGCGTCAGGACGACTGGGCTCGCCTCCTACCTATGGCGGAGTTTGCGTACAACAACCGGGTCCATGCGTCCACTCAGCAGTCACCCTTCCTCCTGGATACCGGCCGTCATCCTCGTCTCGGGTTCGAACCTCATCAGCCACCGTCTCGGATGGAGTCCGCAAACGAGTTCGTAGACCGGATGAAATCCGCAGTTGACGAGGCTCAGTCCGCATTGGTCAAGGCTCAGGACGACATGAAGCGCTACTACGATCAGCGTCGGACTCCCACTCCGGAGTACCAACCGGGTGACAAGGTCTGGTTGGACTCGTCGGACATCAACCTTGCCCGACCCTCCCGGAAACTCGGACATGCACGACTTGGTCCTTACAAGGTCGTCCGGAAGGTTGGCAAGGCAGCGTACCGGCTCCAGCTCCCTCCGGGCTTATCCCGTCTCCATCCTGTCTTCCCCGTGGTCAAACTCTCTCCCTTTGTGCCGGACCCCATCCCGGGTAGACGCCCTGTCGCTCCGCCACCTCCGCAGCTCGTTGACGGAGAAGAGGAGCATGAGGTAGAAGAGGTCCGAAATAGCAGACAGTTCGGTCGGGTCCTGAAGTATCTGGTGTGCTGGCGAGGCTATGGTATCGAGCACGACTCCTGGGAGCCCGCGAGCAACCTCCAGCATGCCGCCCGGAAGGTCAAGGACTTCCATGATCATCACCCGGACGCAGTACGCGTACTCCGGACGAGTCCGGTGAATCCGACGACTGCTCTACCTCTCCGGATGACTCCTGCAGCACTGGACCAGTCCTGGGAGCGTTGGCGCAGTCGGAAGGCTCCGGGCTCCGCGCAGTCGTACTTCGACATCTTCTCACAGCAATCCAGAGTTTCGGGGTTGGTGAATTCATGGCGCGGCAGGCAGGAATCTTCGTGTCGGGTCGCCGCAACCTTGAAGGGGGGGTGATGTAAGGGGACACTCCTATTTTCTCCTATTCCCCTGTCCCTCTCCCTTCCTCCTTCGTTTCCTTTCTCCCTTCCTTCATCCCATGGACTATTATCTACATTCCCTTCATTCCCTTTCCTTCCCTCTCGCCCCCTTACCTTTCTGCTTCGTGTACATGACACTGACCCACGGGTCTGAGCTGAGTCTAGGTTGAGTCTGACTCAACTCTGACTGAACTCTGAGAGTCTAAGTAGAGTCTGTATGAGTCTGACTGGACTCTGACTGGACTCTGGGACTCTGACTACACTCCAAGCAGAGTCTATCTGAGTTGAGTGAGAGTCCACTCAGACTACGGTTGGACTCCACTCATCCAGAGTCAGTTTAGACTCTATCTAGATTGAACCCAAAACTCTATCAAGAATTCAGATAGATTACACTTGTCCTGAATGTGTAAGGGCAACCTCAAGATGGCCGACAGTGCAGGCCTAGCAGAGGGAGAATCCAAAGAGAATAGGATAAGGATTCTCCATGGGGAAAGGAAAGGGAGCAAAGGGGAGCTGTGACGACGGTGTACCTACCTTACATAGAAGTAGTCATCATGGTAGTTATCACTAGATATTAAAAACCCGACAATGTAACACTTTACTCTTACTCCTACGTTACCCCGCACGTGAACTGACCTTGCCCATCCCCCGAGTGGGTCATCCTCCCCATAGCCTGGGTCACAGGCGATCCCCTTTCCCGAGGCCACGGGACCCTCTCGCTAGGGATACAAGCTCCCCCACTTGAGCGGCTTGACATCTTCTACACGGTCGTTACAGGAACGAAAGGGAATGAAAGGGATGTAAGTAAGAGTCCGTGGGATGAAGGAAGGGAGAAAGGAATGAGGAGGAAGGGAGAGGGACAGGGGAATAGGAGAAAATAGAGGTGTCCCCTTACAGAATGACTCTGTGTGTTAATTCACAATCAAATAGTTCAATAAGTCATGTATGAAGTGGTGATTTGAAGTTCTGGTAAATTATTAAACAATTTAAATGCTACTCAGAGTAGTACACTAAATAGACTCAGATTGGATTAGTCACATGGGAGTAAGTTATATAAACTCTTAATCTTATAATCTGATAATATTATGCACCCATTCCAAAGAACACTGAGACTCAGATAGACTCAGATAAGAGTCATTACAAATGCAATTGAACTTGTGATTTGAACAATAGGAATCTACTAATGTACACATGCTTCAGAAGAGAGTCAACAGTTGTGTAATAACCTCTAACTTACTCCATAGAAAAAAAAAATAACAATATCTGTGATTGATTTGATATTAGAAGGCTCCATTGCCGAGTAATATGAGAATCAAAATCAGTATAAATTCAACCCAGACTCTTAGCCCAACTTGCCAAGATTGCCACATTTTATATGGCTGAACTCTGACCTGGCTCTCACTAGACTATGGTTAAACTCCAGCTCCACTCCAGCTCCACTCTGAGTAACTCTGGTAGCCAGAGTGAACCTGGATTTGGATGGAGTCCAACTTGAGTGCAGTCTGAGTCTGGATCAACTCTGAAACTCCAGGTAGAGTCTATATAGAGTCAATTCCACTCCAGATGGTTTTGGCCTGTGAAACATGTCAACTCTGACCTGACTCTGACCTGACTCTGACTTGACTCTCATCTGAGTCCAGAACTCTGACTTGACTCTCATCTGAGTCCAGAACTCTGACTGGACTCCAACTAGAGTCCATCCTTAACCCGTGGGTCAGTGTCATGTTCTCTCTGCTTCCCTTCCGTTCACTCCCTTCGCATCCGAGCCCCGTCCGGTGACTCCGAAGTCTTCCCGCGCTTCGGACTCGCCTCGGACTCGCTCGGACTCGTAGATACACTTCGGGGCTCGTCCGGGCTACCTCTATCCTCCTTTCCCACTTCATTACTCCTTGTCCCCACTTCCCCAGGTCGCTGGCACGACTCCTGTACATTCCCCTTCCACTTCATTATCACATGCCCCCTCGTACCTTGTGATATTCGTTCGTACCTGTGGCTGGTGTACTGTACAGTTACCCTTCATTCCTCCCACGCTACTACAGTATATACTTCGCTTCCTAGCATGGAGAATCCTTATCCTGTTCTCTTTGGATTCTCCCTCTGCTAGGTGAGCAGCTCTCTCATGTATTGCAGTTAGTCTTATTCATCTCTTTGGATTCTCCCTCTGCTAGGCTTGCACTGTGCGGCTATCTTGAGGTTGCCCTTACAGCGATGGTCCGGTTCATTGTATTAGACGATGCCCTCATCGTGTCCTGTAAGGGTTGAACCCTTTCGTTCCGTGCAGTCCGACTTCCCCTATCCCCTATTGACCCCTCTCCGACTCCTCGGACGCACTCACACATGACTCGGATGTCACGAACCCGTACCGGACACACGTGATAACGGATCAGACATTTCGGATCAATGTTTCATATCTCTTTTGTTCTCGGACTCTAATACTTGATTATACTAGCCCCATTATTCGTTCCTGGTGCCTTTTCGTTTCGGTCCTTTCTGATATTTTCTTAGCTACAAAAACCTTCTGTACTCATAGTTAGAAGAATTAGACTTGTTTCCCCCCCACATTGAGTCAGAACTCAAGTCGTCCGAAGCTTTCGCCTCATCCGCTGTCAGAGTCTGCCGTTGTCCGAGTCTGAGTCTGATCTGAAGCTACTTTCTCCTGCTGTCCTTATCATTCTCCTGCCGTCCTCATCGTACCATCCGAAGCCGAGTTGTCTGTTCCGCATCCAAGCGTGTCCGAAGCCATCCAAAGCATCCAAAGTTTCTTATATGTTCCTTCTCACTCTCGGACTCATCGTTATCACACTTAGTTCACTCAGGTGTTGCACGGACTTGTCCTGCCGGAGGCGGACCCTCGTATTTTCATTAAACTATCTACTGTACTAGTCTACGTGTATATTCACTACTACAATATATATTATGTGTAAGGCCTCAGCCACAGAAAGAGGTCTTCAGAATGGGTTGCAACTACGAAATAATCTGGTCCTGGAGGCCCCTACATGTACTGTAGTAGTGAATATACACGTAGACTAGTAGATAGTCTAATGAAAATGCGAGGGTCCGCCTCCGGCAGGACAAGTCTGTGCGACACCCGAGTGAGCTAAGTGTGATAAACGATGAGTCCAAGAGTGAGAAAGAACGTATAAGAAACTTTGGATGCTTTGGATGCTTCAGACGCCTCGGATGGCTTCAGACGCACTCGAACGCGGAACAAACAACTCGGCTTCGGATAGTACGATGAGGACGGCAGGAGAATGATAAAGGACGACAGGAGACAGTAGCTTTGGATCGGACTCGGACTCAGACAATGGCGAACTGTTAAGAGCCACACTCACAGGGGGGCTCGGGATATGCGGACCCGCGGGTGCGCGGTTCCATGTAGACGCACGGGGGAAACGAGGGGAGCGAGGACGTACGGGCTTGGCTTCAGCTACTGGCTGCGCCTCCCACACTCTTGCGTGCCCTGTATTTCCAAGAGGAGTCCTACACGGGTACCAAGGGTACGGGCGGAGGCGAAGGGATGCAATGGAGGGAAACCTCAATAGAGAGGCGAGGGTGCGAGTGAGGAAAGGAACTAATATTTGAACCAAGGTAACTGTATGTACAGTACAGGAATATATACTGGGGAACATGCGGCGTCCGCGCGTTCACAAACAGCAATGAGTCTGGTTGTAATAACTACAGTGTGCTCGAATATGTACTTAGTCCGTAATCCAAGAAGTCCGCGTGGCCGCATGTATGCACGGCCCAAGCCCATAGCCGGGAACACACGTGGATGCGCCCCTAGTAGCCCCTAAAGGGTTCCTTGGATGCGCCTATAACACGAACTCTGACAACGGATTGAGGAGAAAGCTTCGGACGGCTTAGGATCTGACTCGATGCAGGGGGGAAACAAGCTTAGTTTTTCTAACTATGAGTACAGGAGGTTTTTGTAGCTAAGAAAATATCAGATGAAGGAAAAGTCCGAAACGAAAAGGCACCAGGAACAAATAATGGTGCTAGTATAGTCAAAGTATTAGAGTCTGAAAACAAAAGAGATACAAAACTTCGGTCCGAGATGTCTGATCCATTATCACGTGTGTCCGGTACGGGTTCGTGACATCCGAGTCATGTGCGAGTGCGTCCGAAGAGTCGGAGAGGGGGCGATAGGGGATAGGGGAAGTCGGACTGCACGGAACGAAAGGGTTCAACCCTTACAGTACTGCCCTAGATGCAAATCAGATTGCGGTACAATCCTGATCAGGCAATAAATTCATACAACAATCATCCATTGGTCTTGGTCGCCCATACAGTTCCCATTTCAGCATCAGTTTCTATGCTATGTGCAACTGTAGCTGTGGTAGACTTGCTTCCTTGGCTGCCTTTATATCTTTCCTTCAAGTGAGAAAGTGGGATATCAACTGTTGTCTCTCGGCCGGAGCCATCCAAATGTGGGATCGAGCCACCAGTGGCGGACGCGAAGGCAATTGGCGCGGATGTGTTTCCTCCTTTAGCTAACAGTGTGTCGCTCGTCCATGCTCGTCCCTGAGCAACACGGTATATGATCAAATAGTTGGCAACCATCTAAAGGCCAATTATATAAGATGGACTGACTTCACGCAACAGAATGACTGACCTGAACCGAGGGACTCACACCAAGGAATATCTGGTTGATAGGATGTCCGATTGAATAGGTGGCGAGCAGCAAGATAGAGACAATAGTATACATAGCTGCTGACTCGACGAAGACGGTGGAGATAGAGGTGTAATGTTGACCAAAGCTCTTGCCAAAGACCGAGCGGCCTTGACGTTGGTACCCCCAGATGCGTACAACAATCATGAGTGTGAGGACAATATTGAGGGACAGAGAGATCGCCAAGAAGACTGTGCCAAAATTGACGGTTGATTTGCTGAAAAACCCAATTGTGGGCGACGCGGTGTCGACAGTGTATATTATTGCCATCACTGTGGCCAAATATTGATTTAGGCATTAGCACGTTGACAATGGTTTCAAACTGGTGGCATACACATACCGATGGATGCCACAAGCATTAGGGTTGGAAAGATCATGACAAAATCGATCTTCTTCCCTAAAGACGCGGTCCATATAATCCGGCAACGCCATAGCTGCAGTCATGATCAGTGACTAGATATTTTGGCACACAACTTGAAAACCCACTCACCAATAAGGTATCAGCCAAAATGTTCCCTATGATGTATGATGCCAACGCCAGGACATTGACTGGAAGGGAGAACTCTACAAGCAGAAATCCAAGGGGCCCGCCTGGATAATTACGATTCTCGATGAAGGTGAGCTGAAGACCGTAGGCTGAAGTGCCAGTCCATATGGTGTTCATCGCGCACAGGACAGTGATATATCCAATAAGGAAGTATATGAAAGGAGCCCGCTTCTTCCGTTGCAGGAGAATTCGAACGCAGGCGCCATACAGAGTGAGTTGAACACCTGTGAAGGTGACGAAGAGAAATCAGTACTGGTCAATTCGACATTCCGAGTATGCGATGTCCTACCGAAGCCTAAGCCTGTGAGATATCCGCTAGCCAAGAAGGTCTTCTCTAGGAATATTTCATCGTTAGTCTCTCCAACGGGTCTAAAGTAGGTGGAATTGGACGGGTCAGACATGTGGATGCAAGTGGATATCGTGTCAAAGAGATGATAGCACAGTGAAAAGACACCCGAGCTATTTTGCCAAAGTGTACCGTATTGCTGGGCAGCATCACTTATCATTGTACAGCACCCCGAATCTACACGTGTCACGATATTGTTCCTGTAGAGCCACGAAAATCATCATATTCTGATCTTAAATTGATATTTGTTGGATACTTGAGATCGGGAAGCAAACGAGAAGCAAATGGAAGCCGAATCAAGGAAGATAACGCGCAGTGAACGAGATTGGTGGGTGAACTCATGTATTCTCGGTGACGGCAAGAACATCTTCGGAGCTAAAAATAGCGACATTTATTGGTTGTAAGATGCCGAACAAAGATGATGCACAGGCCATTGGGTCATCAAACTGTCCTTCACACGATTGATGCGCGCTGGGCCATCGTCACCACTGAGGCCGAGTGATTCAGTCCGAGAACCTGGGTTCGAAGAGATAAGGGGCGTACCTGGATTTGGACGATTGTGGCCTTGCGACCACTGGATGTGTACATCTTCACTTCCAGCAGCAAACTCGAACACATGGAGTGAATCGCGTGAGCAGAAGAAGCTGTGAGTGTAGTTTGTACCAGGTGTGATGGTAATGGAGCCGATCTTGGAGACACGGGTGGGCCTGGTATCCCATGTCAAAGATTTGGGGTCTATCGGCCAAGATGGAGTGTTCGTGACAACGTGCCAGATATCAACCAGGTTCTGACTAGTCCCCAGTTCGATCGCGGCGCCTGGGTCGACGGGAACGGTCACGATCAGCTGGCAATTCTCCATCTTATAGCCAACTGACCGAAACTCGATGATCGTGGAGACCTGGAAATGGGATATGAGTCGAAGTCCCCATGTTCGAATGGTGGACTCGCCTGGGAAGTGACCTTGAATTGCTTGTCCTCCGGCGGGACCATCTTTCCCCAAGCCGCAAACCTCTTTGGGTCATCCGAGTAGGCGCGCTTTGGCTCCAACTTGTTGACTCGAGCGAGCAGGTTGGGGGAGATTTTGTATGGGTCGGGAGCGACGACCGGTAGGCGAACCCGCTCGAGGCCAACGAATTGGTTGGGACGCTTCATACCGCCGAGATCTATGAATCTCGTAGGGGGCTGTGGTCCTTCTACCGTCAAGAATATGTGGACGTTGATACCGGTGCAAAGAATAGCGAGGACGACGGCGAACGCCGTGAACTTGCTGTAGCCTAGACACTTGTTCGTAAGTACAGAGACGGCAGTATGATTAGGAGGAGAACAGGCCTGCGTCTCTCCCAGAACGTTGCATGGAATACAACGCTCGTCCACGAGAAATGTGGTATTCAGAAGACATGTCAGTGCGGCGCAAACTCTTCGCCTGTCCCGAGGTTGATCTCGTTGTTTCACCTTGCGGTGTAAACAAGTTGTGAGCGTGTGCATGGTTGAGCATGCGATCCCAGAGCGATCCGGTCACAGCGCATGGAAGTTCAACGAGTTCAAGGAAGTAAGACGCACCACTTTGTCTCACGCCCACCATCACAGCGACCCCAAGGACCTCCGACTCTGGAAATCCTTCTTGATGATGATTTTAAGTACGCAGCAGCGTCGAACACTCCGATGAGACCACCTCACCATGAGTCGAAACCGCCTTGCTGCTTACGGGACCTGGGTGTCGCCCATCAGCGCTGAATCCGTGGCCGCCCAGGTAAGGGATGGTTGGCTCGTGGTCGACGCCGCGCGCTGACATCTACGACGCGACGTCTAGAGTCTCTCTGCTGGTACCGAAGACATTTTCCTTGATCGCGTCACGTCCAAGGTGTACTTTGCCCAGAAGCGCCCAGAGGAGAGTGAGAGGACTTGTCACTTGTTCGACAATTCCTGGGATGCGCGTACCCAAGTGCACGAATACGGGGGCGCCGCTGCCATCGTCTTCGACGGTGTTCTTTATTTCTCCCATTTCACCGACGGACGGGTGTATCGCTGCGAGAGGGGTTCCGTTCCCGAGCCGGTCACGCCAGGTAAGGTGACAGTTGCTTCGCCTAGATGGTCACCCTGACCAGGAGTTGTAGTGAATCCTGCTCAACGCTTCGCCGATTTCGCTGTACACCCCAAACATCCGAATCTCATTGTATGCACCGCCGAGGACCATACAAACCCACATCCAGCCAAGGTCGTTACCAAGCTTTGTACCATCGACGCTGGAAAGGGCACTGTCGCCGATCTCGTGCAAGGCGCCGACTTTTATGCATGCGCAAGGTTCAGTCCGGACGGAAAACACTTGGTGTGGCAACAATGGTCTGTGTCAACATCCTCCCACTTTTCACCCATCCTGACCGCGCATTCTTAGGCATCATCCTGAACTTCCCTGGCAGAGTGCGGGGGTCGTAGCACCTTGCTCTGTGTCCGAAGATACCCAGCAACTCTCCCTCGGTCCCACCACCCATGTCGCAGGGGAGCACGGATCCGTTTCCGCTCAGGACCCAGGTTGGGCTTCTGACAACACTCTGTTCTTCTGCGACAGCAGTGGCTATCAAAACCCGTGGAAGTTCACCTTCAATCCCATCAATTTGGCGGCCACTGGCAAGGCTTCTCCCATCCTTCCGACACCAATCGAGGAAGAGTTCGGCGCTCCGCAATGGTGGCTCAGCCGCCACGGTTCAGGTGCTCTGAATACCACCACGGTAGCATTCCTTTCGTTCCGGCAAGCTCGATCAACACTTTATGTGTGCGACATCGTCAAGGGCTCGCTCGTTGAGGTCCCTACCGACTTTGCGCATATCCAGTACATGCATGGAGACGGAAAGGGAAAGGTAGTGATGCTCGGGCAGCCTTCTGACTCTGGCGAGGTACTCAGCGAGCTGGTTCTGAGTACCGACGGGAAACCAATTGTCCGCCCAGTTACTACCCACGAAGCCACTCCATCACCGGGAGGCTTGCCGCCTCACGCCTCGATATCCACACCTCAATATTACGCCTTGAAGCTTGCTCCCGACAATCGAGTTTGTCATGTCACGTACTACGGCCCGAAGAATACGGAGTACGATGGAGGTCTTCCCGGTGAACGACCGCCAGTAGTCGTCTTGATTCATGGCGGACCTTTCTACATGGAACCTTCGGCGCTAGATTGGTCAAAGCAGTTCTTCACGTCGCGGGGATGGGCATAGTATGTTTCCGGCATCTACGCCTTTACTTATTGCACTGACTTCATGCACTGCCTCTAGTCTTGATGTCAACTACGGCGGATCCACTGGCTTCGGTCGCGCATACCGGTTCGTAGTCACGTCTGCCTTTTACCTATGCTTTCTCACGTCCTCGTGCATATAGAGAAAGTCTTCACGGTAAATGGGGCATCCTGGACATCCAGGATGCCTATCATAGCGTGCTCCAGCTAGATGAGATGGGTTTGTTGGACAAGAGCCGTGCGGTTGTTCACGGTGGCTCCGCCGGTGGCTACTCCGTCCTTCAAATTGCTACTACTCTTCCGACCGAGTTCGCCGCCGGAGCCCCTCAGTATGGCATCTCGGACATGAGGAAGCTCGACGAGATATTGCACAAGTTTGAGTACTACTTGTGTGATCGTCTGATGGGCGGAACGTACGAAGAGATCACTGAAGTCTGGCATGAACGTTCGCCGATTTATCACGTCGACAAAATCAAGATGCCTCTCTTGGTTAGAGTCACAGTTGTTTTCAGTCGACTTACGTTGCTGACACTTTCTTGTAGGTCCTTCAGGGTGCGAAAGACACCGTAGTCCCTGCCGAACAGATGATCAACATGGTTAAGACCATCCAAGCTGCGGGAGGGAAAGCGGAACTCGTGTTGTTCCCCGACGAAGGCCACGGATGGAGGCAGGCAAAATCAATTCAAACCACTCTTGAACGAGAGCTTTCGTTCTTCAGCGAGGTTCTTGGTCTCGAAAATGGCGCTTGAACAGTCTATGAACGTACAACTACGACATGCTTGTTTGTCCCTTACAAACTATGTTTGCTACCTTTCTGTGTTATTGAATCGTATTCCATGCTTGCGTACGCGAGACCTGGTCTAACGAGGCTCTCAACATTATCTTGAGCTACGCGTCTTGCTTTCGTTGGCGACGCTTGTGTGAATCGGTAGAGATTGGCTCCATCATTTCTGCGCGGCAAGGTACGCAGAGAGCGGGTCCTACACAGCCGAGAATATGCCTCTTC
The DNA here is from genome assembly GCF_014466165.1 of Pleurotus ostreatus. NCBI lineage: Eukaryota > Fungi > Basidiomycota > Agaricomycetes > Agaricales > Pleurotaceae > Pleurotus > Pleurotus ostreatus. The sequence continues at coordinate 3,116,899 of NW_023503159.1, read as the reverse complement.
CCTCAGACTAGTGCACGTCCTTAACATCGACCACACTTACCGCCCATGTTTCGTATCTGACTATCTTCCCCTTCACAATCTCGAATCGACTGACGAACGTTTCCTCCCACTTCTTACCCGTCTCCTTGTATTCGAACTCGCCGGCGCCCTTCACATACACAACGTCGGCATCGCCAGCATTGCTCGCTGACAACTCAGTGTATTCAAATTTGTGTATCTTCAGCGATTGAGATAGGGCCTCGAGATACTTCTCCATACCCGAGTACCCATGGAATTCGATGCCGAGGAATGGTAGTTCTGGCGCTTTGGACCCATGCTCTACGACGAGAACATCTGGAGCGAGACAGGATATTATCGCTTCGGTGTTGGTGCTGTCCATTCCCACCTTGAAGGAGTCAACAATTGACTTGGACATCATCGCGAAGATGTATCCTGTACGTAGACGATAGAGCAGGTTTGAAGCAAGTTGATCCCGATCGACAATGATCGCTACCCGCAATATAGGGGTTCTTCAAGATTGTACGACTAAACGTAAGTATATTAGACATAAAATGTGTACGACCGTATGGGAGCGTTGAATCATAAGGCGGCACTGGGCCTGATTCCCTTGCACGTTATCGTACTGTTGCCCAGCAAACCCATAGTGGGTCGTATGCAAATTGAGAATCTGTGGAACGGATACGGCCACAAGGACTTGCGTAAAGCACTAGTCATGGGATGGAATCTTATGTTGGATCAGCGGCTATTGTGAGTTATCGACTGAACGAGGAAAATATCAGCAACAATTCGCATGATGAAAAGCAAATATTGCAATTATATGTAAGTCGTCGTCATATACGCGTACATCGAGCAAAGTATTGCATTTGAACCGCGCCTGAGAGCGGCGGCAGTCCTGCCGCACGTAGTCTTGAAACTTTCTTGATCGACCTCAGCCAGTGATCAAAACACCGAGGGCGCACCAGCGCACCCGCGCGCAGCAGACCCGACATCTGCAAAATGCCTGGCATCCACCTCCACCTGCTGCGCATCAGTCTTCCAGTTCCCAAGCCACTCATTATGCAACCCGCATGTCCACTTCACGAAGATCGGGGGCGGCTCGTGGAAGACGTTACCGCGGAACACGCGGCAGAAAATGCCCCTGGACTCATCGAAGAGGTATTCGAAGGCGAGGAGGGAGTCTAGGGGGCCGAAGATGCGGAGCGAAGGGAAGGATGTTTGCGGGACAAGGGGACCACAGAGGCGGATAAATTCGATGTTAGGCGAGGCGATTGAGATCACGGCGATCAAACGGTAGACCCTTTCTAGGTTGAGGATCTAATAGGAAGGAAGAGAGAGTTAATGTGAGCGTTGGGAAGGGGGAGCAAGAGATTGACGCACGTGAGGAGCAACTACTGTGAGAGTCTTCAGGTTCCTGAAGTGGGAGATAAACTCGTAGAAAACATCAATAGAATACTGGTCCAGGCCAACAGATAGAACTTGGACCGAGTCCGTATCATCACATGAAGGGAACAAAGCAGTGTCGCTGTTCGCAAGCAAGGACATTGAAACCTGCAGATGCGAGATAGGGCGGCCAGGCAAGAGCAGAGTGCTGAAACACGATGTACAGTGCAAGACTTGGAGGTTCGGGAGAGCACCTGGGTGAAAGGTAATGTCCGCGGAGGGTGGGTAGAGACTGTTGAATTCCAGACGGGTTATCTCTGGTTGAGTATGCAGGAACCGAACGAACGAATCCATCATGCGAATCGAGCTCTTCCAAATTAGTTCCTTGAGCGAGGCCCGTCGGCAATGAGCGTTGTGGTCGGACATGATAGGCTCGGGAAGTTTTCCGTGAAAGAATGTCAAGTAATCGTCTGCAAACGAGCGTGTTGAGTCCCGAAATTGGACGGATTCGAGGTTCGGAAGGTTGTTGAGGAGCCAGTCAAGGTAAGGCGAATGGTTAATTGGTGCGTCGCAGCCGTCGAAGGAGATAGCCAGCCGTCTGACAAGATATAAGCGCTCCATGGGTTCGTTCCTTAGGACGACGGCGAGGACATAAGGTGTGGAACACCAAAATTCGGCCTGCAGAACAAAGGATTGGTAGAGAACATCCGCTGGCAGAAATTTCCATTGCCTGGGATCTGGCTCGAGGCGAAAGAGAGACTGGGCATCCAGAAAATCGAAGATTTTGTTGTATTCTTCAATTCGCACAGCGTTGGGATACATCGAGGTCGAGGTGGAAAGGTGATGCGGAATAAGGATGCTGGGCTGCTCACTTAAATACTCGCCAGGCCCATGCATGTGGTTATGTGGTCATACTTCAGCCTGTGGCCACGCAAGTCATTGTGGCTAAATGTTCTTTGCCTGTTCAGGCTAATGTGAAGGGGAATCACGGAGAAAGCAAGACTCACGGTCCAAGTCAGCACGTTGTTCTCGTGAAGCACTCCTCCATCGGTACACGCCTGGCCTGTTGTTCGCGACGTCGAAAAAGCGCAGCACCTAATCTATAATCCTTGCCTCACGGAAAGCGCGCAACGGGCACAAATGGGGGAAATAGAAGGTTATACTGCTCCGAAGTATTCGTTCGGTCGGGCTCGGTGACTGTAGAAGAGGAATCAGAGCGAAGAGTTGAGGTTGAGGTTGAAGGATACCAGTCGACCCCCCCTGAGCTTTAGACGCCCGCGCGTGTGAACCTTTCAGCCACGGCGACTGCACTCCCTTGACGATCGCAACGAATCCTCAAACCTCCTCCTCAAGACCTCACCGCCGGCCTGACCTCGAAACTTGAAAATGGTGAGCATCAACGTCCGCAACGCCCATCCCAGGAGCCATAGCAGTTGTTCTCCATCCTCTACATCAATTCCAAAGGATGGATGGTAAGCCTTCACTTCAGATGCACTTGACGGCCCAGTTCGTTGACTTTTTCCGTTAGAACCATTTCAGCATCGCAAAATATCTTGTATAACGCTCACTGAGAGCCTCTTATCGGGTAGCGATATCAATGCTGGGCTTGCCGTAAAACGCTTGCGCTAGAGCTCCGGGGGACGCTTGCTTGCATTTTCAGAATGCTCGTAGCTAACCTCGTCTCAATGACCAGCCCCCCAAAGCCAAAGCAGGATCCGGCAAGAAGCCCGCTGCCGCCCCATTCGGCGCCAGCAAATCCAAGAAGGCAGCGAAGAACCCTCTCTTCGAGTCCACCCCAAAGAACTTTGGCATTGGTATGTTGCGCTGCGATGGATCTATTACTGGGTCTATAACATCGTGATGTGAATAGGTCAGGACATCCGCCCCACCACCGACCTCACCCGCTTCGTCAAGTGGCCTGAATACGTCCGTCTTCAGCGCCAGAAGGTCATCCTCCACCAACGCTTGAAGGTTCCCCCCGCCATCGCGCAGTTCTCCCACACCCTCGACAAGAACACCGCCACTCAGCTCTTCAAGCTCCTCAACAAGTACCGTCCTGAGTCCAAGGTCGAGAAGAAGACCCGTCTTGAGGCTGCTGCTGCCGCAGCTGCTGACGGAAAAGACACCAAAGACGTAAGTTCACGTAGTTACGGAGATCACAGTGTATTGAATGTATCCATGATACAGGAGAAGAAGCCCCTCTTCGTCAAGTACGGATTGAACCACATTGTCGCCCTCGTTGAGGCCAAGAAGGCTTCTCTCGTTGTCATTGCCCACGATGTTGACCCCATCGAGCTTGTTGTCTTCCTCCCCGCCCTCTGCCGCAAGATGGGTGTCCCCTACGTCATCGTCAAGGGCAAGGCCCGCCTCGGCACAGTCGTCCACAAGAAGACCGCTGCCGTCGTTGCGCTCCAGGACGTGAAGAGCGAAGACCAGCGCGAGCTTGCTACTTTGGTCAGCGCCGCCAAGTCCAACTTGTACGTATCCCTCCACATTCGGTGTGCGTTTTGGTTTATCAATTTCTTTGTCTATGTAGCTCTGACAAGTACGAGGAGCAACGCCGCCAATGGGGCGGAGGTCTCCGCGGCAACAAGTCAACCCAGATGATGCGCAAGCGTGCCAAGGCTGCCGGACAGAGCGTCGCCGCTGCTTCCCTCGGCAAGCTCTAAGCTTCGTTCATTACCGTATGATATATTCGACAAACAGTATGAAGTATGCACGTTTACCTACGTCCTCATGTTGTATGCTCCAGTCACATCAAAATCCTTCGCGCGGTTGCTCACCTTCTGGTACCTGTTATCATGACCATAGAGTGCAGTCCTACTCCTCACATAGGCTTTATGAAGCGGTAGCTGTAACCCAGATGAATAAGCCACATCTCACGCACCATGTATTCTGTACTAGTCGTGTCCCAGTAGAATAGAACGGGATGCCTGTCGAGGGTGTAGGTTGGACTACCTTAAAACGCTTTTGTTGAGCGGCACGAGGGTACCGTCGTCGCATGGAGGCTGGCAGAAACAGCGAGCCGCTGAGAGTCCTCAACTTCTGTCCTGACCCACAGAGGCTACGTAGTAGCAACAAGATTATATCATTATCTACATTTTTATGGGTTATCCACAAGATTCTCAGAACATTTCTAGCTTCATGTTATTTAACTCGTTGACCATGCTTCCAAAGCCCTGCACAGTTGAGGGATCTCCGCCTTCCTTACACTTGTTCCGTCACTTTCCCCTCTCCTTCATAGATAAACGTCACCTTCGACGTCGAGTCGAGAGACTGCAAATACGCAGAGAGCGATTCAGTATCAAAGAGGTTTGTAGGTATGTTCGGGGGGAGGGGACGTACCATATTGGACGACCCGGATTGCTTCTCTTCATCAGCGATAGTAGACATGATCTCCATCTCCAGCGCATCCGTAATATCGTCCATCTGCTGGCTTTGGGTGGAAGGCTCGACGTCGGTGGCGAACTCTTTCGTGGTATCGATCATGATGGAGATGTTCGTCTGGGTCGGGCGCTGTTGATTGGGTTTTGGTTTGAGTACGGAAGTCGTGGAAAGAGGGGGGAAATGGAGGGGGAAGGAGGGGGACGTAACGTGCCTTGTTTAAGCGAGCGATGCTCTTCAACGACTTGGTCGCAGGTATCTCGCGGAAGGATATATTGTTGTGCTCGCTTGTGCTTTGGATACCTCCAGAGGCAGCACGGATCATCTTGCGAGCGTTCAGCGTCGCGAGGAGAGAATTTGAGTACACTGCCAATGGAACGCCGTTAGTCTCTGACGTGCGCGCCTCGACATCGGACGTACGTCTTCCAAGACAGAAAAAGAAGGCGATGTATAAGAAGGTACCCGGCGCGACTGCGATCTATTCCACAATTCTGAAGATGAGCATACGATTCCGGATGGGCACGACGAGGCGAGACTTGCCGAGATGAGAGACGCGATGGCGCACAGACTCGTCAGAACGCCGGTGTTGACAGCGAAGATAATCTAGGAAATTTGTGTGTCAGAGGAGCAGCAAAGGCGGAAGCCGCACGTACCAGCTTATTGATCATGGAATCCGAACGTTGAAAGCCTGTACGCGAGCGATGGAGGAGCACACAAAGGGCGAAGGCAATCACGACATCGCCAGCAGCTCCCAGAGCGTTGACAGTAATTGAGAGTTCCTGGTAGTTCGATACTTAGATAACTCGGACATATCGCAGCAGCTAGATCAACGGGCAAACCTTAAGCGTAGCGAGTTGTTCGTAAGTTGTAAAGCGTAACCTATATATAATGGATATTAGTGATAAGTAGAGGGGGGAAGGAGAGATGTGGAGTGCGTACGAAAGGGCGGCAAATGCTATTGGTATCAGCTCGTCAGGATCGTTCGCTGGTCATGAGTGGGGAATACTCACCGAGCACACAACCTTCATTGACCTTAGAAGTCAGCAACCAATCTGCGCCACACAGGAATACATACCGAATTCACTCAGCACGAGAAAAGCCTGAGTCATATTAGCCACAGTCCAGAAGATCGAAACCATCGCGCGACTTACCACTAGGCCCGTTAACCAGACGTTCCTGCCGCTCACTAGAAGGTGAGACAAGTGTCATCAACAGTTCTAAAATGATACCCCTAGACATAACCTACGCTGCCAAACCCGCCGTGCTAAGAAACTGAGGATGGACAAAGAGTCAGCAAGTTCCCGGTTTGAGCTGAGTGGGAACCGACCTTTGAACCAAGAACGCAGTAAATCCCTGCTACGAAGTCAGCTTTTGGAAGTTGAAGGTAAGAGAGAAGATACGGACATTGAAGAGAACTTCCACCTAGTACCGTTTCAGGTCAGAATGAGACGAAGCCTAAGCATAAGGAGAAACGTACAAGAACACTCCTACCGTTCAGGCAAAATGTCAGCTCTGACGGCTCAAGAACGTGAAGACGGTAAAAGTACGAACCAAACGAGGTATTTAAGTTGTTCTTGGTTGTTGTAATTGGAAACGAGGTATGTATACACTACAGAGGATGTAAATTGCTGCAGGATATGCCTATGTGAGGCGACAAACCAGTGTGTGATATCAAAATTTGATGAATGGTGTCGAATAACATGACGAACGATACCTTCAAAGACGAAAGTCCTTACGTGAGTCTAAAGAGGCATTAATTGATGCACGTACAAGCGTCTTAACGAGCCACTTGTCGTTTTGATGCGTGAAATAGTACCAGGCTTGAGCACACGATACTATGTCGACATGTCAGTTTTGGAATACAGCCCCCTCGCAATGAACAACTCACCACCATGCAGCCTAGCACGACGAAGAGTGAGCTCAAATATGCAATAAACAAATCATAAACAGTTGCTAACACAGCTGCGACGATCACGCCCACAAACGCAGCGCCGAACCTATTTCAAACTGAATGTCAGTAATAAACCGAACAAGAACCCGTTGCACATACGTATCGTCAATATGGATGCGGGGAGACGACATTTAAATAATATAACTTAGTCCTCGTCGTGTAAAGGAGTGAAGCGGAGCAGCGAAAGCGAGGGGGCGGGAAGGCAGGAATCGGGATTGTAGCAGCATGCGCAGGATATAAAAGCAATGGACGGCCCACCTTCTCTTCCCTCTTTTTCATCGTGCCTTCATCAAATTTCTGCGTGGAACTTACGATTGGAAAGTCCAGTTCGGAGACTAACGCTTCCGCTGGGGCCCGTCCACGAGGTTGGAGTCACTTGTCTGGCAGGATCAGGCTACGGGACTGCTTTATTGGATATCCCGAGGTGCATGTGCGCTTAAGCGCGGTAAGAGGAGACGCCGAAGCAACCAGGGAAGGGATCCGCGCTATTGATGACAGCGGCAAGCACAGAGCGATGTTATATGGAAGTGCTGTCTGTCCGACAGCAGTTGTGAAGGGATCAATCAGGTACATTGATGTGTCAAGTGTTGACCGCGACATGAGACCACTCCGCGCGCTGGAGGAGGAGAGGGAATGCGGTCGACGCCCAAGTGCTCGTTGAATCAAGAACAAAGGCAGCCGTGGTCAGGTAAAAATTGCGTTTTGAGCGGGCCCGAGATAGACGAGTTGCCGCATGTAAGGCACAGAAGCACAGAAGTCGAGCCTCAAGGTATGCTCGAGCCTTAAGCTTTTTCATAGAGTATAAGGAGCAGGACCACCTACGGTGATGTGAGGGACGAAAACAAAGCAGAGAAACTGGAGGTGGAAGTGGCCACATAAGCGGTGATGTCGCAACAGCGTCCTATGTGCTCTGCTTGTCGTGTAGTGGTCCCTTCAACGGCTTGAGCTGGAGCCTTCGACGGGATGATTAGCTACAATAAAGCGGATGGCGCCAGTGGAGCATTTCAATTTTCAAAAGAGAAGCTTTCCCCGTCAGACAGTCAATCTCGAAGCTCGGCGGAATGCGTGTTCCATGGAACGTCGTCACCGACTCAATGGAGCGGGATAGCTGATCAGCGAGAGAAGCTGGAAGGTCAGCGATGCGGACCGGCTGCAGCATATGCAGCCAGCATGGATTCTGGAACGTCGGACGCGCAATATTATTCTCTCATAAACCTATGTATGTATTTATCCGCGAAATGTGTTCAGTACTCCGCAAAGACGGCAAAGCAGGACATTTGGACGTACTCGGGAAACAGGCGACAGTAATTCTGGAGCAAGCAACCTTCGCGGCTTCGTTACCTTCAATGATGCACCGTCGGGCTAGGCGCCACTTGCGCCGAGCATTCGGACCATGTAGTTCGTGATCTAATGGACACCATCGGTGGCGACAAAGTCAATCTACGCCGCTGGGCTGCGAAGCTGCACTAGGGTCGCGCTGCGAAAAGTATTAAGCCACTCAGCGCGCCCGCGGGCATCCCGAAGTCCATACTGGCTGCATTTGTGACGTAGACACGTCCGAGGCGCGACTATCACCTGTATGGTCGGCCATCAAGGAGTGTTTGCGCCTCGGTGGACCTAGACTTCAGAAGTATAACGAGCAAGAGACAAGACACCCATCAAATGAATCAATTACGAGACACTTGAACAATACGCCCGCACTGCATGGCTAGCTCCGCCGCTGTCTCAGCAGTAACATACACAAGGACTTGCGGGTGAGCTGGGGGAATATGTGGTCAATGACACTCCCAATCAACGATGTGTGCACTGGACGAGCAAACGGGTGGACTCAACGATAATGGAAGCCTCCACGACGCGTATCTCCTTCATCGCCAGTGATATTGGATCCTGTCATGGTCTTCAGCAGTCGTGGTCTTCAGCGGACCTTCTCGCGTAAACCATACCATCTGCCGAGGCAGGACTCAGGAGTTAGCATAGCCGGGGCAGAGGCCTTCTAACTCACTTGTCGAAGAGGAGCCTCCCATAATGTGCCCCCTACGATAGAGGAAAGACTTGCCCCCGAGAACAGCCTGGGGTGTCGTCGTGAAGTTCCAGGAAAGCCAGGCAGGCATAGATAACTTCGGAATAAAAAATGCACTTCGGTATCTAGCGCGCCTTCACCACTGCCCGCTGCACGCTCGGTATCTGGTTGGGATGCACTGTCACAAGCATGCGGTACGCGCAATCCACCAGATTCAATGACTAGAACCCGAATTTCGGGGTCCTCTGTCCGCCTGTTTGGAATGGCATTGCCCGTCCGCCGTCCCGCCTGGCACAATCATTGAATGAAATCGCATGCAAGAAAAGGGAACAGTCTGCTCACCGCCCACAACGACGAAGCTATAGCACGGCGACATCTCGATGCCGACATAAGAACCTTTCCAAGGGATAATCGGATGACTCCAGAACCGATCCAGGCCAGCATCTCTCCGCAAGTACTAGGGGGTGGGTGGTAACTTTGCGAGGGACTTTGAAGTTCTCTGGGTTTATCTACGCGCCAAAGCGTTGTTGTCCATGATAAGTTGATAAGAAGTACAGCGCAAATCGGGTATCGTCGTCGACTTCAATAGTAGGAAGCACAGTTGAGCACAGTACAGATTGGCTCCTAATCTTGATTTCATTGGTGAATGCGCATGTCGAGGCGGAATATAGGATATCCTAGGCAAGTCGTCTTCGGTGGCCGCAACGAAAGCAACAGATGCATTGAGACGCGCCGCAGCGCCCGACATGACAGTGTAAAGCTTCGAAGCGCCCGTTGTTCGACCGCCGGCATCTCCCGCTAGTAGTATTCCCACTCGGGCTCGTAAGTTTTTGTAACTCACGACTCGACTCTCAACGACTTAGCCAGGAAATCTTTGGCTATTGAGGGCTCGCGAGAAGGCAGTTATTCTGGAATAGCGTTGGAATTTACGCTTAATCTCCACTGGCATACATCAATCATGGAGCACGCCAGCAGTGGCGGCTGTCGGCGCGCTCGTCTGTTGAAACCGTTTCCATTTCCTCAGCTCCAGACGTTGGAAGATGGGCGCAATGTTCAGAGGTAATTATCATGCTTCGCTTCTGGTTGGCTGGGCCGCGTTCGTGACCTGTTGTTGGCGTCGTCCCTAGCTACGCTGACTTCGAATTTTACTTCCCAGCTTGATTGCAAGGTAGCCACCGTGTATATCAAGTATCGACTGGGGCCGTTTGATGGTCGCTGGTAAGACGGTGTCCTCTTGCCAAATACTGATGATTACCCCGGGAGCGTGGCCTTCTCGTGGCGGCCATCTGATGTCTTGAACCTTGTTACACGCAACAGTCTCTTTGAGCACCACCCCGCATCAACGACACCACGCACCATCTCTATGTCAAATTCCTGAGACACATGAACTTGTGGAGTCAAGCGATGCCTTGGCCATTGGATCGTCTCAGGCTCATTGCCTTCGTTGCGGGCGCATCGGATTCTGAGTGGTATATAAGCCGTCTGAGCTCTTCGAGTATTCCCCAGAGCAGGTCTCTTCAGTGCTGGTCGGTGAGCATCTACATCCTCTTCCACTCCTCACCCCGGCTCACATTCCCCAATCTCTAGCTGAAATCCACATCACTTCACCCATAAATTAACGAAGTCAGTCCGTTGTCGGGTTTGACAGTCCACGGAGGCTAACGTCTTGTTCTCCAGACCAACATGATCACTTCCACCTTCGTCTTCCTCGGCCTCGTGGCGAGCACCGTTCTGGCGCACCCCGTCCAACGGAACATCGCGGATTTCGACGACTTGGTCGTTCGCGACGCAGGGGCCGACACGAGCGTATACGACATCATCAAAACCCGTGAGTTGGACGACCTCACCACTCGCGACGTCGGGGCCGACACCAGCGTTTACTCCCTAATCCACGCCCGGGAGTCTGATCTCGACGAACGGGACGAGAACAACTTCGAGGAGAGGGACTACGACGAGCTCGCAGAGAGGGCGGACGAAGATTTTGAGGAGCGGGACTTCGACGAACTAGAGGACAGAGACTTCGACGATCTTGAGGAGAGGGATGTCGCGTAAGTCCGTGCCCACCTGGCTTTTTCAAATTTACCGATGTTATTGTGGACAGGGATGACTTCCTCCGCTATGTTCGATTAGAAGCACGCAAGGGTCGTGGAGGCGGAGGCGGAGGCGGAGGCGGCTCCGCCCCCAAACCTGCGCCTAAGCCCTCCACCCCGAAGCCACCTGCCCCAAAGCCCGCCCCTCCAAAACCGAAGCCACCTGCCCCAAAGCCCGCCCCACCAAAGCCCAAGCCTGACACTCCCAAACCAAAGCCCAACGCTCCCAAGCCTGCGCCCCCGAAACCAGCTGCGCCCAAGCCCGATGCCCCAAAGCCCGCCCCGCCAAAGCCAAAACCTGACGCTCCCAAGCCAAAGCCTAACGCGCCAAAACCAAAGCCTGACGCTCCCAAACCAAAGCCCAATGCTCCCAAGCCTGCGCCTCCGAAACCAGCTGCGCCAAAGCCTAACGCGCCAAAGCCAAAGCCTGATGCTCCCAAACCAAAGCCTAACGCGCCAAAGCCCAACGCACCAAAGCCCAACGCGCCGAAACCGAAGCCCAATGCGCCGAAACCGAAGCCCAATGCGCCGAAGCCAAAGCCCAATGCGCCGAAGCCAAAGCCTAACACACCAAAGCCTCCCGCCCCCGCTCCTAAGCCCAACAGGCCGCCTCTCGATCCTAACACCGTAGTCGAGAACATCCCCGGCATCCTCGATCCCGTCATGCAACTTTGGATGCAGCAACAAGAGTACGTCGCGCCACGCACCGTGTGAGGAACCCGAGATTCTGACTGACGGCGTGTCGTGTAGGCAACAGTTCCAGCAGCAGCAGATGGAGCAGCAGATGCAGATGCAGAACCAGCCGTAAGCGCCGCCGTGATTCACCGTGAAATGAATACTCAAGCGTGGTTTCTTTGGGTGTAGAGTTCCGCCGACGGACCCGGTGGCGTAGTTATGAGCGGTGTGTATTAGTACAGAGTCTTGACGCGTGTCCGATGGTGTGGGGATGTAGACGTAGAGTGATATCACTTGTTGTATTATGCCCTGTACTTTGGCGTCGAATTATGTGTCATTGATGTGAAGTATCCCTTGTGTACGCCGGAGGCACCGACATCTGCAGGATGTATGGCACAGCACAAGACTGGGGAAGGTACTAACCGCTTAAGTGTGTTTCCGAAGCGAACTCCGTGGCGGGCGATAAAGAGCTAGAAACTAGAAACTGAGGCCCATGACTGGCATTCGTCCTGCGCGTTAATCCCACCCAGTCTGAAGCAGGTCATAGAAACTAATGTGGTCAAGGCCTACTCGTATTTCTCCTACGCGTACATGAGTGACATATACGACTGTATGCACGCACCCGTGTATAGCCAAAAGCTACAACATGAACATCCGTCGTCCAAAACGCGCTCGGAAAGTGAGCAGGAACCTACATGCGCGGCCTGGGCGTCCAAAGCACAACGGGCGACGTACGAGATGACCACCGAGGAACCAATCACTCAACGTCTCTAGGCACTTCGAAAAGCCCGTCGACGAGCTTCTGAAAGCCCTCGTCCTCAATTCCTTTCAGCGCCTCTTTGATCTGACCAAGAAGCCCGTCGGACAGCCCTTGCTGGGATCTCGAGTAGATGTCCAGGCCGGCAGGAGTGGGCAGCGTCTTTGCAAAGTAGGTTACAGCCCATTGTTCTTCTTCCCCCTCGGTAACTGTCCCGTATCCCAGCACCTCCCAGCGCGACGACGCGATCATCAACCACCCTTTCCCTCGCCAATGCCACGCCCAACCATCCGCGCCCCCGCCAATGACCGCAGTATCGATGCCACGTACTGACTGGACTTTATCCGAGCCGATAGATTGGTATGTCACCAAATCGTCTATGCGTTGAGGGCCGCCGTCGCTGCTGGGGCCAGAAAGTGGGGTGTATGTGATTCGGACGTTTCGCTTCGAGCGCCACATTGGAAGAGTCGAGTGTACAACATTCCATGTACCTTCGAGAAACGCTACATTAGGAGGTACGGATGTTTCCGTAGTTTTCCCTGCTGCAGGTAGAGTTGAGGGTACTCGGATTTGAGGCGTCATGATGGTTACGAGACCGGAATGGAATGGAGGCTCGTTAGTATGAAGTGCTCTGAAACTTTGGGACAGGGTCCAACGAGGAGCTAGGAACAGCGATCTCATTGGTTCGGCCTGGATTTCTCAGCCCGCTATTGGCTGTCTGGATGTTTGACTTTATTTGCTCGAAAAAACGCTCTTTCTCTTCTGATTGGCTGGAGTGAGCGCCTATCGCCAGACTTTTTGCGACATTAGGGCGCTACGAGTCAGTGGTCATGTGACGACGCCTCTTGGCTTATCTCTCCCACCATCTAGTTTAGCGCTCAACACCGCAACATACCGCCCTCCCAAGCAAACCCTCTCCCACCCAACACCGGGGCTCTCATAGCCCAGCCAAGCGGCAGAACACGACATGCAGAGCCCTGGGCCCAACCGCCTCCGCAAACCCCGCCGCCTCGGTCTCCAAGCGTATACGGATCGGAGTTCGGTGATCCTGCCTCTGTCCCAAACCTGGATGAATTCTACGTTCCTCTATCTGGCCAGCTGGACGCGACCCCGACAAGAAAGCGAGCCAGAGTTGAATCAAATAATGTGCAACCCCCTGCTAGCCCGCGTTGCCTCCCCTCGTCTGCGATTAGACAAGGTGGTGGTTCTCTGCACATGTCCTTCTCGGAATGGAGCCGAACGTGCACAGAAATGCTGGAAGACATCACTGAAGGCGCCAAAAAAACTTTGGGATGGACCGTTGATGCTGAAGCCATGACGGCAGTCCTCGGTGTCATAAAGACGATGAAAGCTACACTCAACGAACTTGACGGCCTGGTGTCAATTGACGACGACATTTTTATGTCCCAACCTACCGTGCCTAATCCACCACTAGACAATGGCCTCGATTCCTTCAAATCGGAAGTCAAGGACTTGTTTCGCACCCTCGAGGCTAATCTCTCCACCAGGCTTTCGAACGTTGAAAGACGGCTTGGCTCAGGATCAAATTCCTCGCCTATCTCTACCACCACCCCCAGTGGCCCCGCCCCACGACAACAACCCAATCCCTCTCAATCGTATGCCTCCGTAGCTAAATTGGCTCCTCCAACGCAACCCAAGGCACCTCAGCAATCCAAGACAACAACTGCCCCCTCGGTATCCAAACCTAACACGAAATTTGTAGTCCGCTTCCAAGGTCACCCCCCTTCTGAAGCCGACCGTAAATCATCTCAACTCCTTTTCCATTCTCTCAATCTTGCCTTCAGCAATAATGCTGCTGCCCGTAACGACGGCCTAGAGATACTTGGCGCAGAGTGGAACCGAAGCGGTAACATAGTCCTAACTTTCCCATCCCACGTTAACCCGTCTGTCGTTTACAACCATACTGACCTAATTCACTCAATTGTAGATCACAACCTTAATGATGTTATAATATCTCATGACACGAAGTGGTCCAAGGCGGTGTGCTCCAGGGTCCCTTCCATGGGATTCGACGGCCACTACTGGGACTCCAAAGCCCTCGATGTTCTCCTTCGCCGCAACCCAATCATCAAGAATCTCAAGATAACACAGGAACCCCGATTTGTCTCTAACCCTGCAGAGGGACTTCCGCCGGTGGCACCTGTAGTGTTCGCTTTTGAAGACCCAGACGGATCGAAACTCAAAGAACTGCTCAAAACTCCCATCTTTATGGACGGCCGACACACTCCGGTACGCCCGTGGAGAGAGAAACCGAAGCTAACTCAGTGCGACAGGTGCCAAGGACTAGGCCATACCGCCAAATTGTGCAACAAGCCGAGCGTCTGCGCCAAGTGCGCCCAAAGGCACCCTACGACAGAACATCACATTTACTGCCCATCAGTCCTCAAGGACGGATCCAGCACATGTGAATGCACACCCCGATGCGCAAACTGCGATGGAGACCACTGGGCTACAGACCCCAATTGCCCGGAAAAGCGCAAATACGTTCCGAGGCCACTTCCTCAAACAGCCCAGACTCGACAGCCACAGCACCAAACGGCGGCACGGCCTGCTCTACCCCCACCCATGCAAATTGATACATGAACCTGCCGCCCCCTTTAAAGATTGTGCAACTTAACGTGGCGCGCTCATCGATGCGCACCCACATAATGCTTAATCACCTTGTAACTAACGTACATATTGTTCTGTTGCAGGAGCCTTGGTTCGGGCGGATAGGGCTTGACAAGGCGGATACAACTCCTGAGGGACGCCCTATTAATGGTCTTCCTGCCTCGCCAGCTTGGGAGTCTTTTGCCCCACTAGCCCCTGGACATCCAAAGGTTGCTACATACGTGCGACGCAACATCCTTGGGCTCACCGCAACCCCTCGGCCTGACATCGCTAAGCACCCTAATATTTTACCTGTAGAATTCACTTACGGAAACTTTTCTTTTCTCACAGTTAATGTATATAACAAAGGCAACGGGGCCAAGGCAGAGGCGATCACCATGTTGTCCCTTCTCCCTCTTAACCCCCTAATACCCACTTTAGTTGCTGGAGACTTTAATCTGCACCACAACATGTGGTCACTAACCTCCGTCGCTAACCAACTGTCAGCCGAAGACCTGCTAGAATGGGCAGCTGACAACCTATTCATGCTAGCTAATCCTAGGGGGGCTCGCACGAGAGTCGGCATCAGCGGGCAGCGAGACTCAGTCATAGACCTTGCCTTTTTTAACCGAGCCGCCATCAACTCTGCCACTTTCTCCCCTCCAGTCGTTGACGAAGACTTATCCTTTGGCTCAGACCACAACGCTTTGGTTTACAATGCCAACCTCCCGGCCCTCGAAGAAGAAGAAGACATTTCTGGTGACCTAGGCAAGCGCCTCGACCCGGGGAAGCAGGAAGAGTGGACGGCCAAATTCTCTACATGCTGTCAAGTCGTGGCTGACAGCTTCGCCGAACCCACCTCCGACCAAGAGCTAGACCATATTGTTCAAGGGCTGATGGACTGCTTCACTCAGGCCACCAACGATTGCATGCCAGATCGCAAGCCGCCCTCCACCAAGGCCGCACGATGGTGGAATGAGGAATGCCGGAATGCTGTGGAGGAAATGAGAAGAGCATCCCGCGAAGAAAAACCCAAGCTACTCCATCGCATGCACCGCATTGCCAAGAAAGCTAAGCAGGACTGGGCCAACACTATTCTAGAGTCGACTACCCCCAACAATGTCTGGCGAATTGCAGACTGGTCGGCAGGAAAGTGTAAGTCCCGAATCCCACCCCTCGTCACTGACAATGGAGTGGCAGCATCCTCAATCGAGCTCGGCGAAACACTCAAAGCTGCCTTCTTCCCATTGGACCCTCCACAAGTCATGGTACAGCAGCCCAACGACCCCCCACCCAGAGAAACTCGAACGTTCGTGCCCATTACGCTGGACGAGGTGAGTGAAGCACTAAGCGGCACATCTAACATATCTGCCCCAGGACCATCTGAAATCAGCTACCGTCTGATCAAGTGGGGATTTACAGCATGTGGCCCACTCCTCACCCGCATCTTTAATGCCTGCCTTCGTTTGGGCCATCATCCCAAGCCATGGAGAGTTGCCACAGTGGCCATTGTCCCGAAACCTGGTAAGACAGATATGTCTAACCCACGATCATACCGGCCCATATCCTTGCTGGAATGCCTCTCGAAACTGATGGAGAAAGTCATCACCCGGAGAATCCTGTTTGACGTAGGCAAACATCAGCTGGTCCCCACTAACCAATTTGGATGTAGGGACAAATCATCAACCACGGATGCCGGTATCACTCTTGTACACGATGTTCAATCTGGATGGAAGAAAGGACTAACTGCCACCACGCTCGCCTTTGATATCAAAGGATTCTTTGACCATGTCCACCATGGACGTCTGATAGAAGTGCTCCGCCTCGCTGGCTTTCCTTGGGAAATTCAGGCCTGGATCCGCAGCTTTGTTTCTAGCCGGCAAATATCGGTACGAGTCAACGGTACGAATACTCACCCATCAACCTGCACAATCGGAATCCCTCAGGGCTCCCCACTCTCGCCGATCCTTGCGGCACTCTATACTGGGCCAGTAATCGACATTGCGATAAGCAAAAGCCAGTCCACGCTGTACTTTTACGTTGACGACGGCATGCTTGCAACGTTTGCGAAGTCAATCCCGGACAACATCCAACGTCTCCAGGAGGACTTCAGAACCATCAACTCAGCCCTACAGGCCATAGGGCTTTCGGTAGACCGTACAAAGTTTGAAATTATGCACTTCACCAGAGCTAAGTCCCCAGAGCTGCTTCCAATCCGAATCACCCTAAGCCCAAACGACTCGCTGACTGTCTTCCCCAACCCCGTAATGAGGTGGCTGGGTTTTTTCTTAGATCGCAAGCTGGAGTTTAAAGAGCACATTCGCATAATGTGCAACCGCGCTATGTCCAAGATCCAAGCGCTGACAGTGCTGGGTAACTCGGTCCGTGGAATGAACCATGCCAACCGCCGTCTCGCCTACAAAACCATTGTCCTCCCAGTTCTAACCTACGGGGTGGCACTTTGGTATACAGGTGTTCGCCAGAAATCCCTGATGAAGCAAATGACCAAGGTCCAGAACGCAGGGCTTCGACTTATCCTTGGAACCTTCCGTACATCACCAGCCGCCGCACTCCACCACATTGGGTCAATCCTCCCCATCCCTCTTTTGCTCGAGCGCACTCTCGATAACGCAGCCATCCGGTTGCGAACACTACCACGGCATGCACAACCCATCGTTCGCCGAGCCCTGGAACCTTGGCCCCATCCAAGGCCCCACACACTCAAAGAGCAAAACGAGAAAGCGTACCAACCTCCAACAACTCGCAGCCCGAGCCCATTTCACATGTTTCTTAGACGAGCGCATTAATCCATATGCCACCCCTCCATGGCAACTTGCGAACAGATGGGAGCATAGGCTGACCTTTTCAAGCTATGTCCCCAGTGATAGAGATGCACACAAGCAGCTTGTCCGCAACATCTGCAAATGCGAAAATGATGCAAGAGTGGACCCAACAATAATCAATATATTTACGGATGGCTCTAGACACTTGGTGGGTGACGAGTTTAAAACCGGAGCCGCCTTTACTGCTTTCTACTTAGGTATAGAAGTTAGCAAAGGCCTGCTCGGCCTCGGTGCTCACTCAGACAACTTCGACGGCGAGATGTTCGCACTTGCGCATGCATCAAAAAGCCTCCGCCAAATCCTACAAGACCGACCACAGGTACAACGTGTCCGCCTTTTTGCTGACAACACCTCAGCCATCATAGCGGCCTACGACACCAGCCCCCACCCATCACAAGATGCCTCAATAATTTTCCGCAAAAATATTGATGAACTGCTATTGACCCGGCGGGACATAACCATCAATATTGCATGGTCGCCCGGCCACTCAGGTATCCGAGGCAACGAAAGAGCTGATCAATTAGCAAAACAAGCAGCGGCGCAAACACCGTTCATCGGAACTACAATCTCCTGGGCAAAGGCACGCGCCAAAGCAGCTGCGATTGAACGTTGGATTGGGGAATGGAAAGAGCTGCCGAAAAACTCTGCTTCATCCCTATCCCTCACACGACCACCATCTACTCGACTTGACAAGTTCCACCGCATGTTTGCTGGGAACCGGCGCACCTACTCACATACCATTCAAGCCCTTTTAGGTCATGCCTTCACGGGAGAATACTTTTCTAGGTTTGTCCCTCGACTGCGCACAGCCTGTCCATGCGACGACACCCTGCTTCAAACCCGAACACATGTTCTACTGGACTGCCCATTACACGAACATGCAAGAGACTCTCTGCGCAAAGCGTCGTCAAACCTATCAGTAGACTTTTTGCTGGGGACTCAAAAAGGAATAGCAGCGGTTGCCAAGTTCATTAGTCGGTCCACCGCCTTTCGCCCACCCGTTCCAAACAACAGCTAAGCACAACACTCTTATATCCTATGCCCTATTCCTTATGATCTTATAATCCTATGGCTCGTGGTAGCATAACATCTATCTGACTCACCTACCCCACAGACGAACTGCTCCGACTGCCCCCGGGTACTACTCCTAATCCGGCCCCACGCCCAAATTGGCCCCAAACCTCGTCACAAACGGGTACGGCAGGTAGCTTTTTCCCAGCGGCTTTTCTCCCACCGGGTTTTTGCCAATGGGTTTTTTAACGCACCCTCGCCGCCAACGCCTGGTTTGGGCCCCGGCCCCCAGGTAGGGATAGTAGCTACATGTGCGTACCCCCCCCCCCCACCGCGTCTTAGTAGTATAGCATACTTGTAGCGGTATACAAATGCAGAGATAAAAAAAAAAAAAAATCAGTGGTCATGTGAGCCCCCTTGATAGCCCCTGATAGCGAAGGGCATAAAGAGGGCACCCAAAACTAACCAGGGGCCGAATGAGGCCAACCGTAGGTTGGGCGATGAGGCCCAATTTGCAATGCAGCACTTAGAACAGCTTGAGAGAGAGTAATTAGTGTGGGGATGGCCTACAATAGTTGCCAACATCCCTTATGCAGTGCAAGATGCCACAAAACAAGGTATGAAGCACCAAAGTTCAGATAGTTGCAATTGGGAATTCTGCCAAATACATGTGGCCCAAGTGTTGAGTATGCCCCAGTCTTCAACGGTCTCGTACATGCCGTGCTCCTAGCATCGGCCCTCAAGCCCAAGTATGCTAGTAAGTTTCTGTCAGCAGGCGCTTAAGTGTATACAACCTCTCTTTCCCACGATTCACGAGCGCCATTGAAGTACCATGCCAAATATATAACGCAGGCCATCTCAAACTACCGACACCACAAAATCAGGGGTTACTATCATAGCGAGCACAGAGTCTTGCAGATGGCCCTCGCTGAATCTGATACGAAGCCCAGGCTCCCTATTGAGTTAATCGGCCTTATTATCGCATCCCTCGCAAATCTCAGTCAGGCAGAAGACAACCGATTGTGCCATCTCCAAGCCTGCTCCCTCGTATCGTGGGCATGGAACGACCTCTGCCGGCCCTATATCTTCTACACTCTCACAATTCATCGGCTGGACAATACCATTCGGAGGCTCTCGTTCCTCCATTTCAAGGCGCCCCATCTCAGCAAATACATCCACGAACTCTCCATCTTTCCGGGCAGCAATGTTCCCAAGCTCCCCAAGTGGATCCCGAAATGCTTCCGCCGCCTAACAAATCTGCACACGATGGATGTCGTCGGTGGCGACCTTGATACCTCGCCCACCCCCTCTCCTATGGCAACCACAGCCCTGCTCATCAAATTCGTCCCCTATCTTCGCAAGTTGTCATTAAACAGCATCACATTCATAGACGCTTCGCATCTCATTGACTTTCTTCCCTCCCGCACACTCGAAGAGCTGAGGATCGTGTATACCGAGGACGACTTCACCGACGGCTACCCCCAGACCAATGGTGCGCAATCAGTTGTGCGCTTTGACGCGCTCCGAACGCTTGCCGTCGAAACGGCTTTCCCTGTGCTCAGATATGCGACTCCTATGGCGTGCCCTAACCTCCGCTCCTTCGCCGTGCAATGGAATGGCCGGAGGCGCTGGAAGCTCCCGCTATGGATTCCCGACAGCTTGTCAGAACTGACTGTACAAGGTACGTCCCCATCTCTCCGATGCCCCACGCCTCGCCCTCACCGCGCATAGTGAACCTGGCGCATCGCATCCGTGGTGCGCCTAAACTCGGCACCACGATCCGGCCCTCTGTGCTCCGGATTGTCGCTGTGCGATGCAATAAATACTTGAATGCCTTCCGTCTGATCAAGGCGTGCGTCGGCAGCCTCCCCTTTCCTGGCCTCGTCCGCGAACTCCCAATGAGCATCGCAATCCACGACCCCAAGGAAAACCGCGCGATTTTCCCACAAGCATGGGACTATGAGGTCTTATCCCTCTGTCTACAACAGCTCTACGCCCACGGAACACTCGGAAGGGCCGTCCTGGAAATCAATGTGAGAGGCATGATCCCCAAAGGCTTCTCGCTGGATGAGATCATGGCACGGGAGTTGGCAAAGGTAAACGAGGGGTTCGCGGGGTTGCTGGCAACGAATGTGCTATATGTTGACTTTGACCTGACGTGTTGGAATGATAGCGGGGACAAAGTGTCTGTGCATTTTAGTTTACCCTGATGCTAGGGGTCGGTGGGATTGTGTCTCATAGTTGTGTATGCGGGGCCTAGTCTCTCGACATTATCTAGTGTACTGTCAAGGTCCTTGCTCTCATAGTTGATTCGATTTCGCGCCTCACATTAATATATTTGACATTGTGCACGCATAGGATTGTTCATAATTCATATTACATGTTGGTAATATTATGCATGTGTACATGGCAGCTTATAAGTACTAGTACAGCAGTCCTGTCCCTACAGACGCGAGTGCCCGCACAGCGCTCCAAGAGCTCGTCCCCCTGATGTCCGACACAGAAACACTGCTTTAGTCGGGCGCGATGGATCGACGTTGCTTGCTCTGCGCCCAGAAGGGGTGAATCATAGAGGATTCGATAAGAATAATAATCATACATGTAGTTGATTTGTCGCCAGCGAATCACCTCGGTCCTTGTATTGTTCTGTGAGTTTACATTCCCGTCTTTCCGACCAGCCTACCCCGACCATGCCCTCGCAGGGCTGAAGCCTTGGTATGATAGATGCTGTGACTGACTCTGGAGTGGTCTCTGATATTGTAATGTTGGTAGGCCCTGCAGCGTACAAGATAGCTCGCAGCTATTCACTCCTCTTTTGAAGTGCTGCTATTGGGCAACGTCATAAGCGGGGCGGGGGGGCCGCGATGGTATTTGTGTTTAAGATGCATCGGGTATTTGGTTGGTTTTTGGCATGGTACTTCAACGGCAGTCGTGATGGTGCGGAAAGAGAGAGAAGATGTGGGGTGGTATGCATGCAAGGGGGACTTCAAAGTACTACAGTCGTGCGGATGGTGTCTCAGTAGTAGGAGTGAGCACGAAGGTGACCGTTGCACTGCCACATTCACTTAAGCGCCGGCGAGCTCGCACCGTACCTTCAGCGGCGGCTGCATACAGCGTCGGCGGTTCGCTTCCCAAGTCAACGATGGCGAGCCCAGGGAATCGTTTGACAAGGTTGCGGGCATATCGCTGACATACCTTACAAAACCCCCACTTCTCGCTGGGCAGCTTCGTTCTCACCGCCAGTGCATGGACTACCATGCGCTCGCGAGATGAGGGGAGACTATCCAGTACTACCTCAGTGAGAGTGGTGAACTCCGCACAGCTCCCTGGAGCCCAGTGCTCCCCCAAAGGCGACTTCGCAGGGAACAGATTCCTCAACAGCTCTGGGTTGATGCTGGAAAGACGGTACTTCACCATTGTTCTCCCCAATCGCTTCGCATTCGGGCCTCTAGGTTTGGAGAAGCCATAATGCTGATTAGATAGGGTATTCCAGGCGACAGCGGTCATGGTGGGTACAGTATCTATGCTGCGATCGTTACATACTCTCGAGGATAGCGCCTGCACTCCCTCGTGTGGTGAAATGCGATGTTTGGAAGCGTATATAGAGTACGCTTGAGCCCCGCGACTATCAGGAACCGCACCAGGCGGTAGCCAGTAGTAATCAGCAAGGGCGTCGAGTTCTGCAATGGCGGGTGATTTCAGACGGTCGTCGTCGTTTATATCTTGTTGGTGGATCATGAAAGGAGGGATAATCTGGCAGTGACTGTTGGGCTGCTTTTATGGAAGAAGAAGTTCCCACGAAGAGGTTAGATTTCCCACGTTGGTCGTAGTTGTATCAGTTCTCGTCTCACAGAATAATTCCAAATTTTTCTTACACGAGTCACGACGGTGGCCACCAACACTATGCATCTCTGGCACATATCCCGACGGCATCGTTTGCACTCCTTTGAGGCTGAGCAACAATCATGCCTACCCCGCCGGCGATGCGAACATGGAGGCGAACTCCGAAATCAGAGATGTCGCGAGTAGCAAGGGAACTGCACAGGCAAGGGGACTGGACGTTTGAAGGGATGGAAGCAGCTCCATCGATTCATTGTACTGACACAACAACAGATGGCGTACCAAATCCCCAATGCGTGAATATCCACGTTGCGAACTGAAACATTCTAGGCGCTGCGCCTCCTGGCACGGACCCCGAACGCAGATTGAAGCTTCGTTCTCGAGTAGGGCCAAAGTCCATACGTCCATGCACGTCCAAGGCTTCCTCATCTTTATTCTCAGCTTTAGCGTTCCTTCAGGCAGCAGTGGGCTGTTTTCTATAGATCGTGGCTCGCTAAGCACGACGGGCGCTAAATGGTGTTACAAAGTGCAAGCATGCGCCAAGCTCAGGCCAAGCTCTTCAAGGCATTCGTTGCTGTACTTTGCCCAAAGTGCACATGTATACCAGTTTCACTACGCGTTTCATCCCGCCTATCGTCCTTCTTACACGGATGCCATCCATAACTATCAGCTTGGTACTTTACACTCGTTGGATCTCGACTCATCGGTATGGATGTGGTAGTATAAATATCGACCTGAGTGGGTTTTGCTTCTCTATCGTGCTGGTCCACGGTCACATATCCCTTTGCATTGTACCGACCTGGTGTCTACTACATCTACGGAACTTCATCCATCATCACACATTAGTCCTCAATTCACGATGCTCGCACGAATTACCTCCCTCGCCGCCTTGGCGCTACTCTTGCTTTCATCCGCATCTTCGACGATGGCTGCCGTGGTTTCTCGCCGCCATGATACGGGAACCGGGGTAAACACCTTCAATTCGACGGAATTGTACCCCAGATACGACAACGGAACACATATGGAAACACTTGAAGACCGCTCGCCAGCCCTCATCGCCTCTATCGCGCTCGAAGGAGTCAACATGATCATATCCGGCATCCAAGGTGCTATCAATGCTGACAAGGATGTATGTGATCTCCCCCCGAATAGTCTGCCATGCCCGCCTCTGACGCCAAGGTTTACTTAGGCTCGCGGGAAGTTTACATCAAGCCTCGTCTCGGAGATGCGGAAGAAATACCCAAAGTTCAACTGGATCATCTGCCATACGAAACACGAGACCAAGTTCGAAGGCAAGAAGGGCAAGGAATGGGACCACAGACATCAAGAGTTCGACATCAAACTTGGTGGCACCATCGGGTAAGTCGTCCTTCTGCCTTAAATACCAATCAAAGCCTGCCTTCTAATCGCGCCATTTTACTCCTCCCCTCTCGCAGATACGAGATCTACAATCTAGGGGCCGGCGAGTTCATTCGCAAGGGCGACGGGGGATTCCTCAACGTAAGTAACCCGCGTCAGTTCTCCTAACTTGAGCTCACGTCGATGTTGCTGTAGTGGGCCTACATTGGTAACGTTGCCAGCAAGAGCGGTGATGGGAAGAAGATTAAGTTTAACAGGCCTTGATCTGTCCCATAATGTTGGATGTTAAGCGCGTAGTAGTAGACGGAATTCACCACTTACAGTGTTTGATCAGAGGGACAGCTCACCATTGTGAAGATGGGCTGAAGCTGACATGTTGACACTGAAAGAACTGCTCCGAACGCTGCACCACCGTGATGGAACTCCATATAATACGGGGTCTCGTGATGCTACCGACTTTCAGTACTTCGACTACGAATGCCGCATGATGAACTTCGCTGGGGCCGAATGGCAGGACAGGGACTTGGGTGGCGGCACTCCACTAATTGCGAACACACTATCTGGGAAGTAGTCAAGACCACGTTGGACAGACGAACGCCACTAAACAGCTTCAAGCAGCCTCAAGTACGCAACAAAGGTAGGCGACCTAGACCTCTATTGATAATCAACTGATAATCGCCAAAACAAGGCCAGGGATGGTCTGGGTACCTTGCACGGCGAATTCTACTGCATTCTTCCGACGCGTCATGACACTAAGTGGCGTGTGGTGAGCAATGGCTAGGTGCCCCTTAACGATCACCTACTCGTTAGGTACTACGTTGCGTGTTGACGGCCGTCATCAGATGCGTGCTCGAGTGTAAATACCGCTCGACCTGTCAGCCCATCATCGTTCCGCTCGCAATATTCGCCATGAGCACGGAAGAACAAAAGGCTGAGACCCAACGAGATGAAACCACCAA
Organism: Pleurotus ostreatus; assembly: GCF_014466165.1. NCBI lineage: Eukaryota > Fungi > Basidiomycota > Agaricomycetes > Agaricales > Pleurotaceae > Pleurotus > Pleurotus ostreatus. The sequence continues at coordinate 3,092,020 of NW_023503159.1, read as the reverse complement.
TGAGGCTCGCGTTACCACTTCGCAGGCCAGTGTGGACAACGAGCTGATCCTACCTCCCGGGACCATGTAATACTCGCGGTAAGCCACCCATCCATCTGCGCGTACCATATCCCTTACATTGCACCTCCATAGCCAGACCATCACTTTTTTCGACAACTGCACGTTCTGCTTCGTTCCTGGGATGAACTTGGGGCACGATATCTTGGAGTGCAGACGTCTACACGTTTGGCACAGGAGGTGTGCCCCCCACGGACGACAACTTTGCCAGTGAGGGCGGGTTGATTTACATCGTCATGGTCCACCGTGTCACGGTCTCGGTCCTCAGCGCGCTCAGCCCGGGCTCCTGGAATAGCATGAAGTTTGCACTCAGATGGAGTGACTCGAACCTCACGCCCGTGTACCAGCTGCCATCTACCGGCTCGGAAGAAGTGACAGGTAATAACTACAACTGTTCGTCCACCTCTCCCGGATCCCCAGCCATTCGCCCACCTGATCATCGCTTTTAAATACGAGATCGACTTCGTGCAGGGGATGCAGATGTTGCAGAATTTAGGAAACCAGGCAATGACCTTCGATGCGAAATACGGCCAGACCTTCAGCCTCGCACAAGCCACGCAGACAGGTGTGGCTTGCATTTGAGTTCGTCCCTCAGTTCCCGTGTTGAAAATGCCTGCCACGAAGTTGATTACCACCTCGATTGAGACTTGAGATACCCGCAGGAGTCGATCAGTCGAGAAGCTATCTAGACCGTAGTGCGACGGGCAGTGCATCGTCAATGTGCATCTGGCGACACTTTGAGAGATTCCAAGCAGAGTCATAGGTCTCGGGAGACCACAACTCTCCTTAATGGTATCAATACGAAGAGGAACGGGTAGGTTGAATGGGATGGTAAAGACGAGGGGACTCGGTAAGAACGTTGACGAAACTGAGGCAAAGGTGAAATGTAAATAAAGAGGGTCTTGATGGAGCAAATTGGTCGTTCACTCCCCTAGGGCGAGTGTGTCGGATTTCACCGGCTTACATCATCCGGGGTAATGACTTCGGATTGACGCTCGGCCACCTCTTTCCTCAGTTTGCATCTTGTCGCATACTGAGGTAAAGTGACCGTTCTATATCATTCGTACCGTAACTAATGTTCCTCATAGAACCTTGCGTTAGGTACGAACAATAATACTAGTTTGCATCTTGTCGCATACTGAGAACCTTGCGTTAGGTTTTTAATAGAGTGAGATCTATCTCATGTACGAAGTGTCTTCCTTGGCCACCGAGGAGTAGACATTTTATCTGGTGCAATGCCGTAAGATGGTGGTGCCTCCGCCTCAGGAACTCGAAGTTCAGGGTTGTAGGTATAGGGGGTGCATTGATGTGCACCGGATAGTCGGCGGGAACGGTGATACAGAAGGAAGGCAAGGCCACTGAGGATTGCGGCACAAATGCTTCCTAAAACAATTGCGACGGCGGTACTAACTCGAAGTGGTGACTTCTGGGGTGATGGTGATCCTGTATTTGATATGGTCGGGGGTGATGAAGGTTCTGGTTCGGGCTCTCCATTATCGTGGCTTTGTGGACGTGTGATGAGCGACAATCTCAGGTTATACAGAGGTTTGAGGTACACTCACGTATATATTATTACATCGAGGAGCATCAAGGACGGTGGGCCGCCGACACGTCCATTCTGGATGGTGATACTGTGCTCCATCGGAAGGAGATTCGCGATGGCAAAGACAGTGACGTTGTACTCATACCCGGTAGTCCCTTGAGCTTCCCGAGAGAATGCCCCTACTGGGTTATTGTCGATGAAGAAGTACATGTCAGCTGAAGTGCTATATCCCATCGATAGGTCGAGCGCACACAGAACATATACCGCCGTGCCTAGCACATGTATCAGGTGCAGAGTCAACAGATAGCTACATTGCTGCCGCTAGATATTTTCGAACCGCACCATTGAATATCGCAGACGCCGTCGGTACGATACTAGGCGCTTTGCCTCCATGGAATGTGGAATCCATCCAAGTACGCTGCAGGCCAAGTTAGTTCCATTGTGCGGAAACATTTCCAGAGAGGAACTTGCGTTGAACAACATATCTTTGTCTGGGCGTGCCCAACACTTCTCACAATTTGTGCCGTCGTTCCAGATTCCAACTGGTGAATACGATATGACATGGTCGGTGGTGGCGTCTCCAAACTTATCGTCTATCGTCTTGTTGACGAGAACCGCATCTCCATGCCCGCAGAAAACGAGTAGAAAATGCCAAATGAATAAAGCGTAATCGGGTTTCATAGAAATAAGGGATTGGCTTGCTCGCACATCTTTTTCGAGCTAGATATAAGGATAAGATTACAACCCTGATAGCAAGGAGTCGGTAAGATACGACTCAGTTCCCCGAAATGACCAAAGCATGATTAGGAATAGACGGGAGTTGAACATTGGGGTCCTTGGTTACGCCTCAGTGCAGTGCTAGGCGAGGATGATACAAAATGTGAGTGGCGGGGGTTGGCCTCTGCCCAGGAGCTACCGTAGCGTCCTTAGTGGTGATTACACCTCCGTCGAGTTGGTATTCGTGGTTGGGCGCCATGTCGATGTGTTTGCGTCGTTTGTGGTGGCTAATTTTGACTTTTGATCCAAGTGCCCACGAGACCGAGACACTACACTGGTTTGAAAATTCTGAACGCTGCCGCTGGCTTCCCCAAGTACGCAGAGGGATACCGCAGATGAAGGTGTAAAAAATCTTGATTCCCCCTGCACTAACAGCTAAACCTGCATCGAACGACAACGACATAATCGATTTCATTGATGAGAGACCAGGCTGAGTACGCTAGTATTCGACGGGAGAGAGTTAGACCACTCCAGGTCGAGAGTTGCATTGCGAGGGGAACATCTTGCCTGTGGATGCGTGCCAAGGGAGGGGGTGATAGGTTGGCGGGGGGTTCCGCTTCAACGGTCCCTCTGCTTTCTTACAATATCGCGGGTCAACAGGGATGTCCAAGAAAGTCGAGAAAGTCAGAGTTTACTTACTCTCTTCTTGACAATACTGTTTGGACCTCGGGATACTGAAAAGCGAGAGCGATGTCTAGCTCACTGCAAACGCTAGAGGAATCTCAGTAGATGCTCTGTGCATTGGGGAATCCATCGGTTTAAGGACGAGGCGGCCTGCTTCAGTATCCAAAAGGATGTCGGAGTCGTTGGCAAATTTAGGAACGTATTTGAGTAGGATGCGCTGCATCGCTTCATGAAGGTGGAAGTCGTCTGGAGGGGTTGGAAGATGACTATATTCAGGCCTTACTTGCGCAATGAGCTCCTTCATCATGGGAGCGAGGTCTTCAAGTCTTTGGTGAAGATTCTGTTTCCAACCTTTGGGATCTAGGAGCATCGCCCGAAGGTCGACAGAGAAGTTGCCTGGGTCGGATTTAATTTCGTGTGATGCGATGCACTCCCACGCCGGAGTTAAGAACCGCCCGTTCATGTCTTCTTTGGGGCGTTGGCCAAGGGGTAGAGCGCGGAGGAGGAACACTACGATCACCCAGAATACCGACTCTGCATCGTGCCGAGGGAGATGCTGGAATACTTGGATGTCGTCGTCGTCGTCGTCATCGTCGTATTCGCCGCTATTCTGGGGAACCCCGTGTGTTGTGCCATGACAATCCTCGAAATGGCGCAGAAGGTCTACGTCCGCAGGGAGGTGTGCAGTCTTGTACAGTTCGAGGAGATCTGGTGGCAATGATGGCATGCGCTTGAAACCATTCCAGGTCCGTCCAAGAGTACATCCCGCGGCAACTGCACGAGCCATATAGCGCGGAGTGCCCTTGTGCAGGAAGGTCATTCAGTGTTCAGCTACAAGTAGAAGAAAGCGCCCACTTACCATTCTATGGCGAAGGTGTTCATGATCGGGACTACGCTCCAGAGACTCTTTGAATGCCGGCGGCTGCGCAAGCTTTCGGTCGGTTTCAGCCCCGTTGTCGAAATCATACAGACGCGCCACCGGCGGCGCATGTTCTGCCCTACGTCAAGCATTCCTCGTCAGTTCCAAGGGGAAAACAAATATGGTTTGAATGACGGACTTGGTAAGGACCTCGTTGATAAATATGGGTCGACCACTCTCATTCAGGTGTGCGTTCGACTTGTCCTTGGGGTTGATTATGATATTACCTATGCTTATATCACGATGAATGCCGTTTCTCTTTCTGACTGCCCAACGATGAGCTATGGAGAGTTCTCAGTCAAATCAAAGCAAATAGACTGAGGCACTCACCTTCCAGGATATCGTACATAGCCATGAGAAAATGCTGAATACTTGGGGTCTTGGCCAATGGGTCGCCCGACGTCCCCATGACAAGCCTGGTCTTTACTCGATATACATGGGGTTCGATATTGATAGAGGTAATAGGACCCTCCTCATAGAAGACGTCTCCGTGTGTTATCACCCGCACGAAGCCTGGTGCCGGTTTGCCGTCCTGTAGAACATCATACAATTCCCCTTCTCTGAATGTCCGGCCATACGCCCAGTAGGAATCCTTGATGACGGTGGGGTAATCACCCGCTGTTTGGGCCACCCACGTCATGCGTCCCCACGGTCCACCGACGAATTTGACTTCGCATGCAGGATATGTTTCGCCTTTGAACGTGACATCCCAGGTCGGTTTACCTGCTATGCGAGTGAGCGAGCGAATGATGGTGGGGTCGCAATGAGGGCGTCCTGGAAGCGGAAAATAGAGCGTATACACATAGGACGCCAAGGGAACGAGGTGTTCCCAATCGGAGAACGGCGATGTAGTCAGACCGCCAGCATCGCTATATTGTATCTGGTACCCACTCGGCGATGTGATCAAGCCGTATATCCCAACTTTGTCTGGTCGAGCTTGATTTGCTAGTCCAAGGTATGCGGCCAGTTGCGTTATGCCATCCAAGTATTCGTGCTCGTTCTTGACTTCGACTACGGTCTCCAGATCGGACCACTCGGCGCATTTGCAAGGGGAAGTGGACGGGTAGGTCAAGAATCTAGACTTCAACATGGCAGGAATATCCGGAGAGCAGTCAAAGTATCCGTTGGGATGATGTTTGAGATATGCTGTGTGATGCTCCACGAAGACGATGGGCTCGTTATCCCCTGTGCATTTTAGACGCGAATAGTTAGTGAGAGTTTGTATACGTCGGGGAAAAGATTCACCACAGAATTTCTCGCTGAGATGATTCAGGACTTTGCAAAGTGCCAAATATTGGGGCTTTCCTACAGCGGAAACGTATGATTCGGTTAGGGCTACTAGCGTTTTGTCGGCTTCCAGGAGTATCTCAAAATTCGAGCCCGGAGGCGCGTTCAAGCGGTCTCGGGAGAAGTTTCTATACGGCTTTGTGTACTCTTCTCTAACCTCGAGCGCCGCCATCTCCTTGTGACAGCCTGCGGCATTCTTGGTATCCTTGAGAGAGCTGGTGGCTTGGCTAGTGGTGAACGCGAAGTGATCAGCCATGGTAGTGTGGATGAGTGAAGGAAGGTAAGGACAGAGATCATGTTTATACTCGCCGCCTGTGAACACAAATTGCCACTGGAACGAAGAGGTAGTGTTAAGAAAGTTGCCACTGCGTGTCGCTTGGAGTCCCGTGATCGATCCTGTTACATAAGCATAGAGGCGCTGGGCGGCCCCGCCCCGCCTTTCTCCCGCCCTGTACATAGGAGCGACAAGCAACGATGGGCCATCCCGGCGGTCTTCCCCCCGAATTACTTCATCAAATTTTCTCGTACATTGTTCCGTGCTACTGACATTCCGCGCCTTCCACACCGTCGCTGAACCGATTCTCTATGAAAGCCTTGCTTTTCACATCGCAGGACCAAAACACACCTCACCTTTCTACCAATTTTTGGATCGTATACACGACCATCGGGCCGCGTTGGTGAAGCACTTAGCCATTGATATCGTAGACAGTCATGAATTCAGTGGTGGTTCAGAAGTGATATATCCCGCTAATGTCGAGTGTCTCCTTCGCAAGCTCGCCCCAAACCTCTCCCTTCGCACTAACCGACACGAGACCCAACGATGACCTCCAGCTCTGGCTTCTTGATCTTCATCGTTCCCCACTTCCCCCTACCTTCGTCAAACTACAAACAATGACACGATCGTACCCCGATGAAACTGGATTCTTGCTTTTCTTGTCATGCAATGGAAACTCCCTCGAACATCTAGAAATGCTTGCGCCGCGAAGTCAGCGTTCGAAAAGTCTCATCTAATATCAGCCTCGGAGCGCATCGATGCCCTCTGTGAAATAAAAAACCAACTCGAGAGTCGATGAAAGATGCTGTCCTGGCGGCCAACGCAGAAGATCTTTGGGTAAGCATAGAGCGACTCATACGCCAGTGGTACATCCGAGACTTTCACTATACTAAGTTAACAGGACCACCATCAATCTTGGCCCGGACAAGAGCAAACGGCTTCACCCTCTTATCTGTCCCATTCTGAAACCCTGGGCTGAGCCAAAGCTGGTTTAAGGTCGCATAAATGTACCCATCATCGGCCACACTGTTATAAAAAGGTATCAATTAGCTTTACCTGTGGTTTCAAGCGGCAATCCCATTTACCTCAAGGTATCTGGCCAAGCAATGATCGGAGAACGTACAAACGGTGATATAAGGCCCGTTTGTGGGTCATAAGTATTGATAGAATTGTGTTCCGGACTTGAAATGTATACTTTCCCGGTCGAGTCGCTTTCGAGGCCATCCGCTTGGCCACCGACCTACAACAGGGAATAAAGTGAGTGTTATTCATATTGACGTTATAGGAAGTACTTACTTGGCCGAGGTACTGGACGCTATTCGCTGCGCGGATGAAAGCAAGGTTATCGTCGGCTGGGTTTACGCGAAGGGCGGAGGTTTCAACTCGGTAGAAATCGTGGCTTGAGAGAGGCGTAAAGTAGATGAACTCGCCATCTGCGCTGATAGCTAAACCTACAATCGGGCATGCTATTGTCACCTTCAAATCTCGCGATGAGATTGCTTGGAGGACGTACCATCGCACCCGCCTCCGCCACCGGCAGTTTCGAAGTGGAAACTCGGACTCATTGGTGTAGATGAATATGTAGGGATACCCTGTAGTGTTGGTAGAAACCGCGATCTTGCCGATACCTCGTACAAACGATCAAGGTGGCGCCATGATTTACCTGTCCCAAGATCTACAACGATGATACCGAACCCACCTGTAGTCAATTTCAGCATGAGTAGATGGACTATAAAGGTGCGAGACCCACCACTATCAGCGATATACGCAACACCCTTGCCTGATGTCGTCACATTAGACCTCAGATCGAACCGCACATCGTTGAGGTATCCAGTAGCGGGGAGCACACTCTCCGGGAATGTTATTGTCTGAAACGGCTTAGTTGTGTTGTTACTGAGATCAAACCCGACCAGTTTCGGTCCACCTGGTGCAGCGGGCAGGTTATCACTATTAACAACTGGGCGTCCATTATCCAAGGCCCACAATCGATCTTTGGCGTCTATCACTGCAGCTTGCACGTTGATAAAGTGTAATGAGTCGCTAGATCCCAACGGACGTCCCGAGGATGTGTTGACGAGTCCGCCGGGAGGAATGTTGAAGTCGCCGCTTGGGAAGGGGACTTCGGCCGTCGCGTTGACTATCTCCCCTAATGTGATGGGATTCGAAGACAAATCACCGCTGAGCCATAGTCACATTAATACGTTTGAAGGGATACTTTTAGCATGAATCCATTCTTACCGATTAAATGTTATAAACGCTCTTCCTGATTTGCTTACAGTGATACCGATAGGGGGTTCGCCGTTGAAGAGATGAACCACTTCCAATGCGGGGCCAAATGTTCCATTGTCTACAAGGCCGGGCTTCTCAGACAGCGGCGTAAACTTGACGGCGCACACTGACGAACAGAATGAGAATGCGCCGAGTAGAAGGGTATTGAATGACGGATGCATATTCACTGGATGGACTACGAATCAATTGCAAGGCATTTATACCTTGGGCCATTAATACACTTCAGCGGGTCGTACCACACGATCCATCTCTCACAACCGTCAGCTTACTACGTCAGATGGCTCGCAATGAGTCATCCTGCACTTCTTGTCGCGGAAATATGCACGATGCATTCATCGGAAGACGGAATGTGTGGAAAGAAGTATGAGCGGCTGAAGGTTCTTCCAAATAGTAAAAAAGGAGTTGCGTGGACCCCTCAATGCTGACCTACCGGCCATGGTTGGTATCTATCGAGGGAAATAAACATTCAGTACATTCCGCCGGCATGGAAGGAAAGATCACGCTGCATAGCCTTTGTTGAGTTATCTCGCCGCTAACAAATTATGCCACGCACATCAACATCGGAACAACCTCCCCCAAGGCGTGCGCCAATCACACACGGAAATCAAGCCAGATCTGAATTGACCTTACACTGCACATCGATCATATGTATGTAGTCAAAGTCACCGGATTCGGGCACTCCGTCGCATGATAATCAGTGTCCATTGTCATGCTTCTTGGACTTGGACTGGTGGCGTTTCAAGTCTGAGCTAGTTGTGAAGGCCGAGCCGCAATAGCAAGGGAACGGACGTTCACCGTAATGAGCTCTGAGATGACCTTAATAAGGCAGCACGAAGTCAGCGAACATCTCGACGACCAACCTTATGAAACGTACGTTTGTAATTGTGCGTGGCCGTGAAGCCTCTGTCACAGTGGTGGCAGAAGAACCTGTGCGGGTTGGTACGTCGCCTTTCGGCAGCATCTATAACGGCGACCGTGGCCACCCTCCTAATGACCTGGGAGGTTGCGGAACGCTCGGGGTCCATGGCTCCGCTTTCTGTAAAAGGAGTCGGCAATTGAGTGTGGGAGATAAGAGAGAGAAGCTACCACGTTCGTTCAGTTGTCCACCAGGAACCCATGGATTATTATCAACGTCAGAGACGTGGAACTGCTGAACGCCTCGATGGCCGACATCGTGAGCCCTAGCTTCATCTACAAAGTGTTTAGTACGTATGTATGGGACGGAAGCAGAGGAGGAGGCCGCATACTGCTGCTGGCTGCGCTGTAAATTTGGTCCTCGGGCAGTAGGCTCTGTGGTACTATACGAAACTGGTCTTGAGACGACGGTCTGTGACAATACTCCCATGTGCCAGCGTCGAAGGGTTGTAAAGGGAATTGCGGCATTTGGCCCTCGGCATTCTCGTTCTCATTGGGGTAAACGTGCCTCATATCGGATGCAGTATACTGAACACCTGGGTGCCCAGTAGAGTAGTCTGTAATTTTGTGTCAAGATTTGTGAATCCTGAAAACATGGGGACATACGCGACATGGTGGCGTTTCCGTTGAGGTTGTGGTTCCCTCCGTAGAGATTCCGCTGCGGGTACATTGGACACAGATTAAACGGAATGGGAGGCATGTTAGCCCTGGAAAGCATCCCTCTTATAAACTGGAGGAATCTCCAGCCCTATGTATCAGTTAATAGCGCTGGTGATGGAATGGACAAGGGAACGTGGACTGGTATATCTCCATAGTCCCTCCTGTTTCGTCGAGAGATTGCAACAACATCACGAACCCCCCAGTGTTGGTTCCTCTTTCATTGAGAATTGAGGAAACGGGAACATACCATAAATCACAGGATTGATTGACTTGACGCTGTACCCCAGTGGCTGTCCGGGTATCAATTCAGTATTCACCTGCGATAGAATACTCAGCAAGAACAAGAACACCGACGGCGGAAGAATATCCGGGAATGCGTCCCAATTTTTTGCAGTTGGCCCGAAGCTGGTTTCATATAATAATAAATGCACTTCGCCGTTGCGCGGCATTGGCGTTATTGGGACGATCCTTTCGGGATGTCATATCACTGGAACGTCGTTGAAGTCTTCGACACGACTGAGGAACGAAAGCCTGATTAACTCTCCCGTGAGTTCGTTGGCCAATTGAGATACAATTGAATGTTGGTTGTAAGTACACCTGTCCTATTCAATCGGATGTAAGTGAACTGCGCCATATACAAGAATAGCCACGCACGGAAGGTCAGCTACAGTACTAATCCGGAGGCTTGAGTGACAAGACATGCCGATTCCAGGGCGGAAGAAGGTGTTGCGAGCTGCGAGCATACTCAAGCGATACCGATAGATACCAATGGTCATGGAATGGACGGCGTCTACGGTCTCCGGTAAGCGCCCGCCTATTTTACACCTATCCCGACGCAACTCCTACTCTCCTTGAGGCTTGTCGAAAGAGTAGTCCTCAGTTAAGATTGTATGGCTGAGACCATGGCTGAGACCTCACACTGGAAGACATACCGATGAGGATCTCAGGCTATCAGAGAGAGCGAAGACGCACTTCATTTGTGGTGATAGACTTATGCCAGGCTTTCCGAGCGACACCTTTTTCGGCAGCCAGATTATACTCCTTCAAGCGTCGGATGTCGTTCTGCCCCGATAACGGAGTAGGGCCAAATATCAGTATACAGCTGACCAAATTGCTGTCGTCGAAGTAGGCATCGCCAACGTGGCTTGGAGGACAGCTTGTCCCTAGTCCAGGATGCTCAGTTGAACCTTGAAGGCTGACCCATATCGCCGAATGTAGAACAGGATTTTCTCGTCCCAGACGGGGTTGAGAGAGTGCCAGATAAAGCGCATACGACAAACTCTCTTGGGAAAGGGGGTATATCCCATCAGATATGTGTCACTGAGTCAAGGTGACCTACAAATAAATAAGACAAGCGAGCTTTACTTACTTTATTACTTCAACGTGGGTGCGACGAGCGCCACTTGAGCAGATATCGAGCGACGCCTCCATGGGCTTTGATGGTCCTATTTTGCTGCGTTCGAGATTTACTACGATTGCAATATTCCCCGCGGTAAGTCGGACTTGCTGTAGTCGGAAATAATGGAGATGGCGAAGCACCGTAGCCTTAACGTAACAGACAAAGGATCTAATCTCCAAGTGACAACAGCTGCCGGCGGTTTCTTCTCAGCGCGTAGATCGTCTGTCCCATGTATCTCTAGCATCACGATCCAGACGATGTCGTTGGAGGCGCCGAAATAGTATTCCACGAGGACCTTTACCGCTTCTTTTTCCCGACAACGGTGTTTGACGACGGGCAACTTCGTAACTTCTCTTCCGAAAGTTTGCGAACCCGGAAATGTCGATGGCTAATTGGGCGTCATACCCGAAATTTTATCATTCGGTCCTCGTTTGATACACGGAAACCCCGGAAGTCTTGAAAAACATGCTCAGCACCAACCGACATTGTGACGAGAAGGCCACGCACCTTGATCGCCTTCCATCTGACTCTTTGCGCCCTAGAATAGCGTCGTGATCAAGATCGTTTGAAGGGAGCCCAAGCGCCGGAGTCGCCTCGTGGAACAGACATATACATAGACCTGCATTTTCTCTGCCCGATCATCCAATTCTGCACAATGGTAGTTCTACAACCGTCAGTCAGCAGGATACACATCACCAGCGAACCAGAAGCAATACTTACCATTCTGTTCATCTCGCGGTTAATCTTCACAAAATTACCGACGACAATCATATCCGCCCTTCCCTATCTTTTCCTCAATTCTAGCTCCCGGATATCCATCTCCGCCTTGCATTCAACATTCAGATTTAAGACGTGGCCGATAGTATAGCGCGGGGAACGTTGGCTCTGGTGCTGTTCGCAATAGAAGCAGCCACTGTGCTGGCGGCTGCTTCCTGGAGCGCTGGGACTCGGAGCAAATACTCTCGCGTCCGATGTGACCGTCACGGTCACAATCTTTGACTTAGAGCTTCAAGCGCGTCGACCGCGACATCGTGCAAATGAGCTAGTAAGTAATCTATCGAAGCAAACCTCATTTGTATGGTGACTCCTGACACACGTCGCTCCCGAATATGATATGACCCGCAGACGGCATCTTGGATCTTGGATGCCAGCGACATCAAATAGCAGGGAACGACGGCCTCAATACAAGTAGAAAACTTGGCCGCGTGGACGGCTATGGACGGACACACTCTCCCTCATGGGACAAATGACGGTCCGCGCAATCCCAGGAAATCCGACATTGACGGGCCGGAGCCGCGCTGAGAATAAATACAACGATATATCGTGTTCAGCAACGTCCAGTTCAAACTTACAGGAAAAGTCTTATTCTGTTCTAGATTATGGTGTACATCAACATAGACCCGGCACGCATCATTGATGTTGTCGATCCTCGAATTTATTCTGGCTTCACAGAACATATGGGCCGATGCATCTACGGAGGTTTGTACGACCCAGACAATCAGCATGGCCTGTCGGATCCACAAACTGGATTTCGTTTGGACGTGCTTGATACACTCAAGGAATTGAAGATTCCTATTGTCAGATATCCTGGAGGGTAAGCCAAGTCCATATTCTGCACAATGCCAGACTCACGTCGATACAGTAATTTCGTGAGCAGTTATCGGTGGCAAGGTTGTCATTCTGTTCTCACTTGCCGGAAGTTACTTACGTTGTGTAGACGGCATTGGTCCTAGAGAGAACCGACCGCGTCGACCCGAGCTCGCCTGGCTCAGCGAAGAAAGCAATCAATTCGGAACAGGTGATCATCTCGCTGAACATCACTTTCTTGTATCTCACTCCCGCTCAGACGAATTCATCGAATGGTGTCGCACTCTCGGAACTGAACCATACATATGCCTCAATATGGGCACAGGGACATTGGAAGAGGCACTCGGGTGGCTGGAGTACTGCAACGGCTCTGGGAACACTTACTACGCCAATCTCAGGCGAAAGAACGGACACGATGTGCCATACGGTGTGAAATACTGGTCCCTTGGAAATGAAGTCTGGGGACCGTGGCAGGTTGGGCAAATGGAGGCTCAAGATTACGCGAAGAAAGCTTTCCAATGGGCCAAGGCCTTACGCCTTCTGGACCCCTCGATCAAGCTTATCTCGTGCGGTGGTACGTGATCTTTAGGCGCTATCATGGTCTCTTTGTTCAACTTTCAACGCAGAAACTGGTTACGCGGACTGGGATCGTGTAATTCTACGCAAGCTTGCACCAGTGGTCGACTATCACTCTATTCACAGTAAGTGTTCCAAATTATTCACTTTTGTATGCCTATAATAATTTCGTCCTACGAGTAGATTATACCGTTAGCCAGGGAAAGCATGTAGTGAATGCCATGGGTCGTATGTGCCACTCCGTCGCCAATTTCGCGTGTCCTCAATTCCCATAGCTGCTGCTGCCGAAAAGGGCATCGAAATCACTCGATCCCTGATTGATCTAGCGAAGGTCGAGGGAGCGCTGGACAAGAGCATCACTATGTTAGGACTATGTTTGCTCGTATATGGTCTGACAGTACTCACCTCGCGTTCAGCTGTTATGACGAATGGAATGTATGGTGCGTGCTGTAATACCAATGTGCTTCAATTACTGTCTCATTCCTTGTCTGTTAGGGATCCTGTGCGAGGTCAGTCTATTCATTGTACCAATTTCTTCGCTCGTTTACCACCCAAAATGTAGCACCTGGTGAAAAGGGAGCTGAGGAACACTATGACTTGTCCGACGCAATTGGTAAGCAGACATTTCGCAAATCTAAATACCCAAGGTTTATTAACGTTTCTCCTTCGTAGCGGTGGCATCATGGTTGAACGTTTTCGTACGAAAAGCAGACATAGTCAAAATTGCCTGCATTGCACAGTTCGTCGTTGCACGATTACAGCTCGTCTGCGTATAATGACCTACGATCTTCTTCCAGATCTGTGAATGTCATCTCCCCCGTGAGTTGCATCTCTTCTCAGACTGCTTCTTTCCATTGACACTTGTATCTAGATCATAACCTCGCCTACGGGGCTATATAAGCAGGTTCGTACTCGAGATTCATCTTACAAAAGCGGCCTTTGACCTTTGTTTGTTTTAAGACGACCTACTACCCGCTCCATCTGTTCACAAACTTGATGCGCGGAGCGTCTCTCGACGTCTACGTCGGTGCTGGAGCGGCTGATCCTCAAAGTTTATCGTACGACGGGCCTACGTTCCCGCCGTTTATTCAACATCTTACTTCTCACACACCCGAGTCTATGAAGCTCACCAAGTTCATTGACGTTAGCGCCGTGCTCGTGACGCCCACCGATGAACCAGGCTTGAAATCAACCGAAGTCAGAGTCGCTATTGTCAACCGTCACGACGTCGACGACTACGAAGTTCCCATTCGCTTCGGACCCAACACGAGCGTTGATTCTTCCTTCACGGTTCATGAACTTTGGAGCGATAGTCTCAAGGATTCGAATTCATTCGAGGAGGAAAAGGTAAAGACAGTGAGAAAAGAGGTCAATTTTGGCGAGACCTTCATTGTGAAGAAGCATTCTTTCCAAGGTACGCAAAGTTCCGCGACATCGGGAGAGCACGTACTGATCGAGACCCTAGTGTTGGTCTTTCGGTTGAAGTAGTAAATAGATCCCTTTCCCTATGATAAACGCATTTCAATCTCCACAATCGTATCTCGAAGCCCCACACTAGCTTCCAACATTACGCTATGTCATGGAATCGCTGCGTCTTGTGATCATTGTATATCTCCTTTGACACCCGCTTCACCCATGCCCGCGGCCCGCCGCATCCGTCAGAGAGACGACCCTTGGGCACTGACCGTCTATATATGTCGACAGGTGGGTAAACAGGAACCAAGAAGCGTCTGCTTTCTTCGACTATATTCTGCTATTGCATCATGGTGCTGCCGCCCAAAGTGTATACGTGGTTGTGTGGTCTATTTGCAAGTATGTTGTTTGTTGGCTGGCTTGTTCTTCGTGACCCACATAACTAACACTGGATAGGCTTGGGTAGTATTATATTCGGATATGATTTGGGTGTCATAGCAGGAGTACTTCCAGCGCCCGATTTCATTGTGAGTGCCCTCCTTGCTCAGCTTTTACGCGCCGAGTTCGAACGGGGGCGTCAAGGCCACAATGGGGCCACGCTATCACGATCCCAATTTGCAAGGATTAATAGCGAGTATATTCGGTATGCCCATACGTTTGTCGCGTAATGATACAATCTAACCACTACGTTAGTTTTGGGATGGTAAACCACTCTGCTTTTCCGCTCACCCTCGTACTGACGTAGGGTTGACGACCAGCTTCTTTGGCATGTTCCCTGTGGCCTACTTTGCGGACAAATTTGGTCGTCGAATCACGATTCAAATCGGGGCTGCAGTCTACATGTAAGCCCCTCATTCACTAGGTATTCATGCTCCCTTACACACGTGCGAAGATTGGGAGGCGCTTTGCAGACTGGTGCTACAAATATTGATTTCATGTATGCTGGCCGCTTTTTCGCAGGTGCGTATTTTTTCTCTCTTCTGCAGTGATGCTTTTTACACATTCACCCCTAGGTTTTGGAGTTGGTATCATGTCCGACCTTGCCCCGTTATACCAGGTAGACAACATGCTTTGCGTCGACCACAGGCACTTGAATTTGACTCCATCCTGTCCAGGCAGAAATTGCTCACCCAAGTATTCGTGGCCGCCTTACTACACTCCAACAAGTAAGTGGATCTGCGTTATCCTTCATTTTGCTGACTATCCATCTTCGGGTCAGTTCATGTTGGGAATAGGTGGTATGTCAGTATGTGATCGGTGTTCGCGACGAAGCTAATGCAATGCGAATACTCTTGCCAGCATTCATAGCGTCCTGGGTTGTACGTATGATTGAGTGTTCTATCCCAATGTGCTGATATTCGTATATCAGACGTACGGCACTTCTGCTGGCCTGAAAGGCACGCAGGCGGAGTGGAGGATCCCATTGGGATTGCAAGTTCGTAACACGGTTCCACTTCAGAAAGGCTTCTAAACCATCAGTCAGATTATACCAGCATTGCCGTTGATCGCCTTCATCCTTTTGCTACCTGAATCGTAAGTTAACAACATTTCTTTGCTCGAAGGCTTCGTCACTCCTTTGTGAACAGTCCTCGATGGTTGGCAGACAAAGGCAGAATCGACGAAGGTACTTATTCAATTACCACACCTGTTGTTATTTCTTATCGTTTGCTCTACTTAGCTCGCGCAACACTGGCCCGCCTTCACGCTCATGGCGATATCAATGATCCTTTTGTTATGTCTCAAATGGAAGACATGAAGGCTGAACTCCAAAGAGCTCGCGATATCGGTGACTCTAGGTTAGTTCCTTTTTAGCGATGCGCCCAGTTGCCCATACTAACGATGACCCAAAAGCTGGAAGGAACTGTTCGTTATTCCAAGCAACTTCCGTCGCCTGAGTCTAGGGTGTGTGACTTCCTCGTCGCGTTGATGCAGCGCAATTCTTATAGACATCCTCCTCTAGATACATCCTTCAGTTTTCGGTGCAGATGACTGGTACGTCTGCCCACCCACAAGTTAATGACGGGCAAACCTCTCTTCAGGTGTCAGCGCAATTCAATACTACTCCACTACCGTAAGCCCCAAGTTTAGATTTCCAATACATTATTGATCTTGGCTCCTCTAGATTTTTGCAACGGTACATTTATCTCCCATGAATGAAACTTGTAATTTACTGTAGCGTCAAGATGGGGTTCAGTTCCACGCGCATCCTCCTCTTCCAGTCCATCAATAGTATCATTGCCCTCATAGGAGAGGTATGTGCTCTATAGGCAAGGATCGGGTGCCGTTTACTGACGTCTACTTTGCAGGCCTGCTGTGTTCTTTGGATCGACCATACCGGCAGACGGAGGCCGTTGATCATTGGCAATATTGCCTCCGGGCTTTCATTCGTCGTTGGGTCGATCCTAATGGCTCGGTGGCCTGGTACCGTAGATAAGTGAGTATACACCCCAAGTCTCTGCTATAGTAGCCTTGCCCTAATTTTCGTATATACAGTGACGCAGTAGGGATGCACTCCTAGCCAAAGTAAAACACTCACCTAATGATGTTCTTTTCAAAGGCCCATTACGTATGTTCACGTTCAGGACTCTCCCGATTCCATTGCTAACAAAAAGCGCTGTCAAAAAGATATTCATCAGTGAGTATTATGACCTTGTTCATGTCATGAAACTGATCGACACCTTGTACATAGTCACGTTGGTCAACTTCTGTTGCCCGCCGCGTAGCCCGCTAACATTTGCACAGAACTTGGGTATTTAACTTCTTTTTCAGCGCGTGTATAGGTCCGCTGTCTTGGGCGTACCCCGCTGAGATATTCTCAACGAGGACGAGGGCGAAGAGTACGGCGATTACAAGTTCATCGTCGTGGCTATCAAACTTGTGAGTTTCTTACGCGATAAATTTTTTGTGTTGCTCACGCGTGGGCGAAGCTTCATCGCACAAGTCACTCCCAAGGCCTTCGGTGCCATAGGCTGGAAGTAAGGGTTCTCCTCTTACTCAACATCATATTTACCTAACTGCATGTTGCAAGATACTGTTAGTACCGCTTGATCAATCCGCTAGGATTTTCTTGATGTCTCGGCCAGATCTAGTATTTGCCATCTGCGGACACACCAAGTAGGTTTAGCTCTGCCATTCCATTGAACCTATGACTAAACAGAGGTCCATTCAGCGCCTTATTCATTTGGGCGTTTTACCCAGTAGGAAATATCTTTCCTTCTTAATGAAGACATTCTGAAAGATCGATCTGATAGGAAACTACTGGACGCCGTCTCGAGGGTACGAAGAGTCTTCCTTCTCTGCCCCACTGCAGCTGCCAATCCTCATAGCGATATAGAAATGGACGCTCTGTTTGAGCAAGCCCCGTTGTTTGTGCCGAGGACATCGTACGCGAAGGTTATCGACCACGCGGCGGCAGAGCGAGAGCTACGCGACGGTACGTTGAATTGAGTTTCAAGTACATCATCAGGATATTCATGCATCCCTTCAGGTAATTTTGTTCCTGGAGACCTCACCGAGAAGGTGGAGAAAGGGAGTGATATCGAAGACAATAAAGGATTCCAGTCGCAGATTGAAATTACGGAAAAGAATTGAAGGGATATCTTCCAGGACAACTAATGCTTGATTTTGAAAGCGAATGTGTATGCGAACGACATTCCATTTGTTCTAAAGTAGCATGATGGAATAACTCTTGGAACTACAAGCCGTGCCTCCTGTCAGAACAGGGATGTGTAAAAGGGACCTTCATAGGGAAATCACGTGCTTGTCGAAATTTCCCCTCCTCGTCCTCGTCATCCTTCAACTTGTCCTCGAACTTCATGCGCCTCTACATCCCCGTCGAACCGCCGCCCACTCCCGCGCCATCACCGAGACCAGAGCAGGATAATCCAGCCAGGTTACAGTACCTTGCCTCGATTTTACACACTTGCACCCCATCAGAACTTCGTTTCATATCACTTTCAATCGCACCCCTCCTCAAACGAGATTTTCTGCGAGACTTGCCCATCGAACTCGGGCTGCACATTTTAAGCTATATTCATGACCCTAACTCCCTCGCATATCTCAGCCAGGTCTCCAAGTCATGGCGGCAAGTCGTACGTGACGAGAGCGTGTGGCGAAGAATGTGTGATCTCTACCATTTCCCGACCGGCACCCGCCCAAGTAGTGGCAGGAACGAACCGCTGAAGGAACTCGAAGAATTTGCTGACAAACCCATGGATCCCGCCCTCGAATGGCTGGCCTCAAGGCCGTCTGAAATAAGAGATTCTCCACTGTCGTCTTCATCTTTCCATAGATTCAAATATCACTATATGACATGTAGGCCACCCTCTTTCTACTGTCTGCTATCTAATGGACAACATAGTGCAAAACTGGCGACATGGAGGGCACCTGCTACGAGAATTCTCCGTTCCAATGGGTTCGAACGAACGGGAGGGCGGGGTGATCACGTCGGTTGCACTAGATTCGGAGTGGGTTGTCGTGGGCAGTGCGAACTCGAAGATCCATGTATTCAGTGCGAGGACGGGGGTACTGCATCGAGTATTAGTAGGTCATACCTCGGGAGTATGGAGTGTGGGGTTAGTGAGCCGGGGTGGAAGACCACTGAGGCGGCGCGCAGCAGATGGGGATGGGGAGGCCTGGGTGAGTTTTTTGCCAGCTTCACACAGGGAAGCACTTGGGCTCGATCTGGACGATGAAGGGGCCTCTGATGGCGAGGAGACGACGAGTGAGCCTGGTGGGGCGTCAGAAGGGTGGGGACAGCCAAATGCAATCGTCGTCAGCGCTGGTTGCGACCAAGTTATCAAAGTATGGGAGGTGGAACATGGGTATGTACTCTCGTCCGTTCCTTCTCTCGCATAGTCTCAACGACACGCAGCAATTGCATCCACACGCTGACAGGGCACACGGCGACTATTCGATCGCTGAAGCTCCTCCATCGCTCGCCTACGGCTGTAACAGGAGCGAGGGACAGGACTGTGAGAGTGTGGGACATACAGAAGGGGCGGATGTTGAGGGTCTTGGAAGGGCACGAAGATAGGGTACGGTGTGTAGAGGTCTGCGGAAGGAGAGCCGTCAGCGGCAGTTATGACGGGACATGTAGGGTAAGTCGCCGGGAGGTTGGACATCTGGCGACTAACTTTGTGCCTACGACAGATGTGGGACATCGACACGGGCAAATGTATACACGTTTTGACTGGTCACCGCAATCAGGTGTACTGCGTCGCGTTTAACGGAGTCTACATTGCATCTGGGGGACTTGACACCGTCGTTCGAGTCTGGAGCGCAGAGACTGGGTGAGTGCTGGGGAATATCGATCGCCATCGCTTTTTTGACGCGTAATGAATTGAAGAGCCTGTCTGTCTATCTTAGCGGGGCACACCGCGCTTGTCTCCCAGCTTCAACTGTCGCCTGCGTCACGCGAAGAGATGGCGAGGGCGAGGAATAGGTCGTCAGTCCATATTGGTTCAGGTTCATCTTGGGATGTGACCGACGCTCACTTTCCCTCGTATACATATACATCGCCAACTAGTACTTCACCACCAAACCCAACATCAAATTCAAACTCTCTTTCACAATCGCATTCAAGTCCAAATCCTGCCCTCAACCTCCCCTCCACGCGCCCGATTCTCGCCACTGGTGGCTCCGATGGGCGGGTTATTACCTATGACATTGAATCCAGGCAGGTAGTCCACCGGATCGCGGCGCACGATGCGGCTGTCATGGCATTGCAGTTTGATGAGTATTTTATTGTGACGGCAGGGTCTGACGGTCGGGTAAGGGTTTTTGAGACAGGGAGCGGGAGGTTGGTGAGGGATTGGTATGGGAATGTGGGCAGTAGTGGATATGGGTATGATGTGTTAAGTGACGTGGACCCAGCGACGGGGATGACGAATATACCTACGCCGAGATATGAGAACGTGTGGAAGGTCGTCTTTGGGGGGTCGTTGTGGGGTGCTTCAGCCACGGGGATTGGAACGACGACGATGGACCTTGACAAGGGCACTATTGGCGATGTTCCGGATGGTGGCGGTGACGGGCTTCGTAAGAGGGAGAGAGGGCGTGGACGCGATATATGTGCGGTTATGTGCCGAAAGCCGGGAGGAAGGACGGTGGTGGAAATTTGGCGGATGAGCCCCGACATGGATGTGGCGCCAGCGTCAGCGCAACAGTGGAGTGGTGAAGCCAAAGATGAAGAAGACGCGGCGGCCGGTTAGGCCCAAGGACCCTTCTTCAAGTCACCAACCTTTGCCTGCACGATGGTTAGTGGACTCTACTCTTCTCATTATTCCCTGTCAACAGACGTTGGACACGGTGAACTACTTTCAACGTCCCCTCCGCTCAGTGATTCCTACCTATTCTTTCCGCACTCTCTAACACTCTAACTGTATCACCTGTATCTAGCACTGAGATTGTATTGACACTAGCCGTATACCAGTGAGGCTCTAAATTGTACGTAGTAGGTTTTGCCCAGCGTGTGGGCGATAGGCGTGTCTTTTCAACCAGCAAGGCCGGAAATCGTGACTCAGACAGACTACTATGTCAGCGGCTAGGTGCTCCACAAACTCTGCTCGATGATCATGTAGGTGATCCGGAAGATGGTAAAGCAAAGCAGAAGACAAGCTTTGTAAGTTGTGTAGAGAATCTCTGTGGGCCCTACGAGCCTTCGTCGCTGGGTTCGAAGCTGAGTGGCCCCACATTGGGCGCGGGATGTCAATAGCACGGAACAGAGGGTCGAGTCAGATGCAATGTACGAGAAAATTTGATGAAGTAATTCGGGGGATGGCGCATCGTTGCTTGCCGCTCCTAGGTACAGGGCGGGAGAAAGGCGGGGCGGGGCGGCCCAGCGCCTCTATGCTTATGTAACAGGATCGATCACGGGACTCCAAGCGACACGCAGTGGCAACTTTCTTAACACTACCTCTTCGTTCCAGTGGCAATTTGTGTTCACAGGCGGCGAGTATAAATATGATCTCTGTCCTTACCTTCCTTCACTCATCCACAATACCATGGCTGATCACTTCGCGTTCACCACTAGCCAAGCCACTAGCTCTCTCAAGGATACCAAGAATGTCGCAGGCAATCGCAAGGAGATGGCGGCTCTCGAGGTTAGAGAAGAGTACACAAAGCCGTATAGAAACTTTTCCCGAGACCACTTGAACGCGCCTCCGGGCTCGAATTTTGAGATACTCCTGGAAGCCGATAAAACGCTAGTAGCCCTCACCGAATCATACGTTTCCGCTGTAGGAAAGCCCCAATATTCGGCACTTTGCAAAGTCCTGAATCATCTCAGCGAGAAATTCTGTGGTAAATCCTTTCCCCGACGTATACAAACTCTCACTAACTATTCACGTCCAAAACGCACAGGGGATAACGAACCCATCGTCTTCGTGGACCATCACACAGCATATCTCAAACATCATCCCAACGGATACTTTGACTGCTCTCCGGATATTCCTGCCATGTTGAAGTCTAGATTCTTGACCTACCCGTCCACTTCCCCTTGCAAATGCGCCGAGTGGTCCGATCTAGAGACCGTAGTCGAAGTCAAGAACGAGCACGAATACTTGGATGGCATAACGCAACTGGCCGCGTACCTTGGACTAGCGAATCAAGCTCGACCAGACAAAGTTGGGATATACGGCTTGATCACATCGCCACACGGATATCAGATACAATATAGCGATGCTGGCGGTCTGACTACATCGCCGTTCTCCGATTGGGAACACCTCGTTCCCTTGGCGTCCTATGTGTATACGCTCTATTTTCCTCTTCCAGGACGCCCGCGCTGCGACCCGACCATCACTCGCTCATCCACTCGCATAGAAGATAAACCCTCCTGGGATGTCACGTTCAAAGGCGAAACATATCCTGCGTGCCAAGTCAAATTCGTCGGACAACCGTGGAAGCGCATGGCGTGGGTCGCCCAAACAGCGGGTAAATATCCCACCGTCATCAAGGATTCCTACTGGGCGCATGGCCGGACGTTCAAAGAAGGGGAATTGTATGATGTTCTACAGGACGGCAAACCGGCTCCAGGCTTCGTGAGGGTGATAACACACGGAGACGTCTTCTATGAGGAGGGTCCTATTACCTCTATCAATATCGAACCCCATGTATATCGAGTAAAGACCAGACTCGTCATGGGCACCTCGGGTGACCCATTAATCGACATCCCAAGCATCAAGCATTTTCTCATGGCGATGTACGATGTTCTCGAAGGTGAGTGCCGCATCTAAGTCGCTATCATTTGACTAAGAACTCCCTAGCTCATCGATGGGCAGTCAAAGAGAGAAACATTATCCATCGCGATATCAGTCAGGCTAATATCATCATCAACCCCAAGGACAGATGTAAAAAGTACCTGAGAGAGCACACTCGGCCTATCTTTATCACAGAAATCCTCTTCAAGTTAGTAACCTAACCTACTCGCTACCCCACTTTACGACTTACAAGACATAGGAAGGAATATGCTCCGCCGGTGGCCCGCCTATTTGATTTCGACAACTCGGCTGAAAACGATCGCTTGCGGGCGAAGACTCCCACCTTTAAGGAGTCTCTAGAACGAAGCCCTGATCACGAACACCTTCGTCATAGGACGGTGAGTAGATCATTTCTACTCTGTTGACGAGAGTGCTAAGTTTCCTCTCTTGAACAAGGGCACGCCGCGGTTCATGGCACGCGCGGTCGCCGCTGGTCATACTCTTGGACGAACTTGGAATGTGTTCGTGTCCATGCCTTCATTGCCGCCAAATCTTCTTGCCCGGTACAAAAAGGTCCATTCTGCGGGAGAGAACCATCTACGACTTTTTGAGGATCGCAATGGCACAATACACGGTGGTCGCGTCGGTAGAAGAGAATCGGACAATGATCCTCTCGACGAACCAGGCTGCGAACCCAGCGAGGACGAATCTAGCGAGGACGCACCTAGCAAAGACGAATCTAACAGCGAGGACGAATCTGACCCCGACGAATCTGAGAACAGCGAATCCGACAACGACGAATCTGACCACGCCGAGTCCGACGATGGCACAATTGGTTCTCTCAAATTTGAATCTGACGACAATAAACTTACTGAAGACAAATCTGAGGGTCAAACTCAAATATTTCGGCATCTCCCTCGACATGACGCCGAGTCGGTGTTCTGGGTGATCGTAGTATTCCTCCTTCGTGCTCTACCCCTTGGCCACCGTCCCGCTGATGACACGAACGTGGAGTTCCTGAGGTCAGCCTGGGGGTACATTGCGGGTCACGAAATCAAGTCCGCACCGGGACAGTCTCCTATGGACTCCCGGGCGAGCCTTCTATTTCACCCCGACGCCTGGGAGCAAATTCTGCATCAGAAATTTGCTCGCCTGGCGCCCATGATGGAGGAGTTTATTGCGCAGGTAACGCCTGAATATAGCCATCTCACGGAACCACCTCCAGACGACTTCCATCTCCATGAGGCAATGCAACGTATTCTACTCAAATACGCCGTAAAATTTTTGGGGGACTCTGACATCCTTCTGAATACTAAAAAACGACGTGTGATTCTCCAAGAGACGGACCCCCAGTGCACAGGGCTGTGGTCATCTACTGATATTTCTCTGGACGGTCAGCACTTGCAGCAAGTTGGACATAGCTCTCGCTTTTCGGTATCCCGAGGTCCAGACGGTATTGTCAAGGACAAAGTAGGTAAACTCTGACTTTCTTGGACATCCCTGTAGACCCGCAGTATTGTGTACCGTGTAGCGATTTATGAGTAGAAGCCAGGTATGAATGATATCGAGCCGATGTATGTGCAATTATGTATCATGAACTTCTTTTCATATCATCGCACCTGCTAAGTACAAATGTATAAAATATTTGGTTTTGCTAGCCCACTAAGTGCTTGCCAACACCCTGCTTATGTAACAAGATCCCACTTCCCATCCCAAAGCGTAATGCAGAAGTTGGATTCACCACTCCAACACGCCTCCAGAGCTCCTCCGTCAAATATTATCGTACTCAACAGGGCGTGATGCCGTGTCAGTCGCCTGTGTTTGTAGAGCCTGGTCTAGGGAGGCTCTCCACATCATCTGGCATGCCGTACGGTTACATGACCTGCTACAGCTGTTGACACCGCTGGATGCAACGGGTAAGGTGAGGTGCTCGACATTATATGGCTGGGTCTGTGTCCTAACCTGCTTGCGATTAACACTTTTCTTGTGCCATCCACCCGAGTGACTGGGGCGCGTTTCGACACATACGCTTCCATGGTCCGCTCCCTGCGTATCGGGGTGGATTATACCTATAAGAGAGAAATATTTGCTGACATCCCCCTCAGCGGGCTATCCCTACCCCGCACGATTGAATTGAGGCTCTTTCACCCTCTCACACCACGTATTGTGCCTTTACTTCGTCATTCGTCCATCCAGACCTGGTTTATTAGCGACAAAGCTCTAAAAACCTTTTTGGAGGAGGGGGTGCCGTAACACTTCATGATATTGGTCTGTGCGTGATCACCATTAGAACGAACCACGATGTTTCGTCTATGGCAGAACACGTTGGACCAGTGACCACGTCGTTTCTTCACTCGTATCGCTTCCTTGACTCAAATCGCGCTCAAAACAACGTGGCCGGGGAACCTTGCTTACCGACCCAGCGGCCCTCCGCTGCCACAGAGTGCCCGCTTCACAGATCGCGGTCCAGTCTAGATTTCTCCGTACTCGCCGATATATTCTCCCCTCTGCCAAGATACGAGCATCGACCATCACATCCACTGAGCGCGTAGCGAGCTTTTTAAGCCGCGTCCTACCTGAGTGGTGCACCATCATGTGCGGTTCTAATGGAGCTGCCCGGGACATGGTCGAAGAGCTCAATGTTCGCTGAAGCTCGATGGGAGGAGCCCGCAGCGGTCATGGCGTCGATGAATGTAATGCGCAAGATCACTTGATGGTCCAACCTAGTCGGCGTAGATGTCGGAAGCTTCTGGTTGATGTTTTTCTTTCAAGAATTTGCTCGATGTTGTCCGTAGATATGTTGTTGCTCAAGGATGTCGTGGAGACTGTGTGTTGGTGTCGCCCACCGCTGTAACCTGTAGGATGATATATTCGCCTATGCGTCAATGATGATGATATGGCTACTTTTTGAACGAAGTGTGTTGCGACCCGTGCGGTAGGCAGATCCCACAGCCGCGAACCATCTGTAAGCTGCCAACGCCAACTTCACGCATGTCAAACTTCTCGAAAGCTCTCTAGGCATTATCGGGGAAACCCTCTGGCAGCTATGCCCTTTCCTGAGTTTCCTCGGAAAGAGGGATAACATTTCGGGTGTTCGTGTACGCAAAACCCAGACCAACGAAGCCCTCAATACCATCTGGCGTAAAATCGAGGTCTACGGCCTGGTATCCTTGTAATTCTGGCCGGGTACGCCAATACTCCGAGTTCCCCAAGTTGATGCTACTGCTCGCGTACGACCGAGGAAAAAATGTGGAACTGCCGCTAGAAATCTCTGACAGTATAATTATGCCCTTTGTAGTTGTAAACACGAAAGTTGAACGGTGTGAACAGGTTCCCGCGAACATGGAGTGGTGTTACTCTTTCGACGGTTCCCCTTAGTACACCCTATTTATTCTCAACCCTGTTTATTTTCACATTTTGCTCCAGATTGGGACTCTTTCTATGCCCAGTTGCATGCTATAATCCTCCTACGTGGTGATTCTGATGCGAGCACTGCAGACTTGACGTGGTGAAATTGAGGCCCCCTGATTACACTGACTCCCACGACGCGCGCATTGATCGGTACCGAGTCGGAGTCTCTCCAGCTTCCTGAATCCTGGCATCTCAACCTGTACGTTTTCAATGTTTGCGTAATTGTCTGCTCTTGTTGATTCTTGAAGTTGAAGCTTAAGGACGGCCGCCGCGACGATCTGTTCTCTCTTTCGCATACTATGTATGTGAGTTCTGTCCTCAGCGTATCCCCCTTCGTTCGTTTGAAGTGATGGCCTGCTCGTACTACTTCGCAGGTGAATAACATATCTGGGCGAGTATCGGGAAGATCCGAGCCCATTTAAGCACCTTCCAAGCTACTGTAGCCCTCACAGCTGACCGTAACCCTGCGGTATCCGGGCTATTTCAGGAAATTGACCTCAAAAGCAATCGGCGCTAGGCTCGATGCTACATGGTGCCTTTAGAGAGACAAAGGGTTTAGAGATCGGTACGACGGAGGTGAATGTCCCCCGACGTCCGCCAAGGGTGCGCAATATGCAGATTCCCTGCTGGAGTCTAAACTGGCGGCTGATGGCGGTTCCCCGCTTGGTGCCACGGCATCCCGACGCCTTGTCAGAAGAGGCAGTCAAAATGCATCGCTCTCACATATATCGTTCGTCGACGCGATTCAGGCATACCTTGGGCGCGGAAAAGTACAGAGCGTTGTTCAAGGTGAGCATGACGGCTACAGCGCCCGTTTAAGCGCCCGCTTAGCCTCTTTTTCGACCTCACTGTGGTCGCAAGTCTCTTCAATGTTTCGGTTATGCTCGGTTATCGAGAAAAGCGGTTGCCGCCGGGGCGATCGACTTGGGGCCACCTGCTCCATTGTCGTGAAATTGAAACCTGTATTTCCAGTCACAAGAGACCTTCAGGGGACCAAGACAACTGCTAGGAATGCTTATGTCCGTGCCTGGCTTCATCATGCGCCAACCATTTCAATTCCCCCAGGACCCTTTTGTGGCGCTTCCCCACATCCTGGTCACCGTATTTAACTTCCCCACATCTGTGCTAAATTAATCCGTGCTCCCCGCATTGCTTTTCCTTTACCCCACCACACCTCGGATTCGCCATGTCTGTCTCGGAAAAAGGCTCGGACAACGTCGTTGAGCACTACGACAAGGGGGAGCATGTCGATCCTGAAACCCACGTCGACCCAGCGTTTGCGAAGAGGACAATCCGACGCGTCGATGTTAACCTCCTGCCCATCCTAGCCATCCTTTACTCCATCTCGCTCATCGATCGTGTCAATATCTCGTGAGTTACGCGTCGTCCTGATTACATTTCCTGCTTCTGACACAGCGTGCTCAATAGGAACGCGTATGTCGCGGGTATGGCTCAAGATCTCCAGCTGCAGATCGGGGCGCGTTATTCTATTGCCACTTTGATCTTCTTCGTCCCGTACGCTTGCATACCTGCTCTGTATCAAGCTCGTTGCTGACATTTCACGTTCAGCTACATCCTCTTCGAACTTCCGTCGAACATTCTTGTTCGCAAGGCCGGCGCCGCTCGCTGGATTGGTAGCATTACCACCTTGTGGGGGATAGTCATGGTTGGCATGGGTGCGTCTCCCACTGAATTGCTTGCTAAGTCGTTTACTGATCTCAGTGGTATAGCATTCGTCACTACATGGTGGGAGCTCGTTATCTGCCGCGCCCTGCTCGGTGTCCTCGAAGCCGGGTTCTTCCCTGCCTGTACATATATCATCAGTACTTGGTATGTCCGAGGAGAGATCCAAAAGCGCATGACAGGTTTCTACGTCCTGTCCATTATGGTCGCCGGCTTCTCTTCCGCGATGGCTGGAGGTATATCTGAGATGGCTGGTATTGCAGATCTTGGTGGATGGCAATGGATTTTCGTGAGTACTGTAATTCTCACCCTCGTCTACAGAGCACTCATACACTGTCCTCAAGCTTCTCCTTGGTCTAATCACAGTCGTTGCTGGTGCAAGTGCCTTCTATTTCGTTCAGGACTTCCCCGACAAGAACAAGTTCTTGGACCAGGAGCAAACCAAATTCATTCTTGCCCGTATCAACAAGGATCGTTCCGATGCCGAATTCGATCACTGGACGAAGGCCAAGTTCTGGTCCTATCTCATCGATATTCACTTGTGGTCTTACGCCCTCATGTTCGGAGCCGTTTGCACTACTACCTACGTGAGTCTTTCTATGATACTTCCTTCACGACGTTCTCTCATAGTAGAATATCATAAAGGCCTTCGCCTACTTCCTGCCTATCATTCTCGTCCAAGGGATGGGATACACCACTCTCAACGCACAATTGTTGACTGCTCCGCCATACGTCTTCGCTGCCCTCTATTCATTCACGTTGGCTTGGTTGAGCGACAAGTACCTGCTCCGCGGCCCGTTCCTGATCTTCCAGGCGATCTTTGCCATCATTGGCCTGACCTTGGTACGTGTTCCGTCATGTTCTTTCCTCGAGAGATCTGACTTAAATTATGGCAGACTGCTTTCCATACCGTCAATGGCGTGCGGTACCTTGGTGTCTTCTTTGGCATCGCTGGGGGCTCTGCTAACGTCCCGGCTATCCTTGGTATGTCGCTAACACTATGTATTGACGTATTGGTTGTTTACTTGGTAACGATTACTCAGGCTACATGCAAAACAACGTCACTGGACACACGAAGCGTGCTTTTGCTTCTGCTATTACCATCGGTGGTGGCGGCATCGGTGGAATCATCGCATCGACGGTCTTCCGCTCAAAAGATGCTCCTGGATATAGACCTGGACGTACGTGATCTTCCTCGCAACCTTTTTATGTCACGACTCATTGTATTTATGAAATCAGTCTGGGTCACCATCGGCTCGCAGCTCATCATAATCGGCACAACTTGTGCACTCATGGTGTACTACAAGTTCAAGAACGCGGCTGTGCGTGAAGGTCGCTCTCCCCCTATCGACGGTCGCCCCGGGTTCCTCCACACATTCTAAACGCGTGCACGTCGATTTTTCGTTCCTGTTTACGCCCATATTTTTGTTGTGGCGTTCGTAACGCGCAGTACTAGAGGTGAATTACTGTCAACTGGCTACATGGTGGTATGTAGATGCACACGATTTTTCCATTACTTACGATTGCCATTTACTCAATGACTACCCTATTATTTACTCAATGTACGATACTTGGATATATGTAACCACAATGTCATGTCACGAAAATACCTTGGAATGATAACTCAACTTATCATCACTTTCTCAGTTAATTGTCAGTAATATTCTTCCTGGCAAAGCTGCTTTTCTAAGACATATTCATGCGTGTGCTTCGAGGAAAAACAGATGTCGCATCCTTCACTAGCGACGGAATTCCACAACACGCGTTAAACACAAGAAATGCATGATGGCAAGCGGATCCTAGGTTTGCGATGTCTTACGAAACCGCCGTACCAACGCTCTTCTCACTCACCACACCTTTTTTTAGCGTTGACACGTTCAGCGCGGTATATTGGCAAATTTCCGTGCGCCCACTGTCAAGTGTTGTGGTGAAAGATCGGCGAGAACCCGAACTTCGTCCTTGCTTCGTCCTCATGCATCAAAAGCATCATATGGAGCACGCATTACATAATTTATGTACGCGTTATTTACTGTTATTTATGACAAGTTCATTCACCTAAGTTCGAACTTGGCTTTGGTTGAAGTTCATTCGAACCACCATCGTCGATTCGCAATGGCCTCGTACTCCGCATTCTTCTCGTCGGGCCTGCTCGCGCCGTATCAGGCCTACACGTCGGCGACCGCCTCATCGTTCGACATGTCCCCAATCCGACCTGCGAGCCCCCTACCAGGAGCCGATATCGAGCGCAGTAGCACACCGACCCCATCGAGCCATCGCAACAGCTCTGAACTTCCGCTCATAGATGAGGACGCTGCCATGCCCAGAACCACCCATTCTCCCCAGTCGTCGGGTGCGCCGCGCCTACGCAGGCGGCGGTCCAGCCTAACCGTCGGCTTGTCGCCCATGAACACCATCAAGTCGCCCCAGCGCAATGCCGGCGCGGCCATGCGATTTGCACACCACTCTATCTCCATCTCCTCGCCTTCGAGGAGTCGCAGCGGTAGTATCGGTGCTGGGAATGGGAGTAGCATGGGAGGGATCGCGGCGGATTTGTTTGGCGTTGCGAGCCAAGGCACGAGTCTTGTTGGGAGGATGAGGAGTGGAAGTGTTGGTGGAGCCTTACGGTAAGCTATTCTCTCCTGTCAGACTAGCTTTCCTGATGCTGATGAACTGTACTTAGACCACGTCGAGCGCTTCGCCGGGGTTTATCCAGCTTTGTGCCAGCAGCAGCCCCACCGCCGAGTGCACCTTTACCGCCATTACCGTTGCTGCCTTTCAACGCGAACTTCAACTCACGCCCACAGCAAGCGACTCCTTCATCTTGTCTCCTCGATGCCCCTGTTATCCGTTCCAGAGATCGCGCATACTCTATTGATGCCAATACTATCGACGAAGAAATGAAAGAAAACTAGCGGCCCTCTCGGCTCCTAGAGAGTCACAATGAAGATGATAATCGCAGTTCCTGGTGAACACGGTTATACATGTACTACATATTTATTATATGTGCTCTCGTATGCTCTCCATCTCTGTATCGCCTTGCTGGGCGTTCTATTTGCTTCAGTTCCATTGCATTCCTCTCACACGTGTATAAATAAAGTCAACCAGTTATATATATGTATGTCTCCTCATGTATTTAATGCCGTCACGTTCATATGCCTATGGAATTAACTGTGTTCGTATTTGAGATCTTGCAGACGGAGAAGTCAAACTTCGGGCTTCGGTGACGCGAATTGGGTGAAACGAAGGCTTAAATTTTACTTTCCGATCAATTTCAATCTTCGGATGGATCTAGCTTCGAATTCGGCAGAAGAGGGCAAAAGAGTCGTTCTGACCTCGCAGCCTTTGATACGAACGGAGAGGTCGTGGGTACGGCAAGGATTGTTGCTATTGTTTCTCGTCGGTTGATTGTTTCTTTCTGGTGTTTTAGGCTCACACACGTTTGCACCGCCTGTCTACGGAGATAAGATCGCGAGGTGTGTTTCTGCCCTGAAATTCCGCCCGTTGCCAAAGTGATCGACAGCATTGAAGCGGCGGACAACATACAAAGCGCACAATAGCTTGCCGATTGACTGACCGACATGATGAACTGTTGACAGATCACTTGGGATGTGGGGCAGAGAGGGGCGGACCTCAATGGAATGAAGACCTAGGGACCAGGGGGATGTGGACTTGGATCATACTCGAAGGACTGTCGTTCCTCGTGCATCGCGAAGGGCAGAGTCGGTCTGAAATCTACG
The DNA here is from genome assembly GCF_014466165.1 of Pleurotus ostreatus. NCBI lineage: Eukaryota > Fungi > Basidiomycota > Agaricomycetes > Agaricales > Pleurotaceae > Pleurotus > Pleurotus ostreatus. The sequence goes on along the minus strand of NW_023503159.1, from coordinate 3,060,671 downwards.
TGCAGTGCACGCTGCGTGCTACTACGTGTACACCCAAGGGGTTTCAGCGCTGAGCATAGACCACTGCCAGCCAGACGAAGCTATTTACAAAGCACACCACCAGCACCGACGTCCATCGGACGGTTTAGCCTATTTTACTAGCGCAATCTTGCTTCTTGGGCGCGATGTTGGCGATGCCGGTAAAAGTTCGGATACAGGTTGCCTGTACGTTTACCGCTGCTCACTTGTCCGAGTCCACAGGAGACCGGCGCCAAGAAGGGTCGTAATCACAACAAACGCGGAAAATTCACCGCACATGAGGCCGCCGTGCCACATGTCACAGCAAATTGGCGGTAACCGAGAAACAAATTTGTCTTACGTAAAGTTGCTATGACAGTCCATTCACCAGACATTCAAATAGTTCAGCTCTGCTGGTCTTCCATTCCTGACTCTGATCCAGCATCACTCCCGCCACTCGCCTTCACTGTTTCTTTTGTAATTTCATAGTCGTTGACGACAATGACCACCGCCTACTCAGCATTTTTCGCCTCAGGCCTCCTCGCCCCCTCCTGCCACACCACCGGCAGTGAATTCTCAGACGCAGTGAAATCGAACCAGATATGCATTGACGAGACACGCCTTATGTCGACCGCGCCTGGCACAGGCTCCTTCACATCCTATACTCGGCTCGACATGGTCACACATCCAATGTCCTCTTCATCAAGCTCGGGTAGCGAGGGATCCTCCGCTCCCTCGCCATCGACTCGCCACAGACGTCGCCGTTCCAGCCTTAGCGCTGCGATGTCCTTGTCGTTCTCAGGAGTGAAGCCATCTGCTCGTGATGCTACATCAGCAGCTGTCCGTTGTTTCGCTACAGCGTTTGCGGCCAGTTCATCGTCTTCTCGTCGTACGAACGGCGGCAGCATTAGCTCGATTAAATGCGAGTCTGAACACGGTGTTCGTATTCCTGATGCATCGATGCCAGGCGATCTACCCAAGCACAACAAGATGCCCCGTAGAAGCACAGTCAGTGCAGCTCACTCGCCCGTGAGGTATGTTTCCAACATTTGATATCATGTTAGTATCCAGTGAGTAACATTTCCAACAGAATCAAGCGAAGTGATCGTCGTGGACCGTCTCCTGCCCCACCGCCATCATCGCCGCTTCCACCGCTCCCTTCTCTGCCTGGTGTGGCTCAGTGAACACTGACCTACGCAGTCACCTATGCTCTTAGCGGCCCCATAAAATTGACATCATACTATGCCCACTCAATTGCCTCCCCTGCATTGACTGCAGCATCGCCATACCATATACCGCCTTTTAATCTTGCACCATCATATCACAAGATATCATTACCGCCCTCATGCCATGATCTCGTCACCAACAAGAATTGTCGCCATGTTTCTATAGTACCATGTATCACGAACGCGATGAACTTCCCATTTGTATCTAGCCTAGTCCGATCTTGCAATCCCGTACATACTTAGATTCCTCGTATATATTTCGACGCGTACATATAATTTCTTATAATCATAGACGTATGGTATCCTTCCCCCATTAATTCCCGTTCCTCCGTATAACCGACAACCCCATGCCCTCATACATAGCTACCTTGTGCATGTAGTATCTTTCATAGGCCCAATGCTAAACTTGAAGATCAGCCCCTAAACGATCATGACTTACGAGTTCGTGTCCTTGTGGCGGCTTCTAGCAGCAACATGATCCCAGTGAGGCACAAAGCAAAACAAGGTAAAGGGCGGACTTTCATTCGCCTTGTTCTGTCGTTGCTGGTTTACGGGCCTACTATCGTGATTAATTGATTGCTAACCAAATGAGATAGGAACGCAGGAGATTTCGTGGTCGCGATTTCGAAGATTCGTCGTAGCGAAGTTGGAAGAACCTGTACTCCAATTATGATCACAAGGACTCTGGACCAAATCAGGTAGGCTTGCGCAGTACGACAAGGAGCGTCGTCTAGGAGAAGAATCGGCAAATCCGCCGTGACTACTGGTGTCCATGGCATCTTTTGTGAAGCGAAAGCAGTCACGAGCAACATAGGACATTTGGTCTAACAGCACCCGAGTGAAGGTTGAAACCACTACGGAGGTTGATGGAAAGGGTATCTGGAGGTGGTGGAACGAGTAGGCGCGACGACTTGGGGGCAGGATGTGGGGGCTATTCGACGACAGAGGAATCTGAATACCTGGATCACGAACGGCGCAGAGAACGGCCAAAGGAAAAAGGGGGACTCAGAGCGAGGTGTGAGTTTTATTACATTGCCTGTTGCTCAATGATCACCCGGGCTTGCATGATGTTGCGCAGGCCTTGGCTACTGATGGACGGTAACTACAAGTTTATATAGCTACGACAGCCTGCAAGCGGCTCGACTGCTCCCGCCGCGCTGTAGCTCAGAGAAAGGTATCAACATTTGTACATGCTACGCGTGGATCCCTGCCGTACCTTGCCGCAAATACTCGACGTATGCGGACCAAACATTTCCTCCTGAACTCGCGAGGCTTGAAGAGCGGCACAAGATCCCGCGAAGCTAGAGCAGTAGTTATAGGCCGATCACTTGTCGGGATCGTGAGTGAGAGGCCTGAGCTCCAGAACATAATCATCTAGTGTGGCTTGTGTGTACGACTCCCCTGCTTCTCGGTCCCTAGCATATGCCTGCTGGTGGCGCAAAGAGACCCTAGTGTCCGAGGCCACTTTTTGGTATAACGTAGCCAGGGTGGTTCAACCACCATAACCCATGGACTTCGGCAAATCGCAGGGAACGCTAGAACACTCTTCTCTTTCCCGAGGCGTGGGTGCGAGGACTAATCATTTTCAAGAATGTGCAACTTATCCACATCCCGTATGTACGATACACCGGCGAAATTCAATCACCTAGGTGCGTGCTATTTGTTACGGTGTGCTATTAATATTGAGCACTTGATATCGGGCTACAGTGATTGCCGCCGATACAAGTACGGCAGTAGAACTTCGTTGATGCTTCTTCGAAGCACGCTCAAGCCCAAGGACTCAAGCCCATGTCTCTGCAGACGCCCACGCTAGTAAGTGAATGCGACAGCCGTTTCTGCTCCAGGAATAGCCAAAAGAAACGATGTCAGCTATTTCCTTGATCTTCCTGGCGCCTAGTGCTGGTGTTTGTGGCTTACCTCTGAAAACAGATATTCTTCTACACTTGTGCTCTCAGACCGTGTAAAGAAGGAAGAACCTGTCACTATATGTGGGAACAAACGCTCTAGTCATTCGATGGGGGCGTCGAGCTAAGCGCTAATACAGCGGCGCAACCACCTTCCCTTCGTTCCCTCACAATATGAATGTTGCTAGAGTACGACATACTGCCTGACTGAGTGTCAAGTTTCCGGACATAGGCATTCCAGGAAATTTGTTCTCAGTGTGTCGAAGCATATATAAGCTGTCAATATTCTCCGTGAACTCTCAGCTTACGGTCACCGTCTTAGCTTCACGGTAAGCATCCGCACCTACCCCTCGAATCATCAGAGCTGACCGCTTTATTCAGACTACCTAGCCTGATCATTCAAATCGTTCGTGTTGTTGTCTTTGGACGCGAGATTATCTGCAAATTCTGATTGTTTTGTGCTCCGTGTAGATCCTGGTAAAATGCGTCCATCTTTCATCTTCCTCGCATTGGCTGCTACCTTGGTGGTCGCTCGACCTGTCGAAGACACATCCAAGGATCTGTCCCTTCGGGGGATCGACACCGTCGATAGCATCGATATCGCCGATGACTTTAATGACCTATTTTCTCGGGACATCGACGGCACTGACGATATCGATGCTGAAGACCGGCGCAGGTTGAGGCACGCTGTCAGAAGGCTCATCCACGCATTGAAGCACCTGTTGCATGGTCACAGGGGCCACCATGGACATGGACATGGCGGCCCAGCTGAGCCCAGTGCTCCTGCTACACCCCCCGATGCTCCAGCGCCAGATGCGCCAGCCGCTCCTGACGCTCCTGCCGCACCCGCTGACCCCGCTGCCCCAGCTGATCCTGCCGCTCCTGATCCTGCCGCTGGGGCTACCGACCCAGCCGCCGCTCCGGCTTCCTAGGAGGTCAAACCACGAACGTTGGGCTTGAGGGTGCGGGATTTTTGGGATGTGAAATCAAGACGTAACACTTTGTCCTCATGTACCGTCTCTCCGATCCTCAATGAATTGCTTTTGCCCGCCTCTGATGCTTCAGTGTATTGTGCACACACGAATGATCTTTGAATCTGGTGGCATGGAGGGATGAGCGTCACTGTGTAGATGCCTGAACACATTGACACTCCTACATTCTTGAATGGTCAGGTTCCTTGTCCTCCTTGGTTCACGTAAATTATCAGTATCAGAGGTTCAGACCCGCCGTAAGAGCACCTACTAATATATGAATTATTGAAATGCACTCCATCTACGACAAATGTCCGTTATTATATCAGTCTTACGTGCTCCAAGAGTTTACTGAATAAATTTCTACTTTCAGTGTTGTATGTTCTCATAAAGATGTCTCATTATGGGAGGGCGGCCGCCTCCATTTCCATATTTGGGCAAGGATGGCGCGCCGACACGCACGTGCCGGGTGCGGCCATTACCGAGGTCACGTTTTCCTCTTCCTCCATTGAGCGGCGGTCGGTCGCTTGAATCCGCGCAACGAATTCCCCTCTATGCAGAATGGCGCGAGGGATACGACACTCCCCAGCAGAAAACACTACACTGCCCAAGGTCCAGTTCGAGAAAGTCGATGATTTGGATTCTACGCGACCGGGCGGGGTCCACGACCAACAAGCACGGTCTTACGGTTGTCAGTGCTTTCTGCACCAGATGCTCGGCGGGACGCTCATTTCAATCTAGATAACGATTTTTCGGAGTTCTCGAGGCCAGAGTACTACATTCGATACATTGGTAAGCCCCCCTTGTGGATACCGCAGGCACGGGAGTTTGAACCATCCAGATATCTAGAGCCGTTGGAGAGTGAACTAGCTACTCAGGTCGAATATGATATGGATGAACAAGGTGCGTAGTTGTGTTCCCCCCTTCGATCCATCCACAACGGTTTGTAGATCAGGAGTGGCTGGACCATGTCAACCAAGAGCGCAAGAAAGAACAGCTCGACAAAGCTACGTACGAGCTCTTCGAGATTGTCATGGATCGCCTGGAAAAGGAATGGTTCGACTTGGTATGGATCCCCTCGGTGCAGCAGTGATCGGCTTCTCACTTTCACAACTAGACCAAGAACATCCCGAAACCCGACCTAGCAATGCCCTCGGAAGACTCTACCTGTGCAATATGTGATGATTCAGAAGGGGAGAATAGCAACGCGATAGTTTTTTGTGATGGGTGTAACTTGGCTGTACATCAAGGTGAATCACTTCGGCGTTGTTGGTATATTTATGTATTCAAAGCTAGCAGATTGCTACGGCGTACCGTATATCCCGGAGGGGCAGTGGTTATGCAGGAAGTGCACTGTCTCGCCTGAGAATCCAGTGGTGCGTTCCGACAACAGTTTCCATATGTGTATCTGAATGCTCATCACCCCGGCTCTAGTCGTGTATATTATGCCCAAACGAAGGGGGCGCGTTCAAACAAACTGTCCACGGCGAATGGGTGCACCTGCTTTGTGCGATATGGGTGCCCGAAACGCGTGTTGCCAACGATGTCTTCATGGAGCCGATAACTGGGATCGAGCGGATATCGAAGCAACGATGGAGATTGGTGCGTTTCCCGTACACACAGCGTTTATCGTGCTAAACGTTGATAGCGATGTTCCATTTGTGATATCAAACAAGGAGCGTGCATCCAATGCGCAAAAACGTCGTGCTTTCTTGCCTTCCATGCAACGTGTGCCCGCAAAGAGAAGCTCCTGCTTCCGATGAAGAGCCAGCCAGGTGCTGAGCCGATATCACTGACAAGTTACTGCGAACGTCATCTTCCAGTAGGTGGCGCGTACACTGTCCTGATTTAACAGGACTAACGTATTGACCAGAAAGAACAACAAGACGCCAGAATCGCCGCCCTGGCCGCTGAAGAATCCAATGAATCAGACGACGACCTGATTAACAAAGACAAGCATACCAAATCCGCCCGCGCCTACGCTAAGACGTTCAAAACAGGACCACCACTCGTCCCCTCTATCATCGTGGAGCGTATCTTGCAATATGTCGCGAAGATCCATCTGAGGAAGAAGCCGGAGTTCGTGTACATGATGTGCAGATATTGGAGTTTGAAACGAGAGGCGAGGAGGGGTGCTCCGCTGCTGAAGAGGTTGCATCTCGAGCCGTGGACGGCCAACGCTGGATTGAAACCACAAAGCGACGAGGAGAAGTTAATGAAATTGCAGGTGCGCTGCTTTCATTTGAAGCCCCTTTCACGACGGTGAACGTCCATTTGCTTAGTTGCTCCAACGACTGCGCGACGACTTGGAGAACGTCAGGGCGTTAGCTGAGCTGACGCGGAAGCGCGAGGCGAGGAAACGCAAACAGGTCGAACTTATACATAACGTCATCTCCCAATTCTTGCTATCACACGAACCTACGCTGCGTATGGCTTTTGAGAGGATAATGAGGTGAGTCGATGTGCCCCTACATCTGCTGCGACCGTGTTGACTTGCCTTCTTCCGTAGCTCGGATCGCAATAACTACTTCAAGAATCCAGTCTCCAAGAATGATGTCCCCGATTACTTTGATGTTGTGAAGGAGCCTATGTGCTGGAGCATGATTGACGCCAAACTGGATCGGCACGAATACTTGGACGTCCAAAGATTCAAGGCACGTTTTGTTGCGGCCACGTATTCATGCCCAACATTAACTTGTGTTACAGGACGATATCGATCTTGTCTTGTCCAACGCCATATTGTACAATAAGCCCGGAACAGCATTTTACAAGACTGCCACCCGAATACGAGCGTCCGCACGTCCGATACTCGACGAGCTTGACAAACTTTGCGTCTCACATACCGAACTAGCTACTGGCGCACCAGATCTTTCAGCCATGACTGTTGACGAGTCTTCATCACCCTTGCCCCCGCTTCCATTGGGTGATCTTGAACCTCCCCTGACCGTTTTAGAAATGCTTGTAACCGACAGCGGCGGACTTCAAGAAGGTTTACCTTTTCTATTGGAAGAGCCCGCGATCACGTCTTTGTTCAGATACGAGTTTGGAAAGGATAAACCTCCCCCACCACCTCCTCCCCCGAAACCCAAGAAGACGAAAGTCAAACCTCCCAAAAAAGACCGCGCCGAGGAGTACGAGAAGCGTAGGCTCATACGACAACAACAGAAGGAGGCCGCCGCGGTGTCGTCGCCACAGGATGCGCTTCTTGACCAAAGCCCGGGGTTCAGAATCCCAAGGACCAGGAAACAGGCTGCCAACGCTGCTGCGTTTGAGGCCGAAGCAACTGCTGAGGTATCTGTTGAAACAGAAGGTACCGAACTCCAAGCTAATCTATATGAAACCCCTGGTCCGTCGTCAAAGAAGAGGGCACCACGAGCACAGGTGGGACAGCTTGGCCAGCCTCAGTGGGTCGAGGATGTGGACAGTCGAAGTTCTTTTGCGTTATTCGAAAATGGATGGATCCTTCCTGAAGGCTCTCGACGTGGCGGGAGGGACAGACCCGCCGCCGCTCCTGTTGTGGCGCCCACACCTCCGACTAAGCGAAATCGTGCAGGTAGGTCGACAGTCTTCCACACATCGCAGGCATCCCTGAGTCTGAACCCAGGCCATGAAGTTTCTAGACTATCGGTATATAGCACATCAGCACACGAAAACCAGACACTCCTGGACAATGCCTCCGAATCGCAAGGATCCCGCCGGGTATCCGAGATTGTCAGCACGATCTCAGAATCCCCCACCGCTCAACCGAGTTCAATGGATTATGATGTCAGCTTAGCGTTGAAGGATCGGATCATGTTGCCAAGTACGATCGTCAGGGAACCCGATGGGACTGTTGTCATTGAAGAGTTGGACACCCCCGCTACGCGAAGCGAGAAGAACAAAAGACTCAGAGCGGAGAGAATGCGACTCGCCGGTCCTGGCGTTCCTCCACCTACACCCTTCCACGCCCCGCCACCTGATATTAGCCTCCTCGCTGGGGCTATCTCTCGAGCGAATCAACGTTCTCAGGCAGCCGAAAAGCCCGAATCAGACGATGAGTCTTCGTCTCTGAGCGAACTTAGCAGCGATGGCGATGGGCGAGATCAGCTATTGGACATTCCTCCTATGCGCGTCGTACCTAATCTTCCTCCTTTACCCCCTCCGGTCCAGGTTTCCCCGGCTGATTTCACCGAAGGACTCCGTCCCGGAACTATCGGTAAGTCGGCCAGGCTGTATAACTTCAAATCGTTTCTGACGTACGAATTCGCAGTGTGGGCCAAAATTCGTGAGACATCGGCGTTAATTCTGGTTACACCACTAAACTAGTCTCTAGCATCATATCCTTGGTGGCCCGCTACAATTCGAGATAAATCAGATGTCGATGTTCCAAAGCAACTACTCAAAGACTCGGGTGCAAAGCGGAAAGATGAATTCTACATCGTCCAGTTCTTCGATCCACAGTATAGTTGGTGAGCCCGAGGTTGTAAATTATGCCAGCGTCACGCTTAACGACCATTCGTAGGCAATCCGTCGTACCTGAGAACGTCAAGTTATTCAATGTCGATAAGAGTATGTGTTATATATCTTCTCATCTTTTGGTCCATCATACTAATAATATGTAGGTCTTGATGAGAAGTACCTGCACTTCAAAGGCAAACTGTCTGCCAAACTTCGGGCGGCATTCCGGTATGTTCTACTGGGGAAGTATGTTCGTAAGGTGTACTAACTCCTCAATAGCGAGGCCTCTAACGTTATAGAATATGCCGATGCAGGTTCCGACGATGTTTTAGAAGGTGACGATGTGGTGGCTCCTGTTGAAAGTTGATGCTACGTTCAAGTGATTACTTCTCTGTCATATGGTGTTACTCCGGATTATGGTTTACTTGTATTGTAGATTCTATGCTTGTAATAAACTATGCCAAGATGGAAGTAGAGGATGTTACGCTGGGAAATGAATGTTAATCATGAATTGTCCCCCTCATTTGCATTGGAGATGGCCAATTAAAACGACCCCAAAGAGTTTGCACCCAGCGAGGACGACGCCTTACCCTTGAATCGGCCGAACGACATTCTTACCGCGTAAGTAGCACTCATCATCCCTATGTGCTCTAAATATTGAATCCCAACAGGGTTAACTATCTCGGATCCATTCAGGTCTGGCACAGAAGCAGTACGTCTCCAGCAGTAGTCAATGTACCCCCTCTCTCGAAAGACACAGTACTCGAACTCTGTAACGGACATGGCGATGACCGAAGAGTCCAAGTGATCTCGGCAATGTGCCTCAAACATCTGACATCGATATCCAGTCGTAAATGGCATATATTTCTCTACTTGTGCGTTTATACATCGGTACTCGGAACATCTTCCTAGGTATGATTGGTATGCGTGGCCAGCACGCGGGTATCGCCTTTGAGAGAGAACACACCCGTTCCATAGTCTATTGCGGCGGGGTGGACGTCAGATTGGGACGTGCGATCAACGCCTCTGCAAAGGCCGCAAAGTCGCTCTTCGAAGAGCGACCGGGCTGGCGGGGAGGGCGTTGAGCATCGCAACAGAATAAACAGATCGAATGACACTATACCTTTAAAGCGTACACGACAATTTCTCTAGGCCACTGCTCGGCGGGGATTTCGGGCGACTCGACCGTCTCTGCTAGAACAATCCGGAGGACGTGCTCCTCGGCATCGAATGTGCACCGCACGCTGGTGTTCACGCGGACATTCATGGACACTTTCCACAAGGGCTCGCGACGGAAAACTACGCACAGCACGTCAGTTCGGGTGCCATTCCAGTCGGAAACATGCATGCACAACTCACGCAAGCGTTCGCTATTAGTCGATTTATTCGAGAGTAGCTTGATGCTGCCGATCATTCCGTTCGAGAAGTTCTTCTTCCCTCGTTTTACGAAGAGCTTGATGTTCTTCAGCTCGAGCTGGGCCTCTTCGTCCTCTTCGCCAGTAATATCTATGTGATGTGGTAAGGGTCAACGAAGAATTCCTGGCTGCTGGCAGTCGATCCTCACGAGTCTGGGGCGAGTCGGACCGCACTTCTGCAGGAGCAATTGCGACCTCTTCAACACCCAAGGCGTTCGACGAAGGCTCGTTGGGAGCGTCGAAAATCGACTTTGAACCAGATGGAATGCACCATGCGGGTTTAATTCCCCTTTCCGGAGAGGGGGAGCTGAAGCTCTGAGAACTGAACGGTGAACTGCTGCCTGCGAAGGCAGCAAAGCCGCCGTTAGAAAAAGTGCCACCGAAAGTCTGGATATATCCTTCAGTGTATGGTCATTTGGCTGTTTGTTTCAAATACGTACGGCAGAGCGTTTCGGTGGAGGTGGGGTAGCGGGTGGTGTGGGTGAGGCTAGGTCCAAGGGCGACTTCTGATAAGCCGAGGGTTCATGTTGGTCAGTGCGGAATATGTGAAGTACGATCGGTGAAGCTGACCTTCGGGGAAAGGGGCAGAACGAGGGGTACGTCAGGGGGCGTGCTTGGTCCTTCTGACCCTTCGTCTGATAATTCAGACTGAGGCGACGCGGTCAGACTCGGTAACTCATCGACTGGAGGCAGCTTCAAGGCGTGTAAGATAGCGTTCTCATAAAGACATCCAGGAAGACCAACAGCTTCAACCTTGGGTCCCTCTTCGACATCGGTCCGAGCTGGCGTCTCCGGGGCTGCGGCTGCGGAGATGATGGTCTATGTTCGAGGGTTAGCCTCGGAATGATCGCAATCCTGCAACATTGCAACAGCGAGGCATCCAAACACTTACGTCACTGTCATCGATGTCAGACGGCGGAGTCCTGCTCCGCTTTGCTGGGGGGTAAATGGACAGCAGATTCTGCAAGTTGCTATCAGGATGCAGCAAGGTGTAAGTGAGCATACGAAACTCACCAAAGGGTACCCTGCATTCTAATATACCGAACACTGTCTTCAGCAACTATTTGTAGATGTCGCGAGGAAAACATACTGAATAGTCATCGTCGTCGTCGTCGTTTGGTCGTTTTCGCTTCAAGGACGAACGCCTGGATAACGCGGTTGATGGGACAATGGCCTCTGGTTCATGGAGCAGCGTTTCGTTCTGATCGATAACTTTCTCGTTCGATGGTGAGGCAATCTGGGTTTTATCGTCCGGGCGATCACCCAACTGCTCCGGTAGAGCCCCCAGCGTCGGTGAAGTTCTGAGAAGTTGTCAAACTTGAGGTTAATGGAGTCCCCCGTAGCGCTACTAACGAATTGTGTGCGTAGCGGCGCGAACAAGCGTATCCCATTGTCGCTGCGACTGTCGCGAATCCGCAAACCACAAAATTGATGTCGTTCACCGGGAACATACTAGTGTAACTGAAGCATTCTTAGCCAAGGAAATGAAGTAAGAAGTAAACGATTTGCTTACTACGAGTTATGCGAGTTGAGGAGTCCAATACCTCAGACGATAGGCGAAATTTTCACGGACGGGGGAAAATATGGGGTAGTCGATTTGAATAGCCAACGTTTAAGTAATTTTGGGGGACATGCCTGCACACACCATCATGTTAGACTGCCTCGCCTTCACCACGCGCCCTATTCTGACAAGGACCTCGGAGCAACACGTGGAGAAGGTTCCGAAATCGTCTATCGTTGACATTAGGTTTGAGGGTTGTGATTTGTTACCAGAAATTCTAGGAAGTTCTCCACCCCCGCAAAGGCGCTTCGCGTGCACTCATGCATGATCAGGCCTGGTCCCTCGTTGCAGAAGAGAAGTTGGGATTGAGGGTAAGTTCAGGGGATAGGAGATAAGGAGTAGGGGATAGGAGACTAATCCCACTGGGGAAATCACATCATAACCGCGTCGCATATTGTAAGTTCACGTTTGATTATAAACGATATATATATTCCTAGCAAGAAGGGGACCGGTGGGCGTTGAGCCTGATATTATACAAGTAGATGATAAATATGCATCGAAAGCTATCAATGGTTTGATGAGGTCTCTCGAAAGGAAGCTATCATTGCATACGGCGGCGCTTGTCTCTGAAGATGTACTCTTCACGTATTACGCCTGGCGGAAACACATCGAGGTCCCCGGCTATGATTGTGCGGGGGATATCTGGGAAACGAGAGTGTGCTGGGAGAGGGGAGGATTGGCTGTCATAAGAATTTGCTTCGATGCTGTCCCTCCGCTTTCCTACAATCGAGTGAATCAGCAGGGATGCCTGAGAAAGCCGGAGTCTACTCACTTTTGTCTACGATAATACTGTCTGAACCTTGAGATACTGAAAAGTGCGAGCGATGTCCTGCTCGCTGGAAGTGCTGGCCATCCAGAGAAATGTTGGTAGATGCCCTTTGCTCCGGGGGGTCCTTCTTCTCAAGAACGATACGTCCTTTTTCAGTATTCAGAAAGATGTCAGAAGCCTCAGAAAATTTGACGGCATATCTAAGGAGAATACGCTGCATTGCCTCATGGAGGTGGAACTCATCTGGAGGAGGCTCCGCGAGATGGCTATATTCTGGCCTGACTTGCATCACGAGCTCCTTCATCATCGGAACCAGGCCGCCCAGTTTTTCATGTAGATTTGTCTCCCAGTGTTTTGGGGACAAGAGCATCGTTCGAAAGTCTATAGGCAAGCCGGCAGGGGAGGACATGATTTCGTGTGATGCGATGCATTTCCAGGATGATATCAAGGACTTCGTGTTCTTGTCCTTTTCCGGAAGCTGACCAAGAGGTAGAGCACGAAGGAGAAATACCACAATCACCCAAAAGACCGACTCGGCATCATGTCGAGGGAGGTGCCGAAATATCTGGATTTGTTCGTCAGACCTCCCTTGAGTAGGTTTGTTGTCGTCCGATTCAGATTTGAGAGAGGCAATTGCAAGATGGTCAGACTCGTCGTGGTCACTTTCGTCCTCGCTAAGTTTGTCCTCGCTAGGTTGGTTCGTAATAGCTTGGTTCATGGTGGATTGGTCCATAGGAGGTCGGTCCACAGCAGATTGGCCCGCGGTAAATTGGCCGGTGGTGGGTTCGCCTTCGTCTGGGTTGTTAATTGTATCGTTATCTGCTCTCTTTCTTCCGCTCCGACCGCCATGGATCGTGCCATTGCAATCCTCGAATTGTCGTAGAGGGTTCTCGCCGGAAGAATGAGCATTTTGGTACCGCACAAGGATCTTTGGTGGTAACGAAGGCATGGGCTCGAACACATTCGAATCCGGTTCAAGGATATGCCCGGCGGCAACTGCGCGAGCCATGAATCGAGGGGTGCCCTTATCAATAGAAAAGGACTTTCAGCATCGTCGTAAACAAAGTATCAGTGGTCTACTCACCGTCCTATGACGAAGGTGCTCGTGGTCGGGGCTTCGTTCAAGAGACTCTTTGAATGCTTGGGTCTTCGCCTTCAACCGATCATTTTCAGCGGAGTTGTCGAAATCATATAGACGTGCCACGGGTAGGGCATATTTCTTCCTATGTTTTGTAAATCCTAAAATGAGTGGCGAGTGAAGTAGGGTACCGACTTGAGAAGAATTTCTTTGATAAAGATAGGTCGAGTGGGCTCTCTGAGCAGCTCCTTTGCTTTGTCCTTAGGGTTAATCATGATATTAGCTGGGCTTATATCCCGGTGAATGATGTTCCTTTCTTTGACAGCCCATCGATGACCTGGGGGGAACTTTTCAGTCAAACAAACGCAAAAGTGACTTGGGCACTCACATTCGAGAACGTCGTACATAGCCATGAGAAAATGCTGGATACTCGGAGTCTTGGCCAATGGGTCGCCCGACGTCCCCATGATGAGCCTAGTCTTTACTCGATACACATGGGGTTCGATATTGCTAGACGTAATGGGGCCCTCCTCATTGAAGACGTCTCCGTGTGTTATCATCCTCACGAATCCCGGAGCCGGTTTGCCGTCAGCCTGTAGGAGATCGTATAATTCCCCTTCCTTGAAGGTCCGGCCATATGCCCAGTAGGAATCCTTGATGACGGTGGGATATTTACCCGCTGTTTGGGCGACCCACGTCATTCGCTTCCACGGTTGGCCGACAAATTTGACTTGGCACGCAGGATATGTTTCGCCTTTGAACGTGACATCCCAGGTCGGTTTATCTTCTATGCGAGTGGATGAGCGAGTGATGGTCGGGTCGCAGCGCGGGCGTCCTGGAAGAGGAAAATAGAGCGTATATACATAGGACGCCAAGGGAACGAGGTGTTCCCAATCGGAGAACGGCGATGTAGTCAGACCGCCAGCATCGCTATATTGTATCTGGTACCCACTCGGCGATGTGATCAAGCCGTATATCCCAACTTTGTCTGGTCGAGCTTGATTCGCTAGTCCAAGGTATGCGGCCAGTTGCGTTATGCCATCCAAGTATTCGTGCTCGTTCTTGACTTCGACTACGGTCTCCAAATCGGACCACTCGGCGCATTTGCAAGGGGAAGTGGACGGGTAGGTCAAGAATCTAGACTTCAACATGGCAGGAATATCCGGAGAGCAGTCAAAGTATCCGTTGGGATGATGTTTGAGATATGCTGTGTGATGGTCCACGAAGACGATGGGCTCGTTATCCCCTGGGCATTTCAAATTAATGGAAGGTTGTGTGGATACGTCAGGGAAAGGATTTACCACAGAATTTCTCGCTGAGATGATTCAGGACGTTGCAAAGTGCCGAGTATTGGGGTTTTCCTACAGCGGAAACGTATGACTCGGTTAGGGCTACTAGCGTTTTATCGGCTTCCAGGAGGATCTCAAAATCCGAGCCGGGAGGCGCGTTCAAATGGTCTCGGGAGAAGTTGCTGTACGGCTTTGTGTACTCTTCTCTAACCTCGAGCGCCGACATCTCCTTGCGACTGCCTGCGGCTTTCTTGGTATCCTTGAGAGGGCTAGTGGTGAACGCAAAGTGATCAGCCATAATAGTGAGGATGAGTGAAGGACGGCAAGGACAGGGATCCTATTTATACTCACCTCAAGGTTGTGGCCACTGGTGAATAATGGGATAAACACAAACACAAATTGCCACTGCAACGAAGTGGTAGAGTACTGTTTAGGAAAGTAAATCGAACTTGCCACAGCGTTTCGCACGCCACCCATCATGTGATCACTTTAAACCCAGCGAGCGCTGAGCATCAGTGAGCATCGACTTGTAGAATGAGCGTAACACACGAATTTGACAGTGGTGAGTCCGACGGTAGCGAATCCGACGGTGATGAACCAGACGAATCGGACGACTCGGACGACACGACGAAGAATCTGACAGAAAATCTGAAGACGAATCTGACGACAACAAATCTGATTTTACTATCGACTGTGACAGCGACGAACTTGCTCACGATGAAGGAGGGCGAAACCTAAAAGGTATTCTGGGTGATCGTAGTACATATTCCTACTGCGTGCTCTGTCCCTTGGGAACGCCCGAAAAAGACAGGGACAGCAAGTTCCGAATCTCCGTCTGCGACTACCATATTGCATCACACGAAATCATGCCCAGCCCCGGCAAATTTCCATTGGACATTCGGGGGACGCTTTTGTATTCCGCAGGCTGGGTGCAAATTAAGCCCCGGATACAGCCACCCTCCAACCCCTCCGGATGACCTACACTTGCACGAGGCTATGCAGCGCATTCTCCTCAAATATTCTAATCAAATCGCTGGAGCCTCTGACACCGGGCCCCCTAGCTTCCGGTGGAGGCCTGGTCCCTCTTTGCGGAGAAGTTGTGATTGAGGGTAAGTTCAGGGGATAGGAGATAAGGAGTAGGGGAACAGGGGACTAAATCTGGGGAAACCACACTATAACCGCGTCGAATATATTTGATTATAAACGATATACGAATGTGTACAGAGTCAATTTGGCATACATATATTTTTGACAGTAAGGGGACTGGTGGGCGTTGAGCCTGATGTCATACAAGTGGATGATAAATATGCATCGAAAACTATCAATGGTTTGATGAGGTCACCATTACATGCGCCGGCGCTTGTCTCTGAAGATGTACTCTTCACGTGTTATATTTGGTCCAATACGCCCATCATTGTCCGCAACTGGGATTGCGCGGGGGATATCTGGGAGGCGGAAGCGTGAGGGGGATTGGCCGTCAGAAGAATTGGCCTCAACGCTGTCTCTCCGCTTTCCTACAGTAGTGGGGATCAGCAGGGATGTCGAAGGAAGTCGACGTTCTCCTACTTTTATCTTTGACAATACCATCTGAACCTCGAGATACCGAAATGTGCGAGCGGTGTCCAGCTCGCTGCAAATGCTGGCCGTCCAGAGAAATCTCAGTAGACGCCCTATGCGCCGGAGGTTCCTTCCGTTCAAAAACGATGCGACCTTGTTTAGTATTCAGAAGGATGTCGGAGTCCCCTGAAAATTTAATGGCATAGTTGAGTAGGATGCGTTGCATTGCTTCATGAAGATGGAAGTCGTCTGGAGGAGGTGCTGGGAGGTGACTATATTCAGGTTTAACTTGCTCGACGAGCTCCTCCATCATAGGAGCCAGGCTGCCAAGTTGCTTATGGAGATTTTGCTCCCAACCGGAGGACAAGAGCATCGCTCGGAGGTCGAAGGGGAAGCTCCCGGGGTCGGACTTGATTTCGTGGGATGCGATGCACTTCCACACTGGTATCAAGTGTTTCATGTTCTTGTCTTTTTTCGGACGCTGGCCAAGGGGTAGTGCACGAAGCAGGAATACTACAATCACCCAAAATACTGACTCGGCGTCATGTCGAGGGAGGTGCTGGAATATCGGGGCTTTAACTGCGGATTTGGCTTCGCCAGATTCGCCGTCTGATTCGTTGTCGCTAGATTCTTCGTCGCCAGATTCGCCTGTGTCTGACTCGACACTGTCAGATTCGAAACTGGGAAATTCTACCTTGTTCACTACAAACTCATCGCGGTCAGATTCGTCGTTGTTGGATTCGTCGTCGTCGGATTTGTCGCTGTCATCTTCGTCGTTGCCGGTGTCTCCGTTGAGACCATGAAGACGGACGCCGTGCACCATCCCATGGCGATCTTCGAAATGTCGAAAAGGATCCGCGCCAGCCGCCCGGTGTACCTTCTTGTAACGGACAAGCACCTTTGATGACAATGAGGGCATACTATTGAAGGGAGCCAAGCCTCGTTCAAGAGTGCGCCCAGCGGCAACCGCACGCGCCATGTAACGAGGGGTGCCCTGTGTGAGAGACAATCAGTGCTCAGCTATAAGTAATAGCAAGCGTCCTCTTACCGTTCTATGGCGAAGGTGTTCGTGGTCGGGACTACGCTCTAGAGACTCCTTGAATGACGGTGTCTGTGCAAGCTTTCGGTCGTATTCAGCCCCGTTGTCGAAATCGTACAGACGCGCCACTGGCGGCGCGTGTTTTGCTCTACCTCAACCATCCCTCGTCAGCTTTGAACAAAAATCTATGGCTTGAGTGGCTAACTTTGTAAGGACCTCGTTGATAAATATGGGTCGGCCACTCTCATCCAATTCGGCTTTCGACTTGTCCTTGGGGTTGATGATGATATTGCCTATGCTTATGTCTCGATGAATGACGTTTCTCCTTTTGACTGCCCATCGGTGAGCTACGGAGAGCTCTCAGTGAAATATTTGAAGTAACTACACTGAGGCACCCACCTTCCAGAATGTCGTACATAGTCATGAGAAAATGCTGGATACTCGGAGTCTTGGCCAATGGGTCGCCCGACGTTCCCATGATGAGTCTAGTCTTTACTCGATACACATGGGGTTCGATATTGATAGACGTAATGGGGCCCTCCTCATTGAAGACGTCTCCGTGTGTTATCACCCTCACGAATCCCGGAGCCGGTTTGCCGTCAGCCTGTAGGAGATCGTATAATTCCCCTTCCTTGAATGTCCGGCCATACGCCCAGTAGGAATCCTTGATGACGGTGGGATATTTACCCGCTGTTTGGGCGACCCACGTCATTCGCTTCCACGGTTGGCCGACAAATTTGACTTGGCACGCAGGATATGTTTCGCCTTTGAACGTGACATCCCAGGTCGGTTTATCTTCTATGCGAGTGGATGAGCGAGTGATGGTCGGGTCGCAGCGCGGGCGTCCTGGAAGAGGAAAATAGAGCGTATATGCATAGGACGCCAAGGGAACGAGGTGTTCCCAATCGGAGAACGGCGATGTAGTCAGACCGCCAGCATCGCTATATTGTATCTGGTACCCACTCGGCGATGTGATCAAGCCGTATATTCCAACTTTGTCTGGTCGAGCTTGATTCGCTAGTCCAAGGTATGCGGCCAGTTGCGTTATGCCATCCAAGTATTCGTGCTCGTTCTTGACTTCGACTACGGTCTCCAAATCGGACCACTCGGCGCATTTGCAAGGGGAAGTGGACGGGTAGGTCAAGAATCTAGACTTCAACATGGCAGGAATATCCGGAGAGCAGTCGAAGTATCCGTTGGGATGATGTTTGAGATATGCTGTGTGATGGTCCACGAAGACGATGGGTTCGTTATCCCCTGTGCATTTTGGACGTGAATAGTTAGTGAGAGTTTGTATACGTCGGGAAAAGGATTTACCACAGAATTTCTCGCTGAGATGATTCAGGACTTTGCAAAGTGCCGAATATTGGGGCTTTCCTACAGCGGAAACGTATGATTCGGTTAGGGCTACTAGCGTTGTGTCGGCTTCCAGGAGTTCCTCCAAATTCGAGCCCGGAGGCGAGTTCAGGTGGTCTTGGGAGAAGTTCGCGTACGGTGTTATGTACTCTTCTTTTACCTCAAGCGCCGACATCTCCTTGCGACTGCCTGCGGCTTTCTTGGTATTCTTGAGAGGGCTATTGGTGAACGCGAAGTGGTCAGCCATGGTAGTAAGGATGGGTACAGGAAGGTAAGGACAGAGATCATATGTATACTTACCACAGTGTGTGGCCAGGGAGTGAACAATGGAATAAACACAAACACAAATTGCCACTGCAACGAAGTGGTAGAGTACTGTTTAGGAAAGTGAATCACAACCACAACTTGCCACAAATGTGTCGCACGCCACCCAACATGTGATCGTGCCACTTAGACTTGAAACCCAGCGAGCACTTTTGCCTCCGATTCTTGAGGAACGTACAGTCGAGGACAATCAAACACATCAAATAAATATTGACCATTAATTTTACCCCCGGAATTGTTTTAGAATGATAATAGGCATCTATTAGAATATATCCCGCGTGGTCCGAGTGAATTCTATCGAGCCGTTCATTGGCCGAAAAACAGTGAACCCTCAAAATTTTGGCCACACACAAAAAAAAAGATGGGTAAAATTTGAATAAGCCATTTTATAGTACTCCTCAAGCTAGACATTTTACAATATGAATAACTGATATCTAATGAGCGGGTGAGGCAGAAAACAATTAACAAACTTGCTCACATGAGATAAGGACCCCTGGGCGTCTCCTCTTGGCGCTATCACGTTATCGGCGCAGCTGTGTCATCCCCACCGTTGGATATCAATGAAACGATGTGGAAGGCCTCCAAGGCCTCGAAGAATGATATAACCGGCCTCTACATTACACCGCAACTCACAAAGTTTTAAATATGACATATAGTATGTAAATACTGGGTCCCAGTCATCGCGGTTGGCGTGACTAGCAATAGAATCTTTAGTTCATCATTAAATTGACTCAAAAGTTGCTCAAAAGGGTAGTATATGTTTCAAAAAATTCCCAAAAAAAATTGGCCACATTAAATACTCGTGGGAAAAACTTCGGACATCGTTTTTTGAGCTCTTTCAGGTTGTCTGGTCCTGAATCTGAACTCGGTTTGGTCCCAAAATTTCTCAATCTGTCTCGATCATATTTGATGTGTTTGATTGTCCTCGACTGTATGACTTTGGGATAACTTAGACTTTTCCAGAACCGACAAAAGTCCTCCAAGCGATACTCTAAGGTTCCGGTCTTACGGTCAGTTCGACCAGTTATCTTCTCGCTTTCAGCTGATGAACCCTTTACGCTTGCCACTCCGCCCTCGGAGAGTTGCCCAGTGCTGAGACAGCCGAAAGGAGATGGCATATCATCAAGTCAAAGAAGGTAAACTCGCGAGGAAAGCGACACGCAAATCAAGTGTTCGACTCTTTGAAGGTCAGTGTCAGTGTTCAGACTCTCCTACTCCGCTAACGACACTTACCAGCTCACCGCTGGGCAGTTACAGAGAGAAATCTCATTCACAGCGAAATAAGCCAAGAAAACATTATCATCGCCCCCAAAGACAACCCAGTCAAGCGCGTCTCAAATTAGACCAGTCACTCGTATTTATCAGCGAGATTCTTACACGGTCAGAAGTCTGATCTATTTATCTCTGTCATCTACGGCTCACGTAGTCTGCTTGACTTAGGGAAAAACGTGCCCCCCGTTGGCGATTTTGTTGGACTTGGAGAAAGCAATCCAAGGACTCTGCCATTCAATCTCGAACGTGGCGCTGAACGCGAAGACCTTCGTCGCAGGACGGTGAGTAGCAATCACCACTGCGTATACTACTGGAATGGGGAATATCCTCTCTTGCATCAGGGCACCCCTCGCTTTGTGGCTCGTGCGGTGGACGCTGGGCATGCTCTTGAACGATCTTGGACATACTTCCGAATCCATGCCTTAATTGCCCTTAAAAATCTTTGTCCGGTACAAGAAGGTACATTCTGCTGGATCGGACCCTCTGCGACATATAGAGGATCGCAACGGCACAATACATGGTGTGCCCTATGGCCGCAAAAAGCCCAATATAGACGGGCCCATCGTCGACAAATCTGAAGACAACGAATTTGGTTTTGTCGGTTTTGACCGCGACGAATTTCATGACAATGAAGCAATGGAAGACGACTCGGAATCCGAGGATGAAGCTCAAAAGTTCCAGCACCTCCCTCGACACAACGCCGAGTCAGTATTCTGGGTGATCGTAGTATTCCTGCTTCGCGCTCTCCCCCGAGGCGAACACCCCAAAAAAGACAAGAACAACAAGTGGTTAATCTTTATCTGGGACTATATCGCATCACACGAAATCATGCCCTACCCCGGTAAATTTCCTACGGACGATAGGACGACATTTTTGAATCTCGGGGGCTGGGAGCATTTTCTCCATGCAAAGCTTGGCCGCCTGGTTCCCATGATGGAGGAGCTTGTCATGCAAGTAAAGCCCGAATATAGCCACCTTCCAACCCCCCCGGATGACCTACACTTGCATGAGGCTATGCAGCGCATCCTCCTCAAGTACTCTGTTAAGTTCGCTGGAGCCTCCGACATCCCCCTAGATGCCAAACGAGGCCGTGTCGTGTACACCACATCTGAGACTAAGGAGTTCTGAAGATGGTTAGCCTTTTCAGAGAGTTGTTCCCCTCACAAACACCGTGTTTGGATTTTCATTCAGTACACAAAGTTATTATGCAATTGATTACGCACCACTGCCAGCCTGTATTACCTCGACGCCTTTCCCAATATCATCGCAAGGCGGTCCACATGACCAGCTCGTTACCGCTGCACTCGAGCAATATGCCACCCTGGAAAATTGGGCTGGGCATACGAGCGATGATTGCTGCGCCTGGTTGCCGCGTCCGACGTCGGTCCCTCGCGTGTAACAATACCACGTCCACTGCTATGATATATCGCCGGGTCTGCATTCTTACCTGCCCACGATAAGCGGGAGCGGACTGTGCAAGGTCGAGCATCGAAACACGGCGTTCAGTCCCTCAGCGGATTGTGCGAGAGAAGTGCTTATCGCGAGCAGGTAAGAATGCAGACCCAGCGATATTTCATGCACCTTACCTTGTACCCGCTGCATCCAGCGGTGCTAGCAGCTGTGGCAGATCATGTAGTAACCACTAGCCACACCAGATGAGATCGAGAGTGGCTCTAGACCGGACCCCCACAAGCACAGGGGTTTGAGACGGAATCATGCCCCCCGACTCGGAGCACAGTAGTATAAGCGGTGGCGACGTCGCCTTGTCCCTTGGCCCACGCAAGCCAAAGACACTATACCCTTGTTTTCTGCGAGTGGATAATCACATCCTGACGATATCAACCTGACATTTCGCCAACACCATAACTATAATCACGCCGTACTATTGTGCCTAGATACAAACGACACTTGGGCTCTATACCGTACGTCCTTGAAAGCCGTTCACTGAGATGTGCGTGTAAAGGCTAGTGAACCGAAGCCTACCTACAACGGCGGGCGTTTTACTCGGAAATCGCGACGCGGTACCACTTTGGTTCCTCTTTATCCAAACCCAGGGCATCCTTCAGAACCTGCACCTGCTCCTTATTGACGAATATCTGGTTCACCACTTTCCCCGTTTTCGCACAACGGCCCCTCCTGCCCAGCATAAGCAAAGGCACCTCCTGAGAATGAGGCAGGACAGCAACGACAGGCTGGCGCCACCGAAGAGGAATGTCGGGGAACCTCTTCTGACAGTACGAGTTGAGGAACTTGCGCCCAATTCTCTCAGCAAACCTTCGGAACCAGGGGTTTTCGTTGTCTTTGTCCGATGGGGGGACATAGTGACACCCAATAGCGAAGGCAACGTCGTTCGTGATCGTTAAACCGTACACAACTGAGGGAACAGGAAGAGGTTTTGGCAATTTGTGGGCGATGGCGGGGGTGCGTTCGTGAGTCGGTTCTGTGGCTGGGGTTATGTCTTGGGCGCTGATAATGCCGCTGTCGTGCTGTTGATCGTGGTTGGGTCCCATGTTGTTTGCGTGATTGGTTGAAGTTTGAACTGTATAAGTCCCAGGGCTGAGCTTGAAAATCGCCTTGTCGGCCATCTTGTCGGCTTTTGTCCTTGTCAGTCATTGTCCTCGTCAGTCATTGTCCTCCAACAGTGAACAATAGCCTTGTTTACATATAAAAGGGATCTTGTGTTATACTGTTGTGTAATTAAATAATGCCGCCTCGCAAGTCCTTGCCCAAGTTTCACACCTCGGCCCAAATTCAAGACGTAGCAAAACAATATCGGAGCAATCGGAGCAATGCCGAATGGATGTGGTACTCGCCCTACGTACTCACCTTGGAATCCTTGTTGGATGTCGGGCATATCAACAATCTGATTGCTCCATCTCGAGAGTCCCTGGTGCCCCGTCCGCAAGGCGTTGTCATCCTCTCGAAAGAAAAACTCATTCAGCTCGACGATATTGACGACCTTTCAGAGGGTAAGAATGGATTCCTTTTTGGGAAATAAGTGCCTGGAGTCATATATCTTGTTTTAGATGTCCTCGATATCGACCCAAATTCGTCTTTCGAAACTACAGTATCCACGACAACGGAGCCAGCAGACCGAAAAGCTATTTATGGTATTCCTGATTGCTCAATAGCGCATACAGCGAGCAAGCCAGCTGTAGATGGGAAGTTCCAAGTCTACCATACTTGCCTTCCTGGGCTAGTCGAGAACAAGAAGGCCCCGTCTCGAAGGCCCAGTGGCGGTGGACTAACCCGAGAAAAACTCTTAGAATCGGCTCAAGCCCAACTGCTATACTATGATGCTATATACTTTGCAGAACATCCGACTTTCACAAAAATTGTCAACATACCGGCGGCAGGGCCTTACTGGACCTGGGCATTGATCCAGAAGGCACAAGTCCCATCTTTTGACTTTATGAAGCTTTTCATGACTGCAAGCAACGACTTGTATGAGGATGTCCATGAGAAGGATTGGGCATTGTACATGGCGGTTGCAGAAACTGTGGCAACAAACCCAATCCACATTTTGGGAACAGCAGAGTGTTAGGGCGACGCTAATACACAACAAGGCGTACGCGGACCCAACAAGAATACAAGTGAGAAGTAGTAAAGTCCGAGAGGTAAGAGGTGAGGAGTAAGGACGAAGACGCTGACTCAGGCACTAGTATTAGTGGTATTCCCAAGAGAACGAGTTAACGTCTCTGGGTATAATATTCAGTCTTATATACTATGGTACATGCATAATCCTCATGTCTATCTACACGCCGTAGCCTGTCGGCTTTCCATGGAATGCTTAGCACATCACCGTGAGGTGTGATGTCATGTACTGCACCCATGCGTCTACGGTGAGGTTCTGACTAAGGTGTTTAGTAATACGGGCCGAGGGTCGTAAGCAGTCTGTAGTAAGCTACTGCGTGTCCGTCATGTGATATATAGGGGAAAAGGAAGAGAGAAAAGTCGAACCATAACACAGAGTCGGACATTGCCTTGGCCGATCTACGGGATAAGGGGTTCGTGCCACTTATTCGGTCCTGTGGTCATGGTCACTTTGTTGTTCCTGTTCGCCCTGCTGGCAATGGTGGCGGCAGTGAGGATGTCGATGACAGCACCCTCCCAAATGGGGCAGTGACAGATGACGGGGCAGTGACGGAGGAAGATGAAGATGGGGATTTAGGAGGCTATGGCGAGGTAAATGGTTGAGTGTTATCATATACAGCCAGGTGAGTAGCATTTGATTGCTACTATACTTATTTGAAGATGCTAAATTCTAGCGGCTCGATGGCATTTACAGAAGTGCGGAAACATGGGCAAGGTGTGTCACCCTTGTCGAAGTGGGCGTCAATGCTGTGGACTTTGCAATGTCTCGTAGTGTGTTGTGGGTGCCGCTGTAATCTGAATGGAGTTCAGTGTAAATGATATGGGGCCGCATTCATGTCACAAGTCCTCGCCATCCTCCACACGTTATTGTTCACCCCTCAGTAAGTTTGTTGGAGCCTCCGACATCCCCCTAGATGCTGAACGATGCTGTGCCGTTTACACCGTATTTGAGAATAAGGAGTTCTGAAGATGGTCAGCCTTTTCAGAGAGTTGTTCCCCCTACAAACACCGCGCCATGTGCTGGTTGTGACACATGTTGCAGCCTCTTAACCGGATGCGTTTGTTCTACTGACTTAAACTAAATGTTGTGATACCTACTTTGTAACACTTTCTTCTTGCTCGTATTTGTCAGGCAGTACTGGCAGTGCAATGGCAAGGAATATCCTCGACTCAAGGGAGGGGATACAATCGATGGGCATAAACCAATGTCTGACAGAGAGAGCATGCCTCGAACACACGAATAGAACACTCATACCACGCAAACAGAATGCAAAGGGCCACGCGACATTATCACTCTTTCTACATTATCATTGAACAATATTATAGTTCATACAGCGTAGACGTCCTCACGCCAGCAAGAAACGCGATTCCGGGCAGCGGGAAGCCTGATCAAAGCGGGCACGCATCTCCTCCAAACGATATGTTATCGATATACGGGCCTGGTCAGCGGTCACACAGTGGATCAGCCAACCTTACGCCAAAGAACACGATCACGCGTACCTGCATGATTGGCGACACTGTGGTCGAACAGTATGTTGTTGCCCTCCGAGCAATTCTGCATTCCAAGGTGAGATGAGGTGACCATCCAGAGAACTAAAGCTTTCCTCACTTCATTCTCCTGTCCGGGACACGCAACTATATCTGTAGCATCGCCATTGCCGTCTACGGCGTTGATATGGATCTCGCCTTGCGGATGCTGATACCCGATGAGCCGGGGTGGGAGGATGGGCACAGGATCATCTTGGTTGGTTACGTGAGTCAGACTCGAGCCAAGCTGCATATGTACGAGGAGCAAGCCCATCAGTTCTGCGTTCTCATCGCAAGATAGATTGGTGGGATGATGGATCTTGACGCACAGTTTGATCAACAAAGTTAGCCCATTCCTCATTGCCACCTCGGGGTAGACCGAACACTGTTGTGGTGATCTCTACTGATGAACCGAGGATTTCTTTGAGCATCATCGCGTCCATGACAGCAATAGCAGCACCTATTTCAGGAAATCAGTCCCGGCCAAAGGTATTGCATGAGGTCAGCATACCGAGAGAGTGGCCTGTAACGACGACCTTATTGACGTTGTTAGCCGCAAGACCCCTCTGAACGCCAGAAAGCACGCCATCGGCGGTACGCTCGAACGTCTTCTGGAAGCCGTCGTGCACCTTAACAGAATCTTTAGCCCTGGGTTAGTCGCGAATAAAGTACAAATGAGCCTCAGGAAATGCTCACCACCTGCCGACGGGAAACGAGTCGAATTTAGATCCTTTAGCAGGATCTGGGCATCGTTGATGATCGAAAGACTGGTGAAATCAATAACCACGTCCTTCCCGACGAAGATCAATATTTACATGTTGTCCGGATCAGTTCCCTGATGTGCAACGACAATCGACTCGGCGATAGGATCGTGCGCAACAAAATCTATGATGCACATCGTTATTCTTGCACACATGTCGCAAGGCAATGAATACTCACACATGGGCACCAACCCGTCGTCTGTTGCAGGTGAGAGTTTAGATTTCAATTCAGTCGCGAAGTCGTTATGCAACCTGATTACGCACCTCCGCCAGCCTGTATTACCTCCACGCCTTTCCCGATATCATCGCAAGGCGGCCCACACGACCAGCTCGTTACCGCTGCGCTCGAGCAATACGCCACCCGGGAGAATTGGGCGGGACGTACGAGCGAAGATTGCTGTGCCGCCGAGAGTTGACTGGTTGCCGCGTCCGATGTTGGTCCGTCGCGTGGAACTATACCACGTCCACTCGGTGAGGTGCCCGTTACTGGTGCTGCGCGTGCTGAATAGGAAACCAGACCGCATAGCAGGATTAAGGAAAAGTATTGCATGGTACGCAAAGTAAGATAAGGATTCCAGTTAAGCTACACAGTAGCAAGAAAGAAGGCGAAAAGAAAAGAAAGTAAGGAAAGTGAGCCGTTCGACGACCTAGCGAGTCGGGGTGTTGATCCTGGCGAAGAAAAGCAGGCCCTCCGACGGTCACTTTAAGTACAAATCGCCCAACTGCGAATATCCCACGGAACCATGGACGTCGATCAGTGATCACAACCGACATCAGACATTCGTGCTTCAGTTGCCACGTCTAGCAGCCCTGGCATACCCGAGAGCAACATTGAGCAGTGCATGGAGACGATCATATCAGTCAACGACATGTCTTTGCGAATTCCAGGGTTCCACTAGCGCTGGTCAGTTCGTCGTTGACCAGGAACAGCGTACCAGTGTCGACGTCGACGGAGTGATAGAACAGAAACAAATTCCAAAGATTGTTCCTAAGCTGCTTTTTCAACGGTGATTGGCCAGACGAAAAAGCGAACGGCAGTTGTAGTTGGGTTTCAACGCCATTCCGTGAGCCGTCGCGCGTTCATTAAGATATTCCGAATTGAGTGGAGCTTTGTTAGTGTTGGCGAATTATCAATGCATCAAAAGGCTGAGTTGACATGACATGATGGAGAAGACAAACTTCAAACGAAGCGCTGAAGAAGCTATGAGCTGAATGGCGCCAGTTGCCATCAACCACCTACAAAACGAGAAGACCCCCTGAGGGTGACATTGACAATGAAGATAATTAATACACGATAGCTATGTGAAAGCAGGATAGCAATCTCATGAAGCCCATAAGGGGGGTATATAAGTTGTACACTAGGATGAACGGGATGACGGTGAGGAGTGTACAGATAGCCAAGAGGTGTTGAAGTCTAAAGACCGTTTAGTACGCACCAAATGGTACGACCAGAGACGTTTCAAGGTTGTTGCCAAATTGGTGGAAACGCAAGTGTTTATCTACGATTCGTACGCCGGAGTGAGACACGATGATGACCTCCCAAAGAATAGACGCTTACCGAACAAACCTCCCTCGGGGGAGATGATATCCATTTCCTTGCGGTAGCTTGACTTGAGCTGCAACTCATCGATATCTGCCTCCGAGATGTTCATTGCAACATTGTTTGGGGTGGAAGGGAAGGAAGAGAGGGGCGTCGAGCGACCAGATGAGGTCATGGACGCGTCGTCGCTGTCGTCCGCGTCGAAGTCGTCGTAATCCTCAGCTTGCGGATATACACGATGGAAACAGTTGACTATCTCTAGTTCGCCATCTAGAGGTCCCGCCTCGAATACTACGAGGTTATCTGCATAAGTATAGTCCACTTTCGTAATTCGAAGGGCATACCATCATTAGAGATATCGCACTCCATGCTGAAGTCGAGCTCAGTCGTATCGAGCTCCGAAGGCTCTCCCGCGAATGTGGGCTCGACAGAGAACAGCAGACTCTGGGTCGGGAACCCTGCGTTCAGACAATCTTCAGTCGCGTCGTTCTCGAATACGGTCGGGAACGAGAATCCCATCAACTGGGGCTCGGAGTCGAAGTCGAGTTCGTCGAGTGCGAAGAAAGCGTTCATGTTAATGAGTATGTGATTTGTACTGGGGATGATTTGGACGGTGGTGGGTTGATAGGCTGCTGGTTGGGGGGTAAAGGGCGATATTCACCAATTCTCCTGGCTCCTTTTATACTGCTGAAGCTCCGACAAACGACGAGGCAACAATTGGCCACATTTGGGGCGGTGGCCACTCGCCTGTCACAACTGCGCAAAAGTGGTTGCGCCTCATCAAACAAAGGAAAGACGATCACAGGGGCAAAGATTCCGGATTTGGTAAGTGAAATGGTAGCGAGGTGGGGCGCATCCCCCCCGTTGTTATCACATATCACATTTAGAGGAGCGACGATCATGGTCGAAACCTCGGCTGAACGCAGACACACCAAGACTCCGTTAATGTGATAAACCACGCTGATCTACTTAATTCAACGTCTACCCCAGCATTTTCTACGTAATCATTGGTCTGGGCTGCTAGGCCGGCTCAGGAGGTGCTTGACTTCAACCTCGACGCCCCGAAGTACAAACAAGATTGTATGGAACTGTCTGTCGAGACTCGGATAGGAATGCAATCAGGGAACTAATTTTGAGTGAACGGGAACACAAGATGGATGACACGAAAGAGGACCGAGGGCCTTCTGATGGAAATAATTAATGGATAATGGGTGCGTCCGCAATGCTTAGAGATATCCAAACATTATCCTATCTCAATGAGATTACTGACCTTTTGCCTTACATTTTGGGCATGTCGACGGTCGTCAATATGGGCGTATTAGATGAGCTGCTTTCCGTAATCCCGTCGGTCGAGTCGAAGTGACGGAGGGAGCGTCGATAGATGGGTACGTGTCATTTCACAAGCCCGAGTGATAGTATTTTCTCATTGAAACGAATGTGCGTCGTTGGTGAAGTCATAACCGTCCCTCGTTGTGGATATTTTTCTTGTTTGCACGCGAACACAAGTGTCTGCTTATTGTTATCTCTATCTTTGTTGACCTAGATTGACGGATGGCCCACAGATTGACGGATGGTGAGCCTCAGGCTACGCGTCAAGCCTCGCTCGGAAGGAAATGATGATCTCGCAGAGCTCGAGTAGAAAGAGCATTAGATGATACATGAATCTGCCCGGGATAATAACGTACCAACAACAACAACAATTTGCAAAGGAAAGAGCATTACTCACCGGAGAGTCACGTTTCCCTCCCTACTCAAGCAACAAGTACGCGTGTCGTTTTCGATGGTGCGCGTTCGTGTGCTCCACTCTACGTGCCTAGTGAAATGCGACTATGGCGGCGGTGTGTGTCCCTTCTTTTGCTATTAGTCCTTCGAAGCGCGGGCTTGCAGTCGGAATAAAACACAATATTACGGTTCTCTGGGTGGGCGATCAAGGACCTGTCATAAGGTGCACCCTCCCCACATCTATCCGCAGTTTCAAGACATGCCATGAATGGTTCGAAGTCGATACACCCCCGCATCTGGCTTGCCATTGGCCTACTGCTGCTAGTTCTAGATCCGTATCGAACCATTGCTGTTGTTGTCGTTGCATAGCAGGCAGCATGAGGTGATGATACTTTTGCTATGAAACTAGGGATTCACTAATAGGCCTTCATTTGACGGCCGTTCTCATTTCTCCGCTGGTGTCGTCTCCCCATCCATCTCATCATAGGGCGCTATCGCTTCAAAATCGGGACGCGAAACTCTGGCACCCTCCACAGCCGCTATGGACGCAGTTTGCTTCAACTTGGTTAGCGGCGGGCCCGGGCCGTTGGCATTTAATGCTGGGCGAGGTAGGACATTAATCATTGCCTATTTTGGTCACATTATTGCCAAACCCAGACACCCGCATATCTGGACAACATCAATGATGTCAGCGTACCTATCGTACTCACCAACGACGCCGTTCGACGCACAGACCTCGTCAGCCCCGTATAAATACGCGTGCTCATCGCGTCCAACTCTTTCTTCCCTCGTCCATCCCCCCGTCTCGTCCCCTTCTTCTGTCGAGCCCCCACGCATCGCCGCATCGCCGAACGGTAAAAGTCAGGACATACGACGGCGATACTCTGGGAGAGAATAATGGCGAGTGGGAGATGATCGAGGATGACCGGAGCCCAGAATAGCGGGGAGATCAAATGGAATACAGGTGAGACACCGTTGCCGCCATCCTCTAGGCACGCGCCACGGTCGACGCCGATCATCTAGTCTGCGGATTAGTGAGATCATCCATGAGAGTGACAATGAGGGTGCTTGCGAGTGACCACCCACCCGACACGTGCCGTATCCTGCATCACCCCTTCAATGGATGCGTCCTGGAAACGAATTGGAAAGCAATGCAGTCATACGGGTACAAAGCAGATGACGGCGCCTCGCACCAGCAAAATACGGCGAACGGTTATGCGATTATGCTGAGAGCAAACTGTGCCACATTCGCAGACGTACAATCAAGTGTCCTGCCAACGGGTTTCTTCGCAGCGTAGGCGGCGCAGAAAAGGGGGTCGACTGTTCAAACGTTCGTAGCCCGATTCATGCCCGAGCCCGCCTCGAGTATTCTCACACGACCTGTACGCGACGCGCTCGGAGTGTCGGCTCCTCAGAAGCCGCTCGGGGGTAAATCGCTGTGAACCAATCAAACGACCGGAAACCACGTGATCATTCTAATACCTTCCCGCCACGTCAGTGTGAGATGGCACCCAAGATCGTATAAATACATTCACCGTAGTTTCAGAACCAACTCTCTCACTCCCGTTTTCGTCTCCAGTCTACGATGCTATTGTCAGCGCAATTGGTGTCTTTGACTCTCGCCTTGTCGGCGTCGGCGGCCATATTCCCCAAGGACACGACGGTAAAGATGTTGGATGCGAAAGGATTTAAGAAGGCTATGAAGGCGAATGTACGTGGTATCGCTCAGTTGGCGAATCTGTTACTCATCGAAACACAGCAAACTAGTGTTGTCGCGTTCGTCGCGCCGTGGTGTGGAGTGAGTTTGTGGAGTCCTCAGTACAGTAACAGACGATTTGCTGACGGTATAGTAGCACTGTCAACGCATGGCGCCGGAGTATAGCAGAGCTGCACTTGGACTATATCCTCTAGTGCCGATGTACGCCGTAGACTGCGACGAGCAGCAAAACAAACGTCTATGTGCTGAGCAGGGTGTGCAAGGCTTCCCCACAGTCAAGGTACATATATTCGCGGTATTCATAGACGCCGACTCATTAATCCTTCCTTTCGAGTAGCTATTCCCTAGAGGCACTCAAATGAGCCCGATTACATATGACGCAGGGGAGCGCACCGCCAGCGCATTCTTCTATTGGGCTTCCAGAAGAATACCGAACACCGTCACGAAACTGTATCACGTTGAAGATATCCCGGGGTGGGTAGAGAAGGTACGCGTTCTTGTCAGCTTCGGTTGATAGCATAGTAGTAGCTCACTATTTCATGTTTACGTTTAGACTAGCGACAAAAACCGTGTATTACTACTCACGAAGGAGAAGAAAGTCCCCCTCCTTTGGAAGGTATTGGGCAACAAATATCAGGGCCAGCTCGAGCTAGCGAGTCATCGTGACCGCCGAGGTAAAAGCTCTGTCAAACTGGGATACGAAGCTGGGGAAAAGAACCAAGCCAAAGTGCTCGTCTACGCCGCCGGCTCAACCAAACCCGTGCGATTCGAAGGCATTCTCAAACACGACTCTCTTTCGAAATTCTTCGACTCGGTCATTGACGGAACTGCTGATCTGACAGTCGCCAACGAGGAGGCCAAGTCGGAAGAATTCGTACCAGACGAGGAAGAGTTGGAGATCCAACGAAAGCAAGAGGCCCAGCGAATTGCTTTGGCTCACGGCGGGTTCTCTGATTTGATTGACTTTGAGAAGGCGATCAAGGAGGGGCATGGTGCTGATTTCCATGATACACACGGATTCCCTGGTATGATGGGAGATGTGCCGTATGCGAAGAAAAAGGAGCCGACGGAGGAGGAGAAGAAGCAGAGTGCGGAAGCTATCAAGGAGGAGTCGACGACATCGACTGGCATGCCTGAGACCAGAAAAGCTGAGGCAACGAGCACGGCAGATAAACCTGTCGCTACACCTGAGGTCGTTGATCCTGTCCAGGTCGTATTTAGCTCGGAGGAGACTCCAAATCCCGTTGATGCCGAACGCCCTAAGGACGAGCTGTAGTACTCCCTTTCGCCTCCATTCGTCCGTGTTCTTAGCCATATTGGTATTTATCGCACATTGCTTTGTAGGACTACAAATTCAACCAAGAGATTCGATCAACACACCTATTTTGCTGTGATCAAGCTACTTCAATCAATCCAGTCATTCCGACAACGCCCTCATCATCGATACACCAAACTTTAGCTTGCTTATCTTGCAGCCAAGAGCCATGGAACGTTAGCTCACGGTTGACGATAAGTGGGTTGGTCGCGCGATACTCAAACGATTTGATTTGGGACCCTTGGTTGCAGAACGTGGTCGCGTCAAGGAGCATCAGAGCCGTCAAAGGCCCATGAACAAGGCGTTCTGGTATTGAACCCTCTATTTAATTACGCGTAGAATCAATTTCGAAAGAACAACTCGCCTGGATAACCTTCAACCTGCTGGGAGAATTCCTTATCTAGATGATTGAAGTGCGCGTTGAAGATGAGAGCTGAGAAACGAAATAGGGTAGTTGGGGTAGGTGTGAATGAAAATGAAAAATCGGAGGATTTGGGGATATCTTTCACTGGATTGCATATTCATCAACTCTGCAAAGGATCCGACGCGCGAAATAGCAGACTCACCTTCACGAGGCGCCTTTGTGCCCTTTGCTGCATGGGCGAGATAGACGTGGGATCGCTCCTCATCCACACATACATCGCTATCCGACATGCCCTCCATCCTGTATCTGATTCTCTGATTCACAAACACCATCGGGCTTTCTTTCTCGAACCCTTTCTTCGCGACATTCTCGATTTCCCACGTCGCGGTTGCTTTCCCTCCCACCACGAGCGGCTTATCGTGGTTCCACCTTATCTTTCCCCCCACCCACATCCTCCTCGTGAACGGCTCGGGCGGGCAGAAATCGGGCTCGGTGCCATCAGGTCTCAAGGCGTGTTCGGGGTGCCGGGGGTGGAAAAAGACGAGGTGATGCCCGGGACTCAATGGAGAACCAGAACGAGGGCGCCGAAATGCTGCACGCGTCCCATCACGGGTGGGAATTGTGACGAAGAGGTCTGAGATGTGGCCTTCTGACAAGGTATCGTGTATCTGCGTGCGTTGCGGCGTGGCGATCCATTTATCGAGGGCTTGGATGTCTGCGGAAGAGGTTGTGATGCGTCGAAAACGAAGATGTGCGGTCTTGAAATGGGGTGCTAGTGAAGTACGCAACATGATGGTCGTTCAGAAAAAGGGTGTTCGGCGCCCGGGGTCGCATGAGAGCGGATGGTGTGAATTCTGAGGTTCAACATACCCGGAGTATATATCTACCCTAGCTATTCACCCACCTATTCAGTTTCTTGAGTCGAAGTCGAACTGTTCCAAGTACTCGCAAGGATCAAAGGAAGATTCTTTACCAAGGCGATGAAATTTTGAAACCCTAGGTGCGGTGCTGGGGGAACTCAGGGGTCTCCTATCTTGCTCTGCGAAAGTCAATTTCTTGGGTTGGGGAAGACATGAATATGTCTTCATCGTGTAACATGGACAAGGGCTGTATCTTGTCAAGCACATACTGAGGGACTGCCTCGCATGTGATCGATTAGGCTCGTGTGAGTAGTGGATTTGTTGAAGCTCATAACACGGATGGCTCATGGGCGGAGAGGCCTCGCCCCGGGGAGGTTACAAGGGGGCTCTCAAGACCGATGTACTTCATGAATGGGCCTGCCAGAGGTGATCAGGAGTAGGGGTGAACTGTGTAGAACTGTTGTAAACCCGTTCCGACGACGAGCGAAAAGGGTAGTGCCAGTAAATTCAGCAAAGCTACCATTCTTCCTATCTACGACGACGTCAAAGAGGGTAGATCAGCCCGCTGCGTTTGCCATTAATCATTATAATCATCGGGCGCCGGTCGCCGGTCATATAAGCAGCAAGGGCAAGGTTCTGGAAAGCGAGAAGAGAGGGGCACGTTTATCAAAGCTTCATGAGACGCTGAAAAGTCGACGGAAGGTTACGCCGAATCTTGGTACTTTCAAGCGCGTAGAGTAGACCGTTGGGAGGCCCTGCCTTCGACAATTTCTCGAGGAAGACAACCGTAGCGTCGGCAAGGTGTGTATAGTCTCAAATGTGCGCAACTATCAATTTACAGCTTTTCGTCCTTCCCTACCTCTACCTCCGTGACATCCAAATCAGAGTCGTCGCGCTCAACATTCGGTACAGGCCCCGTAAACCATTTACGCGCAGAGAGCACCCATGAAGCGGACGCAAAGAGAAGGACGGCAGCAACAAGTACAATAGCGTAGTCTGAGATCACCATCAGATTACTACACTTGCAAGTGAAAGTATGGGGGCTTACTCATATCTATTGGCGCAGGAGCTTCGGTGTATGGGAACAGGAGGAGCACTTCAACGAAAGCGATCCACGCGACTGAGATGATTCCAATTGGCATGTAGTATTTTCCAAGAGAGAAAGGTCCCGGTTTGAGCTTCCCTCTCCCAGAGGTGATACGTAAGAATATGGGAATCCCATAGGAGGTGTATATCCCGACCACAGTCGCTCTGTTCATTCGGACGTATTGTATTACCGTAAGTCATCAACGGACACCATACTTATATTCCCATGCTCACCCAGCAAGCGAAGACAATGCCGCGTCGGAGAATCCAAAAAGACCCAGGACGATGGTACATGCCATGACAAGCCAGACGGCGTTGACCGGCGTCTGCGTGTACGGATTGATTTGCTTCCACCATCGCGAGCCAGGTAATGCATTGTCCCTGGCGAAAGCGAAGATAACGCGTGACGCATCGACGCCTTGCGAAATACCATTTACCCACTACATGGTATGAATATCATCTCGCTTAGCCAGGGAACCATAATTCGGAGCGGAGGCGTACAGCGGCGTACCTGGATGGATATGAGAAGGCACCAGATCGCCAGCATTCCTTTCTTGCCAAGGGCGTTCAGGAATAATTGGCCCATAGGCAGTGGTAGCTCCGATGCAAGTAGATCGTCCACTGACGTAGTGGCGTAGGAGGCTGAGATGAGGAATAGCCAGCCAAAGACTTCGGTGAATATAACCGCTGTCATTATAGCAATCGGCGCTGAACGCGCTGCGCCAGCTGTCTCCTCGGAAATATGAGCAGCGGCATCGTCTGAAGATAGAGGTTCACTGGGGGTCCGAGACCGAGAGAGACGTAGACGGACGCACATCCAGTCAGGCACCACATTGGTGCAGTGAAAGCAAGCAAGAACGCCCAGCCATCTGCAAGAGGAATCAGAGTCACACTATGGGACTTGAAAGATAAGAAGGTACCGTTTTTCCAGCCTGTATTATTTTCGAGTAATGTGAACGCATCCGCCGTAGAGACTCCATTACTGCGTGAGGCGACAAGGAGCGCCGCTATTGCCGCTATGGTGGCTCCGACTGGAACGACAGTATCTGGTAAACATTCAAAGTGCAGGACCCGGAAGGAACTCACTGTATACGGTGGCGTAATAGAACGTCAAACGAGCGACTATCTTTGTCGCAGCCGAGCAGCATATGCCATGAGAAATAATAATAGCGATCATCAAGCCGAAGGTTTGCCCGGAACTGAATATGACATTGCCGTCCGTACCTACATTAATTGCTGTGGTTATCATCTGCGCACTGAAGAATGAAACGTGTCTGTCATTGTGTGGCACCGAAGTGATCATCTCGGAAATTTACCAAGTGAAATCTGGTGAGACAGAGTTAATTAATGGATCGTAATGACTCCGCGACCCGTATGCAACGTACGTACCTATAGAGCAGACAAGGGCGACTTGTCCAGTGATGTTCGCCCACCCTGTGATCCAAGATGCAAGCGCAGAATATTTCTCTGGTGCCAATTTCGCGGAGAAATAGTACAGGCCAGCGCTGGTGCTAACTTCGAGTTAGTGCTGGTGCGGAGCCCGGAGACGGTGTAAATTTACGGCATCGAAGAAGTTAGCTCAGCAAGGCAACAAGCGATACACAGCACAAAGAAGCAGGGTATGAGCCATCCGAAAATCATGCCCGCATGTCCTCCTATGCATTATTGATCGATAGCTCAACAGAGAAGCTAGAGGTAGGGCGAACCTGCAACAAGAGGAAAGTAGAAGGATGTGGAAACGGCAGAGCTAATTCCCATAATAGAAAATGCAAACGCAATAGTTTCGAGCAACTGTGCGAGGGTCATTTTTGGCATGGGACCCCAGCCCATCGAAGCATGGGCACTTACCGAGAACTCGCGCCTGAATTGGCTCTTGTAACCCAGGCGAGCCAGTAAAGCATCGTCTTTCCAGTGTTTCTTCCTCCGCCTGGCTACAGGGTTGTCAGCGAAAACTGCAGGCGTCGAGGCACTCATGACGGAAAGCGAGTAGAGGGAGGCAACCTGAAGATACGCCACCTTCTAATCGTCTCGCTGCTCCACGAATACGCTTAGCCCGTGTCCATTAGACGGCAAAATCCGCCTATATGGGGAGAGGAAGTAAGACCGTGAGTCTGCTAAGCCATGGCCAACATGGCACTCAGTGATAAGACTTGATCTTTTTTCCGCCTTACTACCTACTGAAGTCTGAGAAACAAGTTTGTTCTGTCGAAACCAATAACAGCATACGTAACTTCGCAAGCTTGCTTGTTCATGTTAGACTATGTTTGATGAGTACTCCCCCAGACGTCGGCGTTGTGGGAGACTATTGCAAAGTTTGAGTAGTCACCAGACTGAATCATAAATAACTCAATCAGTGGCAGCACCTGACATAACCTAATGAAAGAATCATCGATTTGTCACCACGGGAATATCGTTGGGCGGAACGATGGATGGCTTTAATGACCGTAGGTTGCTTCTGCGCGCCTTACACATAGCTTGTCGTACGCCTGTGAGTCGGATTCTGCCGTCCATTGGTGTGGGATGCCCGTGAAATTTCCAAGAATCGGTTCGCGGGAACCATATATTATCAGAACATCATATCGGCCTGAGATAGAGTCACTAATGAATATGTTCCAGGGCGAGGATCCAGGTAGTAAAGCAAGTGGCGTTATGTCCGACCAAACTCCTGGGTGGCGCAACGTTCCGTTAGCGTGAATCGAGGCTGAGTCCGCCGTCTGATACATTATAAAAGTCTCACCGAAAACCTTGGGCGCTGCATGTGCTTTAAGACAGCACTACGTTGTGATCTCCTGGGGCGAGCAGATACTTCCCACTGTGAGCAGGGTCAGCACCTCGAGGCTATCGGGCTGTTGAACTATAAGTGAATAGCCCTTGACGAAAAGGGTACAATGCGGTTAGCATCTTCGCGATGCTGCTCGTGAGATGCTATAAGAACTGGAGAACAACGCGCGGGCGATGATCTGTCGCATGACTTATGGTGTCGGGTACTATTGACAACGCTCTCAAAATATACTGTCAGCCGATTCGTGCATGGTACGTAGCCAACTACAACTTACCTACCATGAGACCTAAAATGGGGGACGTGTTGAAAGCAAAACAAACATCGGTCCGATCTGAAGGAACGAGGCTCCGGCCTCAGAATTGAAAAGCATCCAAAGTCTACGTATGCATTATCAAAGTACAGTGTTCAAACAATGGCTCGCCTCCTTGCGGTGGGTTTGCTACGCTTTCGTTTCTTACCCTGAGAGAACGCATTGGCACTTTTGAGATCACGTCCTAGTAGATCCTCCTTCTTCACTTGGAATATCCGGACCTAAAGTCGCATTATGGTTAAACCTCGTATAAACAGGTCAAGGGACTTACGATCCAATTTTCCGATGTAAATGCTTCATCTGGAACAACCAAGGCGATTGGGATGAGATGGATCTATAGCCATTACCCAGGACAGTACCCACCTAGATAGTCGAGAGTAGGACCCTGCTTTGGCATCGCTTGATTGCGCACCCTGTCCATAGCCTGCCCACCCCCAAATAGCTCCGCGAAGCTACATGCACCCCGAATCAGATAACAGCGGAGCCCATGGGTGCAACAGACGTACCGATAGTATGACATTTTGTACATGAGGCTGTTCTTCATTGTGGTAGAAGCTTGGTCGTCCACTCTGTATTCCCCATGGGGCGTGAAGTAGTTTGGTTCCTGGATTTCGTCAGGCCAAACGCCTTGTGCAATCCGGACCATCCAAAGGAACTTGTTGATATCATCGCCAGAATATCCGATCAGGCCGCCGAAGATGACTAGCACATAATCAACATCGTGCTTGCGGAGGATCGGGTAGGCCACTTCTTCGGTGCTTGACATTGCTTTCCCAACGGTAGCAATATGGGCTGGAATGCCAAAGCTGTTAGGAAACACGTTGTGGTCTGATATATCAATACGCACTGTTGTTCCACGTATTGTTGTCCACTAAAGTTGGGCGATCGGCCATACCAGCAATCTGGTACCCGTAATCCCACCAGCTCATTACGACGGAGGTCTCGGGCGTGTTCTGACGAAGCCAGTAGTAAGCCTCCCGGAAATCGTCGATGATGTGTTGGCTTCCATCAGGATTTGCAGAGGCCAAGACGACGGAAGGCGACGAGTACGCGTTCGAGGTAACCCATGTACAATGGAATACAAAGAAAGATAGCATTCCGAAAGCATTGAAGATCACAACGAGGCGCGTATCAAGACCGAATATACCAGGTCTGGAGCGCGGCTTGGGCGTAGATTGTGCGGTTGTTGATTCAGTTGGTCCAGCTGGCTTTTTGGCTTTTTTAGAACCTGAGGCACTAGTCGTTGTTGAGTCGTCTCCACTGGCAGAAGGGGTTGCTTCCTCAGGAACGAGGGGCTCCACCGGATCGATGTATGTATCCAAAAGGGTCGACAATGCAACGGCAGCAGATACGCAAACAACGGGTGTTAGCGTGAGCATTAGGCGCACCATGACTCCAGCAAAGTAACTGCCGACAACAGCGTAGATGATAACGAACACGTGTTCATCACGCAACTGCTTGAAGCAGAGGAAGACGCCAGCAGGGAACAAAAACATGAGAAGCTGGAGGTCCATAAAGAATGAAGGCCAGGCCGTGGGCTGATGCTCAGAGACTGATGCGATGATGGGGATGTATCTAGTGCATGTAAGTTAAAATTGGAACGGTCAAAAGGCGAGACTCGTACTTCTTGGCGTAGCCGGTATCCCATAGCGAGTAGAAACGGCCAGTCCATGGAGCGATCCAACCTTTGTAGGTAAGGCCGACGATTGCTAGCGAGCCAAGTATGCCCGTTCCAATGACAGCAACAAAGAGTAGATTTTGGAATTGTTTTGAGGACAGGTGGGAACGGACAAGCTGGGCAAAGGC
The DNA here is from genome assembly GCF_014466165.1 of Pleurotus ostreatus. Lineage (NCBI taxonomy): Eukaryota > Fungi > Basidiomycota > Agaricomycetes > Agaricales > Pleurotaceae > Pleurotus > Pleurotus ostreatus. The sequence goes on along the minus strand of NW_023503159.1, from coordinate 3,021,092 downwards.
GATAATTTGGAGGAGGCCAAATACGCCTACGTGTTTGCGTCAGTAGATAGCGATACACATGAGAAGGAGAGCACTTACCCAAGGCCGCCATATGTTCACTAGTCTTGACAGGCTGGAAGCCGACGAATGGGACCTGCATACTTGCGAGGGTGCCAATTGCGTACCAAGAAGAGTACCCGACGTAGAGGCGGCTTGTGAAGCGACCCATAAGGATCAAAATCAGAGCATGTAAAGGGATCATGTTCGTGATAAATGCATAACCACCTAAATAAACTAGTTGATGCGCTGGAATTGTTACAAGGTGAAATACTCACCCCAGGCGGCCACCATATAAAAGTAGAATACGCCAGCGAGCATTCCGAAGAAAGCGCTCCCTTGTTTGAGAGCTTTGATCCAGCAGTAGAATGTGAACATAAGAAGGAAAATGGCGATGGCTTCATTGTCGTAGGAGCCAGCTACCGACCGTGATATGTACCCCGGGGCGATACCGATGAATGCTGCAGCAAGGAGACCGGCACTTTCGTCCTTCAATTCCTTTGTGAACCTGTACCTAGATGTTAGTCGAAAGAATTTCCAGTCTCACTATTCAGATTTACATATATGTTGCCCAAGCCGTAAGCGCGCTGAAACCGGGAGCAAGGAGCACACAAATGTTCCTGATATCGACAGGGAGGTTAAGTGCATGGAGTATGTTGTAGATGACGCCGCTGGTAGCCATGAGACCAGGGTATATGGTTCCTCCAACTACACGGCTGCAGCAAGTTAGTTTAACAACATCACGCTACCTTTGCCCATCTCAGCTTACCCTAATGGATACCACGCCGTGGGGTCGAACCAGTTCCAGAACTCCTGCAATTGAACGTCTAGCACCGTGTCGCGCTAAAATCGAAGCTTCACGTACATAGAATCCTTGTGACGCGAGAACTTTCGTTGCCCGGCTTTATAGCACGAATCTTCAGTCCGTGAAACTGCCGCTATGTCAGAATGGAACTCACAAGTTAAACCACGGGTCACTGAGCGTAACTTAGCCTTCAGCAGCAAATCACTGTGTTGAGTTCATTTTACTCACAATTCATGAATGATACTCTCAAAGTTGATCACAGCGAATAGTCGCGAAGCAATGGCAGCCCCGGAGATTAAGGCGAGTGTCACGATCCGTATAAGAGACGCAGTGTTAGTAACCGTGGCTTGTGAGAGGCCTGAAGGGAGTGGATAGGCCGTCGACATGGCCGTCAAGGTAAGGCCTTGTTGTCAAGTCCTAGATGATTTGAACGTTGTGGAAGCTGAAGAGTGTCGTCGACGTGTCGCAGTCACGGTGGGAAAAGGTAAATAGACGCGCGCGACCGACGCGAATGACTTTCAGGAGGCATAGGGGGACCTATTAGGAGTCTACGGAATGTGATGTGGGGGATTATTGAAATAGCCTAGTGACCCTAATAGAGTTCCATTGCGCTAAGCCACAGCCCAATCCACGGGTCTGTTTACCAGGCAAAGCGTAACCCTTGGACTTCGACAATCTCAGAGCGTCGATAACACGCAGGGGAATGCATAATATCTATTAGGCGACTAAAATTATGTTAGCTCTCGTCGCCGAGTACCTTTCGCCTCCTCTTATTCTCTTCCTCGTTTCTCTCTATGCCACGGACCACCTCTTTTTCCCAATCTGTCCAAAGCCAGACAGCACAATATTCGCTCACTCCCACAATAAACAACGCCACCACTTGACCTGAGTAGCATAGCACTAAGTTTGCCATTTTGAGATAGGGAAATCGCACCGACCTATCCAGAGCCCTTCAAGACCTAGACGCGTTGCGCCATGAAAAGCGAGGGTGATCCCTAGTGGAAGGGCTAGAACGTAATACGCCACAGCATTGAATATCGCTCCCAAGTGCTGCCGCCCTGAAGAACAATGTATTAATATAACGCAGAGTCAATAGAGATCTCGTTGACCTTGACCACGTAAGACGCCTCCGCAAGCGCCTGCGAGTCCGTCCGCGATTTGGAAGGAGGCTACGAGGGGCATAACTCTAGCAACTAGTGTGACTACGTGTTCATCGTCGCTAAACATATAGCCAAAAACCTGTCAACGGGTGAGCAAGCAGCAAGCATGTAAAACAGAAGCATACATCTTTTGTTAGGAGCATCGCAGTCATCACTAACGCCCCAACCACGACGCTGACGAAGGCTGACGCGTGGGCTGCACGTTTCGCATCGATTGCCGACCTATTTCCAATCAAATTTCCGACTCGTGTTGATGTAGCCACACCTGAATGAAATCAGAGATGAATGAAATGAAAGGCAGCCGGGATAAAACAAGATTCACCAATTCCAAACGGGATTGTATTCAAAACTGGGATCCGAACGGCGATTGAGTGTGTGAGATTAGGATTTATGGTGACCATGCGTACTTTGATCGGTCGTCATTATGACAGATTGAGCAGCTAATGATGTTGGACCCAGCCTGCCCGCAGCTAACGCCACGATCTCGAATGCAGCCCTAACTCAAAGTTTAATCAACCGATGACAAGTTAAGGGGGACACTTCATACCATTCAGTGCCTACCATCAGAATACCGGGTATCGCCAGTTTTAGAAAGGTGTAACAACTTCGCAATTCGAGGACTAGCCGTGGGCGAATACCACCCCAAGTTCCGTTTCGTTTGTGGATCTTGGACCGGGCGGTCACAAGAAGGAGCAGAATAAACGCGAACCAGTATGTGATCGACAAGGCCGTCGCTGAGCCCCAGAGGCCAAGCGATGTATAATGAGTAAGATAAATGTTCAATATGAGGTTGACAGGTGACGATACGACCAGAACCACAGTCGAGGCCCCCATGATACCTACAGACAATTACAGTTAGTAACGATGAATCCCCAGTGAGTTACAGCGTTACCTTGGCATTGCAAATACTTTTTTGTGGTTTCAAACCCGATGTAAGCCGGAGCACCGATTATGAGAATGCGTAGATATTGTTGTACGCCTTTGCTGAGTGCCTCAGTTTGTCCAAGTCGGAGTAGCAGAGGCTCCATGAAGGCCCACGCAACGCAAACCGGGATGAGTAGGGTCCACAGGAGGACCAAGCATCGCTGGAAGTGGATAGATAGATCTGTTCGACGGCTGCCGCCTGTGAAAGCCTGTGAACCAAGTGTGTCCAAGGCCGTGGTGCCGCCCAAAGCCACACACCATCCTGTCAACGGACCGTGGGATCATCTCCTTTTATGGGAGGAAGAGTTGGAGGAATATACTCGCCCGTTACAAACGCCAACATCAACGAGAAGGCAGCAATGGACAGTTCTTCAGGACCAAGTCGACCCACAATTAGGATGGAAGTTGATTGGATCGAATTTTGCAAGATGTAGGAAAGAATCACTAAAGGTTGACGCAACGTTCAGCGCGGTAAGATCAACCGCACAAATCCAATGGGTCAAGGACGTCGACTAACCAGGCACAGCGTCTACGAACAGCGACCAGGAAAGGTTAAGGTCCAAGGCATTTGCCCCGGCATGCTGGAGCTGCCCTGGACCCAGTACCGTCGACGACGACGACGACGAGGGGGCCACGTCGCTCGGAGGGCTTGTGCTAGCAGCATGGGTTTCTCGGAGTAAGGGCTCGCGCTCATTGGACTGAGAAGGGGGGTGAGACATTGGGACAATCTTTCGTTAACGTTCAGAGGAGAGCTGACGAAATTAATAGATGACCCAATGAAGGCCCCTGGCCTTTAACCAGTTCGAAGGCTCCTGATTATGAGCTCCTCGTGGTAGCAAGTTCCGACTATGTATGTACGGGTTTGCATTTCGTTAATGACTATCCTTTTGCGCTTAGATCCTTCGTATCGGGTGCTGATGAAAGAATACTGACATAGCTTATCAGGTTTGACCCGCATCCTTGTTTCCGGTCTCAAAAGGTTGTCTACTTGTGACAATCGATCACCTCAAGGCAAACATGACTCCACCGTTGCCATATTTCGCCTTCCTTTTCCCTGAAGAGCCCTGCTAATGCCGTTACCAAAAGTCATGCGGTTGAACAGATGGTATCTCCCATTTTGGTCATTCACTGGAACGCCACGCTGGTTTTTTCGCCATAAATTGCGGCCACTTTCCCTGAAATCAATAGTTAACCATTCACCCCAAGAATGAACTTTGCTCTCCTCGCTTCTCTCCTGTCTGTCGTCTTGGCCCACGATGGCCATGACCACCAAACACAAATCCCCCTCGACTATGTCAAGTTCCCTCTCGAGGGTGCTTACCACACCAGGACCGGAGAAGGTAAAGGGCCTTCTATGACCATGTGCAACGTCACTGAACCTATGGTCGGACAGTGACCGCCGATGCCATTTTTGCTGGAATCACCACCTTCGCCAAACTCCCTTATGTACAATGCCTGACAAGGGACAGAGATGTGCCTTTCGATATTGCTTTTATAGGTGCACCATTTGTAGGTATAATATCCTCTAGGCTATATCGCTTCTACTCACCCTGGCCGCAGGATACAGGAACTTCGTACCGTCCAGGCGCTCGATTTGGGCCTGCAGGAATACGTGCAGGCTCCCGTAGACTTACTCTATATGGTGGATACAATGTCCCCCTCGAGGTAAACCCCTTTCGAGCAGGTCTGGGAATCGTGGATTGTGGCGACATCCCAGTATCGTGAGAGTTCAGCCTTCCTTCATGAATCAGGGTTTAATCATTCTCGTGTAGTCCTTACGACAACAAGTACGCTATCCAGCAAATCGAAAACGGCCACAAATCGCTTCTGCAAAGAGAGGCCCTCTCCCCCTTAGAGCATGACTCAGCTACGGGCAAGAAGCTAATTCCCATCTCTTTGGATGGGAAGTCGCATCCTCGTATCATAACGCTCGGTGGAGATCACACTATTGTCCTCCCCTTGTTGCGATCGATCAACTCGGTGTACGGCCCTATTTCCGTTATTCACTTCGACTCCCACCTCGGTACATACTCCTCCTTCAGTTAACCTCCAGCGAACATTTACGTCTAATACTACGCAGATACGTGGAAGCCCGCTGTCTTTGGTGGCGCACCATCAGATCAAGCCGCCATTAACCACGGCACATATTTCTACTGGGCAAGCCAAGAAGGACTTATTAAGAACGGTTCCTCAATTGCAAGTGTCATCTCTACCTTCCTGCACGTTCCTTGAGAACTTTGATCCTAGTTTATCCTTTGAACAGCACGGGGCCATAAGAACCACACTTTCTAGCCTCGAGGACTATCATAACGATGACGCTGCGGGCTTCCAACGAATTGAAGCTCGTGAGATTGACACCATCGGTTGGTTCTTCGAAAACATGTTTAGAACTTCGCTTATATAGTTGCCTACAGGGACCGAAGGTATTATCAAGAAAATTCGTGAGACTGTTGGCGACAGACCTGTATACTTATCCATTGACGTATGTTTATCATTTCTATATTTTACCCCAGTCTAATTGTTATGACCTTCAGATTGATTCAATTGACCCTGCATTTGCCCCTGCTACGGGCACACCTGAAACTGGGGGGTGGTCCACGAGAGAGCTTCGGACCATCTTGAGGGGTTTAGATGGACTCAGAATTGTATCGGCAGATATCGTTGAAGTAGCACCTGCCTACGACACAAATGCCGAACTAACCACAATGGCTGCGGCCGACGTGAGTACCATTCCCACTCACTGGACCCTCACTCTCATAACACTGCCTTAGGTTCTACTTGAGGTCCTGAGCGTCATGGTCAAGACGCCCCTGGGCAAAGTGGCAGAGTAAGCGATGCCGTGAGCGCTGTTCCGAGAACCGGAGGGGGTGCCGTCTTTGTTTTTCCGAAACCCTCTGGGAATTTTGCATTACATGCCGAAGACGACCATACTTGTTTCCATAAATTCCTCTCTCAAATATATCGTGCATTCTTCGTCTAAACGGGTGAAGATTATAGGCGAGACTGCTGCTAAAGGGCGATAAGAATAAGAGGAACTTAAAAACCTTGTTCCCATCAGGACAGAAGAATGGCAAAAGGTACCCTCGATCAAATACAATTGGTTCCAAAACCAGCGAAAACTGTGCGAGCCATTGATACTTTTGAAGTCGGTTCGCGATACCAAGATGTAACGGGCGACCCTACCAAGAGAACACTTCCACGTTCAAAGACTGCGTAATGCGTCAATTGTCACAAATCAGGTTATGAAATGGCTTATTAAGAGTCGAGGCGATCGCCACGTTCTTGATCAGCTGTCTATGCATGCTCCTTCGGTACTACGTTGTAGGTGCTATCGGGATCATCTACATTCTTGATTGGCCCATGGAACCATTTCCGAGCGGAAACAATCCACCAAAAGCTGGAAAAAATGAAAACGGCCATGATAATAACAATGGCATAATCTGGCGTGTTGGATTAATTAGTAACAGCTAATTGGGGAGTATTTCTCTGCACATACTCATATCCGCAGCCTCTGGCGATCGTCCAGAAGGAAAGAATAGCATGATAACCATGAACATCACCCATGAGACCGCAATGGTTCCTATTGGAATTGCCCATCGCCCGAGACTGAATGGCCCTGGGACTAGCTTGGTCCGACCAGATGTTATCCTCAAAAAGATGGGCGCGGCGTAGGACGTATACAATCCAATCACAGAGGACCTATGAGACAGCGGATCGATCAGATATTTGCATTGATGCAAGAATCGGCATACCCAGCAAGTGATTCCAATGCGGTTTCCGAGAAGCCAAGGACGCCGCAAACAGCAGACACAACAATTACAAACCACACGGCATTCACGGGAGTCTGAGTGTAAACATTTATCTTTTTCCACAGTCTGGAGCCCGGCAGTGCGTTGTCTCGCGCGAAGGCAAATACAACACGTGAAGCATCGACCCCTTGTGCGGCGCCGGTGACATACTTGACGGAATGAAATGAATTAGCTTCCGTAAGGGAAGCGGGCGATCGCGCACCTGGACCACGATAATCAGAGACCAGATCGCCAGCATGCCGCGTTTACCAAGTACATCAAGGAATAGCTGTGCCATCGGCAACGGCAAAGGTGACTCGAGTAGCGCTGTCACCGAAGTGGTGGCAAACGAAGCGGCTATCAATAACAACCATCCCAGGCTAGCTGTGGCGCCAACCCCAACGATGATTGCAATCGGTGCTGCCCGCGCCGCCCCCGAAACTTCTTCAGCTATGTGAGCAGCAGAATCATCTTATTACGTTGGATGGATAAGTCAGTTGCATGGTGAGGAGTATTCATGGACATACATCCAGTCAATGTCCACATAGGTGCCGTAAAGGCCAAGATGAAGGCCCATCCATCTGGAAACTTTTTACAGCGCCGCGATGGTCCACAAGCACGATGACTCACTGCTTGTCCAACCTGTATTATTCTCGAACAACGTAAACGCATCTTTGGTGGAGACTTTGTCGTCGCCTGATACAACCAGAAGCAAGATAATCGCTGCAATTGTAGTTCCCACTTGAATTATCCGGACTGTATCAGATAGTGCGAATGACGAGAATGAACATCCTTACCGGTGATCAGCACGTAAAATAGGTTTAACCGGGCTAGTATGTGTGTAGCAGCAGAGCACACGACGCCATGGGAAAATAGAATGGCAAGAAGGATGCCGTACGTTGCCCCAGCCGAAAGGATGATGGCGCCGTCAGATCCAACTGCAATTGCCGAAGCAATCATCTGGGCGCTGAAAGTCAACGGACATCAGTCCCAAACCAATGGGAATGCCGTATTTAAATACCATGTGTAATCAATGCCACAGACTAAAGTCACCTGTAGTCGAAAGCCCGTAAGCTTGTAAATCCGGAAGCAGAGCATGCGATAATACCTACTTGCCCAGTGATGTTTGCCCATCCGGTAATCCAACTGGCTAGGGCAGAATACTTTGGGGGAGCGAGCTTCGCAGAGAAGTAGTACAAGCCAGCACTTGTACTGAAGCGTATTTCTGCCGAATGAGGCGACATACGCAGGGATATCAAGTTCACACTCACGGCATGGAAGAAGCTAGCTCGGCCATGGAAAGGGCTATCGTCGCCACAAACAGGCTCGGAATCAACCAACCGAACACCTACAAACCAATTAGCTAAATCATTTGGGATGCTCAAGGCATACCATGCCGACATGACCCCCTGGTAGAGTTGCACTCATTTAGTTGCCAGGTCATCTAAATACTGACATGGCGTACCGCTGGCCAATCCAAACGATAAGGTGGATGAGACAGAGGCCACAACGCCCATAATAGAGAAGGCAAAGGCTACTGTCTCTGTCATCTGAATACCAAAAGAGTTCAGCCATTATAGTTGCGAGATTCTAACAAGAAGATTACCGAGAATTCGCGTTTGAACTCGCTTTTATAACCAAGTTTCGCTAAGAGAATGTTATCTGCATTACTAACTGAATGTCCTACATCCCGAACGATTTCCTGGCTAACAGTCACTGCGTCCAGTTTCTCTGATTTCGCCATGTTGGTTGTGTATGTCGAAGAAGGCGGGGGAAACGATAAGAGAGTATGTCGTTCCCCATTTTCTAGACAGCAGCTGGCCCACCGCGCGGAGACATCTTATTTTTGAATGGGCAAATAGATAACACTCGGTAAGATTAATGATTAATGATCGTTGGCGAAATGGGTCTCAGGAAGGAAGTCGGAGTTAAAGGTGTGAAAATGGCGATAGGAACCTCGCCCCAGTGGCATGCTGCAAGCATTCAAATTTGAGCGTACTGCGTACATACGCAGTAACGAAGCAGCAGTCCATTTCTTTACACAAAAGCTAGATGGATTCGATAAACTTCCTTCATAACATATACTTCCTTATCAATATCCCCGGATCCTTGGACCCACGATGCCATCCACTGCAACGATATCATCAAACATTATCATCAAGTGCCTCCACGAGCCGTATCACATCTTCCCACTTCCCGTCGTGGCCCCAGTTCAAGGACCCGTCCTTGCCTAGAATTAGGATTTTGTCCACACTACCCGAAAGATTCCCATGTTCCACGTCTCGAATTTCCTTCGCAATTGTGTCCAACCAACGCCGTGCAATGTCTGCTTGCCTCGGGTCCAATACTGGTAATCTCAACGCCCATAGCAATCTATCGGTACCATGGGTAACATACCCTAGATTGAGAATTGTCTAGTTACTGGTATCAGGTTGCAAGGGAGTCGGGCACGCACCTTCTGGCCGGTTCTGTTCCGGGGTCCATTGTATTTCGTACCTCAAGATAGGGAAGCCAGCTTTCATGAAATCCCTTGCAAAGAGCCGCACAGGCAGGTGGACTTGGAGGTTGCTCAGGATCTCGCCGAAAAGCTTCTGCACTTCGCTTGGACTCGAGTTGCTTGGTATAGTTCTGTGTAACTGAATCATCCGGGAGACGAGATCCTTAGAGAAATATCGCTCGAGATTGGGTACGATATCTTCGACCTGGGGCACTGGGTGAGCAATTGAATAGAGATACCATTCCTCGGTAAGATCGCCGATGATGATGCTCTTCACACCCTTCTCCCCCAAACCTTGCGCCAATCCCCCACTGCGCTGCCAAGACATGGGGTCAGGAGACTCAGCAATCCATTTGCCATCGAGACAACCACGGAAGGTGCCAAATTCAGTTCCAACAGCACCCGTTTCAATAACACGGGTTATTGAGGACCACGGCGTTTGTCCAGGATCCCGGAGCGTGGCGAGAGTGCTAGGATCGTCCGGGTCTAACCCAAGAGCCTTACAGAGGGCACGATACTGGGGGCGTAACTCCGAGGGAGTCCTTGGATTGGTGCTGAGGGTTAAAACGTCAATGGAAACGTTACGTTACGAGAGGGGTCGCGGACACCCATGCCGGAGCTCAACTTACAGAATTGCATTGGATTGTAGGACCGCCGAATTGAAAGGTGCATTGTGGCCCGGGGGTAGGCGAGAAGCGTGGTGTAGTATCTGGTGGACAGAATGCGCACCTACAACGTATATGTTTGAAGTTAGCGTATTCACAGTCCGCGATGAATCAACAACGGACCCGCAGAAAGACCAGTTATCTGAATATCGCTCGGATCACCTAGTAGATGTGAGTGCAGAAGGAGCGTCTCAGTGTATTTAAGCTACCTTCCCAGGCACTGATGTTATCCTTAATGAACTCCAGCGCCAACCATTGGTCTTTGAAACCGAAATTACCATCCACCTTGGGGTTGTCGCACGCAAGAAAGCCGAAAGCAGACAACCGGTAACCGATATTCACCCAAACTTCGGACCTCTCTGCCGCAACGTATTGTGCCTGCGAGCTCAAGGAATGAGGGGACCCGAATTGAAGGAAGCTGGGTAATTGTATTAGGCAGGGCTAGGTTGATCACAAGAAACTGTAGCAGCGACTTACCCCCCATGAATGTACACCCTGACTGGGTATTTCTTACCTGACGGGAAAGCTGGGGGTGCGACGATGTTCAAGAACAGGCTTGTTTAACGCATATAGTATGACCTTGCGTCGTGTCTCACAGATTTTATTTGCTTACGGGTTTTCGGTGGGCTTTCCGAACCCGACCTTATCCTCGAACGGAGTGCCTGCGGATGAGGAGGGAGACCATGGGAAGACTAAATCATTGTATCCGTTGTGGCAACAAACCTTTCGCTTGACCGTCGTTTCTTGGCTGTACCGCGTCTGTCAACAGAAGTCACCCTGAAATGACCGAGACTAGATATTGTGATAACCTTACACGAGGCTTCCTCGATATGTTCCTTGTTGTCATACCGGAAATGAGTGGGTAGGGGCTCAGGATCTTGAAAGCGCTTGGGCGGTAAAGCGTATGCGACCTCTGCATCTACGTGGTAAGCACACGGGAAGGATCGAGGAGTACTACAAGTAAGTACCTAGGAATACCGCAGCACCATTCACAGATCGAGCCCCTATGACGGGCCCATATAGCGTTTCGGCCACCACTCTGGCTGAGCTCTTCAGTTCGTCGTGGAGATGAAGGTTAGCCATGACAGTGTAGTCCAACTTAGAGGCAGGGTCCAATATCTCTAGCCGTAACCGGTGATTACCACGACCGGTCGATGACAATGGTAAGCCAACTAGTATTTTGGTTCTCATGATCACAAATATGATAGCATCCTGTGTGCGCATCTGGCAGAGCATACACTCTACATCTCTTGAGAAAACCCTTTAGGCATCTTAGCCCCGACGGATGGCTGCGCCCTTGCCCGAAAGTCCCTCGACATTTCGATCAGAGGGACCCAGTGAACGTTCTCGTGAGTGTTGACCCACTCGATGAAGCGCTCCTGTCCCAGGAGTTAGTACAGGAATAGGCATTGAGCGCCCAATGATAGGGTATCTGAGCGCTCACCAGCATGAGAAGCACATGAGGACGCCTGGTATTAATAAATGTCATTCATGTATGTGATATGTAGGAGCCTGGAGAGAAGTCTTACCCGCTGACATCGGGATGAATGGTGATCGGGAAGACAAACTCTTCTTCCTCCCTGGGTGGAGTATCAGCAATTTCACCAACGAATATCTGGGAATACCTGACCGGTAATAATAAGTGAACATATCTTTCCACAGCTGTTCAACATCTCTGGCGTTTACCTAAACTTGAAGTGAGAAGAAAAGGATAAGTGGAGATAGAAATTTACCCAGCCGTGCGAGTTTGGGCTTGACTTGATGAACCTTTGGGACTGTCAGAGTAGTGCCATAGCGCACCGATTTGCAAGCCTACTAACATCATTGGTGGCAAATCATCAAGAGACCTAGGATTTAGGTCGGAAAAGATGCTATATCGAATGATAGCGAATGTCGGAGTCTCACCAATTCGCTGGGATGCAGACTAGCCCCGTCTCGTTCCCCTTCTGAAGTGGCTTCATCCATGTGCTAGCTTCCTTGGAGTAATCGATTTTTGTCCAGGTATCTTGATCCCTCATGTAATAGGCCTGGCAACTGACGTGTATAAGTCATGGATCAATGAATTATGAGGTTAAACCCATCTTGGACGTACTCATGTGCCATTCCCGAATGGTCTTCGCGGGCTCGGTGAGTGTGGTATACCCCGGAGAACGCAACCCAGCTCACCGTATTCGATACCCCTCTCTAAGAGCAGGTCATTCCCTTCCTTGCTAATCTCCCACCAAGGGGCAACGCTTCCCTGTGCTCATGATGTCAGATAAATGATACGATGAGTCAATTCACGACGTGACACTGACTTTCGGAGGAACCCCATGGTTAAAATCAGTTAATAACTTAAAGGTATGCTCCAAAATATCCCGCTGCTGCTCGTAGGTCATGGCAATAGGGTTCTACAGGCAATGAGGAATAGCAATTAGTAGAGAGAAAGATCAACTTACTTCGTGAGAGTACCCATGAAGGCCTCTGGACAAATTTCAGAGTGTGTAGCAATGATATGCCGTTACTTACATCTCATGGCCTGCATCTCGAACGGCGGCCATCTGCGTGGGGAATGTTTCGAGACTGTGCCCTAATGGTATCAGAAGTCAAGATGCGGATTTGGGACCGGGAGTAACAAGGGGGTACCAGGGATGAACCAAGTCGTCTGAATGGAATATTTTTCGAACAGTTTCAATAATCGGGGTGTGCCGACTTCGCCTGCAAACATTCCCTACAGTGAATCATCAGACACATTCGTACCGGTGACAAGAATCCACATACACGCGAGATATCTAATGGGGAGTCTTCACCTCCATAGGAACCTAGCCTGTCAAGCGTCAATCGTGAACAAGACAAGGTAGAAAGCCACTCACCAGCCGGCCACGGCGTCGACGTCAACGCCAAAACCGATAAGCACTTTCTTTGCAGGCATTGAGAGAAACTTGCAGACAACTAGGCTGCGCTTATCGTCCTTACATTCACGCCGCTATTCGAAATTCCTGTGGTTGGAACCCCTGTCCCATGTGCAACAATCTGTGCGAACGATTTGAGTTCCTGGGAGGTGGCTCGATGGGCGATTAGTTCCTCCGCACGCCGAATGTCGTTTTTTGAAATCTCGACCATAATCCACGAGGTTTTGGCTATCTCTTCTGATACGGTGGAATTAGTCTATCCCGGTTTAATAAATCAAACATACAATGAGCTAGAAGATGTTCTCGGAGGATCGACATCATCCTCTCGACATAGACGTTGGTCTACAGACTACAAAACCTCCGAATATGAAATCGAGACTCATACATAGATACACGTTACGGTGCCTTTGGTAAAGCGAAGCTGCCGCCCATTCGTCGCCATAGATAAATCCTATTCCTCACGATGGAGCTGAGAAGGGGGCAGTCATTACGGTGTTTCCTGTCAAGAAGAATGGAACGCACCACACTAGCCAGTTGTGTCCACTCTTTCAGGGTTCGGTAATACTCGTCCCTCCCTTCGTCGACCGGAATATCTGGGTGCCATATGACGAATGACGAAAATGACGAAGTAGGAACCAGAATCCGCTTCGCATTCTCGTCGAGATCCGGGGGTATACCATGTTCCTCCTGTTCCTCTTCCACTGGTTTCTTCGACTTCTTCCCTCCCTGCGCCTTCGACGAACCCCGTGTCACCCGACCCGTAGATGATTCCCCACCCTCAGCTCGTTCATCCCTCACATTCTTCCTTTCGCCTTCAGAGGATTCTTTCGGTTTCAGCACTACGCCCACGTATCCCGTAGGTAGCTCCACGTTCAAGCCTTGTATCGTTCTACCTCTGAATGTAGATATAAACCGGGTCTTCGATGACGATGACGATGCCGTTTTATCTTCCAGCACAGTGGAGGAGAGGTGACCATCGACGTTCATTCTTGAGTCACTTGGTGCATTCGTCTTCGACCCAGTGGTGTCATCTTGTGTGTCCGAAACGGTGCTATCAGTTTTGTTTGTGCCCGATGGTGCTCCTATCGCTTCTTTTGCCGCGTCAACCATAAAATATGTAGAGATTGGTGCGGGACCATCATGATTGAGGTGAAACGGCATGAGGTTTACTTTGCATTCGGGCAGCTGGACTGAAGTATGTTTTATCTGGATGGATGCGGACATTGAGGAATGCGACTAACTTCGAAGTTCAGAAACTGCCGCGCGACGCGTTTGTCACACCACGTGCATGTGACGCCCAAGACTTGTTCCCACAGTCAGTACTTATATTCGCACGGTCACTTCCAGGTAATTACTTTGCGCAGTCGTCATTGTACCCTTTAACCTGGACCTCTTTTGTTTGCAGCCCAGCAGTTCCCCGTAGCGCGATTGAGAGATGTCCCTACAGCTCAATCTCTCCAGCCCGGAGATTGACGAAACTTACAGGAAGATCGTGACAGGACAAGAGATCAATTGGGTTATCTACACATACGAGAAGGGCACCAATGATCTCAAAGTCCAATCGATGGGTGTTGGAGGTTTAGAAGAATTGGAAGATGAATTCTCGGATGGGAAGTAAGTCCTGACGTCTAGTAGCTTCGTGTTATGTTACTGAACGGCGTCGTAGGATTCAGTACGCGTTTGCGCGGGTAAAGGACCCAAATGTAAGCCCTGATGCGCAGCGTTTGTCAACGAGACTGATCACCATTCATACAGAGTCAACTCAACAAATTTGTGCAAATCAATTGGTGCGGAGAGGGCGTGCCAGAATCGAAGAAGGGTCTCTTCCATACCCATGCTGCGACCGTCGCCAACTTCCTTCGTGGATCGCACGTCGTCATCAGTGCTCGCAGTGAAGTCAGTATCTGCAATCATATAACGTACCATATGGATGCCCTAACTTCCTATACAGTCAGATGTTTCTCCAAGCGTAATCATGACCCGCGTTGAAGCAGCTTCGGGAGCCAAATACTCTTCGCACAAAGAAACGGCTAGGAAATTCGAGCCCATTACACCCGTCGGTACAAGTTATACGCCGGTCGGTAAGGTGGATATCGCAGCACTGAGGAAGACGCCTTCTGCTCCAAATCCAAGTGCTGCCGCAAAACCCCCAGCGCCGACTGCACCCCGACCAGCGTTCGGTGCTCCCAGGCCCGCTGTTGGCACCCCTTCGGCTGCATCGCTGTACGGTAGATCAGCAGCCGCCCAGAATGCTCCAGAAGACGCGTGGCCTGAGGACAAGCCAGCCGCAGCTACGCCACCACCACCACCACCGCCCGCCGCTTCGCGCCCACCCGTCCTTCCAAGTGCCCCGAGGCCCGCTTTCAGTGCTATGGTAGTTATCAAAGCTTTTGTATGAGCACCTTTCGACTGATTCCATTGTCTAGGCGCCTAAACCTACCACTGCTTCTCCTATTGTCGCTGCACCTGCCGTTTCCTCACCTGCTGTTACTTCCTCGACTGTGCCCACTAAACCAGCCGAGGAAGATCGCATCGGACCTGTGGGCACTGCCTATACCCCCGTTTCCCTCCCAGCGCCCAAGAAACTGAGAAATCCCTTCGCTAAATTTGAACAGACCCAACAAGATACTCCGCCGCCACCAGTACATTCGTCAGGTGGATCAAAGAAGCTGACATGGAGTGAGAGACAAGCCTTAGCAAAGAAACAAGCTGAGGAGGAAGAGGCTAAGAGTCGCAGTTCGAGCTTTAATCCTGCCACAGCAGCTCCCGTGCCTGCTCCAACATTTAAACATGCGGCGCCATCGTTTGGTAGAGCGGCCGTTCCCCATGCACCTCCAAGGAATTATGGTGCGGTCGCCGGCGCAGCTGCTGTAGGAGCTGCAGTTGGTGCTCTGGGCACGGCAGCGTACGCTGCTGCCTCAGAGCCTGAGGAACCTGTTCCTGAAGAAGCCGCTCCGGTGAGTTGGATTCTGCAGACGAGACTCTGATGTTGAATACCGTCATATTTAGCCTCCGCCTCCCCCGCCTCCTCCCCCGCCTCGCCCTCTTGAACCAGAGCCAGAACCTGAATATGAACCTGAGCCAGTCGCGGCGCCCCCTCCGCCCCCTCCGCCACCACCACCACCACCGCCGCCGCCTCCCCCTCCTGTCCTAGAGGCGGCACCTCCTCCACCGCCGCCTCCGCCTCCACCGCCTCCTCCTCCAGTTGCCCAGGTACGTGTTCCTCGTTCTTCGTTAGCTATTAGACTCATATTACATAGATGGCTGAAATGACTATTGACCCGGAGCCGGAGCCAGAACCTGGACACCCCCAAGTGTATCACGGCGAAGGAATTTGTGCCGTCGCCACTTACGAGTATCAGGTTTGTACCGGACTCAACCTTCTATCCTTGTGTAACATCGACCCTGACGATGATACAATCTGCAGGCGGAAGATACTGGTGAGATGAGCCTGGTCGAAGGCGAGCTCATTGAGCAGATTGAAGAAATCGATGAGGGGTGGTGGAAAGGTGTTGGGCCTGGCGGAAAGACAGGGATGTTCCCAGGTGCGATTTTATGAACTTCTTAGACGTCAATATGAGGTTACTGACTTTTCCTGATCACACACAGCGAACTATGTCGAACTCGTTGAGACGGTTCCGTTGCCAGATGCAACAGAAGCTGTTGCTCCTCCGCCCCCACCCCCGCCCCCACCTCCACCTCCACCACCTCCTGTATGTTCTCCAATGTTTCTGCATCTCTAAATATCTCTAAAATTGATCTATGTTGTTTCAGCCACCAGCTCCTGAACCTGTAGCTGCAGTGCCTCCTCCCCCTCCCCCTCCGCCGCCACCTCCCCCTGGTCGCCCAGCCATAGACGAAGGCATCGTTGCAGTTGCATTATACGAGTGCGTTTCTCCATTCTCATCTAAGACGCTCTCATCATAATTCGCTTGGGACTTCAGGTATGATGCTGCAGAGGACAACGAAATATCGTTCCGCGAGGGCGAGCGCATCACCGAGATCGAAGCAGCCTCGGATGATTGGTGGCAAGGAAAGAACACCGCAGGCCAGGTTGGATATTTCCCTGGTGAGTGTTGGGATTCATCCGAGCACGGTGAAATTTAGCTAATTGGTGGCTGATTCGTCGCACGTAGCTAATTATGTCGAAGTTCAAGAGTGAACCTGCGAGACTGGGGAAAGAGACTTGAGAACGGGCAAAGGAGTGTGTCGTAATGGCAGCACAATGGATTCTTCGGACTGTTTATGTAGATTGGACTCGAATAATTCACCACAGATAGCGAGCCTCCTTTACTTAAGTACGACGAAGGTAGAACCTCAATGCCTCTCTGTGTTTATCTGTGGTTGGGCCTATTCTGCTTACGGCTACAAACAGTAACATATAACATACAAGTTTCAGGCCCGTGACTTCGTCACGCATGGGACTCAGGCTTCCATGATAGATACTATGCTTCATCAATGCTTCGTACCCCATCACTACTTCGTACCCCTTGAACTACTCACCCATTGTCTCCTCCCCTGCTAAGATATTCTCGGAATATGATGTAGCAATGCCTACGCACGCATTCGTACCACTTTGAAGCAATACACGACCATATTTCAAACAGTAGAATCTTGGCTGGTGTCACGCTCTGCCGCAGAAGCCGCTGCGGACAATGAATCTGGGATTGATTTATCCTGCGTGAGTTCCAATACCTTTTCCGCTCGTCCCTGTGATCGCCAAGTCGGAGTGCAACACTGTGACGTGACGTTTGTGACGCTACGAAGTAGTGATGGGGTACGAAGCATTGATGAAACATAGTATAATGAAACTCAAATCAGAGACTGTGGCTTTGGGATACATATATGAATCCCATTCATTGAATACATCTTAAAATCTTGTTGATGTCCCATGCCTTTGGTGCATGACAATCCCTTCCACCCTCCCCTGTTTTCCTGTTCTAGTGCTCCCATTGAATCAGGGGTGGTGTTATAGGTGCATCCAGGAGGCCCCTTAGGGGCTACTGACGGGCGTTCCTGGCTACGAACTCGGGCTGCGCATATACACGGCTACCCGGAGACTTGTCACGGACTTGTACATATTCGAGCACGCTGTACGTATTCCTACCGGACTCATTGCTGTTTCATGAACGCGCAGACGCCACATGTTCCCCAGTATATATTCCTGTACCATACATACAGTTACCTTATGTAGTTCAAATATTAGTTCCTTTCCGCACTCGCATCCTCGCCTCTCTATTGAAGTCTCCCCGTCGCATCCCCTCACCTCCGCCCGTACCCTCGGTACCTGTGTAGGACTCCCTCCAGAAAGACAGGGCACGCAAGAGTGTGGGAGGCGCAGCCAGTAGCTGAAGCCAAGCCTGTACGTCCTTGCTCCCCTCGTTTCCCTCCGTGCCTCTACGTGGAACCACGCACCCGCGGGTCCATGTATCCCAAGCCCCCGCAAGTGTGACTCTTAACACAATTGTACTACCACAAAATCATAGTCAAGTTGTAAGTCACTCTGAGAGGTTTACTGTGTAGATGTGTAAATGGGTACTGAATATTCTCATCTAACTTCCTCTCCTCTCCTCCATACTCCCTTTCTCTCCTCTATCTCTCCTCCTCTCCTCTTCTACTCATACTCCCTGATCTTCTCCTATACTTGAATACTATACTCCTATCTCACCCCACTACTGTCAAAATCCAAGTTATTTGATCATGATCATCTTTTGCTCTCACCACCCCCCCTGTTTTGTGACTATCTTAAAGATGTTCTGCTACATAAGCAGCTTACTTATCATGAGTCTTGAGAGATTCAATGGGAAGAGTTAATTCTGATCCCTCAACTTAACTGATAATTGAAATATTCTACACAAAAGCTCTGAAGTACTAATGTCTTTATTGCATACTTACAATAAGTTGTGGTCATTTACAGTTGAGTAGTTCCTCCTCTATTTCCTATTTCCTGTTCATCCACAGCCTCCTGGTGTACCCTTACTAATCCTGGCCACTGTTCTGATCTCAATAACATATGTCTATCTAAAAGATTCATATTGTAGACTTTTCACCCTGATTTACATTGAGAGTGTAAGGGCAACCTCAAGATGGCCGACAGCGCAGGCCTAGCAGAGGGAGAATCCAAAGAGAACAGGATGGGGATTCTCCATGCTAGGAAGCGAAGTATATACTGTAGTAGCGTGGGAGGAATGAAGGGTAACTGTACAGTACACCAGCCACAGGTACGAACGAATATCACAAGGTACGAGGGGGCATGTGATAATGAAGTGGAAGGGGAATGTACAGGAGCCGTGCCAGCAACCTGGGGGAGTGGGGACAAGGAATAACAAAGTGGGAAAGGAAGATGGAGGTAGCCCGGACGAGCCCCGAAGTGTATCTATGAGTCCGAGCGAGTCCGAGCGAGTCCGAGGCGTCCGAAGCGCGGGAAGACTTTGGGGTCACCGGACGAGGCTCGGATGCGAAGGGAGTGAACAGAAGGGAAGCGGAAAGGAAAGGGGACGAATGGAAAGGAAAGGGAATGAAAGAAAGAGGGAAGGGACGAGGAGGAAGGGGACAGGACAGGGGAAAAGGGGAAAATAGGAGTGTCCCCTTACATCACCCCCCCTTCAAGGTTGCGGCGACCCGACGCAAAGATTCCTGCCTGCCGCGCCATGAATTCACCAACCCCGAAACTCCGGATTGCTGCGAGAAGATGTCGAAGTACGATTGCGCAGAGCCCGGAGCCTTCCGACTACGCCAACGCTCCCAGGACTGGTCCAGTGCTGCAGGAGTCATCCGGAGAGGTAGAGCAGTCGTCGGATTCATCGGACTCGTCCGGAGTACGCGTACTGCATCTGGATGACGATCATGGAAGTCCTTGACCTTCCGGGCAGCATGCTGGAGGTTGCTCGCGGGCTCCCAGGAGTCGTGCTCAATGCCATAGCCTCGCCAACGCACCAGATACTTCAGGACCCGACCGAACCGTCTGCTATTTCGGACCTCTTCTACCTCATGCTCCTCTTCTCCGTCAACGAGCTGCGGAGGTGGCGGAGCGACAGGGCGTCTACCCGGGATGGGGTCCGGAACGAAGGGAGAGAGTTTGACCACCGGGAAGACGGGATGGAGACGGGATAAGCCCGGAGGGAGCTGGAGTCGGTACGCTGCCTTGCCAACCTTCCGGACGACCTTGTAAGGACCGAGTCGTGCGTGTCCGAGTTTCCGGGAGGGTCGGGCAAGGTTGATGTCCGACGAGTCCAGCCAGACCTTGTCACCCGGTTGGTACTCCGGAGCAGGAGTCCGACGCTGATCGTAGTAGCGCTTCATGTCGTCCTGAGCCTTGACCAATGCGGAATGAGCCTCGTCGACTGCGGACTTCATCCGGTCTACGAACTCGTTTGCGGACTCCATCCGAGACGGTGGTTGGTGAGGTTCGAACCCGAGACGAGGATGACGGCCGGTATCCAGGAGGAAGGGTGACTGCTGAGTGGACGCATGGACCCGGTTGTTGTACGCGAACTCCGCCATAGGCAGGAGGCGAGCCCAGTCGTCCTGGCGCTCTCCAACGAAGATCCGGAGATAGGACTCGAGTTCCTGGTTAGTCTGTTCCGTCTGTCCGTCGGACTGAGGGTGGTACGCAGTGGAGGCAGCCAGCTTGATTCCGAGCATCCGGTAGACTTCTCGGGTGAACTCTGCGACGAATTGTGGACCCCGGTCGGACACAACAGACCGAGGGAGTCCGTGCAGCTTCCAGACGTTCTGCAGGTACAAGTTTGCGGATCCGAGGGCAGACACTGTGGTGTGAGTCGGAATGAAGTGGGCGCGTTTGCTTACGGAGTCGACCACATTCATGACAGCATCAAACCCATCGGACTCCGGAAGCTCGACGATGAAGTCAACACTCAGGCGATCCCAGCGTTCATCCGGAATGGGAAGCGGATGGAGTTCACCCATGGGCGGATGCCTTTGGGCCTTCGTCCGGAGACAGAGGTCGCAATGGCGGGTGTAGGATCCGACGTACCGGGACATGTTGGGCCACCAGTAGCTGCGCGAAACGAGCTCGAGGGTCTTCCACCTGCCGGCGTGTCCTGCGACCTTGGTGTCGTGGTGCTGAGCTACAATGGTCCGACGCAAGTCCGGTGAGTCCGGAACATAGATCTTACCCCGGAACATCAGGAGTCCGTCCGATTGAGACCATTCCGCGCTTCGGACTGTCTTGCGACTGCCCTGGGCCTTCTTCAACTCCTCTGCCGCCTTTGCCACTGCATCTTCAAACTTCGCATTCCGCACTCCAGTCCGGATAGCCGTGAGGATATCCTTCTCCTCCCCTTCAAGAGTGACACCCGTGGCACGGACGGCAAAGTAGGACGGCTTAAGTAAAACCACATCCTTGTTGTCATCCTTACCATCCGAGTGATCCGAGCGGCGCGAGAGAGCATCCGGCTTACCCATTGTCCGACCCGGACGATGCTGGAGAGTGAAGTCAAAGCGGGAGAGGTATAGCGACCAGCGGGCCTGACGACAATTGAGTTTCTGGGCCTTGATGAAGTACTCCAGGTTCTTGTGGTCCGTCCAGATCTCGAACGGAGCCTCTGCGCCTTCAAGGTAGTGCCGCCATTCTTCGAGCGCCCGGATGATTGAAAGCATCTCCTTGTCGTGTATTTCGTAGTTCCGCTCCGCAGCCTGTAGACTTTTAGAGTAGAATGCGACAGGATGCCATTTACCATCATCCGGATCCAGCTGCGACAAGACCGCACCCGTAGCGTAATCCGACGAGTCCGCTTCAACCCGGTATGGCCGATCCTCCTTCGGAAAGACCAGAACGGGCTCCGAAGTGATCAGCTCCTTGATCCGAAGAAATGCGGATTGAGCGGAGTCGTTCCACTGCCATTCCTTTGCGCAAGTGAGGTCGAAGAGAGGCCGAGCGATATGCGAGTAGTCCTTGATGAAGCGGCGGTAGAAATTGACGAACCCGAGGAAGGATTGGAGTTCAGTCCGAGTCCGGGGGGTCGGCCAGTCCGCGACTCCGGAAACCTTCACGGGATCCATCTCGATCTTACCCTCAGAGATGACAACTCCAAGATACTCCACCTTGGTCTGCTCGAATTCGCACTTGTCTGCTCGGAGGAAGAGCTTGTTCCGCTGGAGGATCTCCAGGACACGCCTGAGGACCCGGCGATGCTCTTCGCGCGTCTTGGTGTAGATCAGAATGTCATCCAGATAGATAATGACCACACCTTCCGTAATGAGCTCCCGGAAGAGGTCGTTCATCATGGTCTGGAAGGTAGATGGGCTATTCGTCAGTCCGAAGAACATTACCAACGGCTCGAAGAGTCCACGCGTAGTCCGGAACGCGGCCTTCCACTCGTCGCCCTCCTTGATCCGGACGTTGTTGAAACCCCACCGGACGTCGAGCTTGGAGAAGTAGCGAGCGTTCCGGAGTTTATCCACCAAGTCCGAGATGAGCGGAAGTGGGTACCGATTCTTGACCGTCATGCTGTTGAGCTTCCGGTAGTCCTGGACCAAGCGGAGCGATCCGTCCTTCTTCTTAACAAAGAACACCGGGGCGGCCATGGGCGACTTGCTGGGGCGGATCCGACCAGTCCGGAGATTTTCTTCCAGAAACTCGTCCAGCTGTTTCTGCTCCGCGGGGGACAGCGGGTAGCACTTGGTAGAGGTCGGTTCCGCTCCGTCCACTAGCTCAATGGCGTGATCCCACAGACGCGGCATGGGCAGTTCATCAAAGGACTCCTTGGCGAAGACGTCCTCGAATTCTTGGAGGAAGCCCGGGACTGCGCTGTTCCGAGGATCGTGGGGCTTGTTGCGCTGGAAAGCCAATGCGAGGCGCTGCGAGACCGTCTCCGAAGCTCGGACGTGTTCTTCCCAAAGACTCCGAAGGTACTCCGGAGTCGGAGGAGGAATGGTTGCGAAGATACGGTCGCCCTTCTCAAGTTCGGAGTCGTCCGGAGTTGTGGCCTCATCGTCCTCGTCGTCATCCTCGCAGTCCTGAAGCTGCGGGAGGTCGTCCGAGTGCAGTTCCTCGACCATTGGCATCGGACCCGTACGACACTCCCGGAGTTGTACGGACTCCTTGCGTCGGGTCAGCTTGTCATGGCGGAACTCCTTCCGGCAGGTATCACATCCGGACGGACAGCGGCTCATGGTCACCTCCTTTGTCTGCCAGTCAATCTCGGGGTTGTGCTTCCGAAGCCAGGTGTATCCGAGGATGATGTCCTGCCGTCCGATGTTAGTGACCGCGAAAAGCATCCGTTCCGTGTGATCCTTGAACCAGAGTACAAGGTCCACGACTTCGGAGATGGATCCGTTTTCGTTTGGTGATCCGTCGACATTGAAGACTGGGATCGGAGCGGACAGCTTGCGCCGGGTGAAACCATGAGCATCCGCAAAGCGCGGATGCATAAAGACTCCGGTGGCTCCGCAGTCCACCAGGGCCTGCAGCGTGCATCGGTGTTGTGTATCCGTGCTCTGCACTTCAACGGGTATATCTAGCGAAAGCTTGCCGGGCAGCGCGGAGATCTTATAGCTACTGGGTAGCCGCCGTTCCCACTGCGGGCGAAACCTTCGGAGAGTGCGGATTGTAACCGGAGTCGTTTGCTTAGCGTCGGACGAATCATCGGAGTGATAGGAATCGTCTATTTCGTCTACGCTAAGACAAGCAAATCGGTTATTCACCAACGAGGTCGCACTGATCACTTGTTGGTCCGGACAAAATCCGCGTCCGATTCCTCAACCGGGGCTGTTCCCTCATCGTCTATTCCTTCCGAGGTCCCTGCACTTTCTCCAACATCGGCCACGGTCAGGAGATCTTCGATGGCGGACATCCGCTCCTCGGTGGTCATGAACCGGACGTCGTACCGGAGTGGGCACTCGCGGGACATGTGACCGGGTTTGCCGCATCGGTAGCAGAGCTGCGAAGCGGCGGGCCGGGAGCAGGTGTGGTCGACGTCCATGGGGACGCCGGGTGAGAGAGCCTTCGGAGGAGGCGGAAGTTGGAAGCGGGGTTGCAGAGGCGGGAGCTGAGTCCGAGGTGCGGGGAGTACACCCGCAGGAGTCCGAGCGACTCCGGAGTTGGCTGCTGGTCGGACGAGGGATCCGGAGTGTCCGGAGTTTCCGGAGTGCACGCCAAAGTGGAAAGACTGGTTGGCGGCTCGGTTGTCAGCAACCCGCTGCGCTGCCTTGTACCATCCTTCGAAGTCATCCTCGTCCGGACAGTCTGCGGACTCGGCAACGCGGCTCTGGATGATGGAGTCCAATCCGCGGCGGAACTTCATCGTGATGTTGGAGCCCTCGGAGTATCCGGACTGGTCTACAAGGTCCCGGAACTCGTCGAGGTACTCCTGGAAAGTCCGACGCCCTTGGTGGTATCGGGTGGACTCCAGCTTGAGCATGGCGGCTTCGCGTTCCCGATCCGGAAGGAAGCGAGTCCGGAATTCAGTCGCGAAGGCGGCCCAGGATTCGAAGTACGGATCCTTCGGACTCCGGAGCACCATGTCCGCGTACTCCTTGGCGCGATCCTTCTGGAAGAAGGAGAGACACCAGAGGATTTTGGCCTGCTCAGTCGGAAAGTGGTCCGGACAGAGCTGGAAGTAGATGGAGCACGCGTTGTAGAACGCGCGACCATCCTTGCGGTTTCCGTCGAAGATCGGGGGAGAGGCAGGCTTCAAACGGGAACGCGGGGTGATTTCGGATCGACTCGGGGCGTGCTGGGAGGCTTCAGTGCCCCTCAGCGCGGAGTCCGGAGTTGTTTTCGGAGTAGTCGGACAGGGTGTTAGGAGGAGTCCTTCAATTCGGGCGAGTGTATCCTGGATGGAGCTGATTTGGGTTTGGTGTTTGTACGTCTGAGCCCACAAGGTCTGCAAAGTCTCGGAGTCCGGTCCTGGAGCGACTGGCTCGGATGGCGGGATCTGGCTGGAGGCGCCCGGCATTTCGGAGTCGTCAGGGGGGCGAGGGATGGAGTTCCTTGGGTCCTCAGAGGTGGGTGGGAGTAGCAGGAGAGCGTCCGGAATGTCCGCAAAACCGGAGAGACGTCGAGAACGAGTCCGGAGTGGCGCAGGACGTTTTCCGTAGGGCTCTGGTGCCAGGATGGGAGATCCTGTTCTGCTGTAAGGGCAACCTCAAGATGGCCGACAGCGCAGGCCTAGCAGAGGGAGAATCCAAAGAGAACAGGATGGGGATTCTCCATGCTAGGAAGCGAAGTATATACTGTAGTAGCGTGGGAGGAATGAAGGGTAACTGTACAGTACACCAGCCACAGGTACGAACGAATATCACAAGGTACGAGGGGGCATGTGATAATGAAGTGGAAGGGGAATGTACAGGAGCCGTGCCAGCAACCTGGGGGAGTGGGGACAAGGAATAACAAAGTGGGAAAGGAAGATGGAGGTAGCCCGGACGAGCCCCGAAGTGTATCTATGAGTCCGAGCGAGTCCGAGCGAGTCCGAGGCGTCCGAAGCGCGGGAAGACTTTGGGGTCACCGGACGAGGCTCGGATGCGAAGGGAGTGAACAGAAGGGAAGCGGAAAGGAAAGGGGACGAATGGAAAGGAAAGGGAATGAAAGAAAGAGGGAAGGGACGAGGAGGAAGGGGACAGGACAGGGGAAAAGGGGAAAATAGGAGTGTCCCCTTACAGAGAGGCATTGGTTGTCATTGTTAATGCTTGCCAGAGCACTCCCCATGGTTATCTACAGTGACTGTGTCCCAGAACCCTCATTTAGTAAGCATCCCTACCAACACTCTGTATTCAATACAGTAAATCTGCCATGAAGCTTGCATGCATGCAAGGACATTTCTCAGGTATGCTAATCCCTCCTTATCAGTCATATCTCTTACTTGTAGTCCTGTATAGCTTAGTTTGCTACTCCCATAGGTACAGACTTTTGGCGAAAGACTAATAACTAAAATACCTCAAAGTTCAACCTCAGACATTAATCACAGCTGTAAATAAATGATCAAAGCTCCAATTGAATAATAACTGCATAATCCTACAGTCTACATTTTGTTGATATCCTGCTTCAATGTTTTGATGAATTGCTTAGTTTAAGTACTTGAAGCTTATTTGTTAAAGTATGTTATGCAGAGGGAGAGAAGACATGATGCCTTTATGGCTACCCTTATCATAATCTAGTAGCATTGACAGTCCAGAGTTCAGTCTGGTAGTCCTTGTTCCCTATTCCCTATCCATCCCCTGTCCCCCTGTGTGGCTCTGTGAAGCTCTTTTTTGATTATGTAACATTAAATCTGATTACATAACATTATGGACCGTTGTGTTTTAATAATATAGACAAGTTTCAGGCCCGTGACTTCGTCATGCATGAGACTCAGGCTTCTATGATAGATATAATGTAGACAACTCAAATCAGGGACTGTGGCTTTGGGATACCATTCATTGAATACATCTTAAAATCTTGTTGACGTCCCGTGTGAGGGTCAGGCCCTTTGTGGTCACGGCCTTTTGTAGATTACTATGCACTCACCTGTATCTCTTATGCACTATGCTTGTAGTTGTTACCACTACAGACTCCTCTCGGTGTTTCCCGCATATCGTACTTGTACTCTGCCGCTCAACTCCTGTACCTTTGTCTCGTCAACACAGGTTCTGGTTGACTCACTGTCTCTCAGCTCTCTTCTCTGTCTCGCAGACCTCGGAAGTCATCCGTTACATTTGTTGACGTCCTGCACCTTTGGCATGTGACAATCCCTTCCACCCTCCCCTGTTTTCATGCTCCCATTGAATCAAGGATGGTATTCACTTCATTTATCACACAGTCATTTATCACACAGTTTTTCTCAGATTTATAGAAAAAAAGAGGTTGGGAGTCATTGGGGCAGAGTTTATATGTAAATATTATTTTTCATACTCCCTCATCTTTACCATACATCTAATCTGCTAACCACTCACTTTTCCTGAAAATATTACATAAAAGCTTCAGCTAACATACATATCTACCCTTCATGCCCCTAAATTGCTCTAAGGGATATCAGTCATTGTCATCAACAATGGTCAGAGTGTTTCCCAGTATTATTCCAAACCACTGTGACAGCTTTTGCTATGCAGCCCCTGGCAACTGACCATGGCCTATTACAACTAAGCTACCCTAAGGGCTGATACATGGTATACAGTCCTGATGTTTACCTGTTCTGTTTGCTCAGTAACACTCACATGGAACTTGGAGATTTGGAGATTTGGGAACTCAGAAAGGAGTCCAACATACTTGCATTCTCTCAAAATTGCACAGCTTCGTAATAGGGAATGTCAGAGTTGGCATAACAGTTGAAATGAAATGGTCAAAACATTATGATTCCGCCGATATGAAGGATTCAGCTTTGACACCCCAATAATGCAACTGAAACAAAACAATAAGCACTAACTCCAGCTTAGGGGCAGGCTCGTTAGTCCATAGCATAGCACACAGTGTAATTCAAAAGTAAATAGCTTTATGTAAGCTGTGGCTGAAAGCAGTAACAATGTGACATCCATGGTGGTGTAGATCAGTGACTCAGTGTGTATACAGGCCAGATGTGATATACAATGAAAACAAATGGAACAACAAAGACCTTCTTCTACAGTGCATTCTTCAAAAGTTCATCTCTGCTTCATAAGCCCCAGTAACAGTTTCCAGCAGCAAACAGCTTGGGGAACTCAGCATATCTGGTGTAATGTTTCAACCGTTTTGTTTTTGTTTACAACCATTACACCAACTCTGACATCCCCTAATCATGCAATTGTTACATTGTAAAACCTCACAATTGTACTACCACAAAATCATAGTTAAGTTGTAAGTCACTCTGGGAGGTTTACTATATAGATGTGTAAATGGGTACTGAATATTCTCATCTAACTTCCAACTTCCTCTCCTCTCCTCTATACTCCCTTTCTCTCCTCCTCTCCTCTTCTCTCATACTCCTTGATCTCCTCTTATACTTGAATACTATACTCCTATCCCACTCCGCTACCATCAAAACCCAAGTTATTTGATCATGATTATATTTTGCTCTCACCCCTGCCTCCCCTGTTTTCTGACTATCTTAAAGATGTTCTGCTACATAAGCAGCTTACTTATCATGAGTCTTGAGATTCAATGGGAAGAGTTAATTCTGATCCCTCAACTTGACTGATAATTGAAATATTCTATGCAAAAGCTCTGAAGTACTAATGTCTTTATTGCACACTTACAATAAGTTGTGGACATTTACTGTGAAGCGTCTGTGTGAGAGAGAGGTCGCGCTGTTGGGGAGAAGAGGTGCTCGCACGACTCCTGCAAGGGAGGGAGGGCCAGTTCCAGGCCAGGGAGGACTTAGGCCTTAAGTCTAAGGGCTGTTGACCTGAGCAGGGGAGGGTGTCAAGGCCTTGTACGACGGGGAGCACAGGTACTCGTTAGGCAGATGGGAGTACAGGAGTGCAATGATATGATTATGTCATTTGATGTACTGATAAGATGGGTAATATACACGTTGTGATAGCTATGTCTGTGCAGAGGACCGCTGACAGGTAATACTAAGTACTGCCGCATCACATTTACAGTTGAGTAGTTCCTCCCCTATTTCCTATTTCCTGTTCATCCACAGCCTCCTGGTGTACCCTTACTAATCTCAGCCACTGTTCTGATCTTGATAACATCTATTATATTAAGTCTCGATCCGTGTGAACTTTGAACTTAGGTAATCTTAGGTAAGCAGCAAATGTTGCGCGCGCTTCTTCTGTGTGAGGGTAGAGGAATAGGAGATAGGAGAGGATGTCTTGCAAGTAAGATTCTGCTGAGAAGGGGGGAATATATGAGCCATAGAGTATAAGTATGGGTAGTCCCTTACACAAGCCTCTGAATGAGCTGAACAGGGTCTGTGAAGGCTTGAGATGGGTGCTATATAGAATGATAGTACAGATGTAAATCTCATCATGAAATGAATTCAGTGTATGTAGATCAATATATACTTCAGAACTAATTACATGAGATGTAATATGATATATTCAGTTGATTACCACAATAATGAAGCTCAAATAATGGAGTAAAGGTTGGGGCAACCAGAGAGGGTAGCTAAAGCTACTCAACTTCCATGCCCTAAGCACTGAGTTTGGCTTTGGGCTCAGCATAGGATACTACGAGATTGCATGATTATAGCTGTAGCAGAATAAAATTTCATTTGTCAGGCTTGAATGACAAATTCATAAACCAAAGCATTTCAAGTTCAGGGTGACAGGGGATACACAGTAGGAGATAGGAGGCACAGTAACTAAACTCAGTTGTTGTGGGACAAATGCATGATTATGAAGCTGTGCAATGTTGAGAGGATGTTACGAGCCACACTTGCAGAGGGACTCGGGGATGCGCGGACTGCGGGTGCGCAGTTCCATGTAGAGGCGCGGGGGGAAACGAGTGAGCGAGAACATACGGGCTTGGCTTCAGCTACTGGCTGCGCCTCCCACACTCTTGCATGCCCTGTATTTCCAGAGAAGATCCTACGCGGGTACCAAGGGTACAGCAGAGGTGAGGGGATGTGAAGGAGAGACCTCAGTAGAGAGGCGGAGGTGCGAGTGTGGAAAGGAACTAATATTCAAACTGAGGTAACTGTATGTATGGTACAGGAAATATATACTGGGGAACACGTGGTGTCCACGCGTTCACAAAACAGCAATGAGTCCGGTAGGAATAAGTACAGCATGCTTGAATATGTACAAGTCCAAAGTCCGTGTAGCCACATGTATGCGCGGCCTGAGTCCGTAGCTGGAATGCCCGTTAGTAGCCCCTAAGGGGCCTCCTGGATGCGCCTATAACAGAGGATGCAAGTATGTCATCAGTACTGTGTAGCATGTATTAGCCCTCAGCTACCATTGTAATGGGCCATGGTTGGTTGCCAGGGGCTGCATAGCAAAAGCTGACATAGTGGTTTGGAATAACACTGGGGAACACTCTGACCATTGTCAATAACAATGAGTGATATTCCTTAAAGCAATTTATGGGCATGTATTGGAAAATGAGGTCGTATAGCATGTAGGATGTAGTTACATCATGGTAAGGAAGGAAGATGCCCTTACATCTCAGATATACAAGAGGTGTATGATACTGTGTGATTACCTAATATACCAGATGAAATTGGTGATTTCTGACAGCATGAAGGGTAGATATGTATGTTAGCTGAAGCTTTCATGTAATACTTCCAGGCAAAGTGAGTGGTTAGCAGATTAGATGTATAGTAAAGATGAGGGATTATGAAAAATCATATTTACATATAAACTCTGCCCCAATGACTCCCAACCTTTTTTTTTCTATAAATCTGAGGAAAACTGTGTGATAAATGAAGTGAATACCATCCCTGATTCAATGGGAGCACGAAAACAGGGGAGGGTGGAAGGGATTGTCACGCGCCAAAGGTGCGGGATGCAACGGGCGACTTCTGAGGTCCGCGAGACAGAGAAGAGAGCTGAGAGACGGTGAGTCAACCGGAACCTGTGTTGACGAGATGAAGGTACAGGAGTCGAGCGGTGGAGTACAAGTATGATATGCGGGAAACACTGACAGGAGTCCGTAGTGGTAACAACTACAAGCATAGTGCATAAGAGATACAGGTGAGTGCATAGTAATCTACGAAAGGCCATGAACTAAGTAGAATGTCCATGAATAGCTAGAACGGCCGTGACCACAAAGGGCCTGACCCTCACACAGGACATCAACAAGATTTTAAGATGTATTCAATGAATGGTATCCTGAAGCCACAGTCCCTGATTTGAGTTGTCTACATTATATCTATTATAGAAGCCTGAGTCTCATGCGTGACGAAGTCACGGGCCTGAAACTTGTATATCTACAGCCACTGTGTCCCAGAACCCTCATTTAGTAAGCATCCCTACCAACACTCTGTATTCAATACAGCAAGTCTGCTATGAAACTTGCATGCATGCAAGGACATTTCTCAGGTATGCTAATCCCTCCTTATCAGTCATATCTCTTACTTGTAGTCCTGTATAGCTTAGTTTGCTACTCCTGGAGGTACAGACTTTTGGCTAAATAATAATAACTAAGATACCTCAAAGTTCAATCTCGGACATTAATCACAGCTGTAAATAAATGATCAAAGCTCCAATTGAATACTAACTGCATAATCCTACAGTCTACATTTTGTTGATATCCTGCTTCAATGTTTTGATGAATTGCTTAATCTGAGTACTTGAAGCTTATTTGTTAAAGTATGTTATGCAGAGGGAGAGAAGACATGATGCCTTTATGGCTACCCTCATCATAATCTGGTAGCATTGACAGTCCAGAGTTCAGTCTGGTAGTCCTTGTTCCTATTCCCTATCCATCCCCTGTCCCCCTGTGTGGCTCTGTGAAGCACTGAGGTGAGCGCTCTTTTTTGATTATGTAACATTAAATTTGATTACATAACATTATGGACCATTGTGTTTTAATAATATAAACAAGTTTCAGGCCCGTGACTTCGTCACGCATGAGACTCAGGCTTCTATAATAGATATAATGTAGACAACTCAAATCAGGGACTGTGGCTTCAGGATACCATTCATTGAATACATCTTAAAATCTTGTTGATGTCCTGTGTGAGGGTCAGGCCCTTTGTGGTCACGGCCGTTCTAGCTATTCATGGACATTCTACTTAGTTCATGGCCTTTCGTAGATTACTATGCACTCACCTGTATCTCTTATGCACTATGCTTGTAGTTGTTACCACTACGGACTCCTGTCAGTGTTTCCCGCATATCATACTTGTACTCCACCGCTCGACTCCTGTACCTTCATCTCGTCAACACAGGTTCCGGTTGACTCACCGTCTCTCAGCTCTCTTCTCTGTCTCGCGGACCTCAGAAGTCGCCCGTTGCATCCCGCACCTTTGGCGCGTGACAATCCCTTCCACCCTCCCCTGTTTTCGTGCTCCCATTGAATCAGGGATGGTATTCACTTCATTTATCACACAGTTTTCCTCAGATTTATAGAAAAAAAAAGGTTGGGAGTCATTGGGGCAGAGTTTATATGTAAATATGATTTTTCATAATCCCTCATCTTTACTATACATCTAATCTGCTAACCACTCACTTTGCCTGGAAGTATTACATGAAAGCTTCAGCTAACATACATATCTACCCTTCATGCTGTCAGAAATCACCAATTTCATCTGGTATATTAGGTAATCACACAGTATCATACACCTCTTGTATATCTGAGATGTAAGGGCATCTTCCTTCCTTACCATGATGTAACTACATCCTACATGCTATACGACCTCATTTTCCAATACATGCCCATAAATTGCTTTAAGGAATATCACTCATTGTTATTGACAATGGTCAGAGTGTTCCCCAGTGTTATTCCAAACCACTATGTCAGCTTTTGCTATGC
The DNA here is from genome assembly GCF_014466165.1 of Pleurotus ostreatus. Lineage (NCBI taxonomy): Eukaryota > Fungi > Basidiomycota > Agaricomycetes > Agaricales > Pleurotaceae > Pleurotus > Pleurotus ostreatus. The sequence continues at coordinate 2,988,987 of NW_023503159.1, read as the reverse complement.
AGCCCCTGGCAACCAACCATGGCCCATTACAATGGTAGCTGAGGGCTAATACATGCTACACAGTACTGATGACATACTTGCATCCTCTGTTATAGGCGCATCCAGGAGGCCCCTTAGGGGCTACTAACGGGCATTCCAGCTACGGACTCAGGCCGCGCATACATGTGGCTACACGGACTTTGGACTTGTACATATTCAAGCATGCTGTACTTATTCCTACCGGACTCATTGCTGTTTTGTGAACGCGTGGACACCACGTGTTCCCCAGTATATATTTCCTGTACCATACATACAGTTACCTCAGTTTGAATATTAGTTCCTTTCCACACTCGCACCTCCGCCTCTCTACTGAGGTCTCTCCTTTACATCCCCTCACCTCTGCTGTACCCTTGGTACCCGCGTAGGATCTTCTCTGGAAATACAGGGCATGCAAGAGTGTGGGAGGCGCAGCCAGTAGCTGAAGCCAAGCCCGTATGTTCTCGCTCACTCGTTTCCCCCCGCGCCTCTACATGGAACTGCGCACCCGCAGTCCGCGCATCCCCGAGTCCCTCTGCAAGTGTGGCTCGTAACATCCTCTCAACATTGCACAGCTTCATAATCATGCATTTGTCCCACAACAACTGAGTTTAGTTACTGTGCCTCCTATCTCCTACTGTGTATCCCCTGTCACCCTGAACTTGAAATGCTTTGGTTTATGAATTTGTCATTCAAGCCTGACAAATGAAATTTTATTCTGCTACAGCTATAATCATGCAATCTCGTAGTATCCTATGCTGAGCCCAAAGCCAAACTCAGTGCTTAGGGCATGGAAGTTGAGTAGCTTTAGCTACCCTCTCTGGTTGCCCCAACCTTTACTCCATTATTTGAGCTTCATTATTGTGGTAATCAACTGAATATATCATATTACATCTCATGTAATTAGTTCTGAAGTATATATTGATCTACATACACTGAATTCATTTCATGATGAGATTTACATCTGTACTATCATTCTATATAGCACCCATCTCAAGCCTTCACAGACCCTGTTCAGCTCATTCAGAGGCTTGTGTAAGGGACTACCCATACTTATACTCTATGGCTCATATATTCCCCCCTTCTCAGCAGAATCTTACTTGCAAGACATCCTCTCCTATCTCCTATTCCTCTACCCTCACACAGAAGAAGCGCGCGCAACATTTGCTGCTTACCTAAGATTACCTAAGTTCAAAGTTCACACGGATCGAGACTTAATATAATAGATTCCTTCCCCATTACCCATAAAGTTCATCCAAGAGGTACTTAACCAGTGACCAGATTCAACCCATTTACAACTAGCTGCCACTTACTACGCGCCTCGATGCAGAGAGAAGCGCACCCTTCTAGTAGCACAAATTATTGATATAGACGACGCATCCGAGGATAATCGGGTGCTTGCAAAGCCACCGTCATCTAGAAGGTTGCTTGTACGTTCTGCTGACTACGAACATCTCCGCCATCGAACAGTAAGTTGTTGCGTCAGATGTCAGGGGTACATTTTTCTGGTCTTACGGAATCTGGAGCATTACCCTCCATCGCGAGGTTGTTTGCCTAGCTCGGATGATGCTGGAGCTCGGTGAACAAGTAGCACCAGAATACGAATAACTCCAGCCGCCCCCAGATCCTTTTCTGGGACGCATCATCCGCATCTTTCTGTTTACGATGAACAAAGGTGTTGCCGCGGTCCATGATCATCTTCACAACTCGAGTTATCGCGGGTTTGTGCGTCGCCTGTGAGAGTCGTTGATGATGATATGCCTATGATGATCTTCATGATGATCCTTAGGTGACGCGATCAAGTAGGAGCTGTGTAACGGACCGATTCAGATCGATTCCCATGTCTGCAGGCAAGTTGCAACGGTGTCGACGCCCAATCAACGTTAAACGGCCTTCAGTGCATTGTATGTCACCCGAATGAGATGACCCTGATTCAGGATGACTTTGCGCGCGATAGAAGTGTGTTGGAACCTGAGCTACAGCCCCCACCGACTGGTCAGCTGAAGTGGATTCAAACTCCAAGGCCATAGAATCCCTTACCATGCACTTTCCGCGCGTGCGCTATGCATAGCAGGATATGGAACGTCTTGCGGCCGCCAAGGATGGCTATCTCACAGAAATCTCATTGGCTGTATACCCCCGCAGAGCCTGCAAGCGCTTGAGCGTCTCCATGCTGGCGAATGTTTGATGCAACTGTTGGAATCTCTTTTGATGGCAGTGATGGAGATGAACTTTGTGATCTCAGCACGCGGCGAGAATAGCCCATCGTTAATTCCGACTTTAAATCGTAAATATTCTGTAAGATATTCTGCTCGACGCGGAAATTTCTGCAAGTTGGGAGCCTGCAAGATGAGCTGGATAGGAACAGGATGACAGGATTTTGGATGGGCCAAGGATCGTCGTTTGCGGGTTGCCGCGTCAGGCACATGCGTGACTACTGTGTCACACCGGGGATGACTAGCGTGACGCGCTCATGAAATCTATTAGCCGCAGGTTAACCAAAACGCCAACGCTTTTTCTGGGCTTCCTTGCTCAGAACCTCACATTCTCTTGATTCTACCCCGTCGCTCCTTTAAAAGCAACAAGCCCACAAGCAGGCGTCCAAAGGTACTTTTTTGTTTCCTCTATATCATCTACTTCTAGCTAATTTACGGCCTCGACCTACCCCAGTCGGCTAACCTTACTTCACCGCCCCCCGCCCAACGACGATCTTCTCTGACGATCATATTAGTCAAAGCAATGTTCGCACCATTGACCGCCTTGACTGTTCTTGCCGCTGCGCTCGTCGCTCGCGCCGTCCCGACACCTAGCGAACCCGGCCCAGGAGACATTTTCAACGAAGGCGCAACGTGCCGCATTGTTTGGGGCGGCGACACCGGTACGACCGAAGACTGGAAGACCATGAACATCCAACTCATGACTGGCGACAACTTTAATATGATTCCTCTGACGAGTGCGTTCTTAGTATTAATTAGTCTCACACTAGGCTAAGGCGAGTGCACTTGCTAGCTCTTACCACCGTTGATGGCACCAAGGCCGGGCAGTACGAGTACAAATGTCTTGCGGTCAGCTTTCCAAGTTTCCTTTCCCACTGATTTATTCAGATGATGTTCTATTCTTCTAGGTTGAGCCCAACTCGGCCATATATTTCTATCAGTTCTCCTCGCCTGTCGACCCCGAAAAGACGTGGACCACCAGATTCACCATTGCTGGCCCTAATGGCGAAACCGTACCTCCTGCGAACGCACGCCAACCTGGTACTAACGACCCCATCCCATGGGGTGTTGGAAAGCTCGTAGACGAATCTGCCGCAACACCGCCTCCCACTATTGGTGGTGTCGCCGGCGGAGGTGCTCCTTCCTCTCAGGTACCTACTGGTGGGATTGCCTCAGGCGCGCCAGCACCCTCCTCTTCTTCACCCTCAGCAGAACCATCCGTCGATGCCCAACCGCCCACTGTCGCACCCAGCTCGTCCCCCGTAGCTGTCTCGTCGAATCCCTCAACGACGAAGATACAAGCCGTACAATCTCCCATTAGCCGAAGCGCATCTTCCTCGAGCGCCGCCGCCACAGGCTCAGCCGTTGCCGTCAACGAGAACGGCGCCATGGGAGCTATGGCCATGCATCCCCGTGTGTGGCAGGCAGCATGTGCTTTCGCGTTGACTTTGCTTCTTTGATTTATCACGCAGGATTAATCGTGAATTATCAACCGTCTACTACATAGTCCTCCGTTCGTGTACATACGAGGTCAGGGATCCTTTCTGTTCATACTAGTTAGAACAGCATCGATGTACGCTAGGATACCCCATTGTAGGCAGTATTTAGGGCTTATCGTGGTATTTAATCAAGCTATCTCTATCATACGTACTTTCACTTGATACCCATATATAAGCAAATAAGCAATCAGGTAGATGTCTTCAATACAAGAAGTATGACGCTCCAATGCGACTCCCCCTGGGCGCTCGGTGAGTTGGCGACGTGCTGGAGTCTTACCGACGCCGTGGGTCACCCCAATAGTTGGCAAAAGCACTACGAGAACATCGCGCCAATTTAAGGGATCATTGTGAATACATCACCATTTCGGAGACCGCCGACGCGTCCTACGAGACACTACCATCGCGTAGCTCCTCGTCATATACTAGCGATGCCAGTAGATCGTTCATCGCCGCGTGAGAGGAATTTAGAGGCAGCAATGGTGGGAGAATCAATGATTCTGTGAAGGGGATTGCAGAAGGGACAGGCGACGGCTGTGGGTCTGCTTGTTGGGTCTGCAGGTGGCTGAAATACTGACCCACTTCCCGTTCGACCTCAGTCAGAGGTTGCATCGCGTCGGGTAAGATAGAAGCTAATGAGGGGAGTAGTTGAGGCGTCGTTGGGGGAGAGGAGAGCGTTTCGAGAGTATCGATGAAGAAAGGGAAATCGCCAGGATAGTACATCTGGGCCGAACGCTCGATTACGTCGCTCGAAGAGAGTATTTGACCGGTGGATAAACGTATAAGAAGCTTCCCTAGATCGATGAGCTTGCGTAGATATCGTCTGATGGGCTTCATTTCAACGTTCTGGTGGATATCGCCTTCTGAGACAATGGTAACACTTATGAGACGGGGAAAGGATGAAGATAATAGGTCGTCCAGTCGATGGCACAAGGCTGGTGAAGAGGCAATCAACACAAGGGTGGCTCTGAGCTCGATATATTGGATAATGTTGTCGGGATCGGGCCGTTCTAGCAGTGGGACTGGCCACAACTCGAGCAAGGGGATAGAAAGCTTGTTGAGCAGGGGGAAGGTACTGAGCTTGAAATTGTAGGGGATAATGCGACCTAGAGATGCTGTCAGCCTGAAGGGAGAATCGATATTGCGTGTGGTATCCCCACCCTCACTAGGACACAATGTTAGGGTTCTGAGGTTTGGGGACAATATGTTCAGCAATTCGTCAGCAGCGTCTTCATCTAGGTAGTTCAGATGGAGGTCGTCCACGATGATCTTGCGTCTGTGTCTTGAGAACCAGCCAATCAATGGGGGGAGATAAGTGAGCGTGAGCCGCAGAAATTGGATAACAATGGGTGCTCCATCGGAATACGTTACATCCCAATCTTCTTCGTCGTCGTCGAGAATGAGTATATCTCCTAGAGTGAGGGATTCGAGGGAGGGTAAGTCGGTACCCAGAAGCTTCAGCAACCCCAGGAGATTGTTGAACTCCCACAATCCAACGAGACCGAATCGTTTGAGTTGGGAAGACAACATACAGTGCACCGCGGCTAGCAACGAGGTGTCTACGGAACGGCTAAAATTCGTGGGGAACGGGGAATGTATTTCCATGGATGCGACCCTTCTGAATTTTGGGAGCATTGAGACGAAGAGCTGCTGTTGTGCCTTGGAGTGCCCGTGTTCATCGTCGAATCCGATTATAAGGATGCATATGTGCAAAGCGTACTTGGTTAAGTGGGGGGAATGGGCGAGGGCTTCATGGAAGCGCGCCGTGGGGCTGGCGGCAACTGGCATCATCTGGTTGATCATGAAATCCAGGTGGGCGAAGAGTTGGCGTTGGCTCGCAACTCGCCAGGAACGGCAAACAAGGGCGCATTGTTTCTTGTCGTCTCGGTCGACGACATGTTCAATTACCATGTCGGTCAGCTCCTGGGGTAAACTTCGAATTGAGAGCATGGTAATGAAATGCAGCGATGGTAGAAGGAAAGATAAGCTTGGAATGGAGGGGGGGAACCCTGAACGGTGTACGCGATCAGGTGACCCCCTCTCTCCCTTTGAACCCCTTTACGGACATCTCGACGAGAAGGGGACTGGTTTTAGGGTAGCATAGTCCCGTTATAAGAAGGTAACCACAGAGCTGAGAGCAAGTGATGAAACTACACTCCTTTAAAGCTTCCCGTAATCTAAGTGAGGGATAATCAACCGTACTCTAGAACCACCCATAAAGACATGGGGAAAGATCCTGCTATACTTTGGTTAGTTACTCGGCGCCCAGACATGTAAGTGATATAACTTGTGCTCATAATAGCTTAGTTTCGTGCTCGTGCTGGCAAATCATTCTACCCTCAGCACGAGGTCCAAGGCTATGGGTGTGCCATACCGAAAACATGGAGATCTGGATGAAGTTCATTGATCTTTGCTGGATCAGGCTCAGTTTGGCTTTCACTGAAGGGCAAATTATTCAGTCTGATTAAGCACGAGGAGGGGAATGGGCGTGTAGCAGAACATACTCCTGTCGAGTTCGTTGCGGTGATTGCGCGGCAAATAGCCAACCAATCGCTCGATCGCTCCGAAAGCTCCGATCATGATCGACGAGGGGCCGGCATTTAACTAGCCCCTATGTCTCCCCCTCGTACCGTAAAAATCATCCTCCAGGCGGCGATCTCCTCCCCCTGCTTCGAAAACGAGGTGGATGACTGGGGGATTCCCTTTTACTCTGGTTCATTGGTTCGCATAAAGTCTAGTACCTGTTCTCATCGGTTTAGCCGATATTGTGAGACACGACTCCCGTTTGCTGGCTATTGTGTTTTTGCTCGCCAATCACTTGTGTCCTACTTGTAGCACGCGCGTTGTACTGCGCTTGGCGTTGACTGCTGGCTCGCCTCGTTCTGAGACTTCCTTTGAGCTTCCAATGCTTTACTGTTGGCTCGCCATTTGAACCAAGAGAAAGTGCTCTGGTGCCGGAGATCTTCGGTTCTATCATGCACTGTAGTACGTGCCTGTGTACTAATATGTAGATACACGTCCTGCGCGTGAGGCTATGAATGATATATCTAGTAAACGACTTGTCGAAGTTTATAAAGTGTGATCGACCCCGACTTTGTAATAAAGAGCATACTGCAAACAGTTTGGGTCTTTCCATCAAAAATCGGAGTACTTCACCGTCTCAATATCCCCACATGCCTTCAACAGTCTGAAGCGCGTCCTTTCTGCGCTGTGTGCCAGAGCGCTGAACGCCGAAACACCGTGTGATCAGCGCGTTATGTAATACAGGCAACTACAAAACCCACCAATCAAAGGCTCTGGAGTTTCCCATGCCATCCAACATGGAAGATGTTGCTATTCAAAGCAACACCAAAGCACAGGGTTCGTCACAGTAGTTTCATTTACTTCCAGTAAAGAATCGCTGAAAATGTGGTGGCCTCGTTGCAGAGATCGACCCGGTGGTGGACTTTGTCGCTGGAACGGTCGCTGTGAGTTTGATGATCCCGATTCTCTTGTTTTGACGCGGTCATCGTGGTACCGGGTTCTGAAACCCCTGACGCCCTCTAGGGCGCGGCTGGATTGATTGTTGGATTTCCTTTCGACACTGGTGAGTAGTTACAGCGGTCAAAACATGTCGTTGACGAAGTACCTTGATCCGGTGTAGTCAAAGTACGCTTCCAAAGCCCCCAAATCGCTGGTAGATATCGCTCGACTGCCCATGCTTTCGCCACTATCATCAAGGAGGAGAGGATCTTTGGTTTATACAAGGGCGTTACATCGCCTCTGGTGAGTGTGAAGCGGGCTTTGATGATCCAGACCTCGACTGAATTATTTTTGTTGTGAAGGCGACGTGCGCTTTGATGAATGGCTTGGTGTTCGCATCTTATCGCGTCTTCATGAAGGCACAACTTGATCACCCGAACGCGCAGCCGACGCTCGCACAGATCGCCCTAGCAGGGGCAGGCAGCGGCATCGTTTCATCGTGTGTAAACTCCCATACAAATTTACTGGATCAGTAATACTGACATTCCCGGAAATGAAGAATAATTACTACACCCACTGAGTTAATTAAGATCCGACAGCAGGCCTCATTGACGCCGACGTCTGCTACTCGGGTTGCCTTGCAGATATTCAAGGAGTCCGGAACGCGTGGGCTCTATCGAGGAATCACATCGACCGCCCTGAGAGATTGCGGTTACGGTGCCTACTTCGCAGCGGTGCGTACCCCACCCCATTAGATGCAGAAATGGAGAACTGACGACTTCCAATAGTACGAAGCTACCTGCCGCTATTTTACTACGCCCGCCACGCTCCAGGCCTCGCCGGACCACTCCTCCATTTTCGCCGAAGTCGAATCCGACATGAACAAACTTCCATGGTATGCTATGCTTATCGCCGGTGGCGTTGCCGGTGTTGGTTCGTAGCTCTATTATGCCGCTCAACTCCCAATCACGTCTCTGATTGGTGGTTTGTGCCCATACAGCTGGTTGGCTATTTACCTTCCCTATGGATGTCGTAAAGACAAGGATGCAGGGGAGCCAGCATCACCTCCCCTTCGAACCAAGCGCGAACACACACTTAATACCAACCGCCTCGACCCATTCGAACGGTTCAAATCCCTACCGGACCACGATCTCAACTATTGTCAATTCGTACCGCACCGAAGGTATTGGCGTGTTTTTCCGGGGGCTAGCCCCCACACTAATACGGTGAGTCCTGGGGCCTCGAACTAGTTATCCTTCATGAGCTGTATGGCTTGCGCCCCCTGGCGTTGATGGACGGAGTCATATGCCCCGTCCATCTCGATCACTGCGGGGCTCTAGTCTCGTCCAGAGGCTCCTAGATATAGCCATTCCACTCGTTTGTCGCACCGAACACTCACCGATACCCTTTTGCTCCCCCGCACGCACGACGCCCATTGGCTGCCCCCCTTTATGGATACCCGGCGTCCCCGCAATCGCATCTCTACCCAATCGATGCGCTCGAAAAATTTACGCGTGGCTGGATCTTTCGAACAGCGCGATCCCAGTGAACATGGCTACTTTTGCCGTGTTTGAGGTGATCGTGCACGCTCTTTCCTAATATACCGCGCACAGCTGCAGCGCCGCCGCGTGCCTTGGGGCCGCCAGAATGGAGCAGCGATTGCCACAGCCTCACCCACGCTGCGGCTCCATCCTGTTGGCCGGCTCGCATTCTAGATCCTCTCCTTGAATACAATGACTTACCCAAAAGTCTCAAGGGCTCTCATCCGGGGTATCTATGGTGGGCATGTGGGCGCTGAAATATGTGTGGGCTCCCGCCTGGTTTGATGTTCTATGCGAATTTAGCTGAGGCACGCTCGCTTGCTTCGAATTCTGTCGTGAGGACACCCATTGTGTCTAGGCCTCTTGGATAGACTTCTCATGAGAGCCTTTTGATGTTCTGTTTAATGTATTGTTTATGTTACCGTCGTAATCTCGCTTCATGGCATGTGGCGCGGAGTTGTTGTACAGATTGATTCGATTGTAATGCTACGCGGGTGTGATGGTACAATGCTTGCTCTACACAGAGTGAAACCGAAGTATAACCAAGAAATACTGTGATAGATATGGTATGTAGATCTCCAGTAAGTTGGCCGCGAATAATGTTGGGGCCGAACGCGTGGTATAACGAAAGGGGGAAAAGAGTACGGAACGTTAGTGAGAAGACTGCGTTAGTGCAAGAATCGGCAGCTTCGACGAAAGAGGCGCGGAAGTCAGCTCTCGAGCATGTCGTGGTCTAGCTCGAAAGTGCCGCCGGCCTCGGCTTGAGCGCGTGCATATAGCTCTTCTCGCCGTTGTTCGTCTTGCGTCAGATTGGCGAGTGTTAGAAGGGCTTCAGCGAGTAGAGGCTGTAGCTCTTGTGTCTCTGGGTCACTGGAAGAAGTGGCTGATCCCTTGGCACGCTCGAAGAAAGAGATAGCTATAAAATAGAGTACGTGAGCCGGGTGGGAGATAACGAGATGTTAGCGAGAAGCATTACCGTTTGTCAGGCCCTCACGAGCCTCTTGCGCGTCTTCGGAGTCAAGTACTCCCGAATCGCCTCGTTCCAACGCTTCTTCCAGTCCTTCAACCTTTGCCGAGCCAACGATAAGCCAGCAACGCCCTCTCGCCCTGGTAATGGAACCTCTCCATGCATCCATGTCCGCTTCCATCTTCATTTGGTTAAAGACGGAGTCAGCCCACGATGCCCAATACTGGCGCTCTGAGGGAATTTCGAATTTTTCCGCCACATTCAGGACTTCAGAGGCGATCGTATACAGTTCCTTGGGCCGCGAGAATGTGTCTGTTAGCGGCGGCATCGAAGTCGATTGGGCGTTTCCGGTCGGCGGAGCGTGCTGCGGGTGCGGCATATGAAATATTCCCCTAGAGAATTGATCCATGGCCAGAACCATCAGGTCATTGGGTGAGCTCAGAGATAGGGACATTCGACGGGTAACAGGTGGGCGACGGGCGGCGATAGCGGAGAAGGGCGAGTCCTGCGGCCAATTGGGTTCGGTTTGATCTGCGGGTGAGAGGCAGGATCCCGTGGACGAGGATGAGGCACCAGGTGGCGTTGATTGCTTTTTGTCGAGATTGCGGGTAAGCGCATCGTCTACGATACAAACATAGGTGCGGCCCCAGACGATAGCCATCCGCCAATCTTCAGTCGTTTCCAGCCCTCGGGCGTTGACCCGACTTGGGAGATTTTCGCCCGTCTCGAATACGTCTAGGGCCGCCAGCCAGTATGGGCACGGCGTATTGGGCTCGCCCGTCAACGCAAGCTTTGGATCTTGAGCTATCAGGTTACCAAACAAGAACAACGCGGTTCCCAGTATGGCATGGAAGGCAGTGGCTGGCTCTTGTGGCTTCCTAATAAGAAGGATCGTGAGATCGAGCTGGGACACACGGTGTGGAGCCTACGGGAACTTACGGCTTTCTTGGTTCCACGGGAGGAGGGGGTGGCGCAGTATTCCTGCCTCGAGACGAACGATCGCTGGCCCAATCACCGGGAAATCGATCGTCTGTAGGAGTAAGGCTGGTTGGTGCGCTGTCCAAAGGGCCCCGTGCTGGGGGCGTATAGACAACAGATGGATCTTGATAGTAGATCAAAAAGCGGTGGCAGTCATGTACGACTGCGCGAAGAAGAGGGATTGCCTCCGCTGGCTCTGCATCTGTAAAGACAGGGCACCAGGAGAGTCAACGGGTGTTCTGGGTGGTCTCGAGAGCAGCTATAACGCACTTTCATACTGCTCCGCTGCTTTCGCAAACAAGTCCTTGAGATCCACCCAATCTTCGAATGTACATGACTTGTTGGCATCGGTCTGGGCGCCCCTGCGTGCGGTCGAGGTGGTGTCCATGATCCTTGTGCGCCTGACCCAGCTCGAGATGCGGTCTACGTCGTCTGATGTGCAAGTGGTGGTGTATTGGCGGCAAAAGTCAGTATCTCGCTGATCGCTGTCGTCGCTGGCCGAGGAGGAAGGGGAGAGGCGGCGCCGCTTGGAGCTGGACGAGCTGTTCGACTCTGGGACGTCTCGCTCGTCGTCGTCGGTATCAGAGTCACTATAAACACCCTGTTGCCATTCGCGGACATGGTCTGCGAAACAACGTGGCGCGTTCACACGCCCCCTCCAGAGCCCTCTTGGCCTTGCTCGCTTGCGTGCGGGGGGCTGGGGCGGCGAGGAGAGCATCGTTGTGGACGGCGAGGAGGGAGGGAAGAGGAGGGCGGGAAGAAAATATAGGAAAGCCGGAGGGTGAATCAGAAATTTGGTCAGCCAGCATGAATCGAGATATTTATCTGAACCGCCGAGCCAAACGACCGAAACGTCCCTCAGCATTGGTGGACGCAGCTTTCGCGTCTGGGCAGCTCTAGGCCAATAAGAATGCGCCATCCTGATTGGCTCGCGTCTGCCGATCAACAAAGTCTAGACTGGCTCGAGGTCTCCCAACAACAAACATATCACAATATCCATTTATTGCGGCCATCTCATATCCTCACCACCCTCGTCTTCTGCCGCCGCGTCCCCACTTCTCCACCACAAACCCAGTCAGGTACTCGTACACCTCCCGGTGCGCCCCCCGCCGCGTGATGCTGTGGTCGCTGCACGCACAACACCAGCCAATTAGCTTCCCGCCTATCCGAGTTTGGCTACGATGGCAACCACGCCCCTCGTGAACACGCACCTATCAGTGAACATCCTGAACCTAAATTTCCGAACCTGGGCCCTTGTAAACATATCCAACAGGTGTGCCGAGTTCGCGTAGTGAACGTTATCATCGGCACTCCCATGGGCCAATAGGTAGTCGACCTTGTCAAAGGCGGTTACATTTGATATCGAAGCGTTCACGTAGCCTCCCCCGTTCAGCTTGGGCAGGTTCATGTACCGCTCCGTATATATCGAGTCTGCAATTTGAACCGTCAGTTTCGGCGGAACATAAACCGGTCGCCCAATCGACCCATCCATGGCTGCGACCAATCTTAGAGTTTGGCACGGCTCCCAGATGCCAGCCAGCGGAAAACAAATTCAGGGAGTCGGCGTGTGCAAGGACAAACTTACCATACAAAAGCCAGCTGGTCACAGGCTAAACGAACGGTCCGGTCATCAGTCAGCCCAGGTTGGCACTCCCAACCGCCCAGTTCACTTACCGCAACAGCCATAGACAGCGAGTGAATGCCAGCATCTGCTTCGACGACCTTGGATGCCATAAAACCTCCGTACGACTGACCAATCATTGTCAACTTTGAAAGCTGCAGACAGAAGGGGGTGGCGTACGCACCCAGCCCCAAATACCAATCCTTTTCGGATCAACATAATCTTTGGCCGCCCATAACCTGTACGCGAGGGAAGGAAGGGCAAGGGGGAAGGAAGTCAATAAAATATATTAGTGCGATCATGGGCCTATCGTGAGGTTCCAGGTCAAGGCACCCTGGCGTGAACCCAAGAACCAACCACGAAAGACTAACTCCAAACCAAGCTCATCAATTTCCCGTCAACCAACCACCTCACGGGCTTGGAAGCACCCGAACACGCACACTAGCCATGTCTGAGCTCACACGAAGAAGCGACGACTTACCTAGCAGCGTTCACTTGGTCCTTTGTCTCCCAAAATCCGAGATTTCCTTTCACCGGGTTTCTCAGCTTGCGCCCTTTGTAGCCAGTGCCTCGCCCATCGACGATGACAATCACATAATCAAGCGAGCACGCAAGATAGTCATGCCAGTGGCGCTCAAACCTCAGGTCGACCATCTGACTATTCGGACCCCCATACCTGCGAGAAAAAGAGCGCATAGGCCGATAAGCTCGCTGCACAAAATAACAAATGGAGGCAATCGCTGCCCCATGGCAGGCGGCCCATGAGGACGCCCCATCATGTGGGTGCAGGCCGTCCAGAACCCGCAGGAGGCCTGAGCAGCGGGTCGAGGGCGCCACCCCCAAGTAACGAGTTCGAGACAACTCACACACGGAAAAGGACCGGATACTTCGTGCGACCAGAGTCGTCCATTCGGGGTGGCCGGATCTCCTTGAAGTTGAGCTCTATCGGGGGATCATCAGTACGTGTTACCTCTCTTGCTGCCCTGCGGGAAGCAGCCCAGGCGCCTTGCTACAGGTCCGAAGTCGACGCTAGTATCTACGAACCGCACCGGGCCATCCGACACTCGAGCAAAGAGACAGCACGCACCGTAGCCATCGCTTTCGATCGTCCCGTAGGATGCTATTGGAGCTTCAAATTCCTCGGTGGTGTTCGTCAGGCGCTCGTTCGTCGTCAATACATACTCAAACTCTGTCGACGTCGGACTCGTCACGCGCTCGCCTCGTCACAAATAAAATATACGCACCCTTGTCGCCTGCTTTGACTACCTTCTGCCATGGGATGTTGGGCCCGTCGTAGCTGAGCAGGTAGAAGCCTGCTTGGGGCGAGAAGTCGACGCCGTAATATGCTCGCTCTGAAGCATCCGTCAACTCCGTTGGCTCCACTTTCTCATACGTTGGAGCATCAGACTCCGCTGGCGCCGACCGCACGAGAGATGGGAGCGGGACCGAGTATAAATGGCGCTCGATGGAGGAGGCCTTCGCCGCGACGAAGTACCTAGACCGTGGAGCATGGTCAGCGGATTCGCCACGTACCCCAACGCACTCACACCAAGCCTTTCTCAAGGTCGACGCCTTTGATGCCACCGACGACCTCCCAGGGCCCAGACGTCAGGAAGTGGGGCGTCGAAGAAGACGCGGGACTGAATAGCGCGATGTGGTTATAACCCTCCGGCGTGGGGACTATATCGAGATACGCTTCGGCTTCGCCTAGAATCTCATCAGAACCGTTGTACCTTACGATAATGCCATAGGGATATTACCATTATTGACTTGTCGCCGCGCGGATTTGGGGGGGATGGGGTGTATATATTGCTCGTTATTGATCCATCCATCATCACCCTCCTCGCCGTCTTTGCCCAATTTTCGTACCAATTTGCCAGTGACTTTACGACCATCTCCGGAGACACCGGCACCCGACTCCAAGTCAAATAGGACCACGGTCCCGTTGTCAGCATTTCGATTGACCTCCTTCATGATGAGCGAGGCATTACCAACCCAGGCGACCTCTAAGATGATGCTGTTCTCCTTCGCCTGTCGATACGGCCAGTCAAGCTCCAGCGTAGCATTAATAGCAGGGAAGCCTGAAATGGTGGGTCGCTTGGTATCTTGGTCGTCCCACCCTTCCTCCTCGGTCGCGTTGTGTGCAAGGCGGTCTTGGCGGTATTTATCCAAGTCAAACACATGGACAGTAACAAGCGGATTATTGTACCCAGGCTTGGGGTACTTCATCGACACGTCCGTTGTGTACGGGACCACGCGATTGCTGTCTTCGGTGGGGTTGTAGACTGGGAAATTGTATTCGTCAACCAGCGTCTCGTCGAAGGCGAGGAACGCCAATTTCTTTGAGTCTGGGGAGAACCAGAGAGCTGAGTCGGCTGAGAAGACTTCCTCTTCGTACACCCAGTCGGGAACACCATGGAAAAGGGATGCGTTGCCAGATGTTGTCACCCGAATGGGACTCGAGCTGTGGATGGAAGAATAAGTATGTAAGTAAAAGTTAGGCATAGCATGTGGCGTGTCGAGGTACCTTTGATCTGCGACAACATATAAGTCATTGCTTTGGACGTAAGCAATTGCTTCGCCCGTAGGGGCCCAGGTCGCAAAAGCCGTAGTAGGGGGATTTGAAGGAGCCGTGAGGGGTCGAGTCGTTCGCGTTTCGATGTTGTGGACGTAGTAGTTTCCAAACGACGACCAGCGCCATTGCTAACAAATACGTTCGCCATTAAGAATAAATGTTGATGAACGAAGTCACAAACCTTGCGATGGTCAGCTTTCACAAGTAAGTACTTCATATCCGGCGAGAGCTTCCAGCTTGACCAAGCAATTGGGTTCCCATGTTCCTACGAATTATGAGTGATAAGAGGCTGCGGGGAAACGGAGCGCCGTACATCCTTGACATCAACATTGGCCACAAGGCTCCGCGAACTGTTCGTCTTCAGGTCAACTAGCATGATTGACCCATCTGAATCTATAGAGAATACACCGTCTCCAGCTGCAGGTGATGTTGTCAGGACGTGTAACTTCAATGCATAGGGTATGCATACCTTCTGGAACCCAGCGCAGAGTCTCAGATTCGATGGCGAATGTCCCATTGAATACATGGTTCATCGTAATTTTCTTAACCCCCGGCGCATGATACGAATTGGCCCCGGAGTATGTGTACGCAGCTACAATGCCAATTATGGCCGACAGCGACACGAGTACGACTAGACCAAGTGCAAGATATCTGATAGACGTCGGTCGCTGCTACCCATTTCGTTTAACTGCGAACTTATGTACATGAGAGTAGCACGTACTCTTCCACCCAGTCTGTCTCGCTGCCCAGTAAAGGCATAAGGCCTTCTTTCGTCTTCGTTTACATCTAGGGCATCGTCCTTCTCGAGTAGTGTCTCGTCCTCGTCCTCCGAGCTTGGGGGATCAAACGGGCCGTCCTCGTAGTAAATTGCTGGTCGTATGAATGAGCTGGCTTGATTCGGGTCATGTCCATAGAGTTTCGAGCCCTCGGAGGAGTCAATGAGTCCGCCAGGCTCCGCGTCATTGGGGACCGACTCGTAGCTCGGTACGTGCATTAACTTTGTACTCGGCGCGTTGGTGAAGGTTTGTGATGCAACGACCTGCATTACTATACTTAGTATGAAAGTATGGTTCCCACGGTCAGTGAAGGTAGTGCAGTGGTGACCGGTGACCTTGGGCTCCTAGGCTCCTATTCCTCGCGCTTCGTTAAGGATCCAATACAACCCCCGCGCCTGAAGCATGTGGTTGGACAAAGCTTCCACCACGCCACCCTCTCTCACCGTTCGCTACTAAATAGTGGAGGATGTGGCCGCGGGCACAACGATCACATTAACGTCCTCAGGGAAAGAAATCCAGTGGAAAACCACCTTTCTTGACACAAACGGCCGTATCTTTATCCGGCAAGAGTACGAGGACTGGTACAAGCGACTCCAAATCTGCGACTCGTCTCGCACGCATGGACGAGTGATATCCGGCTCTCCTGGCATCGGTGTGTGCATTATATATCAAGTCGAGATCTCAGGAGTACCAGTTCCTCTTCAGGCAAACCTGTCTTTTTGCTCTATGCCCTCGTCATGCGCCTTCGAGAGGAGAAACCCACTGTCTACTTTAGTGCATTCCAACGCCTATTCCTCTTCGCGCGACGCGAATGAGGTGTTTCGAGTGCGGTCCCAGGATTTCGAAATCTACGAACATCTCGGCAATTTTCTACCTTCCTATCGCATCTGGTCTCTCGTCGATATGCCGGCTAAGGGGGGCTCCCCACCTCTCGGTATCACTATGCCCGATGTATTTTTCACAGTCGATTATGCCTCTCCCAATCGGCATCATTATCAAGAGCATTATAAAGAGTGGACATCCCAGCATGGGGGAGTCATACTCATCATGAATCTGTGGTCGATCGAAGAACTATATGTCGGGTAAATTCCTCGCCCTTGTTGGTCCCATTGTTTTCTCCTCCCACCGCAGCTTGAGATTGCACGATAGTTTACTCGATGCGTCACGCGTCGATCGACATTGCTCAGGCTTTTAAGGACTGAGACCTATGGATCAATCATCGACCGGCTTATAATCAATCCTGGGGCTTTCGAAACTCAGACAAAGGCGACATTGGCCTCCCCGTTAAACGCAGAAAAACTCAAGCATCTGGTTGCATACGCGCGCGAGATCGATGCGAAGGCTCTTGAAATGAGTGAATCTCTTATGGATGCGAAGGCTCTTTAAAGACTTTGCAGCCCCTTCCCAGAATTAGTGTGCTCAGCGGCCAGTTCTTTGAAAGGATCGCAATCACGCTGCTCAATATTGGGAACTGCCTGCAACAAAGGGTTGTTCCCTATGATTCGTGGGGCCGCAGGATCTCTTGCGTTTGTCTATACCCCTTCGATCGTCACCTCGAAGTTCGTGCTAGAAACCTCAATAGTGTTACGACAATCGTCGCGGCGTGGCAACAAATCTACGACTCCTCTCCCTTCGATGAGTACTCCGTGATAAATACTTCGCTGGTCATCCCGGTTTCGGCTGTGAGTTCAAATATGTCTTATGTCTTAAATCATTCTTGTCAGGCAGCAAGAACGAGTCACTTGGACTATGCCTGGAGGGTGGGGAGGCGACGTGACTGGGGATGTCTTATTCTTGGATACGGAGGAGTTCTCTAAGAGTTAAGCGTACCTCTTCCGTCCCTTTTCACAAATGTTGAGTGTAATACCATATACGTAGCGATGTACTTTGTATCGAAGAGGCTTTCTGGGCGTCGTTGACCAGTGAATATTTGAATACTAGACGTTCAAACGTCAACATTTTGAAGTTCAATATTCAATTCACAGTGACGGTCAGTCGATTTCTTGCTTTCATTTACTTATTTACCGTCCACTTCCAAGATCACAACAATCAGGCGGATCCGTGTATTAATAAATGAGCGCTGCCTGCAGCGCTTTATTACCTTGCTTTGATAGTGGCATAACGGAAGCAGCTTACCAAAATTCATCATAGACCACGCGCATGTTGAGAGCAAGTTCAGAGACTAATATAATCTCCTAGTACCGCACACGTGACCGCATACCTTTGGCCCAAAAAGGAGATTTCCGGGGCCTTGCTAAAGCTAAAGCGAAGGTAACTTGGTTTTTACATGTATTTACAGATCTACCAAAACAAAATCACAACATCCTTTCCCAAGACCTCTGATCACTACAATCGCTCGGTGCAGAGTCTGGTTTATGCCGTGCGCTGCGATCCTCAAGATTTGACGTTTTCTGATATACTATGTGCTCCAGAGTTGCACTGGGACGTCACTTGCTTGTGTTGGTACGTCCATTTGTCCTGTGAACAATGAATGTATGCTGAAACTTCTTACACATTTCTTGTTGATTGTTCCCATTCTGAAATAGGCTACTTGACGATTTCGACTGTATGAGATGGCTATAGAATGAAAGATATTAGCCAATATATACGAAAGCATTGCATTTCGCAGAGGGACGAATGGCGCGAGGTAAGCTCCGAACGTTCGTCTTCAACTGTTGACTTCTTCGGATAATCTATGCTTTCTCGCGCACTCCGAAATGGCCAACCACATCATGATCAGTGAGCTAGTTTCAGTATCTCTCCATGTGACGCGGCACTGAACATGTACAGCTTGTCTGAACTTGGCAGGAATCCGACCCGCCTTCATGCACATGCGTCGCTGGGGTTGTAACTTCTATGTCTTTCCAAGATCATCAAGATCGATCGCATATATCTGTTCTTTCGAACCCCAGATTCTCGTTTTCCATTTTACTCGGGAACTCAGCGCTCAGCGCTAGATGCAGGTTTGGTGGTCAATGCAGTGTCTCAGATTCTCCGTTTGAACGCTTTGCTCATCATCAAGTGACCAAATATACGAGGTCATTCGGAAGGCTATCACCGCCCGGGGCCAAGTAATCATCCAGGCATTGCTCAGAATGACTCCTTGCGCACCCCCCCAGCAACAGATGACAATCACATCCTTAATTTCACGCTCAGCGAAGGTGAGAGTCCTGTACATATCTGTCTCATCAGTAAATGAACGATATCCTAATCCTATGATGGTGGGTTAGATACGTGCCGCATGGAACTTTCGCCAATTCCATTACCCTGCTTAGACGCGCGAATCAATGTTCACAGCGCCAGCATGAAACGACTAGACAATGAGCGTATCATCTTCTGTCGAAGTTGCTTATATGAGGCTGTTAACAAAGGCAAAACATCGGATGTCGGGATGCAGAGCTAGGCCATTCTCATTCATGAAGCCACGGGTGACTGAATTGCTATCAAAATTGCCATTGCGTAGGTCAATTTACGTGTCTATTTTGGTGAGAGTTTCCCAGAAACTGTCACTTCAGTTCCTTCATGTTCTCGAATTGAATATCATTTACCAGTATATGGCTCCCATGACGGTACTTAGCACAGTACTCCGATCGCGGCGATGGCGGTCTCTTCGTGAATCCATGGCTGCCGCCCCTATTCTAGGACTGTGGGCACTGACACGTTTCCAAAGATGCATCCTGATTGAGGTCTGCCTGTATTATTTCCAATGAACAAAGTAATGATTTGCGTTCGCGACAGATACGCTGCGCTGCTGCTGTGCATGTCTCGACAGATTGTTGCCTTCACAGCGCCTGTCACGGTGATAAAGACTTGAAGACGTTCCGTCGTGCCGACGAAACTACCATTCTGTCCAGATATCGAAGAACCCATCCATACCTGTTTCTTTGGAGTATTATTGATGCCCCTGCCAGTGAGCATGCATGCTTGGAACGTAATCCAGCTGTGAAGAATGGCTTGAACTGTGTATCGTGGCGTAAGTCGTGTTTGTCCAATATGTCATCGCTAGCTCAAAGTTGTAACCACGCAGCGCTTTGTGGACGCATGCTGATAGCTGTTATGTGCATCGGACAGGGGTAGCTTCGCATCTCATCGGCAAGATTGGATCTTTGGATCTCCTCATATGCATCTCTCGTCGTTTTCCGCTCTTGCATGTTGACTTTTGTTGAGTATGTATAGGCTTTGCGAGCATGGTCGTGACCACGATGGTGTGGCCTCCCACCATAGGTTTGGGGAAACTCTGGAACGTCGGTGTTGGATGAGGCTTTTTCATGATCGGAGTTACAGGTTCGTCTTTTCTACACGTGCCTTGCTTGGAGCTGTCGGCCGACTCTGAGGACGATAGCAAACGTCCTTCGCAGAGCATTCGACATGGAAGGGCAAGAACAGAGGACTGTGAAGCAAAGCAAGATGCATTGTTCCAGCCCACACTCCCATCGTGAACGGAACCATCTGTGCTTTGTGACTCCTTTCTGCCACGAGACAAATTTCAACTGCTCATTCGCAGGGTCCAAATATGATGCCCCAAACAGTCTTCATCAATGTTGCCGACGCCACTAGTACTCTGTACGCTCAGGCTCGAGGTAGAGCTCGACTACCAGCATGCCGCAAGAATAGAGAAAGTGACAGTAATAGCCAAAGCATGAGAGGGTACTCGGGGTTCGTACGACTGAATCCTCGCTTCTCGGTTTCATTCAGCGCTTATGAGCTGTACTTGGATTTCTTGGAGATAGATTTCTGTGCAATGATCGCACGGCCAGTTTAGTGCCATCGGGAGGTTTGGCCGGTGCCGCGGGATCGTGACTACCCTGGCGTCTTCCAACACACGAGGCACTGCTCAGCCCCCTTATAAGACTGACGGATACTCTTCTCAATTTCTGCCCTTTTATCCTCCTTCCTCCATCCAAAACGTCAACATTCGGCGGCCATGGACGCACTTAAGAACATCCTATCCCCTCTGGGGATGAACACAGGCGCTATCCACGACACCTTGGTTCGTCTCCAGCCCAACTCTCGTTCGGGCCTGCGCTGAATCTGTCGATTCGAGTAGAAGCTCGTGGTCATAGGTGGCACAGTCGAGACGGCACGACGGGTCTCTGTATCAGCGTGGAATGGCTTTGTCGACTGTGAGAGTACCTGCCCGTCCTGAGCCACGGCCATCTTGACGCTTCTTCTATTTTAGCCTTCTTTCTCACAGCCCACTTCAGCGAAGAGGACTATCCGTATGACTGGTGCGTCGCTTACGGGCCTCAGGCGCTCTATCACTTCAATGACATTTGTATGATATCAGGTTAATGAACTGGCTGTCTAAGGTATGCTGTAATTGGTCGCCATACCCTCCATACTGATCCCGTCCCGTATAGCAACCGGCCTGGGGACGTAGTCGGGAGTTTGAGATCACCACACGGAGTGTGGGCCGTAGTGGGCTCAACTCTTCAACAGCCGGGGATCTTGATGAAGACGAGGAGGAAGACGAGGATTCCCTCGTTCATGGGAAGCGCAAGCGCAAGGTCGCCTTCATGCCAAGCTTAGGTCAGTGACTCGATTTCCAATAACAGGCATCTCGACCCTGACCCAACCAACAGACACGACACATACGATTTACTACCGAGGACATTGGCTGAGAGTATGTAATTCCGCTGGCTACCTCCCCCAGTGCACTCAACCCTGGGGCATAGATAACGAGAACGAAACGCTATCCCGACTACGGCCACGGTTCATCACTTAAGATTAGGTATGATGAAATTGCTTCCGTCTACATCGGATTCGCTGACTGTATAATTGATGATGGTGACAAACAGTGTCGTCGCCCGTAATAATGATATCCTCAAAAAGCTGGTGCTCGAAGCCAAAAGGGAATACGAGAAGGACGCTGAGCATCGTGTCCACATCTTTTTGGCTGACACGTACGTTTTCGGTGGCTTTCTCCACTCGAAATGAATGAATGCCAACTTCTTCATATCAGAACGTACGTTTGCTGGCGATGGAACGGGGCCCGGCAGAAGCGTCCGATGAGCTCCATTGTCCTACAACCCGGAGTAAAGGACATGCTCCTGGCTGATTGCAAGGACTTCTTGTTCTCGGAGGAGTGGTAAGTGCGCTGTTTGTACATTCATAGATCCTTATTCACCACGATCGGTTAGGTATGCTGAGAGAGGTAATCACGATATGCATTTTCGACTGGTGATCAGTATCTCACACCGCTCGTAGGTATTCCATTCCGAAGAGGATATCTATTACATGGTGTCCCCGGAAGGTCGGTCTAAATATGTTCACCTTCGCTGCTTCGATGGGGCTAAATGTGTTGAATTGACAGTGGCAAGACATCACTCATCCATTCGCTCGCTGGGGAGCTTGGTCTGGACATTTATGTGGTCTCGTTATCATCGAAAGGGTAACTACAACGTGCGATCTCCGAAACTCTGGCTCTAATGGACATACTTCTTCAACAGCATGAGCGACAACACACTGACGACATTGATGGGTTATGTTCCGTCTAGGTACGTAAACCCTGACCTTCGCTGCAATTTGATGATTATGCTTACTCCGCCCTGCAATAATTGTAGATGTATTGTACTATTGGAAGACTTAGACGCTGCATTCACACGTTCAGTTAGTCGTGATGCTACCTCGACGGGGGCGCCTACCTCGTCGACCACTGATAGCACGGCGACTACGACATCGGAGAGTAACAATGAAGGCTCTACATTGAGTCTAAGTGGATTGCTGAATGCTCTTGACGGTGTTGCAGCAGCTGAGGGGCGGTACGTTCCAGTCACATTTATCTTCAACCTATCTCTTATTTCTATCTTGATAGCCTATTGTTCGCCACCACCAATCATATTGAGCGACTTGACCCCGCCTTGAGTCGACCTGGGCGTATGGACGTCTGGGTTAACTTCACCCATGCTACGAAGTGGCAGGCGGAGGGCATCTTCAAGTGCTTCTTCCCTTTCAAACCCACCACCGCCTCTACTCCCGAAACCCCCAAAGACACATCCCAGAAGAACCTCCCTCTCCCCAAGAAGAAGTCTACTCACGCTATCCCCCTCTTGACTGAGGAAGAGATTTCAGAACTTGCTAAACGCTTTGCAGAGGCCATCCCGGAGGAAGAGCTCAGCGTACGTCATCTTCCCCGCCTTCTCGGTATTCTCGGTGTATTCGAACTAACGATCGGGATCGTGACAGGTTGCCAGCCTGCAAGGGTACCTGCTGAGGAACAAGACTCGTCCACGCGAGTGTGTCGAAGAGGTAGCCGAATGGTGTGTGCCTTCCCTTATCGATCTCGAGAGATGATGGTGACCGATGTTATCGATTAGGGTGAAGCAAGAGCGTGAGACCCGCGAGAAGCTCAAGAAGGAAAAGGCGGAGGTTCGTTCACTGTGATACCGGCTGGCTAGATGGGTTCTGACAGGTTTCGTTAGCGTGAGGCACAAGAGAAGAAAGAGGCTGAGGAGAAGGCAAAGAAGGAGGTTCGTTTCAGTTTCCATTCCATGTTGTTGATGATCGTACTAAAAGTGATGTACTTGTCTTTAGAAGGCCGAGAAGGAGGGCACAACGACGACGACGGAACAAACAGAAGAGGAGAAGGAGAAGGAAGCCAAAGAGGTAAACGTGCCACAGACAACCTCTAATCCTTGAGTTGCTGACATTCTGTTGCGACTGAAAGAAGGAGGAAAAGGAAGCGAAAGAGGTTAGTTTTGACAACGTCGTATCATTCTATGCTGTACTGATTGCTTTATCTACAGAAGCAAGAACGCAAAGAAGCCAAAGCTAAGGCCAAGAAAGCGCGCGCTGAAGCTGCGAAGACTGAGCCTGACGCGACTGCTACTACTATCGACGGAGTGACTGCTGAGCCATCATCGAGTGAGACGTCCTCAAGCTCTGAATCCGACAGCACCGGGAACGAAGGTGACGTTGAAAGCGTGATATCAGAGTCAGAGTCAGAGAAGTCGCCCAACCAAGCCACGCCGGAGGACAAGGAGAAGTGGGTAGCGGTCAAAGGCGAAGCTTCCCCTCCTTCCATCACCCCTTGACTACTGGTACCTACATTCGACCGAGACTTACCTCTCGAAGAATACTCACCTCACCATCTTTGTTTGGGATTTTTGCTGTTATGTCGCTCTCGTCTCTCCTTCATTGTAACATTTCTTCACTGGCTATTCTCAATGTGATATATAGAACAATGCAATCCATGAACCATTCGCAACGAATATATAGTTGCTTTAATCGTTATCATCTCGTGTGTTCATGCAAATCATCTATAGAAGCTGGGAGGTGCAAACACAAAGCAGGACAATCTATCTATGGACGAACTATGATGACTTCAAGCTGACATCAGTCAAGATTTTGAACGCTTCCTTGTACGCATCGAGTAGTGCTTTCACTCGAGCTCGCTCAGCTACTACTGCTTCGTCTTCGTTGAGCAGATCAGAGAAAAGCTCGGGTTTGTAGAGCGATGCGACCAGCCGATTCTGTACCTGCTGCGAGGTGAAATTGACGAGGAAATGCATGATTGCCTTGGGGATCAGATCCTGGATCGTTTGTCGTACAATGCCGAAATACGAAGCAATGAGCGAGCGAATGAGGGAAGCTTCCATCTCTTCCCTTGGCGTTAAGTGGCCACTTTCCGAAGACATCTACCAAAATAAATAGAAATTGTTAATTCAGTTATCAAACAAACCGAGGCGACCGAAATGAAAGGTTGGTTGAGTGTAGAAAAGGTATCCTGACTCACAGCTTCGATATGCTTCCCTAAGCTCTTCATATCATACGCCGCATTATTTCCATCCATACTCCTCTTTCCCGCCATCAAACCTGTTGACATCGACGGGTCGGCGCCGGAGACGTCGCGTCCTGTCGGGACGACGCCACCTCCTCCACCTCCGCCAAGGGAAGGTCCGTTAGGCCCTCCATGGGGTTGATGGCTGCTGGACGCAGCCAGCGGGCCAGGTCCATTTTGCCCAAAGAAGTAATTCAAAAATGTTTCACGGGCTGAAGGGGGTGACGTTCCAGTACCTCCTGGATGAGCGGAATAAGCACGATGGGGGGGATGATGTGATGATGACTGGTGGTGGTGATTGTGCTTTGATCGATTGAGCGCCGTTGTTGCGCTGACTATGGATTGGGCAGGCGTCGTTGACCCAGTCGTCCTGGCTCTGTCGTGTACAGTTGAGGAGACCGATCGTCCGTCACGGGATGGAGGCGCAGTCCCACCCGAAACACCGTCACCATCTTCAGATGTATCGTCTTCATCCTCAGGCGCAGATCTTGTCCCATTCACAGGCTCAGTAGACGAAGGCTATTGGCGCAACGGATTAATCAGTAACCGGCACCGCAGTATAATTCAGGCAGAGATAGAGAGTGAATTGTGAATTGGCTACCACGTACCCGGGGGAGTATCTGTTGCCGGGGCGGGTTCTGCGCTTGTTGTGCGGCTGAGGCGGACCCCGAGATGAATGCGGGGTGATTCGTGTTGATGTAGGCAGCCTGAATCTCTATCAGACTCTGGGCATATTCTGATGTTGGTCCGAGCCGTTCACGCAACAACTCCGAAACGACTTCCACCAGCTGCGCATGTAATCGTGGAAACCGTTGTAGTTCCTATAATAGACAAAGTGTAATATTAGCAACCACTCGGACAGCACGTATTTATGGCCTTGCCTACTCACCGAACTAGTACAGTTATGGCATATCTTAACCAGCTCCTCGTAGACCAATTCCACACATCGCAGCGCAGGAGCTTCAAGGAGTTTAATTTGTGGCTTGACAAGGAGATCAAACGCTGCTTCGGGCACAAACAAACTCGGTCTTGGGCCGGTTGAATTTCGAATTGCTGTCCTGATGTCTTGATTATCCAGATTCTGTGTCGAATCAATCGAGGCTAGGGCGTGGCCGAACACATCATTGAAGATATAATATATCCTTGCGCCACCGGAGAGTTCTTTCGTAGATATATCTACGTTTGTGCCCTCGATCGATGACACGTAGTCTCTCGCAAACTGGGTCATGAGACGGAGGATCAGGCCACCTTGCTACATCGCAGCTAAGTCAGCAAATGCTGTACAGGCGCGGAGTGCTAATAGCATTAAGTCCTGTGCTAACCTGGTTTTTGTCCCCAAAGATAGCAGAATCTCCGAATGAGTTAAGTTCCTGCTGTGCCTGGCCCATAAGAGTGTTCAACCGCGCTTTCATATCCGGTAGCTTGTCTCGTATGTGATTCATCAGGACCTGACACGAACAGTTAGATCCCCCTGGAACTACGTAGGCAAAGGCGTACACACCTGGTTGAGCGTCTTTGCAAGGTATTGCGTCCCGTTCTTATGTGCGATATTACGGTACGCGGGATGATTCTTGAAGAACTCGGCCTCGGTCTCTCGAGCGTCCCCCATACTCTTGCTAAGGTTGATATCTTGTTGACTTCGATTCACCACGCCAATAAACCCTAGTTTCAGCGGATACACTCGACCGGTCAGGATATCCAGAGCGTTCGTCCCGGCGTCCATCAAGTCCAATTTCGTGAGGACACCAATCGTTCGACGGCCTTGGGGATCGACCGCTCGAGCGAGTTTAAGTGATTCAGAGTTCGCGAGATCGACATTGGCGGGTGAAACGGCGAGAATGACACTGGATTCCTTGTGAAGGGAAGTCCATTCGAGAATGTCTCGTGCTCACCTGTTAGGCTTCGAAATATAGTCCGATACTAACGACCGAATCTGCCGCTCGATGTCACTCGGCTGATCGCCCACAGGAATCTTCAAGAACCATCGAAGTCAACGATCATACAAAGATACGACGACGAACCTTTGTCAATCCAGGCAAGTCCACCAACGTCAAGTCCAAGACATTCGGGCTGTATATCCTCAGCGATATGGGTAGTTTACTTATTCCTTTATTCTGGCCAGCCACTCTGAATGTCTCTTGCTGGATTTCATTCCGTATCTCCTCGAAGTCAGTAAACCGCTTGTCTACATGCAGAAACTGCCCCCATTCCGTCACCGGTGGTGCAGCGGGCGAGGGCTCAGCGGGCAGCGGTGTGTGGATAAGCTGAAGGACCAGGGGTCTTCGTGTTACGATCCCTGAGCCTCGGGGCAGGAAATCACGGCCAACAATACTGTATTCTCTTGAGTCAGCACTAATACAACCCCGAGATAGATCACAAAAGCACATACGTTTCCAAGACACTTGATTTGCCCGCCGACTGGCTACCAACCTATACATCCCGGTCATTATTACCTGAACTGAATAGTAGTTTCAATTGGCACATACGACAACCAGCTGGGGCATATCCAGCTCTCCGCCTGCCATTCCGACGTCATTTTAGCCTTTGTGCACCCGAGCTGCCAACTCTGGCTCACCGAGATTGCTGAAGGTGTCCTGTAGCTTGTTGACTAGCTTGATGAGGTCTGAATCCATGATTGAGGAAGAAACGGGCAACCGTCGTAGAAAAGATTCGGAGGAGCTTTAAGTTTTAACTGTCACCAAGAACGCGTCCGTGCGGCAGGTGTAGGCGTGTCGTTCCGGCACAAAGGTGGTCCTTTGATTTGATCGCGATGCTTGGGATGAAAGGCAGTTCCCCCTTGTTAGTATACGGCCTCCGAAGACGGGAAAAGGGAACACCGGCGTGAAACAGAGTCTAAATCATTCATTCGCTGCACTTGACGAGAGTTATTGCATTTCTGACCGTGAGACTATATTTATGACTGTGTGAATCACAGAGCGTGCCATGGCAACTTTTCCGACACGTCCATAAATAAATGTTCAAAAGTAACGGCATTCTAGTTGTAGACAGCACACGCTCGGAATGCGGTCACAAATTGCTATCCACGATACTCTAAGTATGCTAGCTACGTTAGATGGCCTTGCTTTTCACGAGTTCTGTATTTCGGTTACTATTAGTGTCGAATGAAAGAGATATATACAGCGACACTCACGTTCAACTTCCGCGATCGAACTAAGGAGAATGTCCCGTTGAGTCTTCTCATCTTTCAAGCTAGCCAAAACCTTCTCGATAATCGTCTTGGTCAAGTCCGCTTGTTCGCTCTCCTTCAACTGCTGCTCGTAGCGAACCCAGCTGTCCAACACCGACTTGACCTCAGAAGCAAGAGCGACCTTCTGCTTCTGGACGAAGACCTCCGATTCAAGTTGAGCAGTTTCCTAAGGCGCCATGGGGATGAATTGGGAGGTTCAACATAGATAAAACGGAATGGGTACGTACCTTGGAGAGAGCAAAGAGACCTTCGGTCAGGGAGACGACATCCTTCATCTGGTTGACGGAATCAATGCGGTCTTTGACGGTTTGCGTGTGCTCAGCACGGGCACTAGCCAGGATATCTCTAATCCGTCCGATTTGCGTCTCAGCCCACTCCTTGTACGGTTCCCTTATCACCTAGCGTTAAAAAGTCAGAACGCGTGAATTGATGTTTCTACATGCATGGCAGCAATGCACCTTCGCAATATAGGTGAAGAGAATCAATGACCCGGCCAGGATGAGCGACTCCTCGTTCAGCACGTAGAGCTCCTGCGAGATCGCGGTGGCGACCAACCCCGTTCCGAGAACGGCAGTGCCGGTTTTCGTGATGAGGTTGGGGGACGAAGGGAGCTTGTTGATGATCTCCGAGGCGCGTTCCGCGGGTGGTGGTGGGTTCGACGACGTGGCCAAAGAGCGACTGCATTCCAACCGATACTCTTCAGCTTCATGAATTTATGATACTTGTAGAACATGCTACTGACACATGAGGGGCGGCAAACAACCGCGGGCGAGCTGGAAACGGTGAGTTCAGTATACGTCGGTGAGTAGGAGTATCCGCTACTCACCCGCCACCTTCAGAGAGTTGAGGGCAATTCTGCCGGCCATTCTGGTTTTTGCGGTCGAATGAAGAGGAATGGGTGTAATGCGTGGGAATGCTCCGACCCCGAATTCACGCGAAGTGAAGCCTTCGGCTGAGTCTCGGCGTTGGCCGCTGAAAGTCCCACAGTCAGTAACCAAATCTCACGGTCAGATTTGCAGGCGTAATCGAAGTTAGTGGTCTCGCCATGCCAAATCGACTTCGAATTCGGGGCTACACGTCGTTGCTATTCCTGCCACGTCCTGATCAGTCTAGTCTACAAAGCCTGAAAGTTTCCTCAAATCTAAACTAAGCCACGATGTCTACTTCCTCCGCACCGGACACCACCGAGTTCGAGCGCATGCTCAGATGTGAATCCTACCACGCTGGGGATCCGTACATACGCAAGGTTGCCGACGAACAAGCCGTTAGACTCGACGAAATTAACGCAGAGGCGGATGTAGCGCGCCGAAGCGCCCTACTGAAGGATTTCTTCAAAGTTGAGGGCGATGAGGCAGAGAAGAAGAAGGCGAGGGTGGTCATCGTTCCGCCTTTCTTCTGCGAATATGTAAGTGTCTTGTGCGAGTTGTATGATGGCATTGATGAAGTGGTAACTCTACAGGGGTTCAATATCACCGTCGGCGGAGACCTGTTCATCCATAAGGGCTGCACGATACTCGACGTCGGACCTGGTACGTAGCTTACGACCAAGCCACTCCTGCTGCAACTGACCGCCGCATCGTCCACGCAGTACGCATCGGAGCGCGCACACTAATTGGGCCAAACGTCCAAATTTACACCCCTACGCACCCCCTATCACCGGAGGAGCGCAACGGCTTGGACGGACCCGAAGCATCTAAACCAATAACTATCGGGAAGGACTGCTGGGTCGGAGGCGGTACAATCATCCTCCCAGGTGTGAACATCGGAGATGGCGTTACAATAGGTGCTGGGAGTGTCGTCACAAAGGACGTAGAAAGCAGAACGGTCGTGGCGGGGAACCCTGCCAGGTTCATCAAGTCCATTTGAGTTCTAGAACTTATTGCTCTTCTCACAATAGTTGGCACTCCGACTAAAATCAATGAAATGAGTGCCTTCAACTTGCAACCACCATATCTCTGTTGATTCGTTTGACTTGATTTCTAGCACAGATTCATTGTAATACCTGTCTGCATTGAGCCCAACCGTTTTCTCAAATTTCTACTGTTGAATTTGGCGACCTTGCCATGTCACGAGGAAGGCTAACCAGCCTATCTGCGTACGTAGCACGGGTTGCCTAATCTCCGAATCTCCAATAAGCACTTTCAGCCGTGACCTACCTGACTTCGTCTGAAGGGGCACTGAAGCGATCCGTCTAATATTGCATCATGCATGAACCAAGTGCTCAGAAGTTTAAATCAGCGCTAACGGCCACACACCGTGTACTACAGTAGTTACAATAGTCGGTATGATACATTTGTTGTCCCATCTCGAAGTCTGAACCGAATAACGTATAAGTAAAATCGGAAAATCGGAATGCTCATTGTGGAGTTTTCTCAGAATGAAACTGGTCTTCTTCCTCAGCTGAGTCTGTACGCCGAGAACGTCTTCGCTGCTGCTGCCGCTGTCTCCGTCGAAGCCTGAAGCACATGAACGCGAGGATGACGAAAACGGTTAGACCCAATCCCAGGCCAACTGTGAGTCCCACAGCCTGTGCGATGAGATTCGGGTGAACACCTGATGATCCTGATGCCGAAGGCGAAACGGATGGCCCATTAGATGATGTTGGCGCTATGGTGAATGTTGGAGGAGGCATAGACGGGGGAAGAGTAACGCTTGGAAGAACAGAGGACAGAGGCAAGCTATTTTCGGGGTAAGTTCCACGCCCAGTCATGAAGATTCCGGAGAAAGGTGGACGCAAACTCACTTGTCATCGGAGACTGTAAGATTGAACGTACCGATATCCAGCCTTCCTCCCGAGATGAAAGTGATGGTCAACTGCGTTGTGTCAGCTTCGATGAGATTGACGCCGCCGAGAAGAGGAATAGAGGTGTTGATCGGTTGGGTGATGACCGTGCCTCCAGCAGACAAAGTGAAGTTAGCCAACGCTGAAGAGAGCGAAGACGTTGTCATGAAAAAGGCGGAGGCTACGGATGTAGTTTTCATTTTTTGGTTAGTATCGGAGTATCGGGGAATTGAGATCCTCAGACTGCGTACCTCTGAACCGAATGAACATCTGTGGGATGACGCTTCCTTGGGCAGGAGACGGTCCATCGGTCGTCACAACGCTAATGCCATCGACGTCGACAACTCGCCTGCGTACGCAAGGGTATGAGGTGTCCCAGTCAGCATTGGAGCCGTGATCTAGCATTCATAGACACACTCACCAAGCACCTTCACAATCCGCTCCAGTCACATCGCAGAGGAACGGGGTATACACTACCTCCGGGGACGTGTTGCCTATTGTGATATTGCGAGCTGCCTGAACTCTGGGGATCAGCGCAAGCGCCTGGAAGACGATAAACAGAGGCACGAGCCACCAGCTTTGGCCAGTGATGATGGTCGATCGAGCCCTCATCCCACGTCGATACACCCTGTAGAGTGCAAGGGGCGCACGAGCAGGGCTCTGAGCGAGCTCGACTGGTCGAGGTAATCAGGTTCCCTGCACGTTGCCACGGACGACACAGACGCCCGATCCGCAAAGTGAACGTGCTATTTCGAAGCAGCGCTCAGCATGGTACTGGTATCATATAACCCCAGTAGGCCCGCAGAGTCCACAGGCATGGTTCTTGGCGACTGGAAAGGAAGGTTCTGAGCCGTGAGTTTGGTATGATGGATCATTGATGAGTTTGTCATCTGACATTCCTAAGGTCTTCGTACTCATAGATGCATGTCAGGGTATCTCCAGGGAGAGGTTCTCAATACATACCAGAATTGCGCGCATGCACGAGGAGAGGCGGGCGCGTTGACGACCAAGCGTGACCATTTCGGGAACGCCACTAGTTTCGTACAGGTATTATGCAACAGAAACATAATTCAATCAAGGTACGCCTGCTTCCACATAGACGGGTAGCCGATGGGAACCTGGAATATGGGTCTTCCAGCTTCCATGCCCAAGTACCAGTTCCATCTACGGACCAATTATTCTGATCACAATATCCACGGCGAAGCCCATACATTGGACAGTTTACATGATGAGACTAATACCAATCCTCCAGTGATGTGCTGATGCCGTAGAGACCTGTAAAGATACGTTCCAGCACATCGTGCATTCCTCGCATCCGGATGTTGAGCGTGGTCCCGGAGGGGGACTTAAACAGTACCTTGGGGAGCAGATAAAGGATAATGAGCCCAGCGAATGTGTTGTCGCATCAGTTGCGTGACATATCTCGCCTTTCCTATTTCGCAGTCAATAACCTCGTTACCAACTTCGTATCTCTTGATGACAGGTCCAAGGGGGATGAGGTGGTGATGTGGGTCCTTGATAGATACCAGTATCCTGAACTCGTAACCTAGATTGAGGACCAGGGTGTTCAACGTCAACGTTCGATGGGATGCCTTCGATAACTGCTGTGACTGTACATTCATACGCCCCCGCCCCCTCCGTCCAGCCAAAGATCGAGATTTGGAAGAGGCAATCATAGACAGGCGGACCATGCCATTCTTCATGGAATCACAGCCTCGCCCGATGCTGAATGCAAATGGCTACACCTTGTGGTCAAATATCAATGTGATGATAAGATACAGGAACAAATCATCTACTTTGCGATAAATCGCTCAGCGAAGGGGACTTGATATGATGTCTTGGACCCGCGTGATGCCTCGTCAGCAGTATATGATCTCAATTGCATAGTTGAGCTTGAGGCATTTCAGATCATGGCCTCGCCATCTTTGCCCTCGGGAGTTGGTCATGGGGACCTTCTCCGGTAGAGTGAACCTGGAATCTAAAGAGGGGGAGGGAGCCGCCGAGAGTCATGCCCTTTAGATAGATGATGTTAATGTTCCACTTCGAGAGGATACTGGGCATTTGTCCGCTCTTCCCAGACACGCAACTTCAACGCCGTCCCGTAGGCAAGATTCCTAAGTCGAGGCAATCAATGAGCCCAGACGATTCTGAAGAATGTAGTGGTATCGAAGGCGAAATAGGCCAGTTTGTTGTTTGTGTAATCGTTGAGAAAGGATTATGACAAGTCACTGAAAAATATGGACCCTCGAGTCTTTCGTCGGACAAGTTGTTCGTCCAAGAGTCCATGGAGCTTAGGGGAGTTTCTCCACCCATTTTCAGTCTAGGGTCGGTAGATCATGGATGTGGAAAGCAAGAACATACGAGTCGCGCGACTCGAGTCAGAGTACGGCGCCGGCCCGGAGCTTCGTTCACTATAAACGCTCAGAATCATCAAGCCTTCTCTGATGGCCACTGACCGCGTCCTTAGTATACAATCCCACGTCTCATATGGCTACGTCGGGGGCAAAGCAGCCGTATTCCCCCTGCAATGTCTTGGCTTCGACGTTGATGTATGTACCACTGATCTCCCTCTAGAGATACTCCTAACTTGCACCTCTTAGATAATAAATAGCGTCAACTTCTCGAATCACTCTGGTTCGTACAAGAGTCTAATATGGGGTCGTGCGCTCATTTTTTTGGTGTGACTTAGGATATGGCCGATTGGGCGGGACTCGTACGACGGCGGCAGAGCTGAAGTCGATATTCGATGGGATGAAGCAGAACGAGCTCTTGACGCAGAAGCGGCTTGTCACCGGTACGATCCATCGTCTTTTCACAAATTACCATGTCGGGTTGTTCATTGCTCATTGTTCCAATGTAGGATATGTGCCTGGAGCAGAGGGCCTGTCAGCCGTTCGAGATCTTGTTCGGACACTCAAGGAAACTGAGCCTGAACTAATCTACGTCCTAGATCGTGAGCCCAGTCCTTGCCTAAACCCACGCTTGAAAGGAGACTCATGGAATGTTTTTAGCTGTGATGGGCGATGCAGGGAGACTATATGTTGCACCCGACGTCATCCCCGTCTATCGGGAGATGCTCTCGCTTGCGACCGTTATAACGCCGAACTGGTTCGAAGTAGAGTGAGTACCCCGCGCTGACACTCGCTGCTACCCGAGTGTCTCATAGTTTTGCTAGAACGCTTACTGGCGTGGAGATGAAAGACACCCAGTCGCTCCAGCAAGCCTTCAAGATCCTTCACGAAGAGTACAACTGCCCGAACGTCGTGATGAGCTCGATACCGCTCAAGCCGTGGCTCGCGGATATCCTACCGCCGCCTATACGCCCCACTCCAGAGATGGAGAGCCCTAGTGGTGAATACCTCATCTGCATTGCTTCTTCTGCTGCCAATACGACTGGTACTGGCGAATCATCGACGATCTACGCACGATGTGTGCCGTTTATCTCTGGGTATTTCTCCGGAGTCGGGGACATCTTCTCGGCACTGCTCCTTGGTCACTATCTCACCAAGAACGTTGAAGCTACACCTGAAACGGCTTTGCCAGTCGCTGTGTCGCATGCACTTACCAAGACGCACGCGATATTAATTAGGACCCATGAGCACGCGCTTACGCTTCCCGAAGATGACCTGCATGCCACAGATGATGAGAAGGATCTGTCAGAGCCGTTGAGAAAGACGAGGCGGATGAGAGGAAGGGAGCTGCGGGTGATACAAAGCCAAGATATCATCCGTCAGCAACTGCACCCACAAGCTGGTGCGATAGAAGTATGGGAGAACTTCTGGAGTCTGTAAACGCTAGAGATCAGGGTATCTGTGTATCTATAGTTGGTATAACATGCTTAGACTTTAGATCTTAGAGATGAAGCCGTTCGTTCCAGCAACTGTATCATTGACGTCCGATGCGATAGTGAAGAAAGGTAGGTGAAAATACAGAGAGTTTTGTTTCTACTAGTTCTCGCCCCTGTTCAGTTTATCCAGAGATCGAACACCTTGCTCGAACCATTCTTCTCGCGTTATCCAGAATTCCTGGCGATTCTTCATGATATCGGCGAGAACTGCTCCGCCAAGGAAGACCATATGTTTCCGGCGTGGAGGGTCTTCAATTCTGATCTTAAATTTCTGTAATTCAGTGATAGGTTAGCGTTAGACTCCACGCCCCAAGCCTAGAGCAAAAGAGCCTACATTCAGGCGCGAGGGGTCGCCACCCAGGACTCGGGTGAGGTATAGCTGTTTCATTTCTTTCTCGAGGCGACTGGGGAGGCCAGGATACATGCTAGATCCACCAGACAGGACAATGTGTTTGTAGAGTTCGCCACGGATATCGACGGCGGCAGTCTGGATCGTTTGGAACAACATTTCTTTATGCAATAGTTGAGCAAGATGTTGCAGTGTAAACTTGATCGAGAGGGAAAGCGTACCCGCGACTCCTGGCTGTTCTACATCAACAAGATGTGGCTGGAACATACATTCTGGTGCCTCGAAGCGTTCTGAGCCGACTTTGATTGTCCGTCCATCCGGTAGCTAAGACAAAGCGTCATGCGCACTACCCACGGGGCAAAGTATAGACCTACCGTGTAGCTTTCTACAAGAACCGTAGTCTCTTCCGAGAGCCGTTGGTCCATATCCAGATCATAGCTTAAAACCACTTCGTTAGATGAGCCTCAAGACTCCATGATGCATTAATAGCACCGACCTGACGTAGCATAATTTCTCCTTGATCTCTCTGACCGTCTCGAAGTCCGCTGTCCTGTTGAACGCGTAGCCGCGCATAAGCAAGAGTTTGATCAAGTATCTGGTGACATCTCTTCCAGCGATGTCTAATCGCCTTGTCAGATGAGGTAATGCGAATCCATCGTATACGGGGACAATGTGAGTGACACCATCGCCAGAATCGACGACCACGCCCGTAGTGAGACCTGCATCACGGTGAGTTGTGATCGAGCGTAGGCATACCGGGTTTGATGAATCACGTACCTTGAGCATACAGCGTCAACACCGCTTGAATAGCGACATATACCCCGTCAAAGCCATACTCCTCGAACATAACCTGACACATCCTCTGCCGATTCGCCTTGGGATTCATGGGCGGCTCCGTCAACAGCACCTTCCTCCCTGCCGGGTTGACTTTCAGCTTTTCATCAAATGTATAGTCCCACAAGTGCTTCATATCCTCCCAATTGCGCACGATACCGTGTTCCATCGGCTGCGTGATTTGGAGGTAGTTGCGATTCTCAGCAGCCTCGTCCCCGATCATGATATCCTTGATTACAGCGCTGCCAACGCGTTCTTCAGCACGCAGGATGGGCCGACCAACGATTGATGGGAATACTGTTCAGCGATGAAGGCGCGCGCACGACGGAGCAGATCATTAAACTATCCGCGGAATAGTAGGCGACTGCTTTACCGTGTTCTGGGAAGTTGGAACCTGCATAGCCAACTTTGACGAACTGTGAAGAGAAATAAGATTTGGATATTTCAGTTCAAAAGCTTCTCGTACACCAGTTCCATTGTCGACGACGATGGGCAGCGACGGGTCCATGTTGTAGATGAGTTGTCTCGATAGAGCAGTTACCTCACTGCGCGCAGGCTGACAGTTGTGACATGTCACGCCCTCACCCTGAGTGCTTGTCGCTCCTTTGCAGACGCATGGTTGGCCAGCCTGGCTGCCTTTAACCCAGACAGAAGACTATAGGTTTAAAAGAACAGAACTTTTACGCTTATTTATCACACAATCTACTGACAACCTCCATAGAAACTTGGTTGACTTCCCTTGTTCGACTTTCCAGGGATCAAAGACCCACCACCTTGTAAACTTGGTCGATGGTCGTATCACGGAGGTGACATCACGTCAAGTTCTATTCCTCGGTGTTATACACTCTAAAGTTGTAGATATGCACAGGAGAGTTCGTAAAACGGGCAAGCAGAAAAAGAGAACCAAAGGGTGTAGGTATACTGGTTCTGTCCCAATCCAAAGTGTTGTTGATCAGAGCGCGGGGATATATGAGGCGTGGTGGGTGTACATGGGGTAATCTTGAGCCGTTTGATCTTGAACGGGTGTGGCTGATACAGATGTGGGGAGGAACGACGAGGATGAGGTGCAGGAGGAGAGCGGTAACAAGTTTGTACACAACAAGAAAGAAGGCAGATGAAGCAGCTTAGATAGAAGAAATTGGACAACAATAAACGAGTGAAGGAAAGAGCGTGACCACCCATAATTGTCGCGGGCGATGTCAACAGCAGATGTCTATGTCCGCAGAGGAAAAGAGGCAGATGGACTGATACAAAACAAGTTTTCCTGAGCGTAATAAATAAATAGATAGATGGCCGAGCCCAGAAGGCTAGGCACGGATGACTTTTGTGTTGCTACAAGCTATCGCGAAGGGTTGGGATTGGCCATCGACAACAAAGGGGTCGCGTTCCCCCGTGTAAGGTTGCCTATATTGGGGACCCCACGCTGGCCCGATAGGTTACTACCGCTGCGAGGCCTTGTTGTCCCTTGCCAGGAGGTTAGGCCGTAACCCAGTGGTGCCGAGTCGCTCCGGGCTCTAGAGAATTTCTTAACGGCTGCAGTGCTTCCATTCGGTGATGAAAGATTAGAAAGGGGATCGCTTCCATTCGACGCCAGAAGGCCGCTATCATCCACCGCCATCCGTTGTCTTTTTGTGCTAATGCGCCCTACATCACCCGCATCGCTATTGTCGTAGAGGTCCATCGATATCGATCCGGGAGAAGAGGAAGGCATGGGAGAAGGATTGGCGCCATCACCACGCGTGTAAGAGATGTGCTGGAAGCTATGCTGCCTAGACAAGGGTTGGGGATGTTGCTGGCTGGGATGAACGTGCGAAGCGGGGAATTCTGAGTTCGTTGGACTGGGGTTCGGCGAGCTCATGGTATGGTGCATCGAATGCATTGGAGGGTTTCCCATGTTCATGCTCAGCGGTGGTGGATAGCGTGAGGCGCCCTGAGCCGACGTAACGAAGATGTTTGGATTTTCGGAAGAGTCCAGAAGATCGTTAGGGAACGGGGGCACTACAGCGCAATGATCAGATACGGTATCGCTATGGATAACTGGCGACAAAAGCCGAAGCTTGCCTCCACTTCATCACGAGAGTACTCACTGCTGCCGGGGAATCCCTTACCGACCACATCCCACAATTGAGCAACCACGTTGACCAGCTTGTCCGCACGCCGTCGCTCGATATTAACCTGTTCCCAAACTCGGCGATTTTCATCACGCATCGCGCCAAGCTGTGCCGCAACCTAGAAGGAAGCGATTCGTGATATCAGATCGCAGCATAAGCATAATGGGGTATCGTGATGGCT
Source organism: Pleurotus ostreatus (assembly GCF_014466165.1). NCBI lineage: Eukaryota > Fungi > Basidiomycota > Agaricomycetes > Agaricales > Pleurotaceae > Pleurotus > Pleurotus ostreatus. Next base: position 2,951,249 of record NW_023503159.1, on the reverse strand, counting down.
CACTTCGCCAGGCAGCTCGACTCGATGCTTGACGGCTGGATCAGGTTCAAGAGCCTTCCGCTTGATCTCATCAAGCAGATCTGGCCGCCCCCGCAGGAACTTCAGATGCGAGAACTCCCAAGTTTGAGAATCCGTTGACGTCCGTTGCGCACGGGGGGTCTGTATATAAGCAGACCACACGTCCATGTCGCACCCGGAATGAGGGGATGATTCCGAATCAGCATCAGCATCAGAGATGCAGTTGGATAGATGAGTCCCAACGGTGGGAGTAGCGTTATCGTCGTCGAGATTGATATCAGTTGGGAGAGACGATTCGCCCAAGGGACGAAGAGGTAAAGGCCGATGCACCGGGATGTAGCGTTGCGGTGGGTTGTAGAGGGAGGTATGGCAAGGGTACGAAGACGGGTACGATGGGTGCGGAGTGATGCCCGTATTACATGATGAATCCATGGATGGGGGCAGCGTGGAATGAAGCAATACGCGATTGATCAGCTAGGGAGGGGAAGGGAAGAGCAAAGTGCGAACCCTGTTGATTTTATGGAAGCCATACATGTTCAATTGCCGAACAAAACTCGAGAACTGGGATGATGCACGTCAGTAAAATCGTTCGCAAAGCCCGACGAGTGAAACGACATCAAATCAAAGGAACGAACTGATACACTGACACTGCTGACAAGTAGGCCGTATATGGACTAACATGAATAAAAAATGAAAATGGAAGAATGCAGAAAAGTACGGATGGTAGAGTGGCAAGATGGTTCTGGGATAAGGATAAATTAGATCAGGCGAGAAGACTTACGTTGTTATGTTTAAAGTGTGACCCCAGGATGCTCCTGCTGAATTCACCAACATTCGAGACGACGAACGAAGTCCCATGTTCTGTCCACGCAATGAAGTGTGCTGACTTGGGATCACTGATCATCCTACATGCAATGGCCTAAGTTAGCAAACGCGAGAATCATGATAAATGGAGTAGTAAGAAAGGTGAAAGTGGCCGGCCCTATATAGGGCTCCTGGAGAACGCGAGAGTGATGAAAAGGCATCGACGTGTCGGACATAGTTGGGGTCGGAAGCTTTGAGAAGCTATGTTGAATCCACAGGGTCGAACCGTGAAAAAGAGGTCTCCCACTCCGGCTCTGTGGATGTGCGTACAATCTCCCTTCCCCAGCGAAAGTACTGAACGACAGTGCAACCCTTGACAACCCGTCGATCAATCAAGGCCAAAGGCTCGTTGATGGACATTTGGTAGAAGCGTGGGTGTGTGTAGCTGGCGAACATAAGTGACATGGAAGAGGTCCTAGGGCAGCTGAAACATATGATCATAGAACACCATCCAAACAAGGACGCGAAGGCAGGAGAAGCTTCCCCAAGATGAAGGGTAGGCGTAGGGGCTGCCGAAGAAGACCTGCCAGCGACCAGGGAAGACTAGTAGTAATCGGGAAAGAGTATCGCCTCTGACAGTATATTAAGTGAAAGAATAGCTCGTTTTGAGCCCACCGATGCCAGGCCCATTATCCTGCCCCAAGGCTTCCGCTCGTAACCGACTGCGAAGCAAGTTCACGCTGGCAAGGAGCCAGAAGGCAGCGGAACCGGGAAGCCAAGTTTGCGTTCGCGGTAAAGCGACTAGACGAAGTAGCAAATAAGAAGGGGGACTCACTGGTATAATTTAGTCACGAAGTTGTTTGTGGCCATGGGCTTGCCAAGTATGTTCATACTACCAACAGATCCCAAACCGATCGACAACCCACTCCCCTCTCCGTTCCGGGGACGACCAGAAGCGGCACCCATGCCGTCGCCAGTGCCGTTACCAGATCCGCTACCCATCAAGCCGTCCTCACCGCCACTCCCGCTGCCATCGACTGGGCTAACGTTACCGGTGCCAGAGCCTGGGCCTGGAGTGTAGCGCATGTCCATGCCATCGTCGTAGGCCGTCGAGCCAGGAGTCGTGGTGTCCATAGACTCATCGTACGCTTCGTCAACCTCAACCAACGTGTCTGTGCTTGCCCCATTGGAACTGAAACTGCGCTTACGAAGAAGACCACTGCTGCCGTTGATGTTCGACAGGGACGTCGAAGTGGAGTGGGACGTGGACGCGGATGAAGAGCGCGAGCCCGTGGTAGGCGTCGACGACATACGCCGATCGAAGGGTAGTTGAGGCGTGCTTTCGTCGTAAGGTGTAGAATTTCCGCTACCCAGATGTCCATGACTGCTTCCAGGAACTTGCCCAGGCGCTCCCTGAGACTGCTGCTGCACGGGAGGTAAAGTGTTTTCGGGGACGTTGAATTGGAACTGGGAAGTAATGCTGTGATGAGTGTGGTGATATGGATTATTATTTGGTGGGCTCAGCGGGGTCACAGGCGAGAGCGCGGCCGTGGGGTGTCCATGGCTTGACTGCGGGGGGTTAATGGGTGATAGATTCGCGGGGGACGTTACGGTCAACGATGAGAGGTTCAACGACAACGAAGAAGCCGTCCTGCTCATCCCTCCGTGACCGTGACCATGGTCTCCTGAGCCACCATTACCGGGTTGATTTGGATTGGCGGGGTTTTGAGACTGTCCACTTCCAGGGCCCTGTGAGTAGAATGGGTAGTGTTGACCATGGTCTGCGACTCCAGGCGATGCCTGCCCCGAGTGCGCATGCGCCGACATCATATGGGGTGGCCAATTTGGTGGTGGTCGCTGTCCAGGGTGGTTATAATGGGGGTCTGCTTGCACCATCGAGTAGCCGTCCATGCTGTATACATGTACGCGATGAGTATTCAACTCGAATCAAGGGGTAAGGAGCAGATATGAAAAGACCTGATTGAAGGCTGTATTTTTTGCTCAAAAGTAATCGGGCCAGATGACAGTTGAGGACGTCGCGCGCAGGCGAGGGCGTCGGGGAGGAGGCTTGGTGGTGAAGGAGTTGGGATTTTAAACTTGCTGGGTTGACTTATCGGCCTTGCGTTTGTAAAGGGACACGATTAAGGGTCCCTTTTCCCATATAGAGTCCGACCTCTCCGCCCTCAGTGCTTCTGACTTAGCAAATTTATTCATTCGCTTTTAACTCTTTATACTTTTGTGACTTAACAACGTCGCCACTGCCTGCCACTGCCAACCACCCTGCCAACACATGTCTGTCACTCAAACACGCCCTCGCCTCTGTGTATCCTGCTCCTACGCAACCACCAGACCTACCCACTGCCTAACATGCCGCCTGTCCAACCACCTCAGCGCGCCGCTGGCCCCGGGAGGTCCAGCATCATACATGATGGATCACTGGATCACCACCTGCATCATTATAATCACCAACTGTTGACGCAGAATGTGTCCCAGCAGCGTTACTGAATACAGCGCGCATGAACAACTGTGGGCAAATTAGCTAGGAAACCTCACGCTTTCACTCCTCCTATCATTTCGCGTAAGGCGTGTCTATTAATGACCTTGGGTTTATGGAATGAACGCGCGCAACCGCACGCTGCAGCATTCTGCATCGCATGATCGATCGTTGACAACGCCGCACAGATCAGGGCGGATCGAACGGAGGCAACGAGCAACGTAGTCTGCCAGTGGCGGTGAAGCGCCCTCCCCTATACATATGTTAACGCCGAGACGACGCCTCGTCGACACGATGAATGATGACGCACCCAGAACATTGTTCAGCCCACGCTTCCACGCTTCCATGCCCGCTTTCTCGCGTAACGAATTTGCTTTTGTTTCTGATAAGAGTCGCAAGACCAATTACTCTTGCCGATGTGACCTCCCCCTATCTCACATGCAGGCACAATAGGGGAACCTGACAGAAAACCTGGTCCAGGCCGTTAGACCTGTCGGGAAACGATCATCTGAATATCCAGGATGAGCGCGCGGACACTTAGACGCTTCGGCGGTGGAGGCCTTCTGGCCTGCCCATTGCGTTTGACGATCAAGCTCTAGGAAGATGCACATTTCTATCTTTGAAAGAGGAATGTACAACTTTCCCCCCCCACTTTGAAAGCCTCGGATGGTCGCATGGCGGCGTTTTTGAGGCCTGTTAACAAAAAATAGGACATGCGCAAAACCAACCTTCACACCCATCGTCCAGGGTCCTTCCTTTGGGTCCCCAGTTTTTTTCCGAGTCCGCGAGAAATCAAGTAGCCGGCAGACCTGGTCATTTTGGGTTCAATCATTGACATCGTGTTTATCTGATCAATCAGTTTTCCCTGTTCACCCTTTTTGCCTCCGTATAAGGCTAGAGGAATTGGAAATTCAGCAGCCCTGAGAGTCGGTGTGGTGGGGAGAGAGGGGCGGGGCGGAGGCTTCACCTGCATGACCACGACGCGTCCTGTCTCTCCGGTTTCGTAGGCAAGAAAACAGTCTCCAACAGCGGCCGCGCCTAATCAAAACAAGGCGTAAATATACCGTCAAATCCGCGCTTGCCACCTCTTCTCACCAGGAAGGTACGCGGTCGCGAGTAGTCCGGCGGCGGCCAGCGCTCAAGCTTCTGGCAAAATTCCGATTGAATCACTGAAACACGTACTGCCCTTTACGTGTTTCTTGTTCCCATAAGTACTTTGCGGTCGCGTAAGTCACGCTCAAGCCTAAACGAGGACCGCTCGGGCGTCGTAACATGAGGTCGAGCAAGGGGTGCACACTGAGTAAGGGCTGCGAAACGAAGGTCCGGGTCGGGCATCGGGTGTAGATAGGTACCGATGGGTAACAATCTAAGCGAACACCACTCTAAACCAAAAGCGCTCTCAACGATGGGATAGCTGGAGAGGAAGTTAGGAACACATAATTAATATTTTGGATATTTTGATTCGCTAGAAGATGGGAGAACTTAGCTTCTTCGTTAAGTAGCTTGATGATATCAACTACACAGCTACAAACGTAAGTGGGAGGCCTGGAGGCCTTGAGGGTTCCATCACTGATTAACGATTCCATCTCAATTGAACATCATCGATGTATTATTACACGCAGCGCGGTGGCTCTCGTAGTACGGCGTTGGGCACATGTCCACATGAACGTTTGATATGAATTGCTGCACCAGCCCTTGGTCGTTCTCGGAACGTCAAGACTTCGTCATACTCACGTACTGCCACGTTTAGAGTTAGATGGACGAAAGGAGAGGTCGGACAAAGAAATGAAAGTCTAAAATGACGATATCTCGGTAAACTTGTGGGAGAATGAATGTGAGTGGGAGTGCAGTATTGATAGCAAGGGCTTCGGGATCATGGGATGATGGATTCGGCGGGCTAGAACCGCTGCTGTGGGGTTTAATTGTGGTTAGGTAGGGTGGATGCATGTGCCGCGCGGACAAGAAATGTGCGAGACGAGAAAATTATTGTCTTTGGTGGACAAAAGCGCAGAAGGTTCCTAAAGCTTTGGGACTGAGAAGCGGCAGAGAGTTCGTCGTGTGTTCTCGCTTGAACAGTTTTGCCTTCTCCTAAGTCTGGATGTCACATACGTACCGGAGTGAGTACCCCAGTCGTAGTGGCCGTCGAGGATCCCAGGGATGGCGGAAGCAAACTTTGTGGCTGTAACTAGAGTAGTCGAGTGTCAAAGCATGTCAAGCATCTGCCATAATTAGGGTGCTCTGCTGGGGAAGGTGGGTGTAAGTAAGTCCTCGATTTAAACAAAGAAACCGCCAAGATGGGACGATTCACCGGAGTGCGTGTGCGAGGATGGCAAATCCAACGATAGCTCCCAAGTGCAATTGTTATTCGGCGGAAATATGGTGCGGGACAAGTCCGATGGTGCTGCAATGGCTGGGACGAGACGATAGTTGATAATAGTGATTGATTTTGATTTTCCTTCCAAGGACAAGAGCGAGGGTTCGGATTCGTGGACTCAAAGTGGATACGGCCGAAAGGTGATCTACAGCAGGGGCGAGGGGTCATGGGTGAGATAATCAATTCGAAGTGCCACCATACGATCTCGACTCTCGTCGAATGATAAGATATTGCGGAGAAGTGGTAGAGACGTACATGGCGCCAAGTCAGTGGTGCACTTCGTTCGTGAACGTGCTGGAATGATGAACCATGTGTTGTAGGTGAGTGATAACGTCGGACGGTGGGTACCGCACGCGTTAACGGGCTCAGTTGAGGCAGCACACACCAAGTAATGATGGTGTCTATATGTACAGCCAACGTACAGCGTGTAGTCAGCGCTAGAACCTGCGCCCCGTCGCGTAAGTCTGACACGCTCAGCATGTTTGAAGGAGAAAGCATGAGAACTCACCGTATGAATATCCTCATGCACATATTAGGGACCAATCTCGGAGAAGCCTTCTGCAACGAGAGTTTGGCCCCAGACCTTGCATTTACTCCAGGATGCCGATGTACATTTTCCCCTTAGTTGGTGAAGATAGTGCTACTAGTAATTGCAAAGATTGAACACCTTCAAACCAGTCGTCGACAGATGCAAGGGGTGATGAACGGTACTGACCATAGACCTGTTGCGGAAGTCGTGGTTAACCTTCTAAGAGTTTCGAGAGGGTAAATGCAAGGAGAACATACTACTACTAAGTACCTCAACAAGAGATGAGACTGACAATCGCATTTCATAGCGGTCGATAAGATTAGATTAGATCTGAGACGTTGAATCAAGAGACGCCCGTAAACTCTTGGTGTCGCGTTGGTGTCGCGTCGAAATGAGTTCCAAAGGTGCCCCTTCCAATTGGGATCCCATTCTTCTCATATCACAGGTCAGTATATCCTTCTATATACTGGATCTCTTGCGCTAAGCTAAGTCCGACAGATAGTCTCAATGCAATGCCTGCATTACCTTACCCTTGCAGTTCTGACGCCGCCTCTTCTTGCCGTCTTTGCTGAGCCTGTCTCACTCTCGTGGGTAGGCGGAGCAGCAAACATCGGAATGCTAATGGACTGGCGAGAGATGGCGGGACGGCCGACAGCCATGGCGAGGGGAAGCAGCGTCCAAGGCGACGACCGTTGGCGATCGTACACCCAATGGGCTTGGAGTGGTGGTGAGCGCGTTGCCCACGGGTGGTCCGTGGATCGCTGGGACGGCAGTATCGACCCCATCAGAGGATGGGTAATTGCTGCTTGCTGGATAGCTGCATGTGGCGCCGAGTACGTCCTTCTTTCACCGGCATTTCCAGTTCCTACTGAACGCGACCCTCCACACCCTGCTTTACCTAGTATTTATTACCTGTATACCCTAATCCGCCGACCTCGCCTGATCCTCGATTTCTCCCTGACATTGGTGTTCAATCACCTCGTGCTCACGACGTATTACTCCGCCGCCCTTCCGACCTCGTTGTTTTTCTGGGCTATTCTACTGGTCGGAGCGTTGATCTCAGTGGTTGCAGCCGAGCAACTGTGCGTAAAGCGAGAGATGTCGGAGGGCCTCAATGTAACCGCCGTCCAGGAGGAGGCCGAGGAATTGATAGCAGATGAATTAGAGCTAGGCTCCATGAGGCGGCGGGATTAGTCGTGTATAGGCCTTGATAAATTATTGAGCGTACTAGCTCTTTAGAGGTTCAGTGTGCTTGATCGAATTATTGTAGTCTCCACCAACGGTTACAACGAATGATGTTCGATTAAATAAATGAGGCCAATGTCGCAGCGAAGGCCCATCCAAACCAGAGAGCACCGATAGTGTTGCAGATATTATATATAGATACATACTAAGTACTAAGTGCACAGTACTTCCATATTAATGCCTCCTCACCATAGCAATCTGGAAATCCCAACCCCCAAATATGTGCTTGAGCTCGAAAAGCCTACTCAGCTCGCGCCACGCCTCCTTGGGGTGAGCGCCATGCCCGACCTCGGGTCGAACAAGCGGCACAATACTGAAGTCTGGCGAAGTATCGGGGACGAGGACAAAGTGGGCTGGAGACAAAGGTGAACGAAGCTTAAGGCAACGATGATCACCGTGGATAGAGGTGGATCGGACGGTGGTGGTAGCCAAGGGAAGGCTTCCGGGGAATCTCTGCTCTTCGTAAGAAGCGTCTTCTGACTTTAGGTTCGGCTGGTAGTTGTCTTGGAGTAGCCAAAGCGCGACCATTGGTACGAGTTCAGGAATCCCATGAGACCTGATGGAGTGCGCCCTAAAGGCTTTGCGCCCAATTGAAGTTGCTGTAGCTCCTCCTCCTCCGTCTAAGGTTTGCCGTCAAGGTAGACCATTATTCTTGTTCGCCATTCGCCATTTCCTGTCGTTCCCCTTCGTTCTCACTTCTCTCCCCGTGTTTTGTGTTTCGTCTCGGGAGTGACGCGACACGAGCTCCCTCACCTAGACATTTATGCAGCACACGTCGCCGTCGCCGTTTTGATGTTCCCCATTTGTTCTCTCTCATTCTCTTCGTTTGGTTTGGCTTGGGGGTGTTTTCCTTCGTTCTCGTCGTTCCCTTCGTTTCCGCTTCGCTTCGGTTCAATATCGCTGACCAATCGCTGACTTTGAGTGTGAGTAAGAAGATAGAATATGGTATCAAGTGGGTTTGAGGGCCTGGATAGTTCGTTGGGATGTTGAGATTGCGGGTAGATTGGGGCGGGGGATAGGAGGAACCTCCGAATCAGGCCATAAACCCGTGACCGTGAATAACTCCATCAGGGGCTTCGGTGGCATGAGTCGCAGTGTTGTACGACGAGCACACAGGTTCGGCGTTGATTGGGTTCCTTCTATGTCAGACGGTTCACGGTGAGTCGTCCCGCACGGGCTTGCTCGAGCTGTCTAATTGGACACTAGCCTTCGAGAATCTTGGAATGATGCCTTTACCGAAGCAGAAGCCCACTTTCGCAAGCTACTTTCGGCCAACGACTGGAAGCGGGTGCAGAGCCCCAGCGACAGCGCCTCGACGAGGAAGGGCAAGACTCGAACCTATGCGGCTCCAGAACTTGCGGACGTAGCACTGTACAGGAAGGCAACAAAGTCCGGCCAAGATGTGTACCGCGTAGTACTCGATGTCCCCGTACCAGCAGGCGAAGTCCCGTCGCTCGAGCCCTGGAAGGCCCTCCTCACCACCCCGGAGCTTCGGCAGGAATGGGATCCATCTGTGGAGGAGGCGCATCTAGTCGAGCTGCTGGATCAGAACACGCGGATTTCAAAGACCAACTTTACCCTGGGGTGGCCTGCAAAGTGAGTCTGTCGTACATCGTATCTGGTTGCTAACTTATAATTGCATTCCAAGCCCGAGGGATGCCGTTACTATATCCCGGTCATTCCACGACGCCTCGACGTTCATTGACATCTCGACGTCGTTGCCCCGTTCTCCTGACGAGCCAGCCTACCTTCGCCCTTCGCCTCCCTACGTGCGGTCCCACGTCTCCTGTCGGTGAAATCTGTTGCTTCTCACAGACACTGGCTCATCTCTTTGCATAGTATTCGCCTGGTGCATCCAGCATATCACCCCGCAGCCGCCTTCCGCGGAAGCGTCGTCGTCATCGTCGAAACGCCGGGACTCCTCAGGTCCGCGGATGCGCGCCACCTGCTTCTGGCAGCATGACCTCCGCGCAATGTGGAACTTTGGCGCGCCGTCAAGTCTCCCGCAGCAGCTGTGTACGATGACGCTCGGGCTGCTCAAGTCGATCAAGAAGCGGGGGGCTCGTATCGCGAAGCTGTCGGCTTTCGGGAATGGTGTCAGCATCGAGCGGATGCGGTTTCAGGTTGATAGGGAGGCTCTGACAATCGAGTACGCTATTGTACCGGAGGATGAGCAATCTGCGCCGCCGCAAGGGTTAGACGAACTGCATGCGGCAAGAGAACAGCGACGACTGACTCGATCGCTAGAGTGTATTCTACCTTCGTCAGACGGCTGGGACGTTCAGTTGACTACGAAAGCATCATCGGAGGATGTGGAAAGACTGCCCTGGTCAGTTCATGCCAGCAAGACTGCTTCGAACACAGATCCTGCGCTTCGCGACCAGATTCGACTTCGGTTTTCGCATGCACCTCTTATAGATGACCATTCCGTTCTCAAAGTCAAGATTGTACTTGAAGTATCAGGCCCATCGAGTGGGTTACGGCTTAACGGTTTACCTCAGCCAATCGAAGAAATTGAAGAACGAGACCCGTCCTCGTATATCACCCCGCAACCCATTCTGCGGGACGTTTCAAGCGCTACGGACCTCAGCATGAACGTGACGGCGTCCTCTACCCATACTAGTCAAAGCTCGATATCTACAACCGTCTCTCCCCGAGCATCGGGCGACCGACCTGCTGCTGCCGAAAAGTCCATCCTGTCCCGCGTAAAACGCAATTATATCTACTTTTCTTCGTTATTGCAGGAACCCGAAGCTAAGTGGCGCAGGAGTAAGTTCGCCTTTTTCCCTTCGCATGTACGCCGGGAAATGACGAAACGTTTTATGAAGCTACGGAAGGGCGTGGTGTGTCTATTACACAGCTGGATTCCATTGACCCTACACTTGTGGTATATCGCGCGGAAGCTACTTTCGTGGGAGTTGGAATATGGGATCTATACGGCGCGCTGGTGTCGCCAGGTGCACGGTCGTACTGGGACAAGCAATACGAGGATGCTGCACTCCTGGAAGATGTGAATGAACTGACGGAGTTGTGGCATTTCAAGAGTAAACCTGCCTGGCCGGCAAAGTGAGTATGCTAATCCTCCATAACCTTTCAAAGGACGTCTCTAACTTGCTCGAAGTGGGCGCGATTGCGTCGTGCTCAAGACCGTCTATAAATCACCCACGGCTATCCACGTCTTCGCCTTTTCAGCGGACGAACCACATTTGTTCCCTAATATCCCGCCTGTAGACGCCAACATCATACGCACGCAGGTCGACTTGCAGGGTTGGGCTATAGAAGCGCTGTCCCCATCTACGACGCTCCTGACATTGCTGGAGCAATCTGACCCGAAAGGATGGACGAACAAGACATCTATTCCCAACCAGATGATAAATGCATTGGCTGGCATCGGGGAATTTGCTATCAAATGCGGGGGTCCTCCCGTCCTTACGCGGTTGTCGGGCGCGAAGTCCATCGACTCGAGGTATGATCACGAGCGACTGAGCTTCCGACTTCAGTACGAGCCGTCGAGGAAGCGGATTGGTGCGGAGAAGGGCGACGATGTAGTGAATAGCGCTTCGCCGGAGTGCGAAATTCGATGCGATGTCGATACGTGGGCGTCCTCGCTGGACGTGGTCGTCGATCCGCCGCCGCATTCCATCTCGTGTTTGCGGCGACACCGGCTTTCCATGGAGGGCGGGGGGTTGTGGCTGACTTTGTCGCATGATGCGATGCCGGTTGATGATGAACGGCTGTTGGTTATCGTTCGCAAGGGGCCGGGGAAGGAGAAGGGGGTGGTAATGGTCAACGGCGCGAAGATCAACGTGGATGTGGATGAGCTTACGGAGGACGAAATCAAGGCTCTGGGGAAGAAGAAGCGCGTCAAACCTACACGCGTACCGCTCGACCAGCCCCCTGTAATGGGTGTCATTCGAAATCGCCGTGCGGAGTGGGACGCAAACTCTGAGACGACGCCTCCTGAGGGTAGCAGCCCCGCCTCGTCGGACTGGGCGTCCGCGCCGAAGATTTCGAGTCCTCTAGCAAGGTTCCTCAGCTATGCCGTAGAGCAAGCTACAGCTACGACACATCAGTATGTCTCTGCTATCGCGCCTACGAGTGCCTACGCCGACAATGCTGTACCGTCCTCATCCAAGATGCCTATGCAATACGCTTTGGATGCGCTCGCGTGGATACAGGACTCCCATTCTAGGTCCAATGATGACTGGACGCTAGTCAGCGACAAAGGCATCACGATTCGCAAACGCATGGCGCCCGAGATATCGCCCACAATCCCCGTTCACAAGGGCGAGAAAGTCATCGAAGGCGTCTGCGCCGAAGAGTTGTACCCGATTATCAACTCCTCTGATTGTCGGAAGAAGTGGGATGACCGCTTTGATTCGGTGCATACCCTGGAATCGTTCGGGGCGCAAGCGAGTACTGCGTTTGCGACGTACAAGGCGGGATTCCCGTTTAGGGATCGAGGGTTCTATCTCGCGTCGGTCATGTCCCGTTCTACTCTACCTTCTCTCTCTCGTCGGTCCACGACGGATGTGAACGAGACCTCGAATGGGACTAAGAACGCGATATTCTGCGTCTCTGCCTCGTTCAGCCCTCAATCAGTTGCTGGATTCAGCGCTGCAAAGTTTAATCCGTCCACATTGCCCATCGGCCGCGTGTTCATTGACGCATGGGTGCTCGAAACTCTTGACCCTTATACGAAGGAAAACTACGCTATACCGTCAACGAGATGCACGAGAATCACGGCGGTGGATTTTGCGGGAGCGATTCCCGTCGCTGTGAACTCGATGGTTAACGCGATGTTACCGAGAAATATCCTTTCGTTAGAGGCCTACGTCAAAGCTTCGACGGTCTGGCCTATAACACGGCTGCCTTCTCCCGGGTTCATTGTGACTGACCGGAAGCCAGACGATCTAATAGCGGGCCTCAGCGTGTCGTCGAGTTCATGGAAGCTACGCAAGCGGGATGAAATTAGGACGCTTCTGGATACGTCGTACACTGCGGCCTCGAGGGAGTACAAGAGTCTGATCACGATCAACCTCACGCAGCATCATTCACCCAGGTCGCCCACTGTGAAGCCTGATTCTAGCCAGCTCCGTTCTCCTCCTTCCATGGCTTTGGAAATCTCTGATCCCGCTACGTATCAGAAGCTCTTCCCTGAGGACGAGTCGCACGAGCCAGAGGCAATTTCAAGAGGCAACGATTCTCCCGAGTCGGGCTCGAGGACAGGAAGTATCAGAACTAAGACACCACCTGAATTGACGACTCCCTCTGCGATACGCCATGCAAAGACGTTTTCCGTATCCACTCCCCCGAGCACCTCTACCTCCTCCCTACCATCTAAATCTCCATCCCCCAAACCACTCTCCCCTCCGCCTAGCACGACATCCTCCCGTCTGACCGTCCGAGGAAGGACGTCTACGTCAGCGTTTACAGTTAAGGGAGAAGTCCGGCCTCCTGCTGATATCTTAGCCGGGGAAATTATTGTCGACTCGAAACTATACCCTGAAGGGTACTCCGTCAATTTTCAGTCGCGGATACATGCGAAAGGGGAGGCCATAAGTCTCGATGATTTTTACGCTACGTCCTCTCCTTCCCCTTCCCCTCCATCGTCATCACCTGCATCATCACCACCACCGCCACCATCAGACCTCCCACTCACCGTCTCAGTATACACGCTCCCTCCATCACCACTGCACCCATCTACGCTTTCCGATGAACCCTCTTCTTCTCAACCTCGACATCTTGTTAGGTTCACCCTCCCCACGGCGAAATACGAGATGCAAGTGAGCACCGTTATCGACCCACTCACTGGAGAAGTGCGCGAGGCGAAGGAGGTTCCTGAGTGGCTCGCCAGGCTCAGGCAAGGCGATATAGCGGTAGTGTCCTTTGGTATAAAGCCCTTGCTGCTGAAAGATAGTGTGTCGGCGAGTTCTACCACTGTTCCAAAGACACCCTCTGTTAGTCACGAGAAGAACAAGGTCGAGGTCGACGGCGTTGGGGTTCCTGTCTTGGATGAGATGGCATCTCTTCGGAGTATTGGACGGGACGATCTTTTGGATGATAGAACCGGGAAGACATGTCTCTTGGTTAGGTAAGTCATTGTTCAGTGTCTGGTCTGGTTTCCTGACTGACGGATATGCGACAGAGTACCTGCTGATGCGGAATCGTTAACGCTGCCTCCTGAGTTCCAGTCACCGATAGCTGTGGCCTCGCGATTCTTGGATGACGTTGTATCAAATGCAACCTCCCCCATGAGCGCCGACGGCTCTGCGCCCTTGACACCCTCCACGGAAGATGCTAGCAAACTGGAAGGTGATGGAAGCGGTAATGTGACTGAGGTGCGCTGTTTCACTCCATAACTACTTTTTTGTTGTCTTACGATAGAACAGAAGGAGGAGGATGTGCCACAACAACCCCAGTCAGGCGCGAAGCCTCTGGGACGCACGCCCTCAGGTCTCATGGGATTTTTGAACTCGTATCAAAACCCCTGGTCGCGCTTTGCCTACTCCAAGACAACTCCTACCTCCACGCAGCCGACCCCGAAATCAGAAGACGCTCCTTCCGAAGAGCACAGAATCCCCGGAAGCCTCCCCTTGGCTACCACCACCGCCCGATCCATCCGCACCCAGCGGACCTACCCTCTATCTACGGTGATCATAGTTGCCTTAATCGCTTTCTTAATTGGTTCCTTGCTTCGTTCATTGTTGTCTCCAGCCGACTTTGTCCTTGTCCCCGACACTTCTTCAGACTTCAGTGCGGTGCCAGTCGTTGGGCCCGAGATCGGGCACGGTGCGCATCCCAAAGAGGCGTGGCGTGAGCTGAGGAGGCTGTTCGAGCTCAAGTACATATTCGGGGGCTGGGATTTCCAGATTGCTATGGTGAGGAGACATTAATACTGTATACTTAGTATATCTATATATAATATCTGCAATGCTGTCGACGTTATCTCGTTTGGATGCATTACTCTCCGCACCACGATAAATTTATGAAGCGTGAATAATTTCTGAAGGCTTAGGACGGGCAAGAACACATCAACGCTTGTCAAGGAATACACACGACTAATCCGGCTCTCTCGTAGAATCTAGCTCCAATATTCATCTGCTATCAGTCCCCGGCCTTCTTCTAGACGGCGGTGACCAGAGGCCCTCAACAATCTCTCGCTTTATACACTGTTGCTCGGCCGGAACCACTGAAAGTGTTATCCTTAAGTTGTAGAGCATAAGATACGCCGCGACGCGGTCACTACTCCAAGACATGGCATCAGGTGTACAATCTTCCAACGATGATCGCCCTGGAGCTACTTCCACTCACCATGGCGCTTGGCTGTTCTAGCCGTCTCTCGTCAATCTATGAAAACGAGACTCGTCAGTGATTCCCTTCAGAGTTAATCCAGTCTAATTGCCCATATGATCAAATTGCTACCAATCCCAATCATCTTTGGGACTTTTTAACTCATTCAACTACGGCAGACCAGTACGACAGCCCTCTCAAGGATATCCATACAACTTTGGCCTAGCAAATGCAAGCAGGCTTCAGCTAAATCCATGCAAGCTTGGACAAATACAGACATATCACTAAACAAGGAGCAATCCGCTCAAGCAGAGGATGCTGCGCCGTCGCATCGTTGCGGAATACCTGGGTATCAAACGTAGTTGTTGCGTGCATGCAGGATGCTCTACATCCCTGTCTAGGTCACCTGGAGGAAGCTCACATCAACCTCTTTGATATTCGCAAACGACTGCCTGTTGCCGTGCCTTCAATCATCCTAGTAAATTTATTAGCATAGAAAAAGTCAGACGCTGAGCGGGCCCGGTCGCTCGAGTTGACGGTTCCTCAGTACTTAAAAGAAAAATGCATCAAGCGAGAATTGAACTCGCGGCGGGTCGATATACGCTATGGCAACGACCCAGGTTACCACTACCCTATTGATGCCTTAGTTCACTGCGACGTACGAGCACACAACAGTGGCCTTGAGCCAGCGAATCCAGTATGCGCCTCATACTTTGAGATTGACTACTGTACAATGAGTCCAAAGGCTTGAGGATTAACTAGGGACAAGACCTGTTCGGATCAATCAAAGCTTGCATCCGTCGGATACTCCCTTCGAGCACATTACGATGAGTGACTGGTTTTACAACGTCGCACAGCGAAAAAGTGATGAGGAGAAATCAGTGCCGTTCCTGCTTCTCCTCGTGCGAGTTGAGCTCCGCTGGCTGCAATTATAAGAGTGATGAGCGGATACCCGGCGCGAGCACAATTATTGCGACGTACTTCGCGTACTTCCATTAGTCCAGCGGACGAGCCATTCGGGGCCGATCCGTTTAGCACGCCGTTTGACCGGGGCACATGGTGGGAGTCCCGCAGTCCATTCGTAGGTAACGCTAGGCCCTCAGGCGCAGGCGAATGAACGTCTCGCGGCGGGAGCTGGATGTCTGCGTGAGAAGAAGAGTGGCTCGTCCTGTATTCCATCTGCGGGGGCGCCATTGCGATTGCTAGTGTGTCGAGCAGTAAACTGAGAGGGCGGTCAGCGGCCTGGCCGGAGATCCTGAGTGTCTGGGGCGTACTCGTTCTCAGCCTGCAGCTGCCTCTCTTTCTCGCTCGCAATCTCCAGTTCACGGCCGAATGCTTCACGTTTCTGATCGTATGGTGAGCCTGAACTGATGCAAGGGCTACGCTGACGACGTACCGCATTGACATGCTCGTATCTTTCCCTCATTGCCTGGAACCTAGGTAGAACCTCCCATTAGCTCGCTACATCGCGGGACATCAAGCAACTCTAGGTGCCCACTTCTCCTTGTACCGAGTCGTCGTCCCCCGATGTGATGCGTGCTGTTCAGAACCGAGCAATGTGACTTCTCGTCAATAGGTGACAAGCAGGGGACCGTACATGTTGATGTGATTTGTGGGGCTTTGACATACGGACGTCTTCTTGAGGTCGGTCGTACTGGGCGTCGAACATACGGGATGCATTCTGGTCGACACGAGAAGAACTTGAGATGGCGTCCATTAACCAGGAGAGAGAGCACAGCCACAATCTCGCGGACCCTTAAAATCACTAGGTTCGCGAACTAAGATGCGCTATCTTGGTAGCTACTTTCAATTCAAACTAGGTACAGGACGGATAGCCACAGAAAATGTGCGTACAAGGGTTGGGAATGAAACTGTACTTAGAAAGAGACAGGAGCAGGGAAGAAGCTAAGTACGGAAAAATCGACCCAAAGGTAAATCAAGGTTGTAAAGTACAACGAAGAAACCCATTTCGTGCGGAATAACAGATACGGCGCACTGGGGTGGGAAGGGGTGGTTCGATGAAGCCTCTGAATGTCTCTTGGGTCAGGGTGTCTATAACAGTCCCCCGTCCATAGCATCGTCTCCGTTAAACCACCGCTGGAAGTCCCTCTCAAAAGTGATGTCTCCATCCGGTCGGAATATGCTCGTATCAAAATCCTCGAGTGTGTTTGCCACACTGTTGATAAAGTCCATACTAAAGAGATCGGTGCTCATAGCTGCTCCACCGCCATTCATGGATAGCATGGAAAATGAAGAGGGCGCAGTCATTGAGTTGTTGTTCGGTGTTGATGGGGGCAGGAGTCCGTTGGTCATACCGGCTCCAGATACCGGCGTCTGTCTTTCCAGAGCTTGGTCGAAATGGGGCACCTCTTCACCAGGAGACGTGCCGTTTCGATTTCCAGCGCGCTGACCCGGCTGTGGGCCGAAGGGAGCAGCAGCAGTATTCACGCCTGCTTGCTCCCTCTTCGCTCGATGGAGGTTCACAAGTCTCATCTGTCGTCGAGTCGTCAACATGGAGCACAACGTACGCCAAATAGCCTAGGGATTGCACCTTGTCTCGATCTGACAACGGCTGGTTTCATGTCTGGAATCCCTATCTCGGACTTGTATTGCTCCAACATCAGAGGCGGAATCTGGGCAAACTCAGCCTGCATGGCCTGATCGTTCATATCCAGACCACCCATGCCTCATGTTCGGAGGCATCCCTAAAACGAGATGGTCACCGGCGGCGTGACCTGTTTCGGGGTAATACGTCGGCCAGCTCTAGGCTTGGGATGTCAGTGGGTGTGCTGGTGGCTTTGTGAACAGCCTCCGAGAGGGCGCGACTTGGCCTGAAGAGAGAAAGGACCGTCTAAGCGCGTAGCATACTGTTGACATCGCTCTCGGAGAGCGTGTGCTCATCACCAGTGAGGGCAAGAACTGCGAAATTCGACCCGCTTTTCTGATGTTTTGATTGAGATACGACCGTCAATTGGGTGCTCATTCCATAAAGATAAGTACCTTACATCGGAAACCGCTATCGCCTTCGATTAGTACCTCTTCATAACACAAGGTTCTTTGAGTTTGTAGTTCGGTACTAAGGCATGCGACTTCATCCAGGCCGGAAGCCTCCGTACTCAAGGGCCTAATTCCCTCATCTGAGGATGTCGGCCAAGGAAAAGCTGTTGGAAGGTTTCGCTGCTTGGAATGTCACGAGTGTTGAGCATGTTCCCCTGGCGCAGAAGATGGCAGTGGAATAGAAGATGCTTAGGATCGCGTTCCAGAAGACAATGCTTACTCTGTCCTCGGAAGCTCAGTTCCGGCTAGAACACGAGGGTCAATCAGCTAAGGACATGATGAATTTCGAACTTGCCTCACATCTCCACGTCGAACCAAGCACCACTCAAGGAAATGGGCAGAAACCGCGAAACAATGCTGAATACAGGCCGGGTGGGTCGAGATGACTCCTCCGGAAGCTGCATATTGGCACGCAGCAGGTCCATCGTTGTCCGTGAATACAACCGATGATTGGCTCTGGGCAGAGTTTACTCGAGTGGCTTTCGCAAACTCTCTATTGTCCGCAGCGGCTTCTGCGGCAGAGCGTGACACCAGCCAAGATTCTACCGTTTGAAATATGGTCGTGTATTGCTTCAAAGTGGTACGAATGCGTGTGTAGGCATTGCTACATCATATTCCGAGAATATCTTAGCAGGGGAGGAGACAATGGGTGAGTAATTCAAGGGTACGAAGTAGTGATGGGGTACGAAGCATTGATGAAGCATAGTATCACCTATTGAGCAGACTTGACCAAGTTGAGCATTACACAGATAAGCCCCATGCTACATGCTCTCACATGTGTTGCATAGGTAGAGCCAATTGACTTTGGCTCTGACTTCCTGGAAGTTCGAACTGCGTTCTCTGGAAGTTCAACTCCGAGTCGCTCCGCGAACATAAGAGCAAGTCTTCGACAATGACGCTGGGATGCCATTTTTAGCTACGACCGACCGACCCCATGATGACCCAGACCCCGAGCTTCAGATCACCACCCACAGGGTTCTCCAGGGCACGAAACTCAAATGTTTGAATCTTTAATTTCCAGTAATAGCACCGTGGATATGGCAGTGATTCCTCCGCGACCATGCTCAAGCTTCGGTTGGGCTTCGCGGCAGGTCAGACCATAGCTCAAGCGAACGTGCATGAAATTTGGAGATTTACCGACTCCGAGAACGCTATTTGAACTCGTGTCTCCAAGAATTGTATCGTCAACAACCCAGACCACTGCAGTGTAACCAACGATGACGGACAGTACCAAACCCCAAATCGCACTTGTGGGTTCCTATTCCGACGCCTTCGTGAAGGCTTTGGGAGACGATAACTTTGACGTCGAGCAATGCGATTCAGTCCCCAACGTAAGTCGTTTCAGGCAGCGCAATATTCACCTGAGGCTAAACGTGACGGCAGCCCGCGACGAGGACATCGAGCCTCGCAGCGCTTGCTCTCAAGGGCGAGGAGTACACCCTCTCCGAAAGCGACATTACATTGATGCTGCCCGCCAAGACGGTCCTTATTTTCTTTGGGCCTACATCGACGCTCCTGGAGACCGTTCAAAGCGCCACCAACACACCTATCGACATCCCAAGTCTCGAACTAGTCGATGGCTTGCCGCTCCTCGTGTACATGTGAGTGTTGGAGTAAGCTATATTGATATGTCGACCTTCACGGCGATACAGGGTTGATGGCATGGTCAACATCGCTACCAGTATTGTTCCCAGCGATGCTCAGGTCCTTCCGCTAGTACAAAGTGCTCTCAAAGGAAACAGTGAGATTGTGGCGACGGATGGATATCAACTACAATCGCCAACCGATCCCGTTGAACAAGCCGTAATGTCCATCGATAACGCTGTTACCGAAGCGCAGAGCGACAGGGCCTATGTATCCACCCTTGATCCACCGATCGGAACTATTGGTTTTAAGAAGTAAGTGTGGGTTCTCCCGTTTGATCTAGCCTTACAACCGCAGTATAGGGGTACCCTGTCTAATTTCGCGAACATTGCGATCAACCGGCTTGCCTGGAGTCCAGCGGGGATCTATATGGCTGCGGCTCCTACATCCCATATTCAGAGATATACCTTGAAGTGGTACACGGATGTGTACTCGTACGCAACGGGCGCCGACTGTAGGAATAAAACCCCCACACAGTTCGCTAACGAGGGTGGTGTCGTGTACACCGTTGTCATCGATCGTGGCAACTTGCGACGCTCCCCGGATAGTGCGCCACGATATTGGGGACCTGAGCGGGGGTATTGTGGCTACTACTTCGTCGATCACAACACGACAACCCACCGTGCTGGCTCATCGCTAAATGTGCATACCTTCCAACCGCAAGGTCCAGACTCGCAGAATGAAAGCAAGATTGGCTGTAGGTGCCTTGTTGTAGTCACATCCTGCTGTGTTGTTGAACGTTCTACAGACAACATCAGCTATGAACAGGATATGCAGATGTTAAATAACAACGGACATTCAACATTCACATTCAAAGCCAAGTATATGAACGGGTTTGTCTTAGATCAATTTCAGCTACACGACAGCCTAGGGAATTCAGGCGTGGAGTTTTCGGTTGATTACAACGGCTACTATGTGCGCACCTATCACCGTCGAATTACAGTGATTTTACTGACCTCTGTGTGGCCTTTGTGTATTCAGGACTATTGGGCTGACCCGAAATTCGCCACCAAGCAATGGTGGAACCCTGGTGTCTTCGAGAAACTCCCGAAATCCGGACGTTGGGCTGTTCGCGTTGGTCACTTTTCACTTACAATGCTGCCAGCTACCTGACCCGATCTCAAGGATGGTTTGCCGGTCGACAATATGCCTATCAATGCGTTAACTGTCTTCTCGTCGAGTGTTGGACAACACACTATGAGTGCGTAGCCCCATGCTGCTTCCCAGGCCGTGATCTGATTGAAAGCACCCTCACAGCGTCCGAATTCTCTGCAGACATCAGAGCGTTCAAGTCTAATTACTGGGATACTAGTAGTGATCATAAAAAGCCTGGTGAGGTTTCTAATTCTGACGGGAACGCACCTGTGAGTTGCTTGGACCATGCAATTATCTGCGGGGGCTGACAATGGATGGTAGACCCATTTCCAGACAACCGGGATCTCTGAAAAAAGGACGTGGAATCGTGCGTTGGGTTTGACCTGGACCTAGGAGATTGCGAATGCAATTCAGGCATTCCTTGGGGATGAATGAGTAGCTACTGGGAGGCGAACAATGTCCGTAACAGTAAATCTTTTCACTTTGCAAGGCTGCGATATAGTGTGGTAGTCCTCTTGAATTTTAGACACAAGTTTCCCAACGACAGCACTACCCCTGTCTCGCGGTGTCTTAAAGTTCTGTAAAGGAGTCGTTTTCCTACTGGCCCCGCCAGGCTAAAGGAAATAAAGCTTAGCGTCGGTCATCATGAGCCGACTCGCCTCTTTTCGTGGTCCATCTGCACCATCAACTTCGCCAGTCCCAAACCCGCAATCCCCATCAAATAAAAAGAAATCACGACGCTCCGATGCCCTCACCGACTCCTCTAATCTCCAACCACCCTCATCCCCTTCTCGATCTGCAACAGAATCCACGTTCCATCGCAAAACTCGCGCTTATCTGTTAGAGTTCAAAGCCATAGCGAACAGTTGGGATGATTTGGTGCTGATCGACGGTGTAAGAGCGGCGAAGCACTTGGTTGATGCTAGGACCGAACTCGAGTGAGTTTGTGGATTAGTTTCTGTGTGCACGAAGGCACTCAAGCTCAAGCGACGAAGAAATTCGATCGCGCTCGCTCCAGATCGGCGGCCCCGCTATCATTTAGTCGGCGAGAAACTTGTGCTTGCAGAGAACAAGATCACAGAGCTCGAGAGTATCATCGCTACTTTGGTATGCATTCGCCATGTACACTCTGCTTGTTCTAACACTAAAGAATAGGAAAAACACTTTTGGAGGATGAACAATATCATTGACGGCTTGGAGGCACTCTATTTCGAGGTGACAAAGGCAAAGGGATTTCAATGGGCCGCGAAGGAGCCACTTTGGACTACATGGTCGCTCGAGAAGTTTGGTACGCACACCGACAGCTTCTTCCTTCACCCCTCCCGGCTTATTTGTGCATGCTGCAGTTGTCTCCATTCCTTCAGTTCTCCCGGCGTACAATCAGCTCTTCACGAATGCAAGATCATTGTCGATACTCTTCGATCACACACCGCGACGTTTGAGGTATCGAGAGATGCTATCGCTAGATGGGTCGAGCAGCCGTGGCTAGAAGAGTTTGGGTGGGGTGCGAACTGGGAGGAGTTGTGCGCGGCTGAGGTAGAGAAGTGGGATCCATAGCCCGAAGGAGTCTGATGCTCGATAATCAACGTTCAGACTTCAGACATCTATACCCCAACAGCAGGACGAAAGGTATCCTTGCAGGGTGTACCCGGGGATCGAGGCTAGCATCATATGCGGATATTGCTGGTGTTGGCTGCCATTGTTCGAGTCCCCGGGAAATGCGATCACTTTGCGCAAGTTTGGGGACTTCTCATCACATCTGCAGACGAACAGGGCACGTTCGGCTTCGTTCTCACTTTATCGTAGCCAACGCGCATATTTTATGTCGCAAACAGCCTTCACTGTTTGCTTGTTGTCTGACACCAATGATGTGTCACTAGCCACATTTCTATCAGTTGACACTGCCTGAAGCATATCTACTCTTGAACGTTGAACCCCCATTGTTGACATGTTTGCGGATCGTCAGTTTGTCATATCCGGTGTTAAGAGAAAGAAAACAACAGATCACCGCGCGACTTCCCCGCCGTAACTAAAAATGTCAGTTTCACGAGTTACGCCGCCATACTAGTTGTAGCCGAGAAGCCAGTTTCCAGAAGAGCAGCCCTCTATCTATCGACATACACGACTGTACCGTTTACTTCCAGGATGGTGTCGGAGACGTCAGAAGCATGGAATGCGGCGCAGGGACCTTTGCAGATCGGCTGGGCAGTGAGTGTCTGTTCCGTTCATCAGCGAATCAGGAAGCTGTAGCCTGTAAGAGTGTGGCAGATGGGAATGGGTGATTGCTGTCATGGTGGCAGTAGCGTAGCAGTACTTGATCGGAGTGCGAAAAACGCGCTTACATAACCGAGGTGAGCTGAGTGGGCGCCTAATTTGCTGCAGGGCGTGAGTGGGAGGATTATTCGCCAGTCGGCTAACTGTCATTTGGGCAGGCTTTCGATACTCCCTTCTAATTCACCAAAGGGATAATCTCTTGCGTTTTCCATCCTTTTCTTTCTCCTTTCACTCTGCTGTTGTACTCTAATTTCCAAAGGTCTTGCGGAGGCCTCACCTCGCACCCTCACCACTCCGCTTCTTTTCCCCATCCTGCTTGCATCCACTCGACATATGGCCACCGTCACCCAGCAGCAACAGTCTGGCCCTACTCCCCAGCCTCTGCAGCAGCAGCAGCCGCAACAGCAACAGCTCAAGCTCAACCCCTCAGACCCAAATCCTGGCGCAGCGCTATCATGGGAGGGCGACCGCATGTACGTCTTGTCTTCACTTTTCGTCGAAATGATCATCTAACACTGTACCAATCGAATCTGAACTTGTGGAATACCCAGGTTTAATATATACATCTACGACTACTGCCACAAACGAGGGTTTCTCAAGACGGCGCAGGAGCTGCTAAGCGAGGCAGACCTTCCACCCGATGCCACACCCCCGATCAACGCAAAGCAGGGTCTACTGTTTGAGTGAGTGTTAAGCTTGCATTAGCGCACACAGTGCTAATCGTCGGGCCCGCCACTGTGACTTGTCTGCTGTGTGAATGATGTGTGACTCGCTGCGGGTTTAGATGGTGGAGCGTATTCTGGGTGCTGTTCACTACGAAGAGTAATGGGAATGGGCCGGAGGATGCTCTCCTCTACACTCAGGTGCGTTCTGTACATCCCCTTCTTCTGATCCGTTGGCTCACGCTTCTACATGTAATCTCGAAATGATAGCATCAAAACCAACAGACGGCAGTCCGACAGCAACGACTTCAAGCGCAGGCGCAGGCGCAGGGTGGCTTAGCTCTGCACGGCGTAGGTCAAACTGTTACCACCAATGGCCCTCCACAACCCGGCCCACCTGGCTCAGCTACCGGCCCTCCAATGCGAACGATGAATGGTATGCCTCGCCAGGGCGGCCCAGGAGCTCCTTCTGTAGGCCCAGGACCCCCACCTAACTCTGGCTTCCTTCCCAACGGCATGACTAACGGTACTCTACCAAATGGCGCACCTACGCCAAATTTCGGCAACCAAGGCATGCCCAACGGCATTGTAAGCAGTCCTGGCTTTGCAGGTATGAACCCCCAACGTCTTCCTCAAGGCGCACCCGGCGTGGGCGTTGGTCCCCCCGGACAGCGGCCGAACGGTATGGGCGGTCCGCCGTTCCAGCAGAGCCCGACGATGGCGAACTCACCGAACAGTGGGCCTGGCGGGCAATCTGGGCAGCAAGGACCTGGAGGCCAGGGTGGTGGTCCGATGCAGCAAGGGCAGCCAGCAGCAGGACAGCCGATGAACCAGATGGGGCCAGGCCCGCATGGGATGGGGGGGACGATGAGTCGACCTGGAACGAGCGGCGGGCTCCCGGGTGGGAATCCTAGCGGGTCAATGTTGCCGCCTAACTCAGGCCAGCCAGGCGGCGGTCCGCAACCAGGGATGAACATGCAAGGCCAAGGATCGACGCCTGGATATCGGCCACCAAGTCGCACCAACACGCCGGGCAGTGGAGGCATGATGGTTCAGCAGAGTCCGTCTTTGATGAACCGGCAGGTTCCAGGCGCACCTGGTCAGATGGGTATGGGTATGTCTCCCGGTATAATGTCTCCCAATAATATGGGTATGTCGCCAGGGATGCCACCGAACATGGGCATGGGCATGGGCATGCCTCTTCAGGCCGTCCTCGCCGAATTTGCCCAGATACAGCCCTTGTTGCTAAAGCAATACAAGTCTGAGATAGGCATGCCAGACACCAATCAACCGTTGTCAGATCAAGACAAGGTGCGAATCCTGGATGATTTATCGTGTAGTGTACTTACGACCTAACGTCAGATGAGAATCGTGGGCCACCATCGAGCGAAGAGGGGGCAAGCAGGTGTAAACGCTGCTGCCGGTCCTTCAATGATGAATAGACCACCTATGCAACACCCTGGTCAGCGGCCTCCTGGACCCCCGGGTCCCTCCGGTCCACAGTCAGGTCAACGTGCCGGAAAGCGAAACAGCACGTCTCCTGGTGAAGAGGTGCAATAAATCCATCACTAGTAGTAAGCACGTAAACTGACGCGCGACAACCCCTTGTAGCATGGAACTCTTCCTGGGCAAAATGACAGCCAGTCGTCACCGCGAAGCGCCAAACGAGCACGACACTCGCCAACGCTCGAGCATCCTATGTATCAACAGCAGCAGCTCGGCCAGCCAGGCCAGCCCCAGCAGCCCGGAGGTGGGCCGAATCACCAACCTGGTGGACCGGGCGGGCTAGCCGGTACTCCCTCTATGAATCCTCAGCAGCAACAGCCGCCAATGAATATCATGCGTCCGAACCCGATGGGTGGTCCGATGATGGGCGGCCCACCACAGTCCATGATGGGGGGCGGTCCAGGTCCCAGCGGTATGCAAGGTCCACCAATGGGTGTCAACGGCCCTTTTGGTCAAGGAATGGCTGGTGGCCCGATGGGCAATATGATAATGAGCCCCGGAATGAGCCACCCCCAAGCGGGAGGCATGCGGACACCCCAGATGCTCTCGACTGAAATGGCATATCGACACAACATGCAAAACATACACAAGCAGCCCATGGCCGGTAACGTCGGGTCCCCCGCCGCGAACGCTGACTCGCCCTTCAACCCTGGCGGACCAAGTGGCTCGGGGACGCCCCAGTTCAATCCTGGGAACCGTCCGGGGCCTGGGCCCGGACCTCAGCAACAAAATAAGCCGATGAATAGCATGGCGCCGCCTCCGTCTCCGGGCATGAAGGACCAGAACACGGGAGGACCGAAGGATGGGAACAACGCGTTGGGGAATGGGCCCAAGCCTGGTGGCCCTGGCGGATCGCCGCAGAACCAAGCTATGGGGAGACAGACGCCGACTGCGACGGGTACTGCTCCGCCAACGCCAGCGCCTGGAGCCGGTATGAGTAACGGACCCCCTCCCCCATCAACGCCAAACAACAACCCCATGACCGCTCCCTCGCCATCTTCCATGCTATCTATGAACGGTGGCGGACCAGGTATGCCCACGGATCTGTTCAGCACAGACTTCATTACCAGCGTGGCAAACACTCTGGACGACTTCGATGCGTCGAGCATATTCCGGCCAGATGGTGATATCAATTTTGAGAGGGACTTTGGGCAGTGGTTCAATGGGGACGATACTATGGGCGGAGGACTATCATAGAGTGCCCCGCGCCAACCCATGCGGGTGGGATGTGAGGCCAGAGGACAACGCGCGGAAGACAAGATCTAGGACCTGCCTGCCTGCCTGTGGAAGTGACACTTGCTTTTTCCATTTTACTTGACACTCTTTCCCCAGTGCGCAGTGCGTATCGGTTTCTTCCGTGCAAAATGGCTTCTTTCATTGTGCTTTATAAACCATGATGTATCTTTGGATCGATGCTTACCGTAGATAGTTTCCCATCCCCCTTCCGTGCTCTCCCTCTGCTCTTGCTACCCGCCCTATAACACCCGTTTGTAGTCCACCCGCTTCCCCAGGTTCCCTCTTGTTCTTATACACACCTATATTTCGCGCCATTTGGCCAGTAGTCATTTATATTGCTTGATTTCAGTCTCCCGTTTACTTCTCTCTTCTTTTTCCACCGTATATCTTATTCCCCTCTCCTTGTTTTCGTCTCCGTGTCGTCACTGCTTTACTATAATGCTACCGCCCATGTATACTGTCTTATCAACTCATAGTTTGGATGGAAAGTCAACGAGTCGACGTCGAAGGAAAGTGGACACGACAGTACCCCTACAGTGTCTGTATTGAGTTATGGTAGTGCTCATTTACATTCCCGAACACATGCAGATATGTAAGGCGGGCAGAGGTGCGGAGAAAAGCGCGGACGAGAGGCGGTTGATCAGGTCGCCACGGATTGACAAAGATGGGCATGAAGAAGGGCTGATATACCGCATTGTGCATACAAGAGCGAACTTCGTCTGGCTACTTACGGAATTCGCATGAGAGGAATCTGAGTATCGACAATCCCAATGAACTCTTTGTACGCCTCGCCAAAAAGTCCCATCAGTTCTTCGGAATCCAAGGCAACCCTCGTGTCCATGAGGTTCTGGCACTTCTTTGACCACGATTGCACACTGTTGAACCACTTCTCCAGCAACTTCTCACAGCAGGAAAGGTAGATAGCTTGGGCCCTTCAACCTGCCATTCGTACAGAATGGATCGTTTCGAGACGGGCATATGCGAGACTCCATCGGCGTTGAGAAGCTTCCACCATCTTGTTTCCGACTGCGTCCTGCTCGGTGCCCAGTGAAGTAGTTCGTAAAGGAGTACCCATGCAAAAGACTCCAAATCGTCGATGGGCGTATGAGATGCTTGCCCGCCTGAGGCCCATTCCGTCAAAATGCGTAGTGAGAGGAAGGGTAAAGTACCCTGAGACATCGTAAGTAGAGCTCTTGTCACAACCTCGAAAGACAGGAACTGACGAAACGATGCGAAGATTGCTCGGCACTGCCCCATCTTTGAGCCCCATCACCATCGATGAGGAACGCGACGCAGTCCTGGCTTTGTATTACAGAAGTTAAACTAGGCCATTTCTTAGCGTCCATGTGCCATGCGTAAAGGTCGATCCAGAACTCACATATCAGGTATTCGTCGGGGTACGGGTTCGTCTAAAACAATGATGTTGCCATTACTGACATCACGATGGAGGTAACGACCTTGGGTGAACAAGGCACAATGCCTTGATTGGGGGAAGGAATGATATTGGCGTGCGCAAGGTAATAAGAGAAACTCACCCATCGCGGCATGCTGGAGAGCCCGCGCAAGTTTCTGAGGGCCCAAAGTCTCATCTAGCGGGTGTCCCATTGTTTCTATAACTAGATGACGATGGCATCGAACCTCAAAGGCTTGAGCCGTGGAGTCAGATATAAGAGTGGCCGTCCCCTCATCAGGTGGGTTCATAGCGTCTTCATTATTCTTGCGAAATTTGATAGGCCAGAATTCAGGGACATTCTTCGAAGTGTGAAATTGCTGTGCTTCATACCCAATCAAAATATCAGGGATGCCAATGTAGCCTTGAACAGATCTGAAAATATCCTCTTCCTTATCGCGGCCAGCGGGTTGATGGGAGCATTTTACGATAAAAGATTCGGGCAACTTGACATTCAGTGGCTTCGTCGCAGTGGGGTTGCACGCCTCCAAGTCGTCATAAGGGTTCAGTCGCGACCATGCGCGGAGGTTGACTTTCTCCAGTAGCTCCTTCGTAAATTCTGGGAGAAAACGACGGAGCCGGGATCGCGAAGGTCGTCCAAGCTCCTTGTCCAGCTTGACTGCGAAAACGCCCGTGCCCCGACCCCGGATGGCCTGCCGACGGCAAAGAACCTGGGTGATACGGTACTGGGCGTGATTGAGTGAGATATGGGAATGGGTCATGCAAGGGTCATACCCGGCTTGAGAGAGTGTCTCCCATTGCCATATACCAACGATAGTGGCAACAACTTCGCGAAAGCCGGCCTTGGTGGCGAGAGCCATGGGGGTGGTTGCTAATAATCCACCGCGGTGATACAGGCATACTCGAAACGAAAGATTGTCCTGGCAAAAGAGGAACATCGGGATGAAAATGCGATGTTCCGTCGCCGCGAAAAGGCATCGAGCATAAGTTCCGGCTTGAGCAACGAGGTCGCCCCAATGGCCTTCGACATCACCAACAATCAGCGTCTGGTACCAATATAGGCGAACATCAGTGCCAAGGATGCCATCGAGTGCTACGAAATCCGGTTTCAAAGGAGCTTCGCTGTCGATAGAGCCTCGCAAAACTCGGTCGTAGATGGCAAAACGAACATCTCTGAAATAGGATTTCTGGTATTGGCTGGGGCGCAGGGCCTTGAATTTATCGATAATCGTATTGAACAACTTCACCAGTGGTTCGTAGAATAATCGCTCGTGTCCTTTTCCGGCTTCTGGCCAATTTAGGAGCCCAAATTCATCGGCGCCGATGTTCGTCGTCCACTCCTTTCCTCGCAACCCATCGAATACCACCTTATCAATACCACCTGATGCTGGGAAGAACGCCTCTCGTACCCAGTTGCCCTCGAAAGTTGCATCTCGTAACTCGTGCGAGATGATCCCCTTAAGTTCATCTTGTTTTCGTTGCCTCGTTGCTTGATTCTCTGGAGGAGATCCTTCGTGCTCGTGTACGTCGAATATGCATTGGAATTGGTGCTTAATGGTGTGTGGCGCATGCGCCTCTCGTCGCAGGCTTCGATAGTTTTGAGACTGATACTTGCCATGGTGGTTACTGACAACGTTGAACTAGAGGCCTAAGGAGTCTATTCCACCCTTCTCCCATTCTTGTCTTTCTACACGCACTTCCATATCTCATGCCATTTGGCCAGTAGTCAATGATATTGCTTGATTTCAGTTACTCATCTACTCGCCTTCGTTTTTCTACCATACCCTTCCCTTTGCTTTCGTCTCAATGTCGTCACTGCTTTCCTATAATGCTACCGCCCATGTATACTATCTTATCAACTCATAGTTTGGATAGAAAGGGAAATGCGTGAACTTGTATCCTTGAACACTGGCCTTTCCTCGTACGCAACGCCCCGTACAGGCAGCCCGCGATTGAGTGAAGCATCAGTCGCCGCATTTTGGCTTCAGGCCTTTCATTTGATTCATAGTTGGGCCATGGTACGAATTTCGACGGAAGCTTCGGTGTGGTCGCGGGATGATCGCTGGTCTTGATACCAAAAATTAAACAGCGCGGCATTGCTTGATAAACCGTTATAAAAGAAAGGATATCTCCGTTTCGTCTAGTAGGGCCGGAAACACTTCTGAAAGTGGTGGAATTGGATGGCCAAGATAAATCTGCAAGCTTATATAGGGGATTGGTCATTCATATTCAGCGCTCAGTATCGAAGATTTGACCCGACTTGCCCACATGTTCGCTGATCAAGTGGGGGAGTAACTGAGAATCAGCGCGATTCTATCGGCGCTCAGCTGCGTCGTCGCTGGTTGATCCCCCCTCCTACGCAGGGAGGTAGCACCCCTTACTATGATACGCACACAATCCTTGTATGATCTCCACCTTCGCGCCTGGGACCCCACTCTCGAGCAGAGGGCCTACCCACGCGGGAATGCACCAAGTAAACCACTGCCACACCCAAATGTACTCAGCAATCTCCCACGTCTTCGACTGCTTCACGCCCATCCCGCCGGCGAGAGAAATCAACGTATCCTCGCAATGTATCGCCAGCGCCTGTAGGAGAAAGAAGCGCATGCTCCCGGCGAAATGCCCGAACTGCATGTATTCGGGCCAGGCGTGGATGAGTCCGGAAAAGAAGAACGCGAGGTAGAGCTGCGTGTATCTGGAGAGTTTGCCGTGTCGCGGGAGGTTAAGGAGGGTGTTGGCGACGAAGGCGCTGGGTGATGTTATGACCTACAGAGATCACACGCGTCAGCAAGTAAGCGTGATTCATGAATACGAACGCACCCTTCGAAGCATCTGGTGCCATGTTCGTCTAGAAATATGAGATGAATACACGAAAAAAAATGAGAAAAACGGGAAATGCACACCCCCAAAACTTGCGCAAAGTAATCGCGTTTCCTGGGTTCGAGAACAGTGGTGGAAGGTCATTGGGCATCCACCTCCCAGTAGCCAGCACCAACATTATCCAGATATGATGCGAGAGCTTGATCCCCATCCACGTCAACAGACCTTGCTGAAGGGCATAGACAGACCGCAAAGCCCACGTGCCTGCTACCCCAAGTTCATGGGCGGATTGCCACTGAGAGCATAGAGTCACAGTAACGTCCACGATGTTGAGGACGAGGAGGTTGAGGCCAAGGTACGCAAGCTGTTTCAGGGCAAAACGCAGCCTCGACGTATCAGTGGGGCGTGGAGGAATGCCATTCTTCGGTTCATTCACCCAACCAACGAGGCGCGGGCTCGTCATCAGCCGCAGCACCCATTTGACGCGTTCGTAAAGGGGAAGTTGGTCTGTATCTGTAACTTGATCGGCCAAACGCAGCTCCGAATGTGAGTCAGTCAGGACGAGGAAATCGAGCATCTGTAAAGTTAGTTGTGTGAGCGCACACGCCATGGCGTGTTCGGAGGGCGCGGTCCTGAGGGTGGTGATGTGGAGGAGGATGCCGGCAATTGGGACGAACATCGCGGCGCGCAGAGGTTGGGAGGTCATGAGGAGCCCAGAGAAGGAAAGTATGTACGGAGCTACCCATAGATAAGAAGGGATCGGGGAACGCGCAGATTCCATGGTGGGGAATGAGCGACGGGGCAAGTAGGGATAGTGGGTGATTGGTGGTCAAAAAAGAAATGTACGAGACTATCGTTCGCGTCCATTTATATGTTAGCCGAGTAGACCCTGCAATGGTACCTTTTCGTCGAATTACTTCCGTTGGCGAAGAAACTTTCCTGCTTTGGGGCCAACGTTCAAAGAGATCTGAACGTTGAAGGTGAACTCAGCCCCGATTATGGATCCCACTTCTCTACCTCAGCCGCGCACAACTCCTCCCAGTTCGCGTCCCACCCAAACTCTTCTAGCCACGGCTGTTCAACCCATCTAGCGATAGCATCTCTCGATACCTCAAACGTCGCGGCGTGTGATTGAAGAGTATTGACGATGGTCTTGCATTCGTGAAGAGACCGATTGTACGCCGGGAGCACCGAAGGAATGGAGACCACTGCAGCAGCATGCATAAATAAATAAGCCGGGAGGGGTGAAGGAAGGAAGCTGTCGGTGTGCGTACCAAACTTCTCGAGCGACCATGTAGTCCAGAGTGGCTGCTTCGCGGCCCATTGAAATCCCTTTGCCTTCGTCGCCTCGAAATAGAGTGCCTCCAAGCCGTCGATGATATTGTTCATCCTCCGAAAGTGCTTTTCCTATGCTATAGTGTTAGACGGGTAGATCACAAGCACTGCGTGTGTACACGGCGAGTGCATACCAAAGTAGCGATGATACTCTCGAGCTCTGTGATCTTGTTCTCCGCAAGCGCAAGTTTCTCGCCGACCAAATGATAGCGGGGCCGCCGATCTGGAGCGAGCGCGATCGAATTTCTTCGTCGCTGGGGCTTGAGTGCCTTCGTGCACACAGAGACTGATCCATCAACTCACTCAAGTTCGGTCCTAGCATCAACCAAGTGCTTCGCCGCCCTTACACCGTCGATCAGCACCAAATCATCCCAACTGTTCACTATGGCTTTGAACTCTAACAGATAGGCACGAGTTTTGCGATGGAATGTGGATTCTGTTGCTGATCGGGAGGGGGACGAGGGTGTTTGGAGATTAGACGAGTCTGTGAGGGCGTCGGAGCGTCGGGATTTTTTCTTGTTTGACGGCGATTGGGGGTTTGGCACTGGCGATGGTGATGGTGCAGACGGCCCACGAAAAGAGGCGAGTCGACTCATGATGCATTGATGAGTACCGACGGTAAGCTTTACAGATTACCAAGACACTGCGACACAGGGGTAGTGCCTTCATTGGGGAAACCTGTCTCTAGAATTCAAGAAACACTATATCGCAACCTTCTACAGTGGCAAGATTTACTGTTACGGACATTCTTCGCCTCCTAGTAAGTACTCATTCATCCCTAAGGAATGCTTGAATTGCATTCGTAATCTCCTAGGTCCAGGTCAAATCCAGCGTGTTGGCCAAACCTGAGGAGTACGCGGTCGCTGTTGTCTGATAATGTATCTACCAGCCATGTTTAGCGTTCAAACGTTCACAGATAGTAACATATGGTCTGCATCGCTCACATGGTTATCGTCACTGGTAGTGCGCCAGTAGTTAGACTTGAATGCCCTGCAGCCTATATAATACCTGGAGACTATGCATGCGTTCATGATCAGCCCACGGTATTGCAAGCAATAGGTCCACGCAGTGGCACGCACCAAGAGGATATTTACCGACGCTTGACGAAAGGACGGTCAAGCCATTGATAGGTAAATTATCGGCCGGCAGGTTTTCCTTGAAGTCATGTCAGATAATTAAATAGGATGCTAAGAGATAAACCCACTCGAACAATCCAATAGCTCCGTCCTTGTCGCTTAACTTTCTGGTAGACACCAGGGTTCCACCATTTGTCAGTGACGAACGTTGGGTCAGCCCAACGGTCCTGGACACGCAACGGTAAATGAAAATGGCCTCATCCCCAGGAAAATTGATACGTACATAGTAGCCATTGTAATCAACCGAGAAATCGACCCCCGAGTCACCCGGGACTTCATGTAGCTGAAATTGATCTAAGGTGAAACTGTTTGTATATTGGGCCTTGAACGTATAGGCAGAGTTCCCGTTGTTATTGAACATCTGCATGTCCTGTTCGAAGCTGATATTGTCTAGAACACCATCAACAATAACGTCAGTGTATTATTTGCAACCAGACTCACACTGAACCTGACCGTCGATCTGCGACTCCGGGCCGCGTGGTTGGTAAGTAGTCATTTGAAGGGAAGAACCAGGATGGTGGCCTGTCTGGTTGCGATCGACGAAGTAATATGAACAATACCCACTAGTAGGTCGAAGATATCGCGGAGCACTGTCCGAGGCCCTTACCATGGCGCCCCGATCTACAGCAACGATACCCCCCGCTGAAGTAAACTGGCCCGAGGTTTTACCCCTGCAGTCGGCACCCGTCGCATACGAGTACACATCCGTGTACCAGTTCAGATTGTACTTCTGGATAAGGGATGAATCACTGGTGGTGGTGACGTTGTATTTGGCGTCTGGGCTCCAAGCGAGCCATGTGATAGTGAAGATCAAGCAAGGAAGCATAGACCTGCCTCTTGAAACCAATCACGCCAGCCGGCGGCTCTAGATTGGATACATAAGCTCTGGTACTCCGCGTCGCAGACACGGCGCTATCGATGGACATTGCGGCTTGTTCAACAAGATCGACCGGAGATACTTGTAGTTGGAAGCCTTGGTTTGCCATCTTGCTATCTTTTTTAAGAGCACTTTGCATTAGGGGAAGGACCTGAGCCTCGCTGGGAATACTGTTGGAAGCAACGTTGACCATGCCATCAACCCTGTATCGCCACGAAGCGGTCAGCGCATGGGTACAGCTTAGGGCAGTACTTACATGTACACGAGGAGCGGTAAACCGTCGACTAGCCCAAGACTCGGGATGTCGATGGGGGTGTTGGTCGCACTTTGAATGGTCTCCAAGAGCGTCGATGTAGGCCCAAAGAAAATAAGAACCGTCTTGTCGGGTAACATTAAGGTAATATCGCTTTCGGAGAGGGTATAATCGTCGTCCTTGAGAGCAAGCGCCGCGAGACTCGATGTCCTCGTCGCGGGCTGCCGTCGCGCTTAGCCTGAGGTGAACATCGCTCTGCCTGAAACTACTTACGTTGGGAACTGAGTCACATTGCTCGACTTCAAAGTCGTCCTGCAAGGCCGTCACGAAGGCGTCGGAATAGGAACCCACAAGTGCGATTTGGGGTTTGGTACTGTCCGTCATCGTTGATTACGCTGCAGTGGTCCAGGTTGCTGATGATACAATTCTTGGAGACACGAGTTCAAATAGTGTCCTCGCAGTCGGCAAATTTGCAACTTCCATACACGTTCGCTTGAGCTATGGTCTGACCTGCCGCGAAGCCCAGCCGAAGCTTGAGCATGGTCGCGGAGGAATCACTGCCATATCCACAGTGCTATTACTGGAAATTAAAGATTCAAACATTTAAGTTTCGCGCCCTGAAGAACCCTGTGGGTGGTGATCTGAAGCTCGGGGTCTGGGTCATCATGGGGTCGGTCGGTCGTAGCTAAAAATGGCATCCCAGCGTCATTGGCGAAGACTTGTTCTGAAGACTTGTTCGTATGTTCGCGGAGCGACTGGGAGTCGATCTTCCAGAGCGGTTCTAACTTCATGGAAGTTAGAGCAAAAGGAAATTCGATTCAACAAACGCAGCACATGTAAGCACATGTGGCATGGGACCATGGGTGCTACTGGTGATCAGAAAGTTTGCTTAGCTACATGGAGTTCTTGACGCCGTCGAGCCACAGTCGTGGCAGAGTCCAAACTTGGGTCGCTCGCTGGGTATAATTGAAGTTGTAAGTACATGTTTCTTCTGTTGGTGAGCTTCGGAGTTTAAACGTTCACCATTTGGACTCAGTTAGAACTCGGACTCGACGACTGGGGACTTAAGCGTTTTTGCCCAATGAATTAGTGACATCCCAAAGAGTCAATCACCAGTTGTACCCGTAGGGTACGGTGCTAATGGACCTTCTGCGAACCCAGCACCCATCAACACTCGGATTTCGGAAGAGTCATCTCAGCCCATTGACGACACTGTTGCACGGATTCTGGCATTTCCATGCGTTCCACCCCTCTCCTCGTGTTATGTAGGTTCGACGCGGGGACGAGAGTTAACTTGGCAAGCCCCAGAACTTATACACTTGGCTGCGGAGACTGACTATGTGTGCTTCGAAGAACAGAGCAATGATAATCATCTTCTGGAACCCAGGCATCCTCGATTCCACTCCTGACTACTCCCGACTTCTGTGCCAGGAGGTCATGCACAATCTCTTGACATCCCAAGGAGCGAACATTGGCGAAGGCCGCCCCTCATCGGCCGACGTCCTCAGATCTGAGGGAATTTGGCTCTTGGGCAGAGAGGCTTCCGGCAATGGAGTCTCGTGGCTTGGCACCGAATTAAGAATTCGAAGAACTCTGTGTTATGAAGAGACTTCATCGATAGCTGATATAATGGTGTTGGAGTTCGCAGAGTATTCAACGGTTTCCCAGAGATGGGTATCCACTCCACTATGAATCAAGGCTCTGACTTCTATGCCT
This sequence comes from Pleurotus ostreatus, assembly GCF_014466165.1. Lineage (NCBI taxonomy): Eukaryota > Fungi > Basidiomycota > Agaricomycetes > Agaricales > Pleurotaceae > Pleurotus > Pleurotus ostreatus. Next base: position 2,915,470 of record NW_023503159.1, on the reverse strand, counting down.
TCGTCAACTCAAGCTTAATGACGATCTTTGATAGAGGACGCAGGGCCGTCTCAATATTTAAACCAGTTCTTTAAGTACAAATCTCCAGTCAACGCAACCAGCCATCAGACAACAATGGCTGATCCGACTACCAAACTACAAATCTCCCTCATTGGGGCCCACTCCGACGGCTTTGTGAAGGCCCTACAAGCAAACAATTTTGACATCGAGCAATGTGGCTCGGTTTCCGATGTAAGCTGCTTATCACTATGCAATAATCACCCAAACTGACTGTAGTGTCTCAATCGAAGCGCAAGAAAAGCGCGGTGAATCTCTCGGTGCTTGCTCTTACCGGTGAGGAGCATACGCTCTCCGAAAGCGATATCGACAAGACGCTACGCGCTGGGACCGTGCTTGCTCTATTCGGACCAAGTCGCGCCCTCTTGGAGACTGTTCACAAAGCTACGAACACCCCCATTGACATTCCAAGCCTGGAGCTGGCCGATGGATTACCGCTCCTGGTATACAAGTCGGTGCTGCAACAACTATGTCTTTATTTTGTACTCATTCGTAACAACAGCGTGAATGGCGTGGTGCACGTTACTCCGAACAACGTTCCCAGTGAAGCCAAGGTCCAGGAGCTCGTGCGAAGCACTCTTGAGAAAGATGGCAAGGCTCCCCCAGAAGAGTCCTTTTCGGTGTCTACAGTGTCAGTCGATCCCCATGAACAAGCCGTAATGTCCATCTCTCGTGCCGTTTCCATGACAAAGACCTCGCGATGCCCCGTTTCCAATCTCGAACCGCCCTCCGGTGTGATTGGTTTCAAGAAGCAAGTTCTTATCTTCACCTTTTTTTTATTCGCGCTAACTAAGGCATTACAGGGGCACCATCGACAACACGGCCCACATCGAAATCACTTGGCTGGCATGGAACGCGGACGGCATCTACGACTTCTACACTAAGGATCCGCAATATATCCAGAAGTTTGACCTGAACTGGTACACCGATTTCTACGTGTACGCAACAGGTGCCGATTGTAGGGGTAAGACTGGCGACGAGTTCACTAAAGCAGGCGGCCTTGTGTACACCCTTGTTATCGACCGTGGTAACGTGCGACGTTCGTCAGACGGCGCCCCGCGATTCCTGGGGCCTACGAGTGGCTATTGTGGTTATTACTTCATTGACTGGAACCGGACGGGGAACTTTTCCCCAGGCTTCACGATGGATCTGCTGTCATATCAGCCTCGCGACCCTGCTTCGCAGAACGGGACAAGATACAATTGTCAGTGCTGACTCTGGACATCCCTATGTAGCGCTGAACGTTCCCCAGACTCCATCGACTTCCAGCAAGACATGCAGATGCTCAATGACAATGGTGATTCAAAGTACACGTTCAAGGCCCAGTACTCCAATGATTTCACTTTGGAAAAATTCCAGCAACACGCCATAGAGCTTGACTCGGGGGTCGATTTTTCTGTTGACTACAAGGATGGCTATGTGAGCACCGAGTTTGAACATACGTTCGGGATATTTTTTACTTACAATCGATGGCAGGACCACTGGGTCGATCCGCAATTATCTACCGACACTTGGTATTACCCTGGTATTACCCAGTGGGTCAACAGAGAAGGATATGAGCATTTCATCATCCGGGTGCGTCTTATCACTTATGATGCCGCCGATGATCTGACCATTCAATTATATATGAAGGAAGACATGCCAGCAGATGATTTGCCCATCAACGGCTTGACAGTCCTCTCATCGAGTGTTGGCAAGCATTGGTTCTGTATGTAACCCCTCTCACATTCCGAAGTGGAGGGATTAGAGAAACATATACGTTTCACAGCATCTGCGTACTCCACAGCGTGCAGGGCCTTCAAGTCTAATTGCTGGCGCACCACCAGTGATGGTCACAATGTGAGTACCGCTCCACAGATTATTTCGGGTCTTCGCCGTCCTCATCTTAGGCAGGTTGAGTTCCAAACCATCCCAATCACGTACGGGAATGGAAATGGGTGGCTCCGTACCTTGGATTTGACTTGGTCGTAAAGATGCGACCTCCGCAATCGTGTATACTCCCATCGTTTGCACCAGGCACTGTACCATAGCCTCCCCGAATATAAACATGTTGGAGCTGAGTCGCGATGGGCTTGGAGTCCCGGCGATGGAGGAATTTCCGAAGATCGAAATCGTGCCGCCGGCCGTGAGCCTGGCAGCTACGGATACATCCCAACATGCATCGTCGAACTGTGCCAAAATATATGTACGTGCATTCCACGCGGCCTATAAGTTAAGAGATTTAGGATTCTTCAATCAGGATTCAGTCCACATTCGGCGACTGATCATGGCGAGGAATTATATCAAGCATTAATGGGGTAGTGGTAACCTGGGTCGTTGCCAGTCGAATAATTCGACCCGCCGCGAGTTCGATTCTCGCTTAATGCAATAAGATGGGAGCCACATTTCGTTCGAGTTCTTAGTTTTTCAATCAATGTAAGATTTCGAGGCATATTTCATGGGTGCTTGCTTAACGTTTAACCTCGGCCTCGGTCTGAGTATTTCTTTAGAACACTTACTATGACCGGCGCATTACTTGACGCTGTAAGTAATAATTATTTTCTAGATTTTGATGACAGTGGTTGTTCTAACGATCTACAGCTCAAGTACTCTACCAGTTCACGCAAACCTCGTCGCAGGTCTAGTCTGCTCAGGTGCCCTTGATACCTGATTCTAGATAACGGTTCGCCCATCGTCAGTAATTCTGGTCCATGTATTGTAATGCAATGATTTGCCTCTTACACTCCAGAGCGCCTCAGTTCATCTACATAGATCCACGAGTCCTTGCAAACTCGAAGGGTGTGATTCATTCCGTTTCCCGACAAGTCTTGTCACCTTGTCGACATCCTGCTCAACCTTGTGCATTTCGTGATTACTTCATAGCCTGTTGCCATATTTACCGATTTTCCACCATCCGAAACGATCTGTCGAAGTGGAGCTACTTGACATTTTTACACACATATTCAACAGTGCCCCTGTTATTGTTTTCAAGAATATCCCGTTGAAAGTAAGCTGGAATGTTGAGCGCTATTGAGCCCCCATATTCACTGACCATTCTTGGTATATAAGAGCTCGAACGGGCACAGAGACTTGTGTTTCCATTTTCCAGGAACAACACAGTTCTCTAGGCAAACAGGGTCGCTAGGAATGATCGTGTGCAGACTGATGGCGGTAATCAACCGAGCATGTGACGAGTTTTCTCCTCCCACACATATTTGGGGCGCTATCATTGTCAGGCCGATAGCAGGCTCCAGCTTGTTCTTTTCTTTCTCATCAACCACCACCTTCTCCCCGTGCTGGTGAGGATCGCATCTCCCGGTACATTCGGATGCTTGTATAGGCCCAGTACCACCCACCCTCGTTTATCTTCGTTCTCTAAACTCTCGCTCTTTTTCCGTTTGTAAAATATCCGAAAAACCGAACCGTAATGGCGAAATCAAGTCATATTGCCATTGCCAGACAGAAACGTTCGATGCGCGAGGCGCGTCAGTTGAAGGAGATAATGGCGAGGCAGAGGACTGGCCTGATCCCAGGCGATGGTATAGTTCCTGGCGACGAAGCACCTGTGCGACCAGTGACTACCACCACCACGCCTAGGCCAATCCCACCGACGACTACACCTGTCCGGGTGGTCACAACCGCGACTACCACTACTCCCGTCGTACGAGTCACAGTTCGCCCGACGACTTCGCCCGCTGTAGTTGTGCCGCCCGCCAGCACCAGCTCTCCAGTCCCAGTAAGATCAACGACTCCTACAAGGGGACTGCCGTCCTCTACCTCACTGGTATGTGCTAGCTTTCGAGTAAAATGCACATTTCTTATTTAACTGCCAACAGGTTCCTACTTCACAGGCTGCTACGTCTTCCAAGCCCAAAGCCCGCGCGACAAATACTGTCCCAAGCGCGAGCATCTCTGCTTCTGCATCAGCTTTACCTAGCGAGTCTGGATCCACCAGCACGGGAGCTCTTGCAGGTGGTGTAATCGGGGGTATCGCATTGCTAGCTCTCCTTTCGTTTGGTATCGTCTACTACATGGTGCAGTGTTCCGTGTCAGATTCCCGCTAAAAAGAATCACTGATGATATATCCACAGCGCCGATTCCAGAAAAGAAAGCAGACCATCGCCTTCGAAGCTTCTTCGTTTAGACGCTCTGCTATCCTTCTCGACGACTCGAAGTCGGAGACCAAGTCGAATGGCGGTGCCTCGTCTTCTCCAATGCAGGAGAAATATATCTCGCACACCGATCACGCTTTTGCGCCGCAATTCCAATTCCCCACGAATGCCACGAAAGCCAGCGTGTATGGTGACACTGGCTATGATCAACAAGGGTATCTGCGTGGTCAAGAGAACAATGTCAGGCTTGACACTGCGCTCCCACCACCACCTGTTGCGACATCGGCTTCGCCGTGGGGGACAGCTGCTCTTGTCTCGGCAGCAGCATACGGGAACTCAGCCTATGGAATGAACTCCGCTCCATCGCCATATTCGCCATACTCCCAGAAACATACTCAGCCGGATCAACAGCCTCCCCCCTCCCCTATGTCTGCAATTTCGTATCTCCCAAATCCATATGCAGACAACGACCGGGACAACATGCAGGCCACCCAGACATTGTCTCGCCAGCCTTCCCCGCCCTCCACCGTCATGGTACGTGAACGTGAACAGCCACCTCCTTCTCCTGTTTACGGAATGCACGGTCAATACGTCGACCTGACGCGCGGCCCCCCGATTCCTCCTCCCACCATGAGCAAACCCCCAACGATCCGTCGGAAATTCTTTGTCCAAAACCCCACTCCCGAACCCGAGGAAACCCCTTCCCCCTCTCAGCCATCATCACAGCCCCGGAATAACGCACAGCAGGCAGTCGCGACGGACAGGAAACGTCCCGACACTGTGTATTCCACGATCTACAACCCTGAAGATGCGTATGGCGGATTTTGACCCTGATCACGATTTTGGTTATCGTCAGTCCTAGGAATGTAGGAATGTGTAAATTTCACTCTTCGCCAACCTCGTCTTGGATGCGTAGGTGGCAAGCTGGCCAAGTTTATGTTGTACTTCTTACATGCCGCTTTCTATGCCCCCGCGCCTTTTGACGGATGTATACGAGGCTATCTTTATTGTTATTATTCCTTTTTCTTCTTCCCAATACTCAATCGCCCCTATCCCGCTTCAGTACATATCTTGTTTCGATGCGCGGCATATACCTTTTCATACACCGCGGCTAGTGGGTATGTCGATCATATAATACCCTAGTTTTTCAAAGGGTGTCTTTTGGCTTTTTGCTTATACGTAGAATCGGGTAGGTTAACGTTAACCCTTGTCAAGATTATACCAACTACACAATGAGAACCTGAATGAGCGTAAAGCTACAGTGGCCGAATTTCGTGCTAGTATCAACGCGATATTATACTATGACTAGACATACAGTGGGGGCTGGAGACTGAGTGGGTGAGGAGAGCCCACAAGGGGGCAGGTTTTTTTTTTTTCTAAACTCAATGATGGTTTATTTGCGGACACTGCACCTTCGGTGCCGGATTTCCGAAGATACCATCCAACTGTGTTTGGATGGGATGGTCAAAACAACCCTAGTCCATGTTCAGCGTATGAAAAAAGACGGGAGAAAGAGATCAAACGTACTCTGAGGCTTGGCGAAGCTGCCGCCCACTGTCACCTTTTTGCCTTGAAGAGGTGGGGTTAAAATTAGTTTGTGAGAGCCAAGATCGATGATTCCGAAAAATACCTCATGCCGCACGCTGGCTTGCTTCTTTTCTGTTACGCGAGATTCAGCACACGGGCGGCACCGTGTTGTCTGGAAAACTCACCGACTGAACGATGTGGAACCTGCGCAGAAGCTTGAACTCCTGCCGCAACTCTGCGTCGTCCGATTCGACGTCGATCTGCTCGATATCTTCGGTGCCGCTCACAGCTTGTATCTGCTGGCTAGATACACGGATTATTGTACCGCAATTACAGCTATCAAGCCAAGGAGCAAGACATAAGCATGGTGGCATTGTGATCAATGAGATATACTATTTTGGTCATACTCACCGTGTTGGGGCACCAATATCATTTCCGGAGGAGTCGCAGGGTTGTTGACAGCTTGGGCAGACCCGTTCGGAACGTTTGGTGCACAGTATTATGTTTACGCAGATGGTAGCCTCCGGTTTGATGAGGTCGTGCCAAGTGGTTTCGCTGACGATGGCATGCGTTTCTTCATGTACCAGCTCGAACGCGCCGCGAGCGATAAGAGCACCCCCCGCCCCGTGCCTTAGATGAGTTTTCAAAGCGAAGCGGAACGACTGCGGGTGATCAAATTTAGCTAAATGAAAAGAACCACAGAACGAGGTTACTTACCTCCCAGGTGGAGAAAATCCCGAACGGGAAGCGCATGCGATGTAGAGAAGCGTCTACCAGCCATACGGTTGGCCCGCTGAGGAGCTTGTGGATATCCTCCAGCTGCGTAAATCTGCGGATCATGATGTCTTCAATGCGACCTGTTGATACCCTATAATGGGATAATGCGGTTATAAGTGGAGCACATATAGCTATGGCTAATTTCCGGGCGCTTACAGTAGAATCGACGAAAGCAACATGCCAAGAGACTGTCTCTGGTGAGACAGCTCGGCCTTCAGCTTCGCGACTTGCTTTCTTTTGAGAGCTGCCCAGCATAATCGCTTCCAGATAGAAACGAAACGATTCCCCGTGGAGGATTCAGAGAGATATTTGTTGTATTCCTCCGTTTTCTTGGTGAATGACGTTAGTAGGTCGAAGCATCGTTGTATGACCTCTTGGATATCCGAGGAAAATGGTGGAGCGAGTTGACAGACGCTATCGATAGAGGAAGAATCCAGTAGTCGTTGGGGGACTATGGGGAGATCGTTTTCAGCTTCACTGGCTAACGCAACGCGCTCGACGTTGGAGAAAAGTATGCGAAGCGAGGCGAGCTCTTTCTGTAGTTCTTGGTATTCCGCAGGTGCGTAACGGCTGTCGCGTATAACTCTCGTAGCTTTAGTGGCTAGTGAGATTATGGCGACAACATCGCCCATATTGATGAAAGAGGCCATACCGTCTGCGACTGGTGGAGAAAGCGAAGGTGATGGGGACAGTTTTGTAAGGGAGGTCCTTTTAGCCTGAGCCATGATACTGGTCCTAGCCGCCACTCCATGAATAGACGCAGACCGATCGAGGTAGCGGTGCAGCCACTTAATGGCAGAGCGCATCGATAAAGAGGATTAGACCGGATAGGTCGAATTTTGCTATGTTTTCCATGATAGAACCCGAGGAATCCGGACGAAATGGATGCGCAGCGTATCCTATCACCACATAAAATAACATATGCATCAGCCGCCATGGACCCGTCACGAAATGAATCGCAGACATTCATGCATATACAGCCAAGTAAACATTTAGTGCGCAGTCTCCAAGTCTCGCTACACTCAGATCAGTATACAGCATCCGGTCCATTCGAAGGACGCACCATAGAAGATAAACTACGCTCACTCTGAGTCGTGACTGTCGGGCAGCACTGACAGAAAAGGCGATTCTTGAAACAGTACGTTCTCCACTCTAGCCAGTCTTCAACGGCCATCAAATCCTCAGCCACACTATCCTCTATTTCCTCCGTATTTGCGTGCATAAACGCTGAAACAATACACCGCACCTTATAGGCAAATGTACAATGCCATACATAGAGATCACATCAAGAAAGGTCAGTAATGAAGTTACCCCTCGATGCAGTGGTTGGAGAAGGCGCATACCTGTTTACTAGACAAAACAGCTTCCCTAGCACAACAGCAGTTATTTGAAATAAAAGCAAGGATCGGTTGTGCTAAAGCGGTTGAAACGTTAGCTACTGTCATACTTAGCGGTAAATTGATCGATTCTCACGCGAGCACGTGAGGACCCAACGAACATTTTCTGACACTCTGACAATGACATTGACATGGCCAACTGGCTCACCCGCTCAAGCATATTGAGTGGCCTCTGGTTTTAAATAGTAGATAAATCATGAGAATAGTACTACTGTATCACTGAGTGTAAATAGGCACACATGACCCGTCTCGATTCCTGCGAGAAGGGAGTACGTACTAACCGTAAACAGCACAATACGCTCAAACAAGAGCGAACGTATATACGCATATGTACGAAGGATAATATGTACACTAAACGCAGTCGAGGCGAAGACAACAACACATCAAGTGACATGGTTTGGTATATAGAAATGTTGCCAGCGGAAATGGGGATAAGCGCGTACACAGGGTGATATGCCAGGGGGAAGGGGGGATAATTCAGATTGGAAGGTGCCGCTGTGTAAATTTGAGGTCGTCAAGCCATTTTCGGAGGGTTGGATCAAATGCCTCCGTATACATCTTCGTCGTCAACTCTGGATATCACCCTGGAATCTCGGGGAGCGCCAGTACGAGTGGTAGCGCGAGCTGCAGGAACAGCCAAGCCACCGTTGTAGGGGTTACTCGAGGGGACTGGATCTTGAGCATAGGGATGGGGAGGCGTATAACCGCTATGGCCATGATCAGACACATTATTGGCATAGTTCTGCGTGTAGCCGTTGTTGTAGCCGTTGTTATACCCGCCATTGTATCCTTGTCCCTGCTGAGCGTAATCTTGTGCGCCATACCCGTAATTGTCGTAGTTTGCGTAAGTGCCTTGAGGAACAGGGGATGGGGCAACGTTCTGATTGTCGAGTTTACGCTGGATCATGCTGGGCGGGCGAGGATTGAAGGTGTCGTAGTTGTCGCCCTTGGAAGCGCCGTCATCAAGAAGAACAGCAGAGCGGCGGAAAGTGACCGAATCGAATTGATCGTCGTCATAAGATCGCCTGCGTAAACGTCGCTGCACCGAGCGTCAGCACATCCTCATAACAAAGGCGAGAAGATTACTGACCATAAGGAACATGACCAAAACAACAAGCAGGCCTATACCAACGAGGCCTCCTGCAATGCCTCCGACAATCGCACCAGTATTGAGGGCACCCGAAGCTTCTGGGGTGACGGAAGAAGTCGCACTGGAAATACTAGCGGTGTTCACAAAGGTGGTTCGCGGAAGAGTACTGAAGCTGCTTGTCTGGCGGGTAGCTGGCGAAGCAAGAGGCAATGTCGTCTGTGAGGATTGATATTAGGAATATGTAGGATTGTATAAACAGACTACGCACAATGCCAGTGGTCGAAGAGCTGACCGTGGTAGAAGAAACGCTGCTGCTGCTGGATTCGGTGGTCTCGACGCTGCTGGAGGAAGTCGTCGTTGATGCGGACGTCGCAGTCGTTGAGGGTGTAGTCACATTTGGAGTGGTGGTAGAAGATGGTCTGGCTCTGGAAGATTCCTGGTTGTTGTTGTTATTGTTTGCTGGGGGTGTGGGGGTAGGGGTGACGCGAGAAGACGGGGGTATAGCTGTTAAGGGATGTGTAAGCCAGTCATACGAACATCAGATACAATTCGACGTTACTTACAGCTTGGTGGGGGAGGCGCAGGTGCCGGCGGCGTCGGGGTCGGAGAAGGTTCTTCAGGGGGATTAGTTGGCGGCGAGCTGCTCACTGGGAGAGCGGGGGTGCTAGATTCTTGTCGAGCTAGAAGGCGATTGTGCGAGGCACGCTTCTTGGTGAAATCTTGATGATACGCCATTGCACTAGGCTAGCATATGGTCCCGCTAAGGCGTAAATTTCAAAAAGAATGTGAGTCTAAACGAATGTAATGTCTCCTGGATGAGGAGGACGAGGAGGAGCAGATGAGGAGGGGAGGAAACGGAGCGTGGGAAATTGGACTGCAAGATCACAGTTCCTTTTTGCTGTCTGGTTGCCACATGGTGACCGTGTCCGAGTCCGTGCTTTCTTTCATCATGCGTATCGCGTACCTGGCCATCAGGTTTTTCCAAGCCCAAAAAATCACGAACAGACTCGAAGGGCAATACAACTTCCAATCCATTGTGGTTGAGCCAACACCGGCGATGAGTTGAACTCTTCATCAACTCTGGCTCTCCATCATCACAATCATTCAAGTGCGGTGATTCATCAAATTGTCGCCGCTGTCAGGAATTAACCTACCTTGACTGTTGAAATGGAGCCCAATCCCGCCTGCCACCATTGCACGTTCGAATTGGGTTGAAGCGGACTGAGCGCGTCAAGGCTGGGCGCTGCCCTCTCCTGACACGCCCGGTATACCAACCTGATCAAAGTGCGATCGTAATCGAGTGGTTTCAAACTTTGAAGCGTATCATCTCCACAAGGCAATGAGCTTCCTATAAACGGATGGGAACGATCAGGAGCGCAACTCGTGGTTGAGCTTATGCCATGTGCCTGGACGACGTAAAAGCCTGACCTTTTGATGAACCTTGTTGAACGTGAAGTCGATGGATAACAACGACACCACGTACCCTATCGAAGCCCGTCTTTAACTGATTCATAATGGCACTCATAAGCACTTAACGCCACTCGCTGCTCTTTGAGAGATGTGAAACAGGATGGAAGTAGATGGGACGGTGCCAGGCGTGGCACATTCAGTGAGTCAGTTACTCCCCGTACAAACGGTTCCAGCAGGGATTCACTGGGCTGGTAGATAGGCCGCCTACCCCGTCCTTTGCTCTGGGATGAGTTACTGTTCGGCGTTACTGTTTGTACGCTCTCTACTTCGATCACAGATGGGCGGTCTCCGCTTCCCCCACCGGCCGGAATGAATAAGGTCCCGCCGAACAAGACACCCGAGTTTCTACGTACTTTGAAGAAGGTTATTTGAAGGGGTTTCTTCGAGAAACAGGGTTGCCAAACTGTATTATCCGTTATCCGAAGTCGAGTAACTGAAACAAACCGTGTGAAATTTGAAACAAACTACACAACTGTTATTGGAGGGAGTACATGTCGTCGAAGCGGCATCTTCAGGGGTAACACTTAAATGTCCAAAAGTACTTGGTTCAACTTCTGAAACTCGGGATTCGTCCGTATGCTGCGGGCCGGAGGAGAAAGTCAATGCATGGTCCGCAGAGAGCAAGTTCTACGGAACGTACTATTCAATCAAACCCTAGGCAGACCTGAAAGACCTGAAGCACTGAAGCAAGCATGGAGCGCGCTAGGCTTAGCTACCAACCCAAAGACCATCAACGGAAGGAACATGAATACACAATCTATTACTCACCGCCACTACACTCGTATTTGCAGTCAACCTGACCAGTAGCGCATGCGGTCTGTTGGATGTTGACTATGCCGAGGGAAGGGAGGGCGGGGAGGGCGGTGGGGACGCAAGGCAAGGCCGCCAGTAAAACGGCCGTCGGAACGGGAACAGGGATATTTGGGGTCTCGGCCAGGCTGCATGCAACAGGCCCGGCATCTGCTTGTGCGTAAGACACACAGAGAGTAGCGAGTGTTACTAGAGATGCGAGAAACATTGGGGTAGTCGAGGGATACTTCGAAAGGACCAGGTCAGGCTGAAGAGAGACATCCAATCGTGCCCTACTTATACTTAACGATGCTGCCAATATCAGGGACGCCCGAAGCCCATATCGCCTGATAGTGATAATCGACTCGAAGCCCACCACTCGTCAGAAACGACGATAGATGATGGGTAGATGAGGCTTTGATCCATGAAACGGTCTCTTAAACTTCAACTAGAAGTCGAGGCTATTCAAGTCTCAACCCAAGTTAGGCGTATGTGTACCACCCTTTCGCGAACATGTATCTCTATTAGAGACAGTACCGGAGAGACAGTCCGGGTGACCCCTGGGGAACGCTCGAATGGTGTGATTCCCCCAGAGAAAGCGTCATGCTTGGAGCATCGAACCTCCTGGGTTCATTTGTGGGGGGAGTATGGAAGTCGTGCGCATTCTATGAAGAAGCTGGAGACGTCGGCGGCGTATACGACGAAGTCGCCAGCATCAGAAGGCCATAGCTTAGGGGTGGGCTACGGCCTGTACAATCATGTAAGCGCACGCGCCGCGTTAGCCTCGATCTTTTAGGGCCCGGTCTGCTCGTCGAGATGTTAGTCCCTACCTGCCAAATTTGGCTCCCACGGTTGGACCAAACCTGGCCCAAACCTACTCCAAACCGACAGTTTGGTCTGCTGTACCAGGGGGTTTGCGGGTGGGTTAGGACCTTCCTGTCACATTATTATGTCAGCGTTAATATACCTGGTGGCACCTTGTATCAACTGCATTATCTATTCCCTCCAATAAACAGTACTACAGCTTGTGGTGTTTATTTATTAATGAATGTTAGTGGTGAGATAGCAGGACGAAGAAGTGAAAAAAGGACAATCCGTGGCTCGAACCCGCAACCTTTCCGTGCTAAAAAGTAGTACTCAAGCGCGCAAACCGCTAAACCAACGTACCACATGTTAAACTCTTTTGGACTAGTATATCACCTACTGAGCCGGGATACTTCAGGTCGCCGACAAGAAATACAAGAAATACCGAAAGCAGAAGTTTGCATGTATTTACTTTGTATCTATTGCCGCTTTCCCACCATGATGTCTGTGACTTATTTGTGACGATTCCCAAGCGCCCTGAGCAGACTCCAGCGCTAGGTTTTGTCAAGTTCAATCTCCGCCAACCCCAGGCCCGAGGGACTGACATCTCGACGAGCAGACCGGGCCCTTAACTAAGGTGAATGCCACGGCCCACAGAAACTTAACTCCAGTCGCCAGTACGTCCCAGCGCTAAGGATTGAAGGCAAAGGAGATCGGGTGACTGCAAGACTTTCGTTGACAGCGGCGGCTCCTCCACTGTTGAAGAGGGTGTATCGAGCTCCTCGCCTATCAGTATGCTAGTTAAGTGGGCAGTAGGAAAGTGGTCGAACCTCAAAGCTTCAGGACTCTGACCAGGCTCCTAGAACCAGCCACTCGTACGATTTTTTCAAGCACGTGACGCGCGCTAAGGCGCGATGTAAACAAGTACATCGTCAAGCGAGCTTGAAACTCTCGACAGAGCGGCTGGCAAAATATGTCGCCGAGACCTCCGAATCTCTTCCCATGCCTCTCGTCTGGAGTGACATCAGTTGATGCTTATTTGCTTATTTAATTAAACTTCCCACAATCAATAAAACCTGAAGTAGTAATTTTACTGAGACCGAAATTAATTAAATTATATGGTACATGTCCGACTCGCGACGCGTCTGGAGTATCGAAGCCGTACGCGAGCTCACGTCGAGGTACTTTAACAAGCGGGCATGCTTGTTTCAAATCCAAGTAGCAATGGCCATCTACTGTGACCGGAAAGACGTCGTTGCCTGCGCACCAACAGGGTCTGGAAAGACTCTGTCCTTCTGGATTCCTCTGATCATGGCGCAGGCGGATGGATTGAAGAAGATTATGATCGTCGTTACTCCGTTGAACTTGCTAGGCCAGCAGAATGTGAACGAGCTGGCATTAGCTCATATCCGAGCTGTGGCAGTCAATAGCGAGAACAATTCAGCTTCATTATGGAAGGTGAGGGATTTATTACTTACTATTTTCTTTACTAAGATGTGCCACGATGGACAGGACATCAAGACCCATCACTTCGACGTCGTCATCATCAACCCCGAGATCTTAATGGGCAGTGACGAGGCTACGGTGCTTCTTGAGGATCCGAAATTCGCGTCGTTGATACTACACATCGTCTTCGATGAGGGACATTGTATTAGTGAATGGGGGAGGTTCCGGAAAGATTATTCTCGCCTGGGTGCTCTCCGACACACGATTCGATCAGTCGAGAAGATTCCGTTCTATGTTGCGTCTGCTACGTTGCCAAAATCCATCCTTGCAGATATTGCGAGCATACTCCGGCTTCGAGACGACGAAACACGATACATATTGCAATCGAATGACCGGCCAGAAGTCGCTCTACTAGTGCGACCGTTAGTCTATGCTGCCAACAGCTACAGGGACCTTGAGTTCCTCTTGCCAGGCAAACCGTATTGCAATGACGCACCCGAGAAGTTCATTGTTTTCTTCGATAATATGAAAGAAGCAGAGGCGGCGCGGGATGCCCTGCGAAAGCGGCTCAGTACCATCAATAAGAGCCGAGTGAAACACTTCCACTCGACGATGACACAAGACTACCGTCGAGAAGAGTTGGAACGGTTTCGTCGGCTCGCCAGCAGAAGTACCCTAATAGAGCTAGGAGAGGCTAGGAGGCATATGCTAACAACGCGTGATTTATCCCAACAAGGACATAAACTGTCTGCCGTAGTCTGCCGAGGCATAGCTGTCACAAGTGACTCAGGTTCTCGGCAAAGGGCATGGGAAGAGATTCGGAGGTCTCGGCGACATATTTTGCCAGCCGCTCTGTCGAGAGTTTCAAGCTCGCTTGACGATGTACTTGTTTACATCGCGCCTTAGCGCGCGTCACGTGCTTGAAAAAATCGTACGAGTGGCTGGTTCTAGGAGCCTGGACTCTGACAGGAGTTTCCACCGGCTGATCCCAAGGCTTTCAATCTCAGCGAGTCCACGTGGTATCATATTTAGGCGTCTGTCCGGATCCAGTCGCGGTCTTCTATTCGGTTGAACATCAACTAGGTTGAACTCCTCCTTCCTTCAAGCACGAAGCCTTCGGTGCTGTTATTTCACTGCTGCCTGCCTCTCCGCGCAAGCTTCTCAAAGCTGTTGAGCTTGGACTTCCGGACGTGTACTCTTGGACAATACGTGGATGCTCTCCAACCGGAAGAAGTTTGGCCGCGCTTTGCCGTTGCGAGCCATCTGGACCAATGAGGTCCTTTCGACTCGCATTCACCCCGGAACGCTCGCGTAATTTACGGTGGGCTGTGCAATTATCTCTTCTACATGCCAAATTGGGACCAGAAAACACTCCGAAATTACCCTCCTGCACGCTGCATCGTCACGCATTTCCGACATGGATTTGATACCCTGGCAGGGCGTGAGTGCAACCTCGCGGTGGATACAAGAAGACAATCCCGTACTTTCTCAGCCATTTACCCATATACGATACGCGGTGCAAGCTGGCTGTGTGGGCTTACGTATGTTTTCTGTCTCCGCGGAGTCGCGACGCGCCCAGGTGCTCTAGACATGATTTTGAAAATATCATGTCAGCCACATTGCAGCTACAGAAATGAAATAGTTCACAAGCTTTGGTTCTTGTTCTCACTCGTCTCCAGCTGGTACCGGGCAGTGTGTCGGGCAACCTTGACGATTCACTTTCACCCCATGGCGTAGACTTAACCTCTGGGCTCTTCGATAACTGCACACTGTGCGGCTGGCGGCCTGCAAGCTTTACTCTGGCGACTACTCCTCTCGACGTGGCAAACGGCAGCTGTCTCCCTAGGAGGCATGTCACCCATGTGAACCCGAACGATTGATTAATTAGCGACGTCGGGAAACTCTCCTCAAAATCACTGGTAGAATAGCTCTCCCAGAGACTTCCACGGTTATGACATCGCCTGCCTCCAGCGATTGCCTTTCTTCCATGCTCCAACCGTGTTCCGAAACCTTGTGGGTGCTCTGCAACAAACAACATGACTTCACCCGTTTTGTTTTCCCTTAGATCGAAGCTCCCGTATCCGAAGGCGATCATGTAGAACTCATCAACCGGTCTACGTTCTTAATGAAGGCTTTCAGGAAGATTAGCGCTTCTCTATCAGTTACAGGACCCTACATTAAAATGTGTTGCTCGTCCCAGGGCGCGAGGTACAAGCTGGCCGCGGATGCCTCAAATGATACTCGGTGCGACTGTCTCCGCGAAGCGTTAGGTGGGTTAGTCACGCTCCGATCTTACGACATCCCCCTGTCATTGTACGATCAACGCTGCTCAAAATACAACGTTGACCACACTGCGGTATCGAATCAGGAACAAATTACTATCATCGGTTCTATAGTTCTCGCTTCTGATGACTGAACACTAAGAACACAGAGTTCTCCGCGATCACTGTGCCTTGACTAGCTAGCCGACTAAACACTGGCCTCCTCAATAAACCTCTACCTCTGGCGGGATGCGTGTACTAGTGCTTCATCATTCATGCTTTCAGCACGATGGACTGGTCCTAGTTCTCTTGATTTACGTGAAGCCGAAAGCCGCATCTTCGAAGAAACATCAAGAACTCGTTGTCCTCGTTGGCCGAATCACTTTGACTGAGAAACCTGCATTGAGGACGCATGGCATTGTCACGGCCATTGTCATCTCCTGTGATCCGATTTGAAGCCTCTGGAAATACCTGGTACGGACACTGCTGGTCTACTTGCTCCCATTGGTCCAACTCCCTATCTGTAACATCAGAAGCGTCGGTAGAACCAGAAACCTTCACGTCTACTCTCGACTTGTCGCCTTATGAGTGGGGTCAAGAATCATCCGGGAAAACCACGCTTGACAGCGAGTTGCGAAACTTACGCAAGTACCTCTTCTTCCTTTCCCATAACGCCGCGCCGGATACAAAGAATACTGTGGTCCTCTACGTATAAAAGCAAGGATAGCAGTCGAAGTATCCTCAGCAACTTACCAGTTGAAGCAAACCGAGCTCATATATCAGTCATACTCAGTAAACATGCGCTTCACCGCCCTCTTCGCTCCCATCGTCCTCGCTGCTGCCGTCTTCGCAGAAACGACTGTTTGCGGGTTTGACGCAACCGCTACGAACCCAGGCCTCGGCGGCATCCTCGACATTATCAGCCAGCTCACTGGTATCCTTGGCATTCTGAACGGCTTGCCCTTGATTGGCACGCTCCTCCCCGGCTTGAACCTTGGTGGCTTGTTGGGCACCCTCAACGCCATGAAGGTTCCCAACAACCTCTGCGAGTTGAGTGGAGGAATCGCAGTTAGTAAGTGGAAGCGTAACAAATTCATGTTCAACAACTGATTCACTTTGACAGATGGAGCCTGCTCTTGCTCTGCCTAAATGGACTTACTTGTAAATGAGATTTTCAGCTCCACCGCATCCGTTGGATAAACACTAACGATCTCTCTTAGAAGCAGCCATGGGCTTCCCGGTCCGGTTCCAATTCGTCGACAAGGTGATATACGAAAATCGAAATAAACCCATATATAAATTCTGTGATCTTGTCGAGTTTGTATGATTACTATGCAATGGGAGATGTTCTTGCGTGTCTGTTCATTCCTGTTCCTTCATGCCGGCGAGTGCCAAGACGGTGGAATTATTTGAATCTCCGCGAGCATCACCTTGACTTACTTCTCCGTTGAAACAGCAACTGACAGCGCGTTGGACGGAATACTCCCTGGATGCAGGGTTTTATCATTGCTGCGAAGATTAGTTTTGACCATATTTCAAAACTGTAGTGGCTACCTGTGCTCTCGCCGTGTACTCAGAGACCTATCTCATCGACAAATACATATCCAAGTCGACAATTTATATTCATACTCCAACTTTGAGCCACGAACCAACAAATGTACCATTTATTCTTGGAATCATATTGGGAAATCTCGGTCTGATGATGTAGACCAAGGGTCAGTTAGAATTATCTAGAAAGCAGTTGACAAGGCCTACACGTACTATATCTGGTTGGGTTGATTGCTGTTAGACATATTCACGCCTCGGGGCAAGCGCAGGCTCCATCTATAATATGAAGGAAGCGATTAGATCCTTTTTACTGCGGAAAATCAGGACTGACCAGTGCCAGTGCCACCCGTTAATTCGCAGACGCTGGTTGGCACAGCAGGCACTGTGATGCTACCGGCATCGCTGAGTCCGCTGACGGCAGGGAGGCCCTCAACGAAAGCTACGAAACCTGCAATACCTGCCAACGTGGAATCTGCCTGGCTGATGCCTGCAGCGCACACACTCGCTTGGGCATATGCAGAGGCAGCGAGGACGAGAGAGGCGAAGACGTATGAAAGTTGCATGTTGCTCTGAAGGTGGGCTTTGGTTGAAAGTGGGTGCTGACTCGCTGGAGATTGTTGTCCCTAGCCCACAGGCTTTATAGAGCCGGTATAGCACCAGTGCAGCCCAGTACTATGGCGGTACTACTGTAGAGCCGCCATGACATTGTAGATTGGTTAATCAGCACAACCGGGTAGTACATGGGTGGAGAGAAGGCGACGGACCGGAGAAAGAAACGGAAGAATTTCAGCCTTCCTCGCTGGAGCCCTGTGAAAGCACATATTTTTGCCATAGTCCGTTGACCTCCTGTGAACGTTGGAGTAGATGAGATTATCATTCGTGTCACCCTTCTTGTGTCCATGCGAAATCGGTGTGTCCAAACACGTGGGAGGATGCTCACCGAAGAATATTGCACTGTTGTCAGTATTGGAACGTCACAAGCTGAATGGACATCCAACTACATGACCAGTAGTTCGTGGGACGTTCGTGGGGGAGCCGACTGGCAACAACTGCGATAGGCGACTCGCTTTAGGTGGCCAACGTCCAGAAACAATGCGCCGAACTCCCGATATAATACTCAGCAGAGTATCAGATTGCTGTTCAACTCTATTCGGGAGTGGATGATGGATGAAAGCAAAGAGCTGGTCTAAACTGATTTCCCCCCTCGAATGACGTATTCCTAAGAAGAAATTGTGAGAAGAAGATGGAGCGGGAAATATATGAACGAGGGAATACTCGGAGAAGTCCCTTAGAAGCCACATAAACGAGGAAGATCGGCTGGAAAGATGCGGAAGGTGTCCGATCAAATGTAAAGTGCTGATACATAACCTATCGGTATACATATAAGTCAGGATATAGCGCAACGAGCACCCTTAACTTGGGTGTCGCTATGAATTCGCGTCGACGATGATCGTTTAGGTCACATAATTGGGGTTGTCGTGGCAAGGTCAAACGCAGGGCATGATTTGCAGGCAGAAGTATCAGTTTCCACGATGGGTCTGACGGGGGTTCGCGTTTGAACAAGGATGGCTGATCAGATGGGAGTCGGTGGGGAATGTAGTAGCATATATAGATGTGCTCACACCTACCCAAAATAAACGACGTTCTTGCTGGTCGAAGCCGACGCTCAGCGCTGATAGGGAACTTTGGGCCGAAAGGCCATGTACTCAGCTGCAATCGAGCCCGATGTACTGCTCCATTAGAACCCTTACTTATAGATACTGACCTATCATAGCATGCATCGACCAACAGCAAGTGAAAGCAAAAGCGGAGAAGACTGAAAATTGTTCATGTATTCCAAGAGCTTCTGTGTACCTAGTGGCGTGGGTTTCTAAGAACGATGGAGATCGTGAGTAGGATTCAAATCTTCACCAGCACGGGGAAGAGACTAACAGAACGACATGAGAGAGAACGTGTGCGGCGGGATCTCTCACACTAAATTGGTCCTGAGCAAGTACACTCAGACTGGGGAACCGTGGTGGAGGAGGGAGCTGTAAGTATTCGGGACAATCAGCAACGACGTTACAAGGCTAGTAGCCCAACGTACGAGTTATATCGACACAGCCAGTAGATTGCTGACCCGGACAGCCATGACTACACAGGTAGCTACATAGGGAAGTCCCCCCGACCGTAGAGCTACACGGCGCATTGAGAGTCCATGGTGCCCCGCTGCAATCTTGAGCCATTGTGAGGGTGGCGATGCTTACAAGTGCAAGCATCGAAGCGAGTTTAAATTGCATACTGAACACTGGGTAAGCAGGAAATCTAGTATGAGTAAGTTGGATTGCAGTACGCGCAGGTTTACTCGCCTTTTATACGCAAAAATCGGACTCTCTACGCCTATAACAAGGATGCCAGTGTACGTTAGGCATCCTTGTAATCACAGTAGTCTGGGGATGCTGACTCCCGGGCATAACTTAACGGGGACCTTGACCCAGGAACGACTCTATCCCTTGAACGACGGGCTCGGCTGTGCCCACATATGTCTTATTCATGATCGTCTTTCAAGCCTGGGGTGGATTTGGGGTGGGGAGCACTTCGCACTTGTTTCAGGTTGCCCTCCACTTTCCCATTTATCGAGCCGAGCCACGCTCGATACCCACAGTTCATTATTAAAATCCCTACAGATAATCGCCGCCCTAGTATAACATGCGATGTGAACAGGTTCGACTTTGGCCATGAATACCCCCGACGAGACCTAGCCGAATTTGCGGCACCGCAACGTATCTGAAGGTTCGGAGGTCTAGAGTTGCATCCCAGGGATAAGCTGTATCCCGGTTGAACGAACTAATCGACCTTGATATCAGCGCAAACATCTGTCGCGAGATGGTGATGGATATGTGGAATGTGTACTGCACTCCCAGTAGACGCGAAATTCCGACTATTCGGGGTCTGCTCTAGCCTGATGCGAGAAGATTATTCGATCCATAAAGCGGTCTTAAAAACACGCACGGCACGGTGCTTCTCCGTGGAAGTGGTCAAGTTTGCCTGCCGGTGACCAGTGAGGATATGACAAATGGCTGACGGAGGTTGATGTCCTTAGGCCTTGATGGGTAACCCCAACCATGATGCTAAGATGCATCATCGGACCATGTCGACGGCGCGCACAAAGCTGGAATGTTTCATCAACAAACTTGCTCCGACATTTGTCCGAACAACTCGATGGAAGGGCAAGAACGCCTACGGTGAGAATCATCGGCTTCGGTAACACACGGAGAAAGAAAAGACACCACAGCTCGTTGCCCAGATGGACTTGCTCAATTAGGCGTTTATCAAGATCGTTACTGAGGTTTGAAAGCCTGGGCTTAACATTGATCACTGACACCAATAAATAATCGCGTGCGTTGAAAGCATGACATCAACTGGTACTGGGAAAGGAAGGTAAGATAGCAATAATGATGACGACCACTCGCCTGTCGCTTGGCGTAAACCACGGTTTTAGAAAAAGTTAATGTACCTCTAGGAGTAAGTATATGTATCCACAAGAAGAGAAAGGGGTAACGGCCAGAACACATCATGAAGATTCGATTTCGAACTCGGTGTGCATGGGTATTGATGTAGCGGGTGGTGGTTGTGGCGACAGGGCCTCGGTAGTTTCGGGCGCCACCATTTTACGTCGTTTCTCGCCAACCTTCCAGATCACATCCTTGAGTTCCTGTACAACATCGCCGGTAGGACCCCATTTTTCCACGCCGCTTTCGTCACTATCGACGCTCATGGCTAGACCGACTCCAAGCTTCCCACCACTGCTTTCCCTCTTCTCTTTCATGAGTTTAATTCGTTCCTCGCGGGAGAGCTTGGGCCGATCTCGAGTAAACACGGGCATGCTGCCGCTGTCACTCTCGAATACCTCTTCGGCCCCAATCGGAGGGAGATGTTGCGCAGACGTCGACAACAGCAGATGAGCAGTTGCATCGTCCATACCTGTGGGTTCTGGCTCCCCATTGTCAGGGGACAGGATGGCCAGGTCAAGGGACATAACATGGGTTTCGTCATCGACCTGAAAAGAGGATTCAGCCTTATCAGAATCACTACCGTGATCTTGACCGAGGGCTGGAAGTTCTTCCTGATCCTCTGCGCGCTTGTGAGGGGAAACAATGTCAAGCAAACGCTCTCGACCTCTTTCGCATTCGCGAAGCGCTAGGCCGAGCTCCCTGCGAAGTCGTTCGTATGATTGAAGAGAAGCAAGGCCAGCAAGACCTTGTGGATCGTCAGGCGACGGATGGGGAACTTGGGTATTAGGAGGCGCTTCCCGAAGTGTAGTAACCGTTTGCAAAAGATATTCGCGAGCGTCAGTTAAAGCGGTGGAGATAGCTTCAACGTGAAGTGCAAATCTCGATAGCTGACTCGGCATAGGAGCGAACGTCGGGGTACTTGGACCAGTACTCGACGACACGGAAGATTTGTATAGACCTTCAGACAATATATCTTCAGGATTGTAACTAGTCCGTCGTGACTGGGTCTCAGGAGTTGGTGTCTGGTCTTTGACTCGGCGTGCCTCTGCTTCATCCAGGGACTCTGACAACCGGGCGGACGCATCGGCAAAGGTAGATGCCAGCAGACCCATCACAGAGCGTACATTCTCCCAATAGGCTTCGTCTTCTTCATCCAAGAAACGTAGAGCCAAGAGATAAGAACATGTATATCGCTTAGATGATAGTGCGGCTTGAAGGGCGAGATTGAGGGCGGAGATGGAAAGGGGGTGGCGGTTGGTGTGAGGGGAGGTGAAATGAGACCCTGATGCCATGATTGAGGGCGATGAGCGTTTAGACGACAAGCCCAGAGCTTCCATGCCAGCGGATTGTCGTTTCCGCCGCAGATCAAGAGCGGCAACACCGAATGGTATGTAACTACTCGAAGCCTCATTCTCAGCTTCAGCATCCGAGTCCTCCTCCTTAACACCTGCAAGAGTAGCACCAGAAGTTGAAGGTGTAGTAGGCGCACTGAAGCTCTTGGTTGAAGAGAGCGATGACTTGAGAAGGGTTGACAAATCAGATCTCCGTTTCTCTCGACGTCGTGAGGGCATAGGCGGGCTTCCAGCTACTGCCAAGGAAGCGTAAGAACCGTTCCACGTGGATCGCTTATTGTAACCGCCGGCTACTGTACGCTGCCTTGATGGTGACTGGGATGTTGAGAGGGAGAGGGGACGCGGGCTAGAAGGTTCGAGGTCGTATGAAGTCTTGGTCGGTGAGGGGGGAGCGTACATCTCGGAAAGTTGAGGTAACTCCGAGGGCGAGGTTAACGCGGATAAAAGTTGTCGTATATTGTCGCATTGGGATTGGGTAGTATGTAACGAGGAGTTGAGGGCAACGCGGAGGTGTGATAAAGGAGAGGACGGCGTAGTTGGGCCATAGAATACACTGGGCGTGATTTTCAGGACGCAAAAACCAAGAGAAGTTTCAAGGGTTCTTACCTTCGTTCTTCATTCTCGAGCTGGTGGATTGCATCATGGATAACGGAATCCCATACATCGCTGGCGCTAATGAGCTCTTCCAGACTTTGCATGGTCTTGGTTTGGCGACTTAGACCTGTCTGAGCTAGGACGGCAGACTGAATACTCACTGGTGCCATGTCGTGTCTCTGTGTCCCCTCCGAGGTTGCTTGTATGTAAGCAGCCCCAAACACCAACGCCGACAACAAGTAGAACCCCGCACCGAACGCCGCCACTGCCAACACTAAGAGTCCGTGGTTGTATCGGGTCGTTACATCCGAGTATTGGTTTGTCTTGATGTTAGCGTCCTGAGGCAGAGGAGGTTGATTGTAGTCCAAGCTACGCGACCGGCTCTTGCTTCTGAGCTGGCCTGGGATGCAAGGAGAAGAGGGTCGGCGAGAGGCAGATAGAGATGATGATAGAAGGGAAGAGGAGATCACATCGTACTTGAAACGCTCGATGAACGGACTGGGTTGCTGAGAAAAACGCGTCGTGAAGAGGTTGCTAAGGATCTGCAGTACATTTAGCTTTCCGCTCCAAATTGGGTCGACCATCACGAATAGAACTGTTGCTAATCTCCCTAGCCTATGTAATAGACCGCGAGTGCAGTTGAAACTCACTTCGAAGATGTCCAGTATCCATGATGGCTCCCGCGGTACTGCAGTATGCTCGTCACTGAGCGCGTCAAACTCGTCGTCTTGCGGGAGAAAGTCGGCAGATCCCCCAGGCATCAACTTGGAAGCTTCACCGAGTTCTACCGTGACCTTGAGCACCCGCCAAATACGCTGCAAGTGCAAGGCCGACTCACCGTTCAGGTACATCTGAAGAGGATGTTCGTCATATACGGCTTGGGCCATTGATGGCAAAGTAAAGGGCCGTCGGCGTCGTTAGATAGTAGACCGTTAAATACCAGAGAGAACGAGGAGGAGGAGGAGAGGAGGAGGAGGAGGAAAAGAGCGTGATGATAGTCAGGTTGAGGAGAACGACCTGGTGAATATCAACATCAAGTTCTGGGAAACTTCTCCGCAGGTTCGCTCTCGCTTGGAATGGCCCATTGTGCTTACGTAAGGACCATTGTCACTCGCTAAGAAGCTCAATAGGGGCGCTAGTAGCCACTATTTGCAAGCCAGTAGCTCTTCCAAATTCAAGACTAAGAGGCACTAGTAGGATATGGAGCAGAAGTTTTGATATTCATAGGCATGCATAATTTATATCAAACAAAGGAACTATGAACTACCACCCGTGATCCCAAATGAATGTGCTTGGCTCTACAACAAAATATTAGAATGATTGTTGGCAAGATAGCTGGATTCACGCTTACTGGCTTTTGGGGTAATCTGCATTTACTGGAGGATGTATCCAGCAACACCCTCGTCCGAGTAGCCGAGGTTCGTGATGGCGTTATTGCGTTCGTTCCAGTTGGTGGTGTAGAAGTGGTCGACGGAGCCACCGTGGTACAGACGATACAATGGGACGGCCCCGCAAGTTTGAGTGCTGAAGATGTAACCAGCAACGCCCTCGTGTGTGTAGCCGAGTGTGTTGGCGGCATTATTGGCTTCCAACTGGTTGGTGGTGTAAAAGTGGTTGGGGCGGGACGGGTTGTAGAGGCGGTAGAATGGAACAGTTGAATGGGCCGGGCTGGGGAAAACACGGCCAGCCTTGCCCTCGGTCTCGTAGCCGCCGGCGTTCTGAACCTCAACTGCGTTGGTTGTGTAGAAGTGGTCGGTGACCGAGCGGCTGAAGGCACGGTACAAAGGTACGGCGTTCCAGGAGTTGGGGCAACGAGGAGCGGCCTAAATAAATTGACTGTCAGTAAAGCGCAATGGATTTGCTGAGTGAGTATACATACATCAGCAGCCTCGACCTCCTTGACCTCGGCGGGGAGAGCAACAGCCTGAGCTGCGATGAAGAGGGAGGCAACGACGGCGAAGGAGAACTTCATTGTAAGGACTAGTGATGATGTTCGATGCTGATGCTAGAACTTCGAGTAGATGCGATTGCAACCTGAGGAAAGTAGGTGCGTATCCGTACCCTTATATACCTTCTGAGCGGGCGGGTACCCTACGCTTTCAGAACGTTCGAGCTTCCTATGTAGAACGGTGGAAGCCTGATAACTACACCACAGGCACGGTGGCAGCATGGACGACTCGTCCAGTCAGCGGGCAAATTCTTCTAAGAACGCAATACCACCGTTCTAGGGCATCGCCCCCCGCTGCGAGATATCAAGTGCACTAGCATGCAGCACTGGGCGCTCACCCCCAATCGACTGTGCTGGTGTCATTCATTGTGTTTACCGTGGGATTGGAATGGTAGACGGAGTAGACTCAGACACGGGGGTATCTACTCCATTGTCGTGATATTTCCTAGTCATTGACTTGATCGTCAGTTCCACTCAACGCAAAAGAGTCTATACCAGCTCACCAATCTATCTCGAGCCATGCGGAAAGGATCACAAGAGTCCGTAGCCAAGTCACGATGAGAGAGTCTGGAAAACAGACACGCCTGCATGCATTATTGTGCTACAAGTACCAATAGAACGAATACGACGCATGTCGAGTTTTTGTGAAGTGTGGAGGTATATCACAAGTCGTCCACAAAAATTCGGCAAGGCCCGAGACAACATGAAACCAGTTGAAACTTCCGCGTCGAGGCCGAGCTTTAGAATCGTGTGGGGTGCAGATTACCGGCGGATGGACCGCTGGGACTGCGGTAGAACGCCTGAGACTTGGTCACGGACTGGCATTGAACGCGATGAGTCAGGATTCGAGTATCAGCGTGCACATTTCAATAAGGAGAACTACGCGTTGCTGCTCACTGGCCAATATCAGCAAAGAACCCATCGGGGCATGTACTCCCTATCGTCTGGATTTGAAGGAGGGAACCGTAACTATGGATCTGAACATGACGGTGGAGCCATGTTCGTCTGACTGAGATGCAGAGTTTCCGAAAAGCAAAGAGGTTCTCCGTGAGCTTAAAGACGGTCTTCAGACCACTGAGTGAGCATTATCGATTCATCTGGGAAAATTGTTAGCGCTATAAATCGTGAGGATGACAACTTTGGTTGAACGCCATTGGCGCTCGTCGCAAAACCTTGAGTTTCTTTCCAGCTTGCGACGAGTTCCTGTGCAGGTAAATGCTGATATTGATAAGTAGAATACATTAATAATAGAATTGGAATGTAGGTCATTAAAGTAGAAAAGAATCGATGTATGCTACAACTCGTAGTAATTCGATGAAATTCATGGTCAAGATGAGTCATGGGTCGTAACCCGGGAGGTGCAGAAACGGTTAGGCGATCAGCTTAACACTATTCAGTACATACGATAGAATCCTGGGCGCCCCTCGATTGGTGGAGCACGGCCTTCGCGGACAGCCTTGTTCTTGTAGTGGTAGAACACAGTGAGGGCACAAGTAGTGAGGATGATGACGAACTGTGCGCTGATAGCGACCCATACTAACGTCAGAGAACAATTTTCAGATGCTTGTTCAAGGGTACACACGTAGAAACTCACGTCCGGGCCTATAACCAGGGGCATCCTTGGAACGGAAAACCGTGGACGCTACAATTCCACCAACACCAGCCCCACCGATGGTAAGAGCTGACGCAAAGGAGCGCTTAGTGTATCCAGTGACATTCATTGTTTTGCATGTAGACACCTGCGAACGATGGACGCTCACCAAGGACAGCTGGGATGTTGCCGGCACTGCCGGCGACGCCTAAAAAGGAACCGAAGTACCGAACAGCATTGTGGGCGTGGAAGGCAGTCTTAGAGTTAGTCACAATCAACAGTTGCAGCTGTGAAAGAAGATAATCATACTGATTGTCGTCGATCATTCAGTAGATCATGGTAGAAAAGGTTCCGCTCCGTCAGGTTCGCGGCCTCTGCACGTCAACACTTACGGAAAGAGATGGAAAGCAGTGGCACTCGCAAATGCCTGTATCGGCCGCCTGTGCGATTGGGATGGTTTACAGTGTTGTTCCGCCGATAGGATTCGCGGTCCTGCGACGCGACTAGTTTCCTAGTGTTAACGGCCACTATCAGACATAGCTGAGAGCAATACTTCCTGTTCCTGGAACACGCGTTGTGAGCTTCGCCTCCTAAGCACGGACTTACATTCAACGACTCACTTACAGCAAGGCACGTTGCAGACCGTCAGGTACTTAAATTATCAACCAATTATAGGGCAAGTCCACAATTGGGACTCGGAACGACGTACCGCTGGATAGTCTCCCCTTCAGAAAACACTGGGACTGTTAGTTCGGCACCGACTGTCGCGATGCAAGTTGAAGGTGCGTCAAAGCTCGTCAGCGTGTGTTTTCAGGGACACCAAATTCTGTATAAGGACACTCCTATCGTACATTTTCTGAGAAGGTCGGATTATAAGGACCAAGTCAAATCTAGGGTGCGCGACCAACCACTTCCATTAGAGTACGAAGTCCACGCTACCTGGAAATGAGTCTGCCAGGCAGAATGAGGATTGATGAGGGATTGAATGAACTAATGGGGATGAACTCACAGTGCTGTCGTCGCTAGTGGTACGCCAGGCATTGGATTTGAACGCACTGAACGATGAACGATATTTGGATGCTATGAAATGTGTTTGTAAGTCCCCGTCCACGAAGCGAAGGGGTCACAAACTGAGAGTATGTTTGCCAACACTCGACGAGAAGAGAGTTAAGCCATTGATGGGTATGTTGTCGGCCGGTAAGTATTCCTAGAAATCGATATCCAATGATGAGATCGATAATGATATCAATCATCAAAAGAGACCCACTCGAACGATCCAATGCTCCCATCCTTCTCTGTTCACCTTCTCATAGACGCCAGGGTTCCACCAGGTTTGGGTATCGAATTCTGGATCAACCCAGTGGTCCTACACCCAACGCAAGTGAGAATTGGCAGTAAAGCATCCCGAACTCAGTATTCACGTAGTAATCTTTGTAATCAACAGAAAAGTCAACTCCCGCGGAGTCTTGCAACTGGTGCTGTTGGAACCGATCCAAGCCGAAGCCATTCGAATATTGGGCCTTGAACGTATACGTGGAATTCCCGTTGTTATTGAACATCTGCATGTCTTGTTGGAAGTCGATGGAATCTGGAAGCATTTAGCAATGCAGCGGGGATGTGTTATATAGCAACACTGACAATTGTATGTTGTACCACTCTGCGAATCCAACCCACGAGGTTGGTAGGACAGCATCCGCATAGAAGAGCCAGCATGGTTTCCCGTTCGGTGGCAGTCGACGAAGTAATATCCACAATATCCACTAGTAGGCCCCAAGAATCGTGGCGCGCCGTCTGACGAGCGCCGCAGACTACCGCGGTCGATGGCAACGGTATATACAACGCCGCCTGCATTAGTGAACTCTGCGGCAGTCTTACCCCTGCAATCGGTGCCAGTTGCGTACGAGTAGAAGTCGGTGTACCAGTTTAGGTCGTACTTCTGGATATACGCTGGATCTGTGGTGGTGACGTTGTAATGGCCATCCCTCCTCCAAGCGAGCCAAGTGATTGTGATGCGGGTCGTATTATCGAGCGTGCCCCTGCAGTGCAAAAGTGAGCAAAAATCGAATACTTGAAGGAAAAGATCGCGAACTTACTTCTTGAAACCGATCACACCGGTGGGTGGGTCAAGATTGGAGACAAAAGCTCTCAAATTTTGTGCCGCAGAAACGGCACGAGAGATGGAGAGCACAGCTTGCTCGTGGGGTTCAACTGCCACTGTAGACACTGAAAAGGATTCGTCTGGAGGAGCCTTTCCGTCCTTCTCAAGAGCACCCTGGACCAGCTCGTGAACCTTGGCTTCGCTAGGAACGTTGTTGGAAGTGATGTGCACCACACCGTTTGCTCTATCCCGGTGGATGAGTGAAAATCGACATACGATCAATATGGCACTGACATGTACACCAAGAGTGGAAGTTCATCGGCCAGTTCCAGACTTGGTATATCGATGGGTGTATTGGTGGCTTTATGGACGGTTTCCAAGAGTGCGCGGCTTGGCCTGAATAATGCAAGAACAGTCCTGGCACGTAGCAGGACGTTGATATCGTTTTCGGACAGCGTGTGGTCCCCGTCCGTAAGAGCTAGCACCGTAAGAGCCGACGCACATGTCTTGGGCTTGTGTGAAGAGACGGATGTGAATTGGGCAAAAATTGTGAAATACATGACCAGCTTACATCGGGAATTGTGTCGCATCTCTCGACATCAAAGTTGTCGACTTGCAGGGCCTTCACGAAGTCGTCTGAGTATGTGCCAACAAGGGCGATGTGAGGCTTAGTAGGAGAGTCAGACATCATCCGAGAAGGGCTGATTGTCGATCCATGGTTTGGGGAACTGGCTTAAATAGTGGAATGATCCTGCGAGCTATCGATGCGCAACGGCCACTCGACCGTCGCTCTCGCCATACTTTAGTTCGGCTTGAATTCGGTCGAAGGTGATGGAAGCCTTGGGTGGCATATGTTCACGTATTTCTGCTCGGGTGTTGAATTCTCCGTGCACCCCAGAACCAAGAATGTCAACTCACCAGTGTCAGCTGGTGGAAGTCCTCGCCGTCGCCATCGATTATTATGTCTTCTGACCGACTTCTGATGTAGCCTTTGGCCACAGTTCGGTCCCCAAAATGGAGTCCATGGCCGGAACCATCCAAGCCCCGAGACCCCGCAGGCAAGAACATCACTTTCATCTTGGTTCACCAATGGACGGTGGTGAGCTGTGACTTTGGAGCCAACGCATATCTCCTCCGCTAGCACGGTACTTGAGAGTTGAATAGAAGACTCAGTCGTTTGTAGTCCATATATGATGGGATCAGAATTAGAGGATTCAATTGAATCAATTCTAGTCAGTTTAGCGCCCAGCTATCGACGTGGCGCTTATTTACCAAAGGCTTGTTGAATCACCTAGCCTCAGCGGCATAGCTAGTGGAACCTTTGGCCGTCAGAGTTAGTATGAAGCTGTTGCTCCTCAAAAGTTCGTGCAATCATTCTAGATACTCGGCCATATGAATGAATAACCGGGGTACTTCAGGTGACGGCCATGGGTATGCTTTGTTGCGACTTCGCCAGAATACCCGCTGGAGATGGCATGGGCTCGCCGTATGCAGTATTCGGTAATGCATTATCTCCGGTATGTTCAATGTGTCTTCAGGAAGCTCTTCGAAGCTCATATTGCAGCAGAAGTAGCTATTCTTTTGACGTTTACTCCACCGGAATGGTGGCATTGCCTATGACATACAATGCGTGCAAGTGCTACCCTCGATTGCACAGTTCTCCTACAGCTGATATACTAGCCCAAGAACTACAATGACGACTGTTGAACCAGGAAGCTACGACATAACCATCATCAACCGTGTTCTCTCCACAGGGGGGAGACGCTTGCGTTCACCTTCGAAGGCAAAGGTAACCTCATCACGGTTATCCCTTGGACAAGCGATAATAAAAGCAAGCTGTGAGATTGCTCTTTGCCTCTATAGCACACCTAACGATAAAAGGGTCGCCCCTGCTCAGTGGTCCGCCAAGTTAGGACCTCTTTGACCTGGACGTTCTCTCCCGCGTCTGATAGTAGCTCGTAGATGGCGACGCACGGTAGAACGGCCGTCGACGTTCGTGGATGCCACAAAATATGGCAGATGCTGTGTTGCTTGGGCTCTCATCAACGCGTGGTCGACAATGCCATATGATCGGTCCATTGGGGCAGCTTGATGCATAGAAAGGCCGCAATCCCAATAGGACAGCCGTCGTCATACTCAACCGTACCTCTCAGGCGTGCGCGTAACAATTACCGACAAGCTAGGCGTCTTCTTTGCACCTATGCTCGCCTGTTCGCTCAACTGTCGTGAACAACTCCATCCATTCAAATGCTATCTACGCCGTCTATACTGTGCGATCACGCTGCAACTCCGTGTAAGCAAAGCACCGTCAGTGTGCCATTCTAAGTCATCTACGTTTGTTTTCCGTTTGTGTTCCGAACAAAAGGCGTCATACTTCAAGCCTCATTCTCCGTTGCAGCACGTCCAGTATTCGTCCATCTGGCTCAGTCTTGCATAGACGGTCGTAGTCATACCAAACGAGCGTCGAGTCTGATGTGGTGACGACTTTCTGTTGGGCGTACGAATATATTATCGCTTTGCACCCGAACTGAGTATTGTCGCCCTCGCGTACGACGTGCGGTTTATGTCCTATCAGAAGCTGGGGGGGTTGGTGATAGTTATGTCCGGGAACGAACGTAACGGCGAAGTTTGGGAAGACGTACTGTGTCCGGATATGTCACGGGCCGCTTGTAGTTGAGGGACACGGACTTCAAGATCAAAGAGACGCCCTTGCCACTCATCATGTCTTTCGCTTTCTGAGGACCGCCTATCTCACGCCCCAAAGCCAGCATCCAGTGAATGCGTCCCTACGAAGGACGCGGTGAGGTACGCCCCCCTTTCTTATACCAAAATACAACTCACAGATTCCAGGTATCGAACTAAAGGCATCAGGTGAACTAACAAATCATCCGGAAAGAACAGGCAAACTCACGATAGTTGACATTGTTGACATGTCTTAATGTGATATACGATGAGAGATGGATCCAAGCTACACGGAGGCAGAACTCACTGGAAAGAATCGTGTTCACCCCATTGCACTGTCTGCTCCCAAAACGACTCTGGGTCGTGTCCGTGATCCGTCAATAGCCGACGGCCTGCTTCAGCGGGAGAGACCTCGTGCTTCGTCGAAGTAGTCGAAGTCGAATACTGCGCCGAAGAAGGGGGCTCGTCCGGCGAGGCAGGGCCCTGTGTTCCTGGAGCGATGTGGAATGGCGACGATGGGTCGCGGAAAGCAGCCTGAAGTGCCTGTGCTCTAGGTTAGCCAACAAGTCCAAATTCTTCTGGGGAACTTACGCTGATCGTGGAATTATGACGGGTCCATCGAAAGAACGAGCAGGACGCCTTCAACAACGACCGCGTTCGGAGACTGGCCATTGACTAGCCCGGTCCGTGCGTAAAGGCGCAACCATAACTCCAGGCACGTGCCAGCCTCGAAGTTTGAAAGCCCGACAGACTTCCCGCTATCGACTGCCTAATATGGTCAGTCCCTTGCCTAATCCGTCATCGAGTCTTTCCATGACGGAGACTTTGTCAACAGTTCTCGACAGCCGACGAGTGCCGAGCCATGGACAGCGAGAGTATAAGTACGGGGCGTGCTCGAAATTTAGACCCCACCCTTCTTTCTTTCCTTCCCTCATCATTCGATCCTGGTGATCTTCTATCAACTTTCTTTCCACATTACTATACTTCCTGCGACTGGTATCGCCTCAGTTTTCTTTAATTTACACACACACACGCCTTTTGAAAATCTTCCGTAACGACCACTTCACTTGATTCGCCATGGTTGCTGTTTCTTCCCGCCTTGCTGTTCTGGTCGCATTTGCCTGGTTTGCGGGTGTCACAGGTGCCCCAGTTCAGGATACCACTTCCAACGACCTTAGCCACCGCGCAACTCACTCGGATCGTGCCCACAAACATTCTAAGCCTCCGGTAATCCCCGCTCCGAAGGGCCACAAGGCGGCCAAGGGACGTAGCCATAAGCAGCTTAAAGAGGCTCACAAGCGCGTACGTTGCTTCGTTTCGCCACTCCTCCCTGTGCTCATCGGAATGTTTACAGTCAGCCGCCAACATGTTTGCATCAAATCCTTTTGCCAAAATGGCCGCATTCGCCATGAATGGTCCAGCCCGGCGTCAGGGTGGCAGCATCTCCAAACGCCAGCAGGCCCTGCTCTCAGCGTCAGCTACGAGATCGCACTTGGGTCGTCGGGACCACGATCACGATCACGACCATGATGACCACCACCGCCACCACCACGATGAAGATGACGACGATCACCATCACCATCACCATCATCATGGCCGTGACTTTCTCAGGCTGAAAGCAGGTGGCGAGCTTGAAATCACTATCAGTCGTAGAGATGAGAGCACCAAAGGCGCTACAGGAACAGTGGTCATCATGGTACGAGATTCCGGATGTATGCGATCCATCAACTGATCTACCCACATCGACAGAGCGGATCTACCAACTCGCCGGATAAGACCTTGGCCTCTATGTGTATGGAGCCAGCAGAGGGCAAACTTCTCCTTGATGCTTGCGAGAAGAAGCAGACCGAGATGAGGATGGTCCACGTGTCAAGCGCCGACCCAGAGAACAATTCCGACAAGGCCGTCCAATTACAGGTTCCCGTCTATAACAAAGATTATATGTTGACGCAGGACTACTGTGCTACATATGACAGGGACCCGCCAGCGACGGGAAGCCCGATAGAGATGCGTCCATGTGGGGAAGAGAATCAGTCAAAGAGTCAAATGTTCTCTTTCAACCCAGAGACCAACGAACTACGGCCTGCCAAGTTTAGCGCTGCTAACGATGCATCGGGTATCGCTCAGGTTAAGGAGGACAAGGGCGGGCTTGCTCAACGTGCCGATGCGGACAGCGTCCAGATGAAATTCGTTCCTACGAACGAAGAAATACCGGAGCCGTCGAGCACAAGCGCGGGATACACAAGTACTATCACAGCCACCGAAACCTCCACCTCAACGGCGACCGTGACAGTGTCTGCGACTCCCGATACTTCGTCATCATCCTTGATGACGGATACTTCCGCGACGACGTCCACAACGGTAGCGCCTTTGGCCTCCTCGACTATGCCTGCAGCGCTTGATATCATTCTGGAGACCCCAAGTTCCGCCAGTGCTCCTTCAGCTTCTTCAACTTCAGTTGAGCCCACTGCAACGTCAACTTCTTCCACCACAGCGCCCACTGCAGATGTTTCTGCGACGTCAACTTCCGTGGATGCTGCTGCAGTCGCGTCCAGCATTGCCGTAGGCGGCGGATCAGTGAGTGATGCTTCGCACTCATTTGATGGTATTTCCCCTTACAAGTTGGTCTTTCACCAGAGTTCGTGAATGCTTGTGTGTAGTTATTTTTAAAGTACTGTGATTATGTCTGTGAAAGTTACATAACCCTGTGACAATGATGTGACGGTTTTCACGAAAGGACGATTTTGCGAGTTTGACCCCATCCTTGCTCCCCGCTCTTCTTTACTCAGTTTTCTGGGTCACCACATTCCTTACCACCGACACTCCTTCACAGAACTGCAGTCATGATCTCCCACAGACGTGCACCAGCAACGCACAATCGCAAATTCGCCAGGGTCCCAGCTGGAATTCGCCTTCACCCCCGGTTCAGCCCAACGGCCATCTATCCAGGCATGACTGAGACGGATCTGGAGCCGACTCCTACTTCAACGCCCCGTAAGTCGTTTCTACATTGTATCAGCCTTGCTAGGTCTCATAGAACCTGTAACATCGCAGCCAGCGTCACTCCTCCCTCTACACCGGTAACGACCTCGGGTCCTGTCACCACTCCCAACCCAGTCAAACCCCCGCCCCGACCTGTTACTACAACGCCCGCTGCTAACCGTCCAGTCACACCAGTTGTTCCGACCACGACCGCGACCACGATCCCTCCCACTGTGGCTGTCCCTACTGTCCTCCCCACTACTACAGAAGGAGCCGCTGACGCTGTTCTTAGCACCCCTACTACCACGACCCCACTGACATCCGTTGTAGTTGCAACGCCAGTCTCAAATGGTGGAACGACAACATCCTTGCTAACCCCATTGTCCACATTGTCAAGGAATGTCGCTCCCGCTCTTGGGACATCCTCCTCTTCTGCCGCCATCGCATCCTCTTCTGCAGCGCCAGACTCAGGGCCATCTAGCTCAAGCACTGGCGCCATAGTTGGGGGTATCGGAGCCGGACTTGTGGGGGTTGCACTTGTCGTGTTTGGGGTGTTTTATGCAGTTGTCAGTGATTATTTTTATTCCTTGTGGATCCACTAACCGTCTGAACAGCGGCGTTGGCGCAAGCGTAGTGATGAAAATGCCTTTGACCCGGATAGCTTCCGTCGTTCCGCAGTCCTTATGAACGACCCACCCACCCACGAGGATACAGTTAGCCGTGGATATAACCCACGTCCACCAAGCATGATCGAACGCAAACTCGCCAATAGTACTCCCGTTAATGCTGGGTACGGCGGCCCTCACGGTGGATACGGTGCCACAGGATACAATAACTACGGCTCATTCGGTCCTGGCGAAGTAATGTCTCCCCCACCCACCTCTGGGTCTCCTGATTATCATTACAACAACAATGCCGCATCCTACAATGCTGTCTCGCCGTATGCACAATCCCCTTTCACCCCTGCTTCTCCCGGCTCTCCGCATGTCGCGCCATATGACTCTGCTTACTCCCACGTCGCAGGCGTAGGTGCCGCAGGCGTACTCAATCGACAGCTCTCTGCCGGCCCCGTCCATGGAGACCACTTCAACCGGGTGCCATCTTATGGTCCCGACGATAGGCAGGGTCATGCGTCTCTTGCCACCGTTAGTTCCGCACCACAAGGCGACTACGTCGACCTCACTCGCTCGAGCGTCAGCCCGTATCAAGCGACCCAATATGCCGAGATATCTAAGCAGCTGAACACGGCTGTTCCCGCCGGTTTGAGCACACCAGCCGTCAATCAATATATGGATGCTGTTGCTGCAGAACCGTCTCCGTTCGCCGATCCTGAACCATCCCGCTTCTCCAGAGCCTTACCATCGCCTTACGACCAACCCGCTCCCTCCCCATCCTCTGACCTTGAATTTCCTGCCCCGCCCACCCCCGCCGCTGTGCAACATGCTCGCGTTGATTCTATCCCGCCGTCCCTCCCAGAGATCCATGTTCAGGCCCGGGTTTCAGGTTACGATGACTTCAACGGACAGAAGGACAGATTCCCTACGACCCCCGTCCCTAGCCCCCTGGCTAGCAGCCTAACTTTCGAGGCACCAACCGCGGCCGTGGCCCCAGCTCAAGGACAACCACCTGCTGCAAACGAAGCCCCGAAGGCTCCTCAACCTAGCGCTCCTGCGCCTGTTCAACGCCCCACTCCGCCAGCCAGCGACAGACCTGCTACTGTCTATGACGAAGGCGACGCCTACGGTGGCTTCTAAACCCCTCGATTCCACGGTGACTTTGAACTATGGAAACGCGACGGTAATATTTTGTGCGATAGAACGATATGCATATACACCAAGCAATCTTTTGAAAAGACTATCTCTCGTACTCGCTACCCTTGGCCACAGCGTGTGCCTGCGGCTACGGCTGTGGTGTTCTGCGATCACCTATATCCTCTTGTCTATTTCTCGATCGGGTTTGTTGTTGATTTCTTGGATGCCAAATGTCGGCAGGAGGGGTGCAGGCGATATCCTCCTTGCTCGGTCAATTGCTTTGGGGCCTCAGTGTACCTATCTTTTTCATCCGTGCGCTTGTGTTCGTTGCGCCTTTGGGCCTGGGTCCACTTTACTTCTTTTGTGAATGGTCATTCATACTCTGGTCGCCTTGACGAACAGGGTTACGTTGGCTACTTATACCCTATTTACTATTTGTCAGTACTATATATCCTTGTCATTCGAATCGCAGTAATCTGTTGGCCCCTACATATTCTTTAGCCATTCGAAGCTTCAACACCGAGACCTGAAATGTCTTTCTCCAGCGTTTGTTTGGCTGGGAGTGCAACAAGACGAATCCAGCAACAGGTACTTTGTACGTGTGTCCTATCCCTGTATATCATACCTTCCTACTGACACCTATCGCTGTAGTACTTCCGCGGGAGAATTGCATTGACATTGTCCTCGTTGCTACTTGTAGAGCGGGACGTCTCTTTTGAATGGCCACTGATGTTGCGCGCTTCCTCCAGAACACCGGCTATGAGACCACAGTAAGATCCTGTGCCGATGGGGTACACATTGAGCATCGCCTTTCAGAATTGTTTCTCAGCTTCCGGCATCATGTCTAGTTCGCGGACATTGAAATTCCAGCGTATATAACGAATGGTTAGGAAAGTACGCTCGACTCATACACGTTCAAACCACCATGGTCGGCCACACATCAGCTTCAGCCAGTGCCATGCCCAACCCGGGGACCTACTACATCGTGAATCGTGTTCTCTCACCGGCGGGACAGAAACTCGCTCTAACCTTCAATGGAGAACGGAACACTGTCACCGTTACCCCTCTGGTGAAGGTGACGAATCAGGCGGTAAGCTCACTTCTATCTTTCCATGACGCCCTTGCTCTGATCTAGTCATCATTCCACTCGCAGTGGTGCATCAGGAACTACTACGACGGCGCAACGCAATCTGTGTCGCCTGCGCCTAAATCACGTTTGGAGATTGGAATGGGTCCTGGCACCATACGAGTCCTACCCCCTGGGGCCTATGTGTGGACCTTGAGGAACACCCCAACGGGAGCTACGTAGGTGTTTCCCACTGACGTTCGAGTCACCATCGCCATTTTTCTTACTGACACTCCACGCAGTATACAAGATGGGGCTGTGACTGTTTTCTGGGGTCTTTCCGATGCCAATGTTGATCAGGAAGTAGGGTTCGGGGATGAGGATGAAAGAGGGAATCAGCGTTGGATCTTGATTCCTGTGTAGAATAGCCCAAGCCCTGAGTGCTGTCAAGCTTTTTTCGGAAGTAAAGTCATGATCCTTGCCAAGTCAAATGACTCATCCTAGCCCAATGATTCGGCTGCATCTCTATCCAGCTTCGTGTATTTTGAACCACGATGTATGTTCAACCCCCGTTTGTGCAGCTAATGGGGGAGATCTGCCGTCAGCGCGAATGCTCGCTGCCTCATATATTTAGGACTGTGTCACTAAGGTCAAACAAGCTTACGAAGAAATTGCATTCCACCTACATCTTGGGGAAGAATGGGGGTTCGAACATAATCCGGATGTCACCTGGTCCCATAGCGCGGGTAGGCTGAGAGATGTCCTGCTATTCGTTGTTCTTTAAGCTTCTCAAGTTCACATCCAGTGTTCTTAGAGACTATTTCGAAATGTACGTTGGTCTAGCAGATACGTATTCGATATGATGGTGTTGCAAATAAAGTTGTGGCGGCTAGAATGTGGTAGCTTCGCATTGAAGGGTGAAGAGTCATGGTGAAAAGTTGGTCAAACGTTGGTCAAACGTTCTCGCACGACTGCTGCGCTTGGCCTAACAGTAGTTTGTATCTGAGTATGTTTAGGATCGTACCCGCGAAGGATCAAGCTCGGAAGTGAGTGAATTCTACCTCTGTCCTGGGACATACGAAATTCACCAGGTTCCGATTGCATGTATTCGTCCACAACTGCTGGCTTCTGTGCATAGCGAACAGATTAAGAGAAGCCCTGGTGACTTATATTTTAGCTATCGAGTTCACTACGAGGGTTCTTAGAGACTCGCTCGAAATGCACGTTCGTGCAACGAGCAGGCGTTGATCGTAGTGTTGCTGTAAACAAAGTACCGGTGGAAGTGAGACGTTCTTCGTTCCAAGCGCGCGGGCATTTAGAAGACAATATAAATAACAGGCTATAGGTTGGTGCAAGATAACTGCACAGAAAGCACCATGGCAAGCACTACTTCACGAAGCGCGATGTTCAACCAGGGAACCTACTACATCGTCAACCGCATGCTCTCTTCGTCTGGACAGAAGCTCGCACTGACCTTCAACGGGGAAAACAACACCGTCACCGTTACCCTCATAAACGCAACCAATCAGGCTGTAAGATCCCCGTTAGCTTCTGTCATCGTCTTGACTGATGTACTGTGCGTTGTCTTGCTCAGTGGGCTATCAGAGACTACAGTGACGGCAAGACCCAAACCGTATCGCCGGTGTCTAGCCCACACTTGCAGATTGGAATGGGCTCAGGCGTGATCAAAGTACTTTCTCCTGGAGGTTATGTGTGGACCTTGAGGAACACGCCTTCGGGAGCCACGTACGTTCGATCGACGTTCGAGCATCCCTTCTCACTGACAATTCATGCGTAGAATTCAAGATGGCGACGTGACCGTTTTCTGGGGTCTCCCCGAGGCTCAAGTAGACCAGGCAGTGGGGTTTGGAAAGGAGGCTGCAAATGGAAATCAACGTTGGGTCATGATCCCGGCGTAGAGGGTATGGAGCATCGGCTTGCGAACGCACCGTAGGAAAAGAAAGCGCTATCACCGAGAAGTCAGAAATGTATGTCTTGACGATGATCACACTGCCATTGGCCAACCTAGCTCTTTGAGATGATCCGCTGAGCGAGTTCGAGTTACTCTTTCAACTACCCATCTGTGACAGCTTCACAAGGCCACATGGGGCCAGGGATTGCACTTCAGAGCACATTTAGAGAGGGGGCCGTTCAATTTTCACGAAATAATGTCCGGATATTGCATTGGATGTCGCATAATCATATTTGCACCGCCAGTAAGTAGTGAACGTCCCCTATGTGACAGGCAGTCTCCCAGAGGCTATATGAAGGAAGGCTGGCCCTCATGACGATCGAGCAGCTATTGGCATCCAAGCTGGAATAGAATCAACGACCTAGGCACATGTTAACAACTGGTTAGCCGTATAAAAGAACATCGCCGTCCTGAGGTTACAGTGAGCACTGAGTTGACATTGACGAAGACAGGCTTGTGCCTACCACCGTAGGGATAGGTTCTGCGGTGTCGACGATGACGAAAACGCCACAAGGGACTGGCCCGCGTGGATCGAGGGTGTTGAAATAGGCTGAACCCCGTCGATTCTGAGAGATATAATCGTGAGTAAGACTGTAGATGTCTCCCAGGTAACCCTTGCTAGTAAGGGTAGCCCCATGAGCTCGGGTGAGAGGCGGCTGAACAGACAGGGGCTGGAATAGTCAAAGGAGGGATGGTTTTGCTACATCTCTTACACAAAGAAGGGATGTTCTACTTGTCTTGTAAGCACTGCACAGCAATATACGACGAGAGATGAAAGGAGGACATATGCATAAGATCGAGCACGACTAGAACGGGTAGCCCTGGCTGTACCGCTGTCGACCGCCGCCGTGACTATGGCCACTATGGAAGCCGCCAGAAGGGAATCCGCCGCCGCCGCCGCCGCCTCCAAATTGGGCAAGCAATTCGGAAATGTCCATGTGAGCGAAGCCGCCGTTGAATTGATCGCCACCGGAAGGCTCATCGTCTTCACCCATATCGTACCGCTGACGCCGACGAGGGTCTGAAAGCACAGCGTGTGCTTCGACGACAAGTTTGAACTTCTCCTCATCTCCTCCCTGCGCGCAAAGTGAATACACCAGTCCCGTTAAAACGTCCTACAAAACCACATACCTTGTCGGGGTGGTGTTTCAGGCTCTGCATCCTGTAGGCCTTCTTGATCTCGATCTCCGTGCAATCTCGCTTAACACCCAAAATACCGTAGTAGTCCTTCGTCTTGCTCTGTTTAAGCGCGACTTCTGCCTTCCGAAGCTCGTTTTGCAGTGATCGGACGTCGCTCGGCCCGGTAAGTCCGTCGGTGTTAGCGAGCTCTATCGCCCGCTTGAAATCTCGGACGGCCTCTTCGAATGCCTCAAGACCAAGGTTTATCCGCGCACGAGTGCGGTATACCTTAAACGCAGAGTCATTGAGCTCGATGGATACGTTAGTATCCTCCAGGGCCTCTTGGTATCGCTCGAGCTGGGAAAAGCAGTGTTAACGTCGACAAGAGCCAAACTAAGGGAAACTGGTCTACCTTCAGTAGTGTTGTTGCTCGGTTGGAAAGGAGAGTGGCGCGGATATAGCCTCCTTTGCACTCATCATCAGCGGCCCCGATGCGCTGAATTGGAGGTTAAGGCGCGTTGCTCGTAGGGCGTTTGTTGTCCTTACCTCCAGAGCTTCAGTATATTTTTCTATCGCAGGTTCGAGGGAGCCTTGTTTAAAGAGTACGTTGCCCTCTTCCTTCAGCCGTTCAATATCCTTCACACGTTTACGCAGCTTCTGCGCTCGTGGATGGTCGGGATCTAACCGTAGAGCTGACTGGACGTGCTGTAGGGCCTGCGGCAGCTTCCCCGAGATGAATAGTATCAATCCTCGTAATGCAAGGATATCCGGCGAATTTGGGTTTAACCGAAGAGCATCACTTCGAGAATGCAAGATATATGAGGGTAACTGTCACGAGCATCAGGATACGCACTTCGCTGACCCACTCGCAACCTCCAATGCGCCCCGTGCCAACTCCAGCTCTGTTTTCCATAGTCTCCAGTCCGCTGGAACTTCTCCCCCTTCGCCCTCAATGCCCTGGAAGCATTTGTCCAAAGCCAGTCGGGCCATCCCCCAATTGCTGTCCGCACGAGACTTTTCAAATGTCTTCAAGTGTGATTCAAGCTGCGTTATTTGCCGCTGTAGTTGTTTGGCAGCGACGTTTGAGGGTTCGGACGAAATGACGGGTCGTAGAGCCAAGAGCAAGCTGGCATTTCGCTAATCGTATGAGAGTTTTTGAGGGGGGTGGGAGGGTGGATGATTGCAAGGCAAGAGCAACTTGACAGTCTTGCAAGGCTGGCCGGAAGCGTTTCATAGCCATATACGATGCTGCGCGATTGGTCAAGTATGCAGGCTCATTCGGGTTCAGATCTACGGAGTTTGAGCATGGTATTGGGGAAATTGTAGGTGTATTTCGGCGAACTGAGCACGA
This sequence comes from Pleurotus ostreatus, assembly GCF_014466165.1. Lineage (NCBI taxonomy): Eukaryota > Fungi > Basidiomycota > Agaricomycetes > Agaricales > Pleurotaceae > Pleurotus > Pleurotus ostreatus. The sequence continues at coordinate 2,874,213 of NW_023503159.1, read as the reverse complement.
CAAGATGGAAAGAGTGAAGAGAAAGAAGCACCTATCGCAGATGTGTACAGCTCGACAGCTTCGGCAAACCGCTTCTCTTTGAACGCGACATTCCCCCGTTCTTTCGTCTTCTCTGCTAGCGCAATATGGTCCTCCTGCGCAGGCTCAGTCGTCGGTGACAGTGGACTGGTCGAAGCTTCAGGGGATTGCCCACTTCTATTGAGATCTCCTGCATCAGTGCTTGGGCTTGAGGACCCCTCGTTACCAGCTGCGGCGTCGCTTGATGCGGCGGGCCTCTTGCGCTGCTTGTTCTTCTTGTTGGTCATCGTCGAAGCCCTTTTAAACGGTTAACCGTTAGATTATAGGTCGATGAAAAGGTGCGTCGTGCGACCCTGCGTTAGACTGGCCGCCTGAGAGCCACGAGGATAATACTTTGCTGGTGATGGTGAAGATCAGCCTTCATGTTCGTCCCAGTACACAATATAACATGCAACACACTTACTCGTTGAGCTGTCGCTGAGAACTGGAAAAAGCAGTATGCACTGAGGAGACGACCTTAATCAGTTTTCCCACGATCTAGATCTGAGTTTCGTGCCGAACCTTCGCTTTACATTGCACGTTCATCGCCTGCCCACCCGCGTCCTTGCGAAGGCCGCTATCAGCCCAAGGTTGGCCCAAGGTGCGCGTAAGCTACACCGATCAGCAGAATCCCCGTCTCACACTGCCTACTAGGATACCGCGCCGCTTTATGCCCCGTGACAGCCAACAAGATTTACGGTCTGGTCGGGAAGCCTTTTGGGCCACCTCCAGTGCCATATTACGCAGACCCGCACCCGATGCGAACCAGACGTCCATCAACCCGAATCACTCGGGTTGTTCCGTGCTCATCGTGCCAATCAAGCTCTAAATCCGTATCACGAACGATGCGAGCATTGTTTTTTTAGCTCCCCTCGAGTGTGACATGGCTCGCGCTGAGACATTCAGGCACTTTCTTTGCAATGTGAGAGATAGGGTGACTATCAACATCCTGCTCAAAGGTATCTTATGATGGAGATCTTTCGTGGATGTTCCGGAGTTCAAGGTGCTCTTCGATTTTACAAGGAATGCTCGTCCGACACAACGATCCTCACTCTTTGTGGACCCAACCCAACAGTCTCTCCGCCTTTCCGCAGTCGAAGAAAGATTGTCTCCCAACTAATGCATGGCTCTGAGGAACCTCCGGCCAATGCTCTCTAGCAAGTTTGGAAGACTCTTCGTCGCGCGTGGTTTCCGGTGCGACGATGAAGAACCTCTCGTGGCCTGCCCACGCTGTATTCTCTTTCGCCAAGGCCAAGAGGAAAGCTTCTGCTGCGGAATCCTCCTGCACATATCCCCAGAGATCTTTGCTTGCCTTGGACGCCTCCAGGCTTCGGGCAGCCAACTTGGATGCCACGGACCAATGCAACCGCAGGCTTGCGATACGCACGGAAGGATACCTCCTCACTAGCGTATCCGCCTGGAGTTCACAGATGCTATAACCCAGCAAATTCAGAGGATGTTCAACGCCGCAGACGGACGAGGCGCTCACACTTTGGATAGTCCGTAGGGCTCGTCAGGTAGACACGGGTGGTCTTCGTCGATAGGGAAATAATGAAAGTGGGGAGCTTGACTGTACACCATCGTTATGACGTTGACTGAGGAAGCTTGTGCTACCCGGGTAATCCCCAACTACGAAAGCCGTCATGAGCAGAGACAAATCCACCAACTGGCTCAACCTGACCTCGGCCGCCGCCCGAAGGACGTTCCAGGACAATACAACGTTGCTGTATGGAATTGTTAGCCACATCAAAACAGTAAATTGACAAACAGTGCATCAGAGCCTTACTTGTTGTGTGTAGTAACACCATAGTCACCGGGGTTGCGGAAAGCTGCGAGATGGACTACCGCATCACACCCCTTCAAGGTGTCTAGAGTGGTGCTGTAGTCTGTTAAATCCAGCTTCACATATACATAGTCAGCGCGTTCGTCGATGTACTCCGCTGGTTCCCTGTCGATCCCAAGGACGGTGTGCCCTCGCTTGAGTGCCAAGGTTACCACTCGTTTGCCTACAGAACCACGGCAGCCTGTCACAGCTATCCTCATATCGGATTATAATCGGTGGGTACGTGCCAGTGATACGTTGCAGGTCACTCACGCACTTATAAGCTTCAAGAAAGTTAGTTCCACGAGGCAGATTCCACGGGAAGTACTAACTAGTAATGTGATCAACCATAAGCTCTGAGTTAAGAAGGGAAGGGGGAACATTGATACACAAGTTACGAACCGGCCTACGTCTGTCCACATGCGATTACCGTTGAAATATTCCTAATACTGGTGATCGATGTCGGATCCATCCATGGTCCATGTCGGAGGGCCTTCAGTTGCAGCCCCGGACTCCATAATCAAGCGCTCGTCGATAAGATGCAGCTCCTTCCCACCTCCATGGCATCGGGACAACTTTCACTAGACGAAGAAGCCAGATTATACTCTACCAACTCGGAGAGAGAGAAATACAATCTCCAAGCGACTCTCTTTGGCATCATCGTTGCACTGGACTACCTTGAACGCGCTTACGTCCGTGATTCCATTACCGCAGCAGAGTGAGTACGCGGTTTCTGTTCCACCGTGTCCAATGAAAGCTAAGTCGCCACGGAACGACCAAAGAGATATTCTCCAGCATGCACGAGGCTCCTCTCTCAGTACAAGACCATGCTGAAGTTGGTAGGGGACGACGTACCATCAACAGAGGAATTCATGAAGAGATATAACGTGCGTGGCCATATTATATGTGGAAGCCCATAACATGCTCACGTAGCGATTTTACTGTAGATGGACAACCCAGCAGCACTGCACAGGGTAAAAGTCGGTGTCCCGGCCACGGTTGAACATTCCAGTGAAGCGGGCCCTGAGACGGCGAAGTGGGTGGCAGAAACAACCCAGGTAATACCCTCGTCACCACGCTGCGCTCTTTCGTTAACATCGGTGGATTCGTCTAGAACTTCATCACGTTTATGGATGCTCTTAAACTACGATTACGGGCCAAGGATCAACTGCATCCTATGCTGCAAGAACTTGTGACTAGCTACGCTCGCTTCAAGGGCAGTAAAGACTGGGAGGGCCGAAGTAGAATGGTTGGCTGGTAGGTACCGCACGGCATATGCGTTCGCCTTGGCCTAATTCGGCTGTTGACCAGGTTAATCACCTTGAACGGAATGAAGGCATCGGAGGAGATTACGGAAGATCAAGCCCGGCAGGTGAGCAAAATGTTCTATATGCCCCCGCTCGTGCTGATTGTTCGCCATGGAGTTATCTTTCGATATCGAACATGCGTACGCGGAATTCTTCCGGAGTCTAAGTGGGAGTAAGGACGATGGTTCATAAGATTGGCGGGTAGTGCAATGCATTCGTCGTGTGTAGCTAATGTTTGCCCTGTCATTCCAATGCTGCCGTGAGATTAAACATCGGGTTTATATGAAGGGAGAATACCGTAGCGAGCGAAGACGAGAAGCGGCGAGAAGAGGCGTGATATCAGTAGCGCGCAACTTGATGGCAGTCAAGATGCTACAACTGCTAAGTAGATGATCTTTATTGAATGGCCGTTTGTACGAGAAAGTGACTTTTATGTCATTGAGTTTGAGATTGCCAGTTGCTTATTGCCGTTTGCAAAACAGTTGGCGTTGGCGCCTAACTCGACCAAATTCCTCACTTGGGCCGTTCAATAGCTGGCGTTACGCAAATGACTTTTAAAGGCTGGCGTTAGCTGGTCGTTGTCAAGAACTACTACGTCCACGATTTATGTATATATATATATAATCACCATCTAATCAAGTGAATCCAACCCACCCTCAATCAGCATACGAGCAAACATCTCATTCAACTCCCTCTTCTCCTTACTATCCTGCCCCGCTCGCACCTTGTCCATGATTAGTGACGCCACGGGGTATACCAACCCCCCCAGGGCCGCAGGACCCCACGTCATGAGGCGGTCTTTTGTCTTCGCGGACATGCCCGTTCGGGGAGGCGTGGTACGAGCTTCGAGGCGGCCGACGTTTTCTAGGTCCTGGAGTGATTCGAGCGCACGCGCAACGATTTCCTTCATATCCTCGCCGCTCAGTCCCGACTTTTCGTCGTCCAAAGAACGCCCGGCCACGTGGTTCAGAACATGCGTGAACATAGGCGTGAGCGCAGCACCCAAGAGTCCGGGGCCGTAGTATTTGCCCGCAGATTTCCAGTCAAGGCGCCGCTCGAGGGACCCGTTACCGTCCTCGAAGTTGTCAGGAAATGCGCGTCTACATGGACAAACTGGTTAGAGGAAATCATACACCTGCGCGCACGCGAGTACGTACGGGAACAAAGGATCTTCAGCCCCGTCGACGATATCTCGCTTTTGCTGCTGCTCTTTTTCCTTCTTGGGCTCTTCTTTCTTAGGAGGGTTGACGAAATAATTGATAACCGGCTGGAGGGCGGCTGCCATCGCAGCGGATCCCATGACGTGCTTCATGGAGAGGGCACGAGCCTCAAGATCCAGTGCAAGTCGCTGATCGCCACCGTCGCGGGGGTGCGAAGCCTCGTGAGCATTAGCATGGGCGTTTGGCGCACTGGAAGGACATACGCAGGCGGTTAGTCGACCGATACACATACGGGCAGGACGAAGCAGGGTGGACAGACAGACAAATAGAAGGAACTCACGACAAGGGGGTGGCATATATGGGAGTAGCGTGCGTGATGATGGCGAGAGCTGCGACCAGGACGGTGGAGGAGGGGTAGGCGTATCCGACCATTATCAATTATCTGTGTTGAAGGCGTTGGTGTCAAGCGTCAGTGAATGTCTTGATCGTGGTAGCGAGGATGGGTAGACCGGTGACCAGCACAGGAACAGGGAGTTGACAGTAGGAGAGGTGAGTGAGACCAGCTGAAGAATCGTAGATACACATCGAACGTATTTATACTCAGTCTATCGCACTCACTTTCCCTGTCCACTGGCTTAGAGCAGCAACACTCGAGGTCAGACCCTGTCGTACCAGGCACATACATACTACGTGCGCATGGAAGCAGCGTGCTACGATGTGGTCGCAAGGAGGGGAAGGGTTTCACCTTCGACGATGAGCGGAAACGCCGGGAGTGGGTCGACGCGTGCGGCGTCGTGCGACTCAATAAGTCAGAGCGAGGCATATCAGGATTCAGATCAGAGGACGCATGTGCGAAAATCAAAACATTCACCTCGCGCATGTGGAGGCTTGCGTACGTCTCGTCCTTGGCGGCTGAGATATCGGACACTAACACACAGGGCAGCGCGAGGTTATTGGCGGTCTCAGTCGTCTCAAGATTTGCGTCCTCGAAGGTGACAACGAGGGTCTACAACGCACTCGGGCTACGAAGCAGGTGCATCCCTTTAGCCCTAGCAAATCACCTTGCCGACTGCCCTTGTTACCTCATTGCTTGAAGTATGAAGTTGAAGGTATTTGTATAGTTCGCGAAACCGCAATTCTGATTAGCTGGATTCGGGCCTCCATAGTTAACGACTGGTTATGTCATATAGTTGCTCGGCTAAAATCGCAGGCCCGTCCTTCAATCATTGTCTGGCTTTACCAAATGGTGCTTTGGAGAACTGTGGCAACGTCTTGCGCGAAAAGTTGATGGGCTTGACCTACCACAATCTCAGGTCATCGAAAATACGCAGCAGCAAGCGATTCAACTTACTTGAAGGATGGTAGTTATTTCTGGATTCCAACATGGATATCGTCAGTCGATGAGGAACAGACAGCTGCGTTTGAGACCCACCCCCAGAATATGCCAGTCCCATCGCCAAAAGTAGTGGCATCTCTGAACCCGTACGTTGTGGGCGAGTCCAATATCCTAGTGAATGTGGCACTCGAGTCCCACGTGTAAGTTTCAACCTGATCACTATCCATCAACGTGGCCCCGAAATCTAAAACGATACACAGTACTTACGCCAGTGTGATTGGCTTTGAATGCGGCTATTTTTGCTGCGAGCTTTGTATTGAAGCCCTGGATAACCGTCTTTTCTGCGCTTTGGGCCGAAGCTTCTTGTGCCAGCATCTGGGTTGGTTGGAATAAACACAGACGTGCATGATTATCAGGCAATGTTCGTACCAGAGGAGAACGGTCGATAGGTGGGACATTGACAAAGAGGAAATTCCTTGCTCCAGAATCACTACATGATTGCTTTCAGTATCAGTATTGAAGGCTCGCAACCAGAGTCGGCTTACTACTGTGAGACAGTCAGTACGAAAAAATAAAATGAAGATGAACAACGACGTACTAATTTCTGTACAAGGGCAAATTCGGCATTCAGAAGAGTGTCAGAGAAACTGCGTATTCCTGACGTCAACAATCACTTATAACCCTTGATGAAGGCAACGCACGCAGCCCGGTCGCCCGACAAGTAGTAACTGTTCCCAATATCGTTAATTCCAATGAAAACGGAGAACAGGGAATTGGCGCTGGTCCACGGCGTCGAGGGAGGTTTGTTGGCTACTGTAGTGAGGAACTGGTCAACTTGTTGAGTGAGAGAAATGACGGTAGGCGTGTATGGAGCGACGAGGTTCGCGTCGATAGTCGCGCCGCCGTAGGCATAGTTATATGTGAAGATCTTCGACTTGTTGAAGGTGGTTGTCCCAAATCCGACCCAGTTGGCTCCGCCGGTGGCAGTGAATCCAGGGAACGGGGGGTTCCCTATTGGGTTTGCAAGCGATGGAATGGCACCAGAGGGGTCAAAGCCAGTTTGCGTGTATGAATCGCCGCTGTAAAGGACTTGGTAACTTTAGGAATCTTGCTGATGCATGAGACGAACATACAAGCTGAACCAGTAGTTGACACCAGCAGGAGGAGGAATAGGCGTGGAAGAAGGTGTTGCCACCGTTGTAGAGCTGGGTGCGGGAGCTGCTGTTGAAGGAATGCATTGGCTATACCCTACTCGTGTTCAGCTTTCGGTCGCCTCTACATACGAATAAACATACAATCATTCTGCTTAGAACATACGCTCCTATACGAAGATCGTCATGATTAAGCCGGTAAACAGACAACAGAACATACCCTGAGACGCAAGTAGTAGCGCCAGTCCAGCCGATACCCCCACCTGAGCGACTTCGTCAATATGCCTTCCATTAGCTTGGGTGTCACCTACATTGTCCCCAGGCTGACTGCTGGGCTAAGGCCACAGGTGCAAGTATGAAAATTATTGCGCTCAGTAAGGTCAGCATGTTGCACGGCTGTTCGGAGGGCTAGCGTTGGAGGTAGGAAGTTGGGTTTGCTGTGGCTTTATATACGAAGAGACCATGTGGGGGGGTTGGGGTTGGGAAGTAGAGCGGCTAACTCAGCAACCTCGGACAATCGGAAAATAGCTCGCATAGCACATCCCGTAGCATGAGTATCGACGATCAAAGTAGAGGGCCGAGAAATTGCCGTAGGAGAGAAGGGGGCCGTGTCGGACCACAGATGTCTAGCAAGCAAGTGGATTCGGCGAAATGAAGCTCAGAAGCAGTTGCTCCCGTAACATACGCCGGGGATGAGTGAAGGGGCTGTCGGATGACTACGGACGCTATATTTGGATAGGGACGATTAGCCTGAATTTACGAGCATGTGATGGTCTTGAAAGCCTTCGAGAAGTGCGAACCTTCTGGGCGGGACGGAGGGTACATGGGATGTTCACAGCTAGAACGTTTCATTCGACGATATCGCTCAACATGTGGGTAGACCTAAGATGACGTGAATATCAGTTGGAAGCTCCAGCCTCACCATTCCATATTAGAAGCGAGTATCCACGAAGTATCCAATAGACTCGGAGGCCGCAAACCGTCCCGATTTGGCTGATTGAAATAGTCTGGCAGGTTTCACCAGCATCGGCGGATTGGATTTGGAACAACCATTGTACAAGTCCTTGAGTTCACTCTATCATGGCCTATGCAGCCTTATATTGGTGTTCTTACACCTTGTATCATACGAGTTCAGCGTTATTCCATTCCATGCACTATATGATGAATTCAACTCACAATCAAATCGTCATCGCGTAAGACCAAAATACGCATCGAGGAGCAAATACAAATGGTACGGGCACCGGAGCAAATACCTTGGTCTTGATTGGTCGCTACTCACCTATTTTTCAGGGTGCCAAAGTTCAACGCGCTCTCGTCAACGAGTCCGACCAGGCAGATGTTGTTAAACGAGCAAAAGGAGCGCTACCGTAAATTCCCACGAACGCGACTATAACGTCTCCATCTCCAGTGCTTACTAGCGCCAGGCAGCCTCATGGTAAGTACTCCCCACTACACGCATAGAATCCTTTTGGGCGTTATGACTGATTGATCGATTGACATGCACAGGATCAGTACCAAGATGTGTTTGCGGCTAGGGTTGCTCCGCTAGATATAAGCCATACAGCAGCTGTGGAGGATCTACGTTCATACCTCTAATACCCTCAGCCGTCGTTTCAACAGGTACAATTTCCCCGCGAATTACCCATGGATCTTGAAATAACCACTTGCACGCAGAAGCATGTCATACAAATTCGTGGTTCGCGTCTACCAAACCAACACGAACGCCTTCTTTAAACCAGTAGAGGCGTCCGTGTACAAGGCCGGTACTTGGGCAAACAATGACGGCGAACATATCCTCTTGTTAGGGTATGACACTTCCGCCGCGATCCGTCTGGATGCCGGCAGCGAACACGTCGTTGTGTTCTTGGGCAACCACGATAAAAATGTATGGTGCGATATTGACACCGATATTGGAGGGAAGAGTTCTGCCCAGTTGAACATGCAGTACTACGATGGGCAGGCTCGGGAACGAGATAGGAAGAAGTTCCAAAAGAGCGCCAATATCACGAACAAGAAAGCGAGGAAGTTCAACGTCGAGCTTGTTGGGGACCCCTCCAGTCATCTTCTCACAGCCAACATCATCATTCATTGAGGTAAGCACATACTTCACCCTCGCATAAAGTTGGCGAAGCAACTGAACAATCATGTCTATAAGCGCCGCGAAGTCAAATAGCAATGTAGCACCTACGGGATGTAGCCGTGTCAAATTTCGAATATTGTTGTTCATCACGATGACAATGATCACATGTAAGCATGAGGTATAACTTCTGCGGTCATGCCCCAACTTTTGGTTTTTGGTGGGACCCCAGCGCGCCCACGAAGCCATCATCAGAGATTATCGATTCCCGTTGATCCCCATAGTATTGTTATCCACGAGACACGCGGCGAGCACGGAACTTTCTCATGTGGCGTATCGCGAATGTCAGGAAACATCCCTACCCTTTTGCAGTTGACTTAGTGCCCCGAATTGGTCCTTGTCACCACTGCTGACATGAATGACGCACTACTGTACAAGTTGAACAACGGGCTCTCAATTCCAGCCCTCGGTGTTGGGTATTCCTTCCCCTACACCCAAACGAAGTAACTAATGTCGATCCCCCTCCCAGATGTTGGATGGGGCAAGTTGGGGAAAGCGACCAAGTCAGACAGATGATAGTGTGGGCACTTGAATTGGGCTATCGCCACATCGACACGGTAGGCGTTCGTTCCATTGGCAACTATCAATAAAATGACGCCGCCTTCCAGGCATCGAACTACGGTATGTTTAGTGACGAGCTTCGTTGACAGGAACTCTCCTAAGTCGCGTGCAGGGAATGAGGAGTCCGTCGGGAAAGGCCTGCGAGACTCTGGCGTTGATCGTGCAGAAGTGTTTATTACAACCAAGCTTGCGTACGTGGGTTCAGTCCCAAGGCGCTGCTTCTATAGATTCGCGATACCTACAGGAGCGAAGATCATGGTCGAGTGTCCGCAGCCCTCGACGAGAGCCTGGTTAAGCTCGGCACATCATACGTGGATCTCTTCTTGATGCACTGGCCCCAGGCTTTAACGAAGACTGGTAAGGATGTTCTGTCCGGAAACTGCCTATTCCGCTAAAGTGTGCTCTGTTGGATGGCTCGCAGGCGAGGCTCTTCCTCCCGATGCGAGCCCAACGATTGCTGAAACATGGCGTGAGATGGAAATTCTCGTCGAAACTGGTACGGCCTTACGTTGTCGTCCTCTCCGTTCATTATTAACCGATATACTGGCATTCAGGCAAAGCGAAAAGCATCGGCGTGTCAAACTTCAGTATCAAGTTACTTGACAAACTCCTCGAATCTGCACGCATCATCCCAGCGATCAACCAGGTTGAAGCGCATCCTTGTCTACCACAACACTCTTTATTAGAATATTGCCGACATAAAGGCTTACTGCTCACGGCATACTCCCCCGTGGCCAAGAATAAGTTATCCGGTAACGACGTCTTGGGTGAAATTGCTGCGAAGCATAATGCAACGGTGGCCCAGGTGCTACTTAGCTGGGGTATAGGCCGCTCGACTATCGTCATCCCGAAGAGTGCAAATCTTGAGCGGTTGAAAGAAAACCTGACCGTGAGCCGCGAATTTGTATTACACAACGCTGACCCTATTGACCCAAGCTGTTCCTCGATGTTCTTAGTTGATTTCTCTCAGTCCAGAGGAGATGCGGATTATCAACGAACTCCACAAGGAAGAAGGGATGCATCACAGTGTGTGTGGCTTTCACTCCGCAGCGCTTGGTGGGTCTTGTTTTGGCTGGACGTACGAGCAACTTGGATGGGAGATGGCGCTGGGTGGCGTAGTCCCGAGGTAATTGGCGTTGCTGATGCGAATGTACGGTTTGATGTTCACTTCCTTGCCCAGCGACAGAGCTCTTATATCGGAGCGTTTCGAACGAATTGTTTTCTTTAGGCATATGCATATATTTAGGATCCTCAGCAGTATCTACTGCCCCCCACTGAGCTAAAGAGCCAGCCTACCTCGTGTCTATGCTCCCACTGGACGGTTGTGCGTACGTCGTATCCGTGTCTGGGTAGGTGCTGTGACCCGAGGACATGGTAGCCGTCACCTCAAGCACCCGCGGGGCGGCTACAAAAGTCTCCAGTGTTATTTCCTCTTCCTTCTCTCCATCCGAAGGACGAGCGTTCTCCCTGTGACTAGTAAAAGGGCCTCGCGTCTCTCCACCAGTGGTTGTCAGACCCAACCCGATGCGCACGATGATCATGGAGAAGACGAGGCCCTATCAGGAAGTCAGCCACCGGATGCAAGATGTCTGTGATGCCAAGCACTCACAACAATCGGTGATACCTACGTAGAATCGGCGTCAGCAAGACGAGGGAGTAAGGTATTGAATTGAATAGCCTAGTACGTACCACATCCAGTAACACGTACTGGAACCACGATTCGGTCTTGTAGAGGACAAGTAAAGCCAATAACGTCGCAGAGTACACCGCGCCAGATTCTACCACGAGGAAGAGAACGGGGCGCAAATTCCTCCCGCCGCCAAATACCGCACTCTCGCGTTTCATGTTATGCCAGATACGGAATGCAACGAGCGCTAGGAAGCTGTTTAGCCAAGCCAACGCGGATGCAGATTGGGTGTGAGAGTGCTTACAGGTGCAAATGATATTGGTAGCGAATGTCATGGAGAAGAAAGTCAAAATCCACTTCTGCAATTGGACGGCGAATATTTCTGCTTCAGGCACCACATGCGCCATCGAGTACAAGATTCCGATCCCAGAAGCTGCACAGTATTATTGCGTCACACGGCGAGATAAGCTGGCGAACAGCAACGTACCTGTGCTTCCTAGAAGAAGGATGGCTGGGAACAGGACAACGGAGAGACGCCGTCCCCATACAATGTAGCACCTAAGAAGCTAATGTTCAAAGACAAAATCAGAGACTGGAGGCTGTTCAACGGTATGCTCTTACCACGACGCTATCGCCTAGGAGAGTTTGGACAACGTAAATGGTGCTGCCAAATAGTTGGGTGAACTCTGCAAGCTTGTCAAAGAAGGCGGCGGGTCCCCCTGGTTCATCTTTGTAGATAACGAAGGCCTTGATGATTCGAGTGAAATTGACGGCGATATGCTGGAGAGAGAATCAACGGCCAAATTATTGTCAGGGTATGGCTGTATTCACTTACCATGGTGGCCAGGATGAACATTGCCAATGAAATACCAACCATTGTCCAATTGATTGGTTTCCCCCTGGGCTGCCGATGGACGAGGACCCAATGAGTAATCAAGAAGATAACCGCGTAGGCACCTAAAGTAAGTGTCAAAAGAGCACACGAGCCTCTAAAGAGGATAATGCTCACCATAAAGCAGGGTTTGACAGAATATTGCAACGAATTTTGACTGTAGGTCCTGGTAAAATCTAGACAGAACGTTGGAAGGAATTGTACGGACCTCTTCCTTAGAAAAGGACATACTTGAGCCAGTGCCGGACTCGAGGCAACTGACGGAAAACAAAAGTAGTGCGGCTAGAAGCTACACTTAAGTAGGCTCGAATGCGACGGGGTATGTGTGATGCATCAATTGCTAGAGGGAAGTGGTGGGAAGGGACAAAACATATCCTGGCGAAAAGAAGTGCAAAATAAGCGAAATCCAATAGAAATCTGGATGGAAAAAGCTCACAGGGACAAATGGAGCACGCCGTCAGTCCCCTAGGGATGCATGGTCGTGTTCCAAACGGGTGGTTGAAGTGATGATGCTGCAACTGGACCGCGTAATGCCGCCAACTCGTGCCGACTGTATGTAGGCGCAGCCTTGATGCATCAGTGGAATAGTAGACGTTGTTCGGTGATGCAATCCGAGCATTGACAGAGGTCCCCGAGCGGCGCAACCCAAGTCTACGAATACATCTCGGAGTCAGACATGGAACTACATTTTGCGGAAGTACTCACAGCTATGCAGTTCGCTAGTGGCACCAGTAGCAAGGCCACGGGTGTTTGGCTTGTTGGGCGAGGCACGACCCCTCTCACTTCTACTCCATCTCAACGCCGCATTGACGCGATCATTCTTGAAACAATGAGACTCGATGGGATCACCGTTGAAACCCGTCCGTTCCAATATATCAAGGTGTTGATAAGATCTTGCATCTAAACTTGCTTCGTCGGCGATTGGTGCTCGGGGAACTGACTCATGAGCCAAGATCGTAGTGTTACGGGGAGCTCTCGCCGCCGCCGACATTGTCATATCTGTACTTAAAGGTGGGTGCCGGCGGCAGCATCTACTGAGATCGTTAAAACGTTAACGGTTCACACGGCAATGGCGGCGCCGGCATGTAATGCATTGTGGCTGAACGGGACGTGATGGGCTCAGTTCAAGATGCAGTAAATAGGCGCCCAATAACTTCCGTCGGTGTGACCGCGTTTTCGATAACGTTCGTTCAAGTCAAACATTTCCTTCATCTCAGTGAACATGACAGTGGTCACCGTGTTTGTCACATCTCCCGATACACGTTCCGAAAGACGTTATGATTTGCACCTCACCGTGGCGCAACTAAAGGTCTTGATCAACCACATCGATGCCAACCCTCGATTAAAGAGGTTCCTTTGATCAGGACAAGCTTGAACTCATCACGGGGATCCCAGTCAGCAACCAGTCAATCTCTGTTCTAGATTCTGAGGAGGACACTCGAGCCGTCACCACATTATCCGACGATTCGCAGCAGCTGGGTTTTTATGGTCTGAAAGACTTCCAGGTTCTGAAAGTTAGTGGTACATGGCTTGCACCCCCATTCGATGGAATATTCATGAACTCAAATATAGGTGGACGACACGAACCCATCAGTAACTCTCACAGGCCAGCTTACGGACGTCTCGCAAGTGGAAAAGTTCGAGCTGAGCGATGAAGCTTACGCACAGAGGCAAGGTATGGCGTCGGCATGAATGTATAACGTCGAACCTAATCTCCGTACCTTAGATACAGTGTTGCAGTACAAGCAACGCAACAAAGTTGGACGCTTTGCCCCCAAGGAGGATGCAGAGAAATCAGCTCCTCTTCCACACATAGATATACCAATTGGTTCTCGGTGTGAAGTTGACAGTACCGAGGAATCTCTACATAAACGGGGTACTGTTCGTTTCGTCGGCCCAACCAACTTTGCCAACAAGGAGGGTATGTGGGTTGGCGTCGAATTCGACGAGCCCATGGGTAAGAATGATGGATCGTCAGTATTCACGTCTCTTTGCTCTACAATGGCTGACATTTGGCGATAGAGTACACGGGGAACGTTACTTTTCATGTCGGCCAAACTACGGCATCTTTGTACGACCTGATCGAGTCAAAGTTGGCGACTATCCTGTGGAGGAACTTAACCTTGACGACGAGGAGATGTAACGCGCACGCTATATGATGGAAAGTAGTGGACAGGAAACGTTCGCGTCGCCAGGATCTTTGAAAATAGAATATTCCCCATTGTCTTCATCCCCTCGATCTGCTGCATCCAACAGTCATCGTAGATGATCCTTTTCAATGGTCTGTATGAACTCGATCTTGCGTCCGTAATTGCTTTGTATGTCAGTTGTGTCGCTACGTGTATCATCGAGGTAGTGGCCGCTAGAATCTGGCAGAACTGACGAGAACTTATAAAGGGAGGCGCCTAAGTCACGCGGATCTGCGGACTTTACGGCAGGCCAAGGTTTGTGAGAGTCAGGACGCGCGTACTTCGTGACAGTCTGCTTTATAAACCCAAGGACGCACTCTCGGACTCACTCCATATCCCGCTTGATTGTTTACAATGGCTGATCCCAGTGGTGCAGCACCCCAACCAGGGCCGAACGATACTTCGACGGCCATTCTGCGACCAAAGAAATCGTGAGGACTTAGTGTCTCTTGTGTGGCCGTACTGACCAGACATCAAGGCCAAATCGTCTCATCGTCGATGAAGCAACGACAGATGATAACTCTGGTGGGTGATACTGATATCATAGCGCTGTAAACGGTGCTCATTGTGAATCATCTAGTTGCGACACTAAACCCCGCAACGATGGAGCTTCTATCACTCTTTCGAGGGGACACGATTATCGTCCGGTATGGAGCACGCTTGTTGATGGACCTCGTACAGTGGCTCACTAATTGATCAGCGGGAAGAAGCGTCGCGACACAGTGCTCATCTGCTTGAGCTCGGATGATGTCGAAGAGGGTCGTATACAGATGAACAAAGTGGCTCGCAATAACCTGCGAGTGAAGCTTGGTGACCTTGTAAACGTCCACCAATGTCTCGACATCAAATACGGGAAGCGCGTACACATCCTTCCATTCGACGACTCGATCGAAGGCCTCAGTGGCAACATCTTCGATGTCTTCCTCAAGCCTTATTTCTTGGAGGGTATGAATGAGTCTCTGTTCGCTGTCCGACCATTCGCGCTAACGGCATGGTAGCTTATCGCCCCGTCCGCAAGGGAGATACTTTCCTCGTTCGCGGTGGAATGCGCACAGTGGAATTCAAAGTCATCGAAACGGATCCTGCCGAGTTCTGTATAGTGGCGCAGGATACGGTCATTCACACAGGTCAGTGATCGCGTTGACGACTTCTCCTGTTCGAGAGGCTAAATATTATACAGAGGGCGATCCCGTCAAGCGCGAGGACGAGGAAGCTAACCTGGCTGATGTCGGATACGACGATATCGGTGGATGCAGAAAGCAGATGGCCCAAATCCGTGAACTCGTCGAACTCCCTCTGAGACATCCTCAGCTCTTCAAATCCATCGGTATCAAGCCACCTCGCGGTATCCTCATGTTCGGTCCTCCAGGTACTGGAAAGACCCTTATGGCACGCGCTGTCGCCAACGAAACTGGCGCATTCTTCTTCCTAATCAATGGTCCCGAAATTATGAGTAAAATGGCGGGTGAGAGTGAAAGTAATCTTAGGAAGGCATTCGAGGAAGCGGAGAAGAACTCGCCTGCTATCATCTTCATTGATGAAATTGACTCCATTGCCCCCAAGCGTGAAAAGGTTCGTAGTGTACGTTCTACTTGCGCTTCTGATTCACCAACTCGATGTACAGACCAACGGAGAAGTCGAGCGCAGAGTTGTCTCCCAACTCCTTACCCTCATGGATGGCCTCAAGGCCCGTTCAAATGTTGTCGTCATGGCTGCCACGAATCGTCCCAACTCCATCGATCCCGCTCTCCGTCGTTTCGGTCGTTTCGATCGCGAAGTCGACATTGGTATCCCCGATCCAACTGGCCGTCTCGAGATTCTCCGCATTCACACCAAGAACATGAAACTTGCCGACGACGTTGATTTGGAGCAGGTTCGTAGACGCTTGATTGTGATGTTGCTGTATTCTTATAAATGCTCCTTAGATTGCCGCAGATACCCACGGTTATGTTGGCTCTGACGTCGCTTCGCTGTGCTCGGAGGCAGCTATGCAGCAGATCCGCGAGAAGATGGATCTCATTGACCTCGACGAAGACACAATTGACGCCGAAGTCCTCGATTCGCTCGGTGTCACTATGGACAACTTCCGCTTCGCCCTCGGCACGTCCAACCCATCTGCTCTTCGCGAGACTGTTGTCGAGGTGCCCACTGTCACCTGGGACGACATTGGTGGTCTGGAGAAGGTCAAATTGGAGCTACAAGAGACTGTCCAGTACCCAGTCGACCACCCGGAGAAGTTCCTCAAGTACGGTATGTCGCCGTCAAAGGGTGTTCTTTTCTACGGTCCTCCTGGTACTGGTAAGACGCTGCTGGCGAAGGCTATTGCCAACGAGTGCAAAGCCAACTTCATTAGTATCAAGGTTTGTTACCCGATATATTTCCGTTCGTCGAAGCTAATGTATCTGCGCTCGTAGGGCCCTGAACTGCTCACCATGTGGTTCGGTGAGTCTGAAGCCAACGTCCGAGATGTCTTCGACAAGGCTCGCGCCGCCGCACCCTGTGTCATGTTCTTCGATGAGTTGGATTCGATTGCGAAGGCTCGTGGTGGAGGTGGTGCCTCTGGTGACGGCGGAGGAGCGGGTGATCGTGTTCTCAACCAAATTCTCACTGAAATGGACGGCATGAACTCGAAGAAAAACGTCTTCATCATCGGCGCGACGAACAGGCCCGATCAAATTGACTCCGCCCTCCTCCGACCCGGTCGTCTTGACCAACTTATCTATATCCCTCTTCCCGACGAGCCTTCGCGCTTGAGCATCTTGAAGGCCGCTCTCAAGAAGTCACCCATTTCTCCCGAGGTTGACCTCGGTTTCTTGGCCAAGAACACGCACGGTTTCTCCGGTGCCGATCTCACTGAAATCTGTCAGCGCGCAGCCAAACTGGCCATCCGGGAGTCGATCGAGTCCGACATTCGACGAGAGCGAGAAAAGAAGGAGAAGGAGGAAGCCGGAGACGATGCCGCGATGGAGGATGAAGAGGACCCCGTTCCTCAAATCACTAGGTACGTTGCTTGCTTTGCTCTTGATATTGTAGTTCTCACTCTTCGGCAGAGAGCACTTCGAGGAGGCAATGAAGTATGCCCGTCGTTCCGTTTCCGACCAGGATATCAGACGCTACGAGATGTTCTCCCAGGTATGCCATTTCCCGCAACATCCCGAAGACCACACTGACGTTGCTTCCCAGAACTTGCAACAATCCCGTGGGTTTGGCAACAACTTCAAGTTCCCGGAGGGCCAAGGCCCCGCAGGTGGCTCTTCGACGACTGCTGGAAACGCCGGCTTCGCTGAGGAGGCTGCTGACGATGACCTTTACGCGTAATTTGATGTCGACACACTAGTGATTTCCTTGATGTCCCCTCTGCACACCTGTAGCTTGTACGTTCACGATAAAATAGAAATTTCGATCCATCATGTTCTTTATTGTTGATTGGTGGGCGAGCGCTCAAACAAAATGACTTCATTGCACGGTGTGCAACCTTCACGTGGATCAATCACTTTTGCAGGGTCGCACTCACATTGGCATCAGCCACTCCATGTCAGTACAGTGACCTGCACTCTTTTCATCTTCTCCCATCGCTCAGCTACCAAGTCTCGCCGACATGGAGCCCGGACGCGCGCTCTCAGCGGCCTCGCGCAGTTTATCTGCCTCCTCGTTGAAAGACAGGCTCTCAAAATTGACAACAACTCCATTGCGACCGGTCGCGGCGCTGCAGGCGAACATTGAGTGAGTGATGCGCTGCAGCTGTCGACGCGGGACTGATCCTGATTTTGCTAGTTTCGTCCCTGCCAAAGTACCGAGGAAAAGACGGCTGCAGATGCTTGCAGTAGCCATTTGGTCGGTGCTCATTGTGATCACGACGGTCACGTTTCTGCTGCTATGGTACGCCCTCACAGACTTGTAGACGTGGTTGGACCCTGACTGAACCTCCTCGCAGGTCGATACCCCCACTCTGGCCTCTTTTGACGTTCTACACCATTTGGATACGATGGATAGATAAAAGCCCCGACTACGGCGGGCGACCAAGTCATTGGTTCAGGTCGATGGCGCTCTGGAGATATTTTGCGGATTATTATCCTGCTTCGTGAGTTCTCTTCGTGTCACCCTTGCTTCCCGCTCTGACTAGGCATTAGATTCCTTAAGGTGTGTCGGTTGGTTGGATTCGGGGAAGTTGGTTAATCCGGGATTTCAGGAAGCTGAACTGCCGGCTGATAGGCCTTATGTGTTCGGCTATCATCCTCATGGTGCGTAGTACCTGCCTTCGTGTCTATCGTCTCTGAATGTTGCCATAGGCATCATCGGCATGTACGTCTCTCACGTTCTCTCGTCTGCTATGATCTTCACGTTAGTTCAGGGGTGCCTTTGCAACATTTGCGACAGAAGGCGAGTATCATCCAAATACCTTCAAACGATCATCGATCATCACTAATGCCCCTTACAGCAACGGGCTTCTCCAAAGCCTTCCCCGGCATCAAGCCGCACCTCCTCACCTTGGCCTCAAACTTCAAAATGCCAATATACCGCGATATCATCTTGGCCCTCGGCATATGCAGCGTGAGCAAGCAGTCGTGCTCGAATATCCTGAAATCTGGGCCGGGGTCCGCAATAACTATCATCGTTGGAGGCGCTGCAGAAAGCTTGAGTGCGCGGCCGGGGACGGCGGATTTGACGCTGAGACGAAGGTTGGTGGAGTTATGGCGTCGTAAGCGTAATCGAGACTGAGTGATTTCAAGGCTCGGGTTCATCAAAATCGCGATACAACACGGGTGCGTGCTCTGCGAACTGAATACGAGGCGGAATAATTTATCTCAATTTGCTCCACAGAGCCGACCTTGTGCCAGTTTTTTCTTTCGGCGAGAATGACGTCCGTCGGCCATCCTCTCGGATATCCTTCCTCGGCTGACCTAAGTTACGCGCTAGATATACCAACAAATGCCGAACGAACGAGGTACGACGATATACGCGCTTCAGAAGAAATTCCAGAGCATCTTCGGTTTCACGCTGCCAATGTTTCACGGGCGAGGTCTTCTGAACTGTACGGTTGCTGTTCATTTATACTAAGGGACCAGTGACGGACTATCTACAGATAATCTTGGGCTCATGCCATACCGCCGGCGGATCGTGGCAGTCAGTAAGTCCCCCCTCCCGTTCCGCATGTAGATGAGTTTCTTATTGATCATAAATATACGAAGTTGGCAAGCCGATACACGTAACGCAATGCGACCACCCCTCCTCGGAAGAGGTCTTCCGCATCCAGAAGATATACATCGACGAACTGACCAGGTACGCACTCCCAATCCCCCAATATATCGTATTACATACTCACACTCATATACTCATACTCACACTTACTTCGGTTTGGTTGCAGGATATGGGACACTTACAAAGACGAGTTTGCGAGGGCGCGGAAGCGTGAGCTTAGTATTATCGAATAAGCACTTATTGTATTCGGGGTAGAGATAGAGAGAATTCCATCGATATTCATATATCATAGATATACACTTTGAAATGGGTATGGACGACCTCGTTCAAAGTGCCCTCCAACGAAGAACGAAGTCAAGAGCCCTCAATTGAGATGTTCGAGATGTTCAACGACCGGAAACAGGCCATAAAGGTAGAAGTATGCGTAGTGTGGTCAACGGATAAAGACACGACTAGCGCCGGGTGTTGGACGATTGGACGATTGCCTACTGCGGGAGAGGCGCGGATAGTGGGTGGTTGGTTCAACTTCCTCGACCTTGATCTTCTTACGCGGTGGTGGTGGCGGCGTGCGTTCGGGGGTCGGTGCCCGTTTCCTAGAAAACTACACACCAATAAGGTGTCAGTGAACAACCACGACGGGCTTCAGTATCATGGATATAAACCCCTACCGTAATTCTCTGTGCCTCGAGCACAATCTCATAGTCCAAATCAACTGCCCTGATATGCTGTAGGTAGTGCGCGCTCACGATCGCGTCGAACCGTTCTCGCAGGCGCGGTTCCGCCGTATTCCGCCAGCTCTGCGGGTTCTTCAGCCACGCGATATGGCGCGGGTCAATCGTCGCGGACGACTTGTCGGGGTGCATCAGATCCAATCGGAAGTCGCACCCGTGGCCCGGGCATTTCCAGAAAAAGATGCCAGCAGGCAGGGAGGGGCGGGTGAAGCAGAATGCGGGGACAGAGGCAAGGTCGGCCATGGGGATAGAGGTGATGGAGGTGGAGTCGGGATCCGAGGCTTCGGAGGAGGAGGAGAGGTTGTCGGTGAAGTCCGAGTCGTAGTGGTGCTGCAGAGCGACGGGCGAGGGACGTGTGTCTTCGCGTTCGGGTGTTGGGGTCCTAGTCGGCTTAGAGGATATGAAACCGTCATCAGCAACGCTCGAGGGAAGAATGAATGAAGAGCAGGCCTACTTACCAGCGTGCTCGATTTCTTGCACGCCTTCTCGAGTCGCTTGATCCTGCTATCCGGGACAAAGAACTTCTTCTGTATGAACTCCTTCAGTGTCTTCCCATTATCCGCATCTTTCTCTTTGTACCCATACGGCCGCCCCCAGCCCCCGCTCTCCGGCACCTTCGACCTTATGTGACGCACCTCCGCGCAGAATGCGTACCACACCCTGAGATCGACGATGCGTCTCTCGGGCTGCGGGCCGAGCTGCTGCGCAAGCATCCATTCCGCCTGCGCGGCGAACATGCCGGCGACGGTGCAGCGGTGCAGGTGCCGGAGGTAGCGCGGCGTCGTGGGTTCGCCGGGGTTGGGATCGTGGTTGGGGTCATCGTCACGGTCGTCGGCGTCGTCGGCGTCGTCGTCTGGTGGAGCGAAGATGTAGCGCCGGTGCTGCTCGATGGCGGGTCTGCAGCGCAGATAGCCACTGATCCAATACTCGATGTCACGCAGTGCGCGCGGGGGTGGGCTGGGGTCCGTCGAGACGATATGTTCCATGCTCGCGAGGAGTTGGTAGCGTGCGAGGAAGTTGCGGCTCGTTGGTATCATGTCGATATCCAGCGACTCGACGATGTAGCGCCGCTGGATGGCATCTGTGGGTCTTGTTGCAGGTCTAGAAAGATATGAGTACTGAACTTCATGATGCAAGTATCATACCTATACAATCTTGAGGTCAATATCATCTTCGTGGGGTGTACATCTACCGTATTCAGTCAGAGCTGAGGGCTGATAGAATACAACACGGAGCGCTTACTGTCGACAAAATAGGTGATCGACGCGTGTTTCTCGCCTTGCAGATAGACACGAATCTTCAGGCCTTCGTCTTTCTTGCTGCCGTAGAGCGCGTCTAGAGTAAGACCGCTGCTTGCCTTGTTGATGTGGAGGTCAATGTCTCGCTTCTGGAGGTCCGCTTCAAGCCATGCGCGGCCTTGGTCGGAGAGCCATTTGAGCTTGTCAACAGTCAATACTCCGTACCATTGGATGTCGGATTTCGCGGGGTGAGGGACGCTGGCCGGAGGGGGGTAGAGCACCTCGGTGTCGTCAAGGCTGTCACGGATGGAGGGAAGGGTAAATTAGCCCTTCGAGGGCGGGTGGTAGAACTAACCCTATCACGCGGCCGTTCGCGTACAAGAACACGTCGGTCAGCGTCGGGATTTTGGTCGAGCTGGGCTGCCACTTGTCCGCTAAGATTTGATACTGCGGGTACGGCCCAAACGGCTTCTCGATGAGAGTGTGGATCTTGGCCCCCATGGCGCATGAAGTGGCCGGGTATATTAGTGTGGTAGTGACCTGCCAAGTAGGTTAACAGTATCAGACGGTAAGTAGCGCTGCAATGTAAAGTGAAATTCGGCCAAAGTTCGGTAATGTTAATGAAAGTGACGGCGCTTATCGAAATATGGATGTGACCTGCTCAACAATTTTCAAACTCAACCCAGAGCCACTTTCTTGTACAAACGACCACTCTACAAAGTTCAAACACCATCTATTTAGCAGGTGTATCATCTGCACTGCCCTCAACTTGTTGCGCGCTGAATCGCCACCGAGACAGCTGACCGTTCGTACCTGTACATGCCATCACCAACTTGAAGACTATTTGCAAGCCGATACTAGGACTGTCATAGAGTCTACTTACCGGTATGTGATCTGAGTTACGCTCATTAATTATTAAAAGTGCACTGTTAGTCCATCCATTCACACCGATACGATGTCCGACATTGGACTTGTTTCAAAGCCACTCCCTCTCGAATTGATCTCCGAAATCGTTGCTTTTCTTGACGATCGCGATGATATATATGGCCTCTTCGGTAAACCTCCACCTCCGTCCCTCTTCCCATGTTCTCTCGTGTGCCGTGCATGGAATATCATCTGCCGGTCTCACATCTTCTGCAGGGTTATCATCTGCGATTTCGATAGGCATTTCTCTCGGCTCTCCTTCCTCCATTTCACAGCTCCCCATCTCTTCAAAGCCATTCGCTTCTTCCACTTCGGCTGGAATGTTGACGTCGACGATAGTGTGACGGCCCTACCATCGTGGGTTTCCGACTGCTCCAAACGATTCGAGAATCTGCGCGTGTTGTCTCTGTGGGGCGGGTCCACGGATATGCTCAAGGCACTTGACTTGAATCTTACCCCTCTCGTCGCCACTCCTCGCCTTCGCAAGCTGTACATCCAAACATGGTGCTTCGAAGACGATGCCTCAGACCTACTCGACATCCTACTCTCGACTAACCCCAAGCTGGAAGAATTGGTACTGGATAATGTCTTTGGGGCCTCGGACGTTGTGGATGAAGACGATGCTCCAGATGCTCCTTCAGTTGTGCGATTTGATGCTCTTCGATGTCTAGAGTTGCAAAATGTAGACCACTCGCTGGTCAGATTTAGCGCGTTTATTGAGTGCCCAAATCTTAAATCCTTGGTCGCTGAATGGCCGGAGGACTGGGATTTACCGCCATGGTGCTCAACTAATTTCTCTGACCTCGAGATCCTTGGTGCGCATCATCTTGTTGCTTTATTTATTCTGCTGACTCTTGTTTGAAACTAGTCGATACCGACTGCAGTCTTCCCAATTTCGGCAAAGCAATCAGGCCATCCGCATTCACGATCGACATAATAGGACTCGGTTCAATCCTTGAAATCGCTACTTGGATCAAAGATTGTATCAACCGCCTTCCGTTTCCCGACCTCGTCCGTCAGTTGACCATCAGTGCTGATATCTGCAGAATCGACGAACAGGACTTCGAGGCGTTTTACTGCGAGATTGCGGATTTGTTTTGCTTCCTCCAACAAATTCGCGACCTCGGAGGGCTGGAGGGCATGAGCGTATCAATCAAGGTGCCCGTCGAGTGTGTCGGTGATATTACAACGGATATGCAGGTGCAGGCACGAGAATTGGCGAAGCTCGAGGAAGCCCTTGGACCATTGTTGAAGAGCGGCGGGTTAGACTTGGATGCCGGTGTATCATGGACTGACAGAGTGCCGAAACCGGTCGCTTTTCAGATTAGGGTTCAGAGGGCAGCGAAGTAGTCATTGTGTTATAGTTGTGCATGTCTTCTTCCCAACCACATTGGTAATTTGTTCGGTTATACTGAACTCCAGTCCAGGAGAGAGCTACTCGGAAGGGCAATCTTTTTGAGATGGTTGCAGTCGTTCTACTTGACTGGAACTTAGGGGCGCGGATGTTGTTAACTTAGCATTGCGACTTCTGCCAGGCCATTGTAAACTCAGCTAAGGCTCCTCTGCATTAATTCAGATCGCGATTGAGCTCCGATAATCATCGATTCAGACTCCCTGTATTTTACTCCTCAAATTCGAAGTCCATTTCCAACGTTGGCCAATTCAGAGTATGTTGGTCCTTGCTTCATCGTTTCGCAACATGCTGATGTCCACAAGAAACTTCTAAAACTTGAATCAAAACACGTCGCTCGACAACATCGAACTCGTCAGCGGCAATATCAAGGACTGTACTTGAAAGACTCTGAAGCTTACAGGGCTGATATCAGGTCAGTTTTCTGGGTGATTACGAAATATCGGAGACTCACATGTCACATACGGACCGCTAGTGCGTTAGCATGGGGATATCACACCAGGACACTTCATCCTTTTCGAAGCAGTTGCCTACCGAACTGATCCTCCAGATTATTGCGGGTTTCGACCGTCGTGGCAACAGTAACACCTACTCCGGATCTGTGACAGGCGTGCCCCCGTGCCTCACAGCTTGCTCTCTTGTATGCCATGCATGGAACGACATATGCCGGCCTTATATCTTCCGTATCGTTGAAATCAGCGCTGGTACATTGATCCCTCGGTTGTCCTTCCTTCATTTCGAAGCACCCCATCTCTGCAACTACGTTCTCGACTTTCGCCTATCCCTGGACACCAGGGCTAACTATGAGCCATTCCCAGCGTGGCTTCCGGACTGCTTCTCCAGATTTAGGAATCTCGGTACTTTGTACCTCGCAGACATCGGCAGTGTGAACTCGTCACTTGCAGAACTATCTCCTCTTGACATGGGAATTACCACTCTTCTTGCCACCGCCCCCAACCTTCGCAAGCTGCATCTTGAGGGGTGGGATCACGATCGAGATGTCGTCAGTGTCCTCCCTACCTCCTCCCAGCTAGAGGATCTGTCCCTGAATGTCATCTCCACAAACATGACAACTGTTGTCTCTTCGCCCCCACGATTTGATGCTCTACAAATTCTGGAGTTGGACAATATTCCCTATCCATTGCTAAGATTCAAGACGTTCATCGAGTGTCCGAATCTTCGTTCATTGGTCGCTGAATGGTATGACCCTGTACGTTGGAAAGTACCACCCTGGGTTTCAACTCGCTTCTCAGAACTTACCCTCAATGGTACGCGTGTCATTCTGTTCCTTCTAAGCACCTGTTGGCCCTTACACAGATCTAGTCAATGTCTGGTCTGGATGTCCTGATTTTGGTGAAGCGATTCAGCCATCTGTGTTGACGATCAATATATTTGGGTCCGAATCATGCTCCAACTTCATCACTTGGATCAAGAATTGTGTAGCCAGCCTCCCATTTCCCAACCTCCTCCATCGGGTCACAATCAATATCAAGGTTACGGGTGTCAATGAAAGGAAATGCGAAGAACTTTATCGCGAGTTGGAAAAGTTATCTGTGTTCTTACACAAACTCTGCGATCTGGGGGCGTTACAGAGGATAGTCCTGAAGATCGAATTGTTTGCTGGCCGGGTGAACACGATCAATGATAGCTACGATATACTAGATCCTTCGAGCGAGGTGAAAGCACAAGATTTGGCGAAGCTGAAGGACTTGTTTAGTGCGTTGTTGGAGAGGGATAGCCTAGACTTTGATGTCATCCTGGAATGGTGCTCGACATCCGGGGACCTCGTCTTTTACACTAGAGTTCAGAATTAGTAGATATTTTTATGTGCATCGACGCGGTCAACCTACTCCAGCATTTTGCGTTCGGTGATGAATGAGATATCAAGAAATTACACCTCACTGGATAATGATATTGGCTACGAATTGATTCCGGTCGCCCTCAAGTTCCAAACTAAACCTCCTAGTTTTCTTGTTGACAACGGTCGCACTCTTCGCATACTTCTTCCTATCTCTCTCCCTTGCCTTCCCATCATAGTACTCCGCATTCAACTTCGCAGCAGTATTCCCTTCGATGTCGGTGTCGATATCGCACCAGACTTTCTTATCGTGATTCCCTAGAAACACCACCACGTTTTCGCCTCCGGAGTGGAGGCGTATGGCGCCGGATGTGTCGAAGCCCGTCATAAGGGTGTATTGGCCGTCAGTGTTGGACCAGTACCCCGCGTCGTGCACCGAAGTCTCGATGGGTGTGAAGTAGGCGTTAGTGTTGGTTTGGTAGACGCGAACTGTGAATTTATAGGCCATATCTCTGAAACCTGAGGCCTGAGGTATGAGTAAAACAACAATTGATTGATCGATGATGATCCATCGGCACTCACTTGTGTGGGGGGTAAGAAAGACTTGGATGGTTATCGATGTGCCGGGAGATGCCCTTATATACGCATCGAGCACCATGTCACGAAAATGGATCCGGCGATCCAAAACTCCTATGGCTGCGTTGAGGGTGAGCTCAGGGAGTTGAGTGCTATGACGAAGGCCGCTGAGATGAATTACGAGGTCTTTGAAGCGCCGACGGCGATCACTTGTCACTTAGCTCTTATCTAATCTTCTGTTCAATCTAACGATGTGTCATCACAAATAACTCGCTTCCGACCAGCACTCCGAATTCTCCTCATTTCCCTCAAGAACGGCGGGTGGGCGCGTGCAGAGCTCCTGGACGCTGACCACGATGACCACGACCACGATGGCGAAGGCCGCTGCTATGAACCATACTGTACTTTTGCTGCTGCTGCTCACCACGCTCTCGGCGGCGCACAAACACCACGACCAACTATCTGAGGAGCAATCCAAAGCGCCCACCGATGCTATCCTCTGGATCCACATACTTCTCCAGGCTACGGTCTGGGGGATCCTGTTCCCTGTCGGAATGGTGCTGGGTATCACGAGGAGCCGCTGGCACGTCCCTCTGCAGGTATGCCCCCGCGACCCCGCTTTGGTTCGACCTTGAAGTTGCGGATTCTGACCTCCGTTCTACGTGATATCATATAGAGCACGGCGTTCGCACTAACCTTCGGCGGCTACATCCTCGGGCACTCTCATGGTGGACGGATGTTCCTCCCTTCCATCCATGGTTCATTCGCCTCCCTGCTCTTCATCCCCATCCTCCTCCAGCTCTCTTTAGGCATCTACCTCAAACTCCACATTCACGAGGAGACAATACGGCCGTACGCCGTCGTAGCGCATGGTGTGCTGGGCAAGGCGTACCCCGTGCTAGGGTGGTCGCAGATGCTGTTCGGCGCGCTTACATATGGAGGCTATTGTCGCGACGGAAATCTGGGACAGTGTTTGGCGCATTATATTATGGTATGTCGGGGGGTTATCCCTCTACTTTGGGAAGCGCTGACAGAAGTGCTGATAAGACCGTGTCCGTAGGGAAGCGGCTTCATCGCCTACGGTGCGATTATGGCTATTCTCTTGGTAGTTGGAGAGGCTTGGATCATACGGAGCGGCAGAAGTCCGGAATGGTGGGATTCTTGGTAAGTGCACATATTTTCGCCGCTCGCTATGTATGAACCGTTTCTTCGCGTGTTGAAGGATTATTATGTTGTGGGTGAGTCGGTCGAAAGCTTTGGTGACGATCCATGTTGTTGAAATCGCATCGCGTGGTGTATAGGGCATCGGTGAGTACTTTGCTTCTTACTCCTCACTCTCACAGCACAAGGCACTACCATGCCACGATCAAGTCTCCCGTACCCATCCCCTTGTATGCTTCCGGCGGTCAAAGTGAGATACTAATCCCTCATTCGCAGTCAACACATTCACAGAGCACCGTGGCTCGACATGGTCGGTCAAAGATATGCAACATACGTACGTTTCACCCCTCCTCTTCCAATCTACGTCCCTTCCACGCGGATGATAAATCACTAACGTCGTATCGTATAGTATCCTCGGTGTCCTATGTGCGTGCACTTTCACCTCGTCATCCTTTCCCCTCCCTTTATCTACCACGAAAGCACGAGCACTGATGTTCTACAGGGTGGACAGGAGGTCTCCTTGGTATCTTCTTGGCTAGAAATAACCAGGTGCGTCGAGCTTGTCGTCCTTCGTAGACTTCAGAGTATGATGCCCAGCTCTTGTAGCGCAACGTCGTTCCAGGGGTGATGTGAGTCCACTGTCTTTTTGTCCCCTCCCCTAAACCTTGATCAACGTACCGATCTTGACCCGTTTATCTTTGTGTTACGCAGCATCATCTTGACGGGATGGGCAATGTCCGAGCATGCGCAGAGGCTGAAGATGTCTACCAAGGCGCGTTGTTTATCTGATACGATATACTCAGCAACGACCAACTACTATTTGCACACCCACAGGTCCACGCAACATTTGGGCACACGCTCATGCTCGCGGGCCTGGCACGCATCGTCGAAATATGCTTCGTAGCGCCCGACTACGCTAAATTATCCAACCCACCCATCCACCCTCATCTTGCCAGCAGCAATGGGGAAGTTGATGTTGTCTTCGACGAAGGGGACGATGCGGGGAGCGACCATACGTTGGCGGAGAACAACAACAGTCATCACGTCGTTGGTGGATCGGGTGTGGATGGTCGGAGAGGGGGTGCTGGTGATACGAGTGGTGGAGGAGCTATTGGTAGCGGCGGTAGGAGCAGGGGTGGAGGTCCGGGAAGTGCGGGTGCGGGCGTGAAGAAGGCGTTCAGACATTTACCGCCGTTTGTGAGTACTATGCGCAGGTTTTGGGAGCAACTGACTGAACTGACTGGTTGAATTCCGATCTTTGTGCGTGTTTGCGGTGTATAGTTGCTCGTCGCTGCTGGGTAATGTCTTTAATTTCCTGCACGCCGTGTTCGGTTTGCTAACTTGCAATCACTTCGCATAGGTTGCTCTTCATGTCCGCCACGGACGAAGAGATCGAGGCCGTGCACGAGAGTGGGATGGATCATGTCACGTACATTTTAATCATGTTTAGGTACGTACACGTCCTTTCCTTTCCTCCCCATACCAACATACTCACAGTTCCATCTTTCATTCATCTGTATGTTATTCGTATGTAACAGTCTGGCGTTCACGATCTACGGCCTCATACTTCTGCTCCTCCACCTCTACGCCACGACGGGTCGGCACGCCTCTTCATCCCCTTCATCCCCGTCCTTCTCTGGTGGCGAAGAGATCGAGCTGAGGGACACAAGTGGCGGTGGGGGTGGCAATAAGTGGTATGCGAGAGTCCCGCAGACGCCTTTGACGGGCGGGGGCGGGGCACATGTTATTGGGGATGACGATGATTGATGATGCCTGATGCCTGATGCCTGATGGTTGATGGTCGGTCCTGTGGGATATGGGGTAATGTATGGTACGGGTGTAGAATTAGGTTTTCTTGTTGCGACTCTGTTGTCTCGTCCAGATGCTGTACTGCTGCGTTGTTGTGTTGTTCGACTAGCATTCATAGGATTTGGTCAACGGTAGACCTGTGCGCGCCACGTCGTGTATCATGTATATACATAGATTCAGATTCAGAAGATCCGTTTGGAATGATGGTCGCTCGTGTACTTGATATGCGGCACTCCCAACGTACTTCTCGCGCGCAGCACACACCTTTTCGCATTTCGCATTTCGCCTGGCGCCCCACCGGGCGATTATGTCTACCCTCAGCCCGGAAACCGCTTACAGCAATGACAAAGACTGTCTCCTTGCTCCTCGTGGTTCTTTGTGTCCGTCTCCACTATGGCCAGAATTTGAGGAGCATTGGTTGTGGTATTTGGGTATTTCTCAATCACCACTTGATTGTAGGACTGCCAGCCATGACTGTAGATACAGTTTATATGTAGCTGTCTTATGGACCCTGTGTTGAAGTTGAATGAGCATCTTTCCATCAACCCTAATGGGGAGGACAAGCATACACTGAGTAAAAGACTAGTGTCTACTCACTGGTTGTTAAAGCTAATACTACTTGTAGCTAGGTAGCTTGAGGCACACACTTAGGTAGCTCTCTGGGTAGAGCACTGGTAGATTATAGATGGATACAGGCTCCTCATATACTATAATTTACCTATGATATAAATAGATCCACAGTCAATAACCTAGTCAGTATGACTCAATATGAGTCATGTGGAGGTGCATGCTCAACACCCTGTACCATACCATTGAGGTTAATAGACTGTTTGTTACAGACATAATGCATGAGGAATATTTACTGTATTTGGGCCAGGGACTTAGGCATGGTGAGTACATATCATAGAGTCCTCACGCCCCCTTAGGGGTCCCCCTACGCCCCTTTCGGATACTCGGACCTTCGGAATCCCTCGGGCTCCGCCCTCGAGGCTTATGCATGGTGTGCAGTACTAGGATTACTTTGTTACATGTTTCATGTACATGTGTACTTACATACTAGCCTCACTACATACATGTGTTAGTTAGTATTTATAGTAGCACTAGTACACATGTAATCTCTACTCTGAATCTTAGTTCCTACTTCATCACCTCTTGTCTTCTAACTCATCACTGTGGGCTCCTCCGGACTTCCCAACACTATTATACCAGACAGGGGCCCCCAATTCGCACCACAAGTGATGAAAGAATTAAATAATTTATTGGGAATTCAGACCAAACTGTCCACAGCCTTCCACCCCCAAACAGATGGACAGACAGAGTGTAAGGGGACACTCCTATTTTCTCTCCTTTCCTTCATTCCATGGACTCTTACCTACATTCCCTTCATTCCCCTTCGTTCCTTTTCGCTCCCTTTCCTTTCCACTTCCTTTCCACCCACTCCTTTCGCATCCGAGCCGCGTCCGGTGACTCCGGAGTCTTCCCGCACTTCGGACTCGCTCGGGCTCGTCTCGGACACTTCGGACTCGCTCGGACTCATCTATACTCTTCGCCCTTACTTCCCCAAGTCGCTGGCACGACTCCTGTGCATTTACCCTCCACTTCATTATCACATGCCCCCTCGTACCTTGTGATATTCGTTCGTACCTGTGGCTGGTGTACTGTACAGTTACCCTTCATTCCTCCCACGCTACTACAGTATATACTTCGCTTCCTAGCATGGAGAATCCCCATCCTGTTCTCTTTGGATTCTCCCTCTGCTAGGTGAGCAGCTCTCTCATGTATTGTAGTTAGTCTTATTCATTTCTTTGGATTCTCCCTCTGCTAGGCCTGCGCTGTCGGCCATCTTGAGGTTGCCCTTACAGCAGAACAGGATCTCCCATCCTGGCACCAGAGCCCTACGGAAAACGTCCTGCGCCACTCCGGACTCGTTCTCGACGTCTCTCCGGTTTTGCGGACATTCCGGATGCTCTCCTGCTACTCCCACCCACCTCTGAGGACCCAAGGAACTCCATCCCTCGCTTCCCTAACGACTCCGAAATGCCGGGCGCTTCCAGCCAGATCCCGCCATCCGAGCCAGTCGCTTCAGGACCGGACTCCGAGACTTTGCAGACCTTGTGGGCTCAGACGTACGAACACCAAACCCAAATCAGCTCCATCCAGGATACACTTGCCCGAATCGAAGGACTCCTCTTAACACCCCGTCCGACTACTCCGAAAACAACTCCGGACTCCGAGCTGAGGGGCACCGAAGCCTCCCAGCACGCCCCGAGTCGATCCGAAAACACCCCACGTTCCCGCCTGAAGCCCGCCTCTCCCCCGATCTTCGACGGAAACCGCAAGGATGGTCGCGCGTTCTACAACGCGTGCTCCATCTACTTCCAGCTCTGTCCGGACCACTTCCCGACCGAGCAGGCCAAAATCCTCTGGTGTCTCTCCTTCTTCCAGAAGGATCGAGCTAAGGAGTACGCGGACATGGTGCTCCGGAGTCCGAAGGATCCATACTTTGCGTCCTGGGCCGCCTTCGCAACCGAGTTCCGGACTTGCTTCCTTCCGGATTGGGAACGCGAAGCCGCCATGCTAAAACTGGAGTCCACCCGGTACCACCAAGGGCGTCGGACTTTCCAGGAGTACCTCGACGAGTTCCGGGACCTTGTAGACCAGTCCGGATACACTGAGGGCTCCAACATCACGATGAAGTTCCGCCGCGGATTGGACTCCATCATCCAGAGCCGTGTTGCCGAGTCCGCAGACTGTCCGGACGAGGATGACTTCGAGGAATGGTACAAGGCAGCACAGCGGGTTGCTGACAACCGTGCTGCTAACCAATCCTTCCACTTTGGCGTGCACTCCGGAAACTCCGGACACTCCGGATCCCTCGTCCGACCAGCAGCCAGCTCCGGAGTTGCTTGGACTCCTGCGGGTGTACTCCCCACGCCTTGGACTCAGCTCCCGCCTCTGCAACCCCGCTTCCAACTTCCGCCTCCTCCGAAGGCTCTCTCACCCGGCGTCCCCATGGACGTCGACCACACCCGCTCCCGGCCCGCCGCTTCACAGCTCTGCTACCGATGCGGCAAGCCCGGCCACATGTCCCGCGAGTGCCCACTCCGGTACGACGTCCGGTTCATGACCACCGAGGAGCGGATGTCCGCCATTGAAGATCTCTTGACCGCGGCCGACGTTGTAGAAAGTACGGGGACTTCGGAAGGAATAGACGATGAGGGAACGGCCCCGGTTGAGGAATCGGACACGGCGGATTTTGTCCGGACCAACGAGTGATCAGTGCGACCTCGTTGGTAAATAACCGATTTGCTTGTCTTAGCGTAGACGAAATAGACGATTCCTATCACTCTGATGATTCGTCCGACGCTAAGCAAACGACTCCGGTTACAATCCGCACACTCCGAAGGTTTCGCCCGCACTGGGAACAGCGGCTACCCAGTAGCTATAAGATCTCCGCGCTGCCCGGCAAGCTTTCGCTAGATATACCCATTGAAGTGCAGAGCACGGATACACAACACAGATGCACCCTGCAGGCCCTGGTGGACTGCGGAGCCACCGGAGTCTTTATGCATCCGCGCTTTGCGGATGCTCATGGTTTCACCCGGCGCAAGCTGTCCGCTCCGATCCCAGTCTTCAATGTCGACGGATCACCAAACGAAAACGGATCCATCTCCGAAGTCGTGGACCTTGTACTCCGGTTCAAGGATCACACGGAACGGATGCTGTTCGCGGTCACTAACATCGGACGCCAGGACATCATCCTCGGATACACCTGGCTTCGGAAGCACAACCCCGAGATCGACTGGCAGACGAAGGAGGTGACTATGAGCCGCTGTCCGTCCGGATGCGATACCTGTCGGAAGGAGTTCCGCCATGACAAGCTGACCCGACGCAAGGAGTCCATACGACTCCGGGAGTGTCGTACGGGTCCGATGCCAATGGTCAAGGAACTGCACTCGGACGATCTCCCGCAGCTTCAGGACTGCGAGGTCGACGACGAGGATGACAATGTCACAACTCCGGACGACTCCAGACTTGAGAGGGGTGACCGTATCTTCGTGGCTATTCCTCCTCCGACTCCGGAGTACCTTCGGAGTCTTCGGGAAGGACATATCCGGGCTTCGGAGACGGTCTCGCAGCGCCTCACATTGGCTTTCCAGCGCAACAAGCCCCACGATCCTCGGAACAGCGCAGTCCCGGACTTCCTCCGAGAATTCGAGGACGTCTTCGCCAAGGAGTCCTTTGATGAACTGCCCATGCCGCGTCCGTGGGATCACGCCATTGAGCTAATGGACGGAGCGGAACCGACCTCTACCAAATGCTACCCGCTGTCCCCCTCGGAGCAGAAACAGCTGGACGAGTTTCTGGAAGAAAATCTCCGGACTGGTCGGATCCGCCCCAGCAAGTCGCCCATGGCTGCCCCGGTGTTCTTTGTTAAGAAGAAGGACGGATCGCTCCGCTTGGTCCAGGACTACCGGAAGCTCAACAGCATGACGGTCAAGAATCGGTACCCACTTCCGCTCATCTCGGACTTGGTGGATAAACTCCGGAACGCTCGCTACTTCTCCAAGCTCGACGTCCGGTGGGGTTTCAACAACGTCCGGATCAAGGAGGGCGACGAGTGGAAGGCCGCGTTCCGGACTACGCGCGGACTCTTCGAACCGTTGGTAATGTTCTTCGGACTAACGAATAGCCCATCCACCTTCCAGACCATGATGAACGACCTCTTCCGGGAGCTCATTACGGAAGGTGTGGTCATTATCTATCTGGATGACATTCTGATCTACACCAAGACGCGCGAAGAGCATTGCTGGGTTCTCAAGCGAGTCCTAGAGATCCTCCAGCGGAACAAGCTCTTCCTCTGAGCGGACAAGTGCGACTTCGAGCAGACCAAGGTGGAGTATCTCGGAGTTGTCATCTCTGAGGGTAAGATCGAGATGGATCCCGTGAAGGTTTCCAGAGTCGCGGACTGGCCGACCCCTCGGACTCGGACTGAACTCCAATCCTTCCTCGGGTTCGTCAACTTCTACCGCCGCTTCATCAAGGACTACTCGCATATTGCCCGGCCTCTCTTCGACCTCACTTGCGCAAAGGAATGGCAGTGGAACGACTCCGCTCAATCCGCATTTCTTCGGATCAAGGAGCTGATCACTTCGGAGCCCGTTCTGGTCTTTCCGAAGGAGGATCGGCCATACCGGGTTGAAGCGGACTCGTCGGATTACGCTACGGGTGCGGTCTTGTCGCAGCTGGATCCGGATGATGGTAAATGGCATCCTGTCGCATTCTACTCTAAAAGTCTACAGGCTGCGGAGCGGAACTACGAAATACACGACAAGGAGATGCTTTCAATCATCCGGGCGCTCGAAGAATGGCGGCACTACCTTGAAGGCGCAGAGACTCCGTTCGAGATCTGGACGGACCACAAGAACCTGGAGTACTTCATCAAGGCCCAGAAGCTCAACCGCCGTCAAGCCCGCTGGTCGCTATACCTCTCCCGCTTCGACTTCACTCTCCAGCATCGTCCGGGTCGGACTATGGGTAAACCGGATGCTCTCTCGCGACGCTCGGATCATTCGGATGGTAAGGATGACAACAAGGATGTAGTGATGCTCAAGCCTTCCTACTTTGCTGTCCGTGCCACGGGTGTCACTCTTGAAGGGGAGGAGAAGGATATCCTCACGGCTATCCGGACTGGAGTGCGAGATGCGAAGTTCAAAGATGCAGTGGCAAAGGCGGCAGAGGAGCTGAAGAAGACCCAGGGCAGTCGCAAGACAGTCCGGAGCGCGGAATGGTCTCAATCGGACGGACTCCTGATGTTCCGGGGTAAGATCTACGTTCCGGACTCACCGGACTTGCGTCGGACCATTGTAGCCCAGCACCATGACACTAAGGTCGCAGGACACGCTGGCAGATGGAAGACCCTAGAGCTCGTTTCACGCAGCTACTGGTGGCCCAACATGTCCCGGTACGTCGGATCCTACACCCGCCATTGCGACCTCTGTCTCCAGACGAAGGCCCAAAGGCATCCGCCCATGGGTGAACTCCATCCGCTTCCCATTCCGGATGAACGCTGGGATCGCCTGAGTGTTGACTTCATCACCGAGCTTCCGGAGTCCGATGGGTTTGATGCTGTCATGAACGTGGTCGACTCCGTAAGCAAACGCGCCCACTTCATTCCGGCTCACACCACAGTGTCTGCCCTCGGATCCGCAAACTTGTACCTGCAGAACGTCTGGAAGCTGCACGGACTCCCTCGGTCCGTTGTGTCCGACTGGGGTCCGCAATTCGTCGCAGAGTTCACCCGAGAAGTCTACCGGATGCTCGGAATCAAGCTGGCTGCCTCCACTGCGTACCACCCTCAGTCCGACGGACAGACGGAATGGACCAACCAGGAACTCGAGTCCTATCTCCGGATCTTCGTCGGAGAGCGTCAGGACGACTGGGCTCGCCTCCTACCTATGGCGGAGTTCGCGTACAACAACCGGGTCCATACGTCCACTCAGCAGTCACCCTTCCTCCTGGATACCGGCCGTCATCCTCGTCTCGGGTTCGAACCTCATCAGCCACCGTCTCGGATGGAGTCCGCAAACGAGTTCGTAGACCGGATGAAATCCGCAGTCGACGAGGCTCAGTCCGCATTGGTCAAGGCTCAGGACGACATGAAGCGCTACTACGATCAGCGTCGGACCCCTGCTCCGGAGTACCAACCGGGTGACAAGGTTTGGCTGGACTCGTCGGACATCAACCTTGCCCGACCCTCCCGGAAACTCGGACACGCACGACTTGGTCCTTACAAGGTCGTCCGGAAGGTTGGCAAGGCAGCGTACCGGCTCCAGCTCCCTCCGGGTTTATCCCGTCTCCATCCTGTCTTCCCCGTGGTCAAACTCTCTCCCTTCGTTCCGGACCCCATCCCAGGTAGGCGCCCTGTCGCTCCGCCACCTCCGCAGCTCGTTGACGGAGAAGAGGAGCATGAGGTAGAAGAGGTCCGAAATAGCAGACGGTTCGGTCGGGTTCTGAAGTATTTGGTGCGCTGGCGAGGCTATGGTATCGAGCACGACTCCTGGGAGCCCGCGAGCAACCTCCAGCATGCCGCCCAGTGTCATGAACCATGTTTGTAACATGGTAATCATGTCGGAAATCTAGGGTTATGCTCAATCAAACACCCAAGCTCCCTACTCTCTCCCTCTGCAATACCTCGCCTATCCTCCCCGAACTATCTGGCTCTAGGGAAGCATCCCCTATCCTACCCCTCACCCCTATCTATAATATACCACATGGGATCTTACCCCTGTTCGCCTCTCCGCCCCTCTTAAGTCTTTAGGGGTGCCACTATTCTCTTCCCATTTCCATTGGAATTCTATTTCTCCCCCCGACCATTTCTTTGCCCATCAGATATTCCATTAAGAACTCCCTTTTCATCAGAATAATCCATATTCCTTCATTCCTTTCATTCGCACAGCTGGGCTGTTCTATTCGGACCTTGGCTGTGCAAATTGCACAGCCCAGCACAGCCCAGCATAGCCTTGCACAGCCTTGCACAGCCTTATGTATCCATCGGAACATACGGAATGCAGCTGCGCATTTCCTTTCCTTTCTTCTGCATTTCCTTCTATCTTCCGTACAGAATTATGTGACTATTCTTTCTACCGGACTTTCTGATTCTTGTGACGGCCTAACAACCGTTCTTTCTACTTTCCGTGCACAGCCTAGATATTTTACATATAAAAATCCAATAGTGTAGCTAAGTTGAAAATAAATCTTTTCCCCCCCAGTGAAAGGTTCACTCAGTCAGTCCTCTAGTCGTATCAGTCCTCAGATCTTAGTCATTCCGTCGTCTTAGTCAAGTCTCAGTCATTCAGTCGTATTAGTCAAGTCTCAGTCAGCCAGTCGTATTAGTCAAGTCTTTTAGTCATCCAGTCAAGTCAAAGTCGATCTTACTCTCAGTCTGCAAGATCATCAATCAGTCAGTTATCCAGGCATACCAGTCGAATTCTGGTCTTCTAGTCGTCCACTTGGTTCAACTTCAAGTACTGCGTACTTGAAGAAGTTTGTCACGGTAGTTTTTCGTTCTCTAATCTTTTATCATCCCCCTATCTTTCAAATTCTTTACCCGGTACCCCTTTTGTTCCTTTCTTTCACTCTCTATTCCTTTTATACTAACCCCTTCCTGTTCTACTGCGTATCTGCACCTTTGTTTATTTTTCCTCTTCCACGTTACTGTCTCCGCTCGTGCTCGTGACCACTCACGCTCGCGTCCCCTATCTGAAAGAAGCAGTCATTGGACCTCCTCACACAGGCCCCTGTACTATCCCTGTACCACCCCTGTGATACTCCTGTACTACCCCTGTAGTCTTGTTTCACTATCGGCATACCTTGGCAAGACAAATTATACGCTCCTATCAGAGATACTAGGTGTTCGAACAACCGGGCTCTCACTTGATCTACTAGCAAGACCCAGTGCTCCCCGGACACTCCCCTATCTCAGGAGAGTGTGACATAATCTTTGGTGACCACCGCAGGACACCTTTGTCTCTGTATTCATCGTATACTGTTCTCGCCAAAACATGTCATTTCATGAAACAACTCCTCCTCAATCAGTACATCAGTCTGATCTGTTATCCTTATCGCCAGAACCTCAGGCACAGACATTCGAGTTTCCAGATCCTGTGCCTCCTCCACCGACCCCCAATCATGATCTTCCTCCTCACATGGCTATGCGCACACCCTCTCGTGGACATTCTAGCCCTGAGCTTTCCGCTCAGATCTTCCGTTCATTCCGTTACACCCCGGACATGATGCCCATGTTGGGTGAGCGCGGTGCACCCCCTCTATTTAAGGGGAGCCATGAGAAAGTCAAATCGTTCCTTAAGAAATTCAACACTCTATGCGCCCGGTATTCGGTGACAGACTCTGCTGACAAATGCGAGCGAGTCCTTGAATACTGTAGCGATAAGGTTGTTCAACTCATAGAGGCGCTTCCAGGATATCGAAGCTCAGAATGGGACACTCTGGAAACAGAAATGAAACAGCACTTTGATGCTGACCGGAAGGAAACCCGCAATACTATCTGCCGACTCTCAAAGTTCACTGCTCGTCAGGGTGCCAAGAAAATCAAGTCTCTCACACAGTGGAAACGGTATGAACGAAAGTTCATAACCATCTCCGGATGGCTGCGCAAGGCCGATAAAATAACCGAGAACCTAGAGGCCACCTATTTCTGGCTGGGCATCCACCTCGATACTCGCCAGAAAATTGAGAATCGGCTCTATGCTCGTCACTCCAATATCTCCGCCAAGACAGCATTCCCCATGAAGCTAGTCTCCGAAATTGCCCTTGAATTATTCGAAAGGGACCGCTTCGAGTTCAATCTAGTCAGCGCCGGATATGATTCGGAAGATGAATCCTCTGATAGTGATTCTGACTCCGATGATGATGAATCAGAGGAAGATGAAGACAAGGTCAAAGCCCAGCTCAAGGCCTTAAGATCTCAGAAGGCCCACAAACCTAGAGCTAGGAAGTCTAAGGCTCATGATAGTGCCATTGACCCTGTCATGGAGGAAGTCCAGGCTATTTCCCCTACATATTCTTCGCATAGAACTCCTTCACACCGAAAGTCTTCGTCAGGCGATTCAGAGGTTGAAGACCTCATTAAGAAGATGTCCCAGATGAACATCAAGGATCCAGATTATGCTGTCACATATTATCGGGCATTCTGTTTGGACGAGCGAATTGCAAGAATCTTTCCTGAGCCAGCCAAACAAGCTATTCAAGCATCAAACCGGGAGTTCTCTCGACAGGCTTCTACCACACCTCGCTCAAGTCTTCCTCCGCCAGCCAATCAGAATGTCAACCCTTCCACTTCCCAGAATTTTCCGCCACGACCTCCTCTTAAGTGCTATGGATGTGGAGGCCAGGGACACGGGCTTAGACGATGCCCTCCGTTGAATGACCTGGTAGATCAGGGAATCATCTCCAGGGACTCAGAAGGGCGTTACACATGGCCTAATGGGGAGCCGATTAGGCGCAACTTTGGCGAGGACTATCTCCCAGCCATTCAACGCATTCGCAGCCAGGCATCCCCTGTAGTTTCCAACTTCATCACATCGTTTGACCCTGAGGATTATGTGTCTGAAGGAGAGGAAGAGGAAGAGGAGGCAGAAGAGTTCCTAGCTGAACTAGACCCTATGGATGTTCTAGCAGCAGAACGTGCACCCAAGACAGTCACCATGACTAGAAAGGATGTGCTAGGCAAACCATCTAGTTCAAAGGCGCGCCCGACGGTCAACGAAGAAACGGGACGGCACACACGTTCTAAAGGGGCTGCCCCTGAACCTAGGGCAGGCCCTAACGTACGGGCAAAACCGTCTACTTCCAAGATTCCTGCCTTGACAAACCCGGTTCCTGCCGATATTCGTCCCAGGCACGAGTTTACGGCGGAGGACATTGCTATGGCCGATGATGAGACACCAGAGCCCAGAAAAGGAAATGCCGCGGAAGCAAAACCCAATGATCGTGTTGCTAGGGCACCCAGGGCATCTGCACGTCAGGCTGAGATTCTAGATCCAGAGGAGCAGGAAGCTCTTTTCCGCCGAGGGCTGGAATCTACCTTCCAGATCTCCCTTCAAGAATATCTTGCGGTTTCAAAGTACGCTCGGGAACAAGTGATGTCAATGCTCAAGGGAAGATCCATGAAGATAGCCAATGAAAACGCAGTGCCTGAACCGGTGAAGAATATCACTGGCTCGATTCCCCAGAGCTTCGAAGTCCAGATCGAAAATGAGGATACAACCAAAGGACCTCTTATAGTGGTCCCCATGCGCTTCGGAAAGGAAATCATTCATGCGGTTGTAGACTCTGGGTCCCAACTCAATATAATTCACGCCGACGTCTACAAGAAGTGTATTCGCCTACCGGTGGACACATCTAAAGTCCTCACAATGAATGATGCAAATGGTGGATCAGGGGAACTACGAGGCTATGTAGCCAATGTTCACCTAACCTGCGGAAGTGTGGACACGGTTGCAAGTCTCTATCTCGGACACAAGGCCCCCTTCAACCTCCTTTTGGGAAGACCCTGGCAACGTGCTAACCGAGTTTCGATCGAGGAACGAGATGAAGGGACATACTTGGTTTTCCGTCCCAGAAACGAAACCACGAAGTATGAACTCTTAGTCTTAGAAACTGTGAATCGCCCAGAACAAGTGCTACGCAGTGTTTTCCGCAAGGAAGACTTTGCGGTAAACATGGTCAAACCCTCTGTCCTTGCCGCAGCGCATAGTTTCACATCATTCATTACCACTGAACCCTTCTCAGAAACTCAGTTGTCATATGATCACTCAGAAGACAGTGACATAGAATCAGTACATTCGGCACATATCTCTTTCCCGACATCCACTACTACATTGGCTAGGCTTTCCTCAGTGGAAGCATCAAGTTCCACTCAGAAAATGGTGGAGTCATCGGTTAACTCAACCAGCTCAGAAGTATGTGAAGGCCCAAGCGAGCTGGAGACAATGGATCAGAGAGAACCGGCAGACTCAAACATTGACCTACAAGAACTCTCCTATATTGCCCCACCGTGTTATTGTCTCCACAGTAAGGGAGAGGGCCCACTCCTTGGTACGGACAGATTTTTCTGTATTAAATGCTGGGGAGACTACTTGGACGAGTGTCTCCTGCTTGACGAGACCCACGGAAACACTGAACCAGAAGATGAGAAGGAATCAGCCACGCACATACACACACTCAAGAGTACGGTCCTACCTGATAGATTTGGTGGACATGATGGGTTTACTATAGACTCAGGAGGTTCTCAATGGGGGGATTCTACTGGCTATGATGCCCCCAGTGGCTTTAATAGCACCTCCTCAGCTCCTGGAAATGTCTTGGGGAATATAGAAGATTTGCACGCACATCCTTCACCCTCGGTCCATCAGAAAAACTCGCAAGAAGTGCTGGCAGGTTTCCGTAGTTTGCCCCCATCGCCTAAGATACGTCCATCAGAAAAGCGAACTCTCGAGCCTATACTGGAAGTCCCTCACAGGAATCTGGAAGCTGGAACTCCACCCGGAACTTTGCAATTTTTCGACTATTGGATTTGGTGGGATACTCAAGAATACCCTGAGAATGGGATACCAACCGGGGGATTGGAGCCCTCATTTGAGGAAACCGAACACGCAGACGCAGAAACGCAGATAGGGCCGTCAGGCTCCCCAGAACATTCTAATTGTTCTACTCTATGTACAGTGCACCCCGATTCTAATTGCGAAGGGAATAGAGTCGAAGCGGCGCGGGAGCATGAATGTGCCGTATCTGCGTCCCTAGATCTCTCCAGAAACCCACCACCCAGACAAAGTGCCGAAAGCGGAGGCCCAATACTTCTGAGAGACGATGAGATGTCATCAAGATTGCTGACTAGCGATTTCAACTTACCGCTGTCTGCGATCAACTCCCAGGAAGAACCGTATCCTTGGGAGAGACCGAATTCCCAGTGGGACAACCCGCCCCGATCCTCGAGAATCTTGTACGACACTTTGACACGAAATTCATCGCGGGGACAGGAAGGCCTAGGATTTGGCGAAGCCTTGGGAAGCGTCCATAGCGCGTTGCAATTTGGGCATCCCTGGTGTAGCCCGCTACCAACGAGAGCGAGCACGGTAGAAGGTATTCGGTTCGTGCGAAAACACGGAGGTGATGGGACATCCCAAGACTCTTCACCCACGAGTGCCCCGAGTGAATTGTCGTCTCCATTATCTGAAATAGAGATCCTGCAAAGCACAACCCCACCGACAAATCCTAACACTACATCAGAAAGAGTCCGCGTAGAGCAGTTGCACTCACTCCGTTCCATTTTGAGTGATCCGTCAGAAGAGAGACCGTCTGCTCAGAGTAATGAGAGGCGCGGGTCTCGAGCCGGCGCAAGCCTAGACAAGAAAACGGCCGGCCCCGAGACGAGGGCAAGGCCACAGGGCGACAGCAACGCCTACGAGAATGTAAATGGGCCAAGTTCTAGAAGTCAGAACTATGGAAACTCACCTGATCTGGAACTTATGACCAGAGCCACTGTGGACTGTACCCGATGCGACGGAAAAGTAGAGGAGATGTGGCGCGGCATGAGAAGCCCAGTAGGTAACCAAGAGGTAAGTTCGCAAGAAACGTCGGCAGAGCTAGGGTGGTGCAGCAACGAGGGACTGGCAACCCCAAAAGGGATATGCGATAACTCGCAAGTCGCCGTCGTTGAGCGCCACGCAGAATGCGCAAGTGCAGAAACCCGGAGAGTAGGACCCAGCGGGAGCTCGCCGAAATTCTCTACAGAATGGGGAGAAAGGGCGCCACAGTATCTCGCTAGCCCTACCAACCAAGGGAAGCGTTTCCCACCAGAAAATCGGTATGGAGAAGCGAAGGATGATCAGTGTTGCGGCAGATGCAAAACCCCGGTGCAACAGGGCTCAGAGGTTGGCAATTCTGCCAAATCGTGCCGACCAAACGTGAGCGCATGGATTAGAACAGTAGGCAGTGGGCGGCAGGATGAGCCCGCTGTGGAAGCGTTCGATTCGGCCAGCGCAACATATGCCGTCCCAATAGACCTGCCTCCGCCTGCGGTAGGGCGAACTCGATGCCTATACGGCCACGCAGAAACGCCTGCACGGCGTGGCCTGAGTACGCCAGAGAGTATGGATAATGCGCGACGCCCCGCCCAGCGGTCGAAGATAGGCCCGGAAGAGCCGACAAGGACGAAAGAATGTCTTGAAAAAAGTGTAGGGCAGGGGAAGCGGCAG
This sequence comes from Pleurotus ostreatus, assembly GCF_014466165.1. Classification (NCBI taxonomy): domain Eukaryota; kingdom Fungi; phylum Basidiomycota; class Agaricomycetes; order Agaricales; family Pleurotaceae; genus Pleurotus; species Pleurotus ostreatus. The sequence continues at coordinate 2,831,349 of NW_023503159.1, read as the reverse complement.
GAGGTACCGAGAGGACCGCGTTTCGAAGGAGATCGGGTAGGAATTGGTAGAGGGATGGTGATGAATAACCCTGGTCGGGAAGACCTAGGCTCCAAACCACAGCATTCGCCAGGTAACGAGGAAATAAGCCAGAGCATGAGTGAGTACGAAGGGGAGGACTTACCTGAAGTAGGAATTCCCCATGCGTCTCCCACTGCGCTCGCTCGGAAATGGCCTAGTGATGCCGGCGAAACGCAGAGTAGCGCTATCGAATTCGCTACGCCGGAAGAGGGATTCCTAGAACGCGATTTGAGCACCCCCGTCGTGAAGAAATCGTCGGATCTTGAGGGTGTCCCAACGGTTGATTCGCTAGCAGAAGAAGCTCTGCGTCCGCTCTTATTATATACCAAACCAACTCGTTTGATTCCTTCGGGGGAAAATCTCAATCAGTCCGATATCGTTGTGCTAGGTCTTGAAGCACCGCCCCCGCGAATCCGACGAAGTTGGCTTGCCAGCGTAAGGGAAAGTCGTACGGCCGAACCTCCCAGGTCGTGTAATGCCGAGGAGGATCGTACAAAAGAGAGCCCCCATACATGGTGGGGAGATGAAGGAGGGCGGGATGAGAGTAGAACAGTGAACGAGACTGCCGGAAACGTTAGCAGACAAACTTCGGTAATAGAACGATACGAAGAGACGCGCTCATGTGCTCTCCAAGAACGCGCACTCTCTGCGAGACTGTCTTGGAAGGGCCGTTCGTGCCAGCGTCTCAACGAGGATATCGACGCGAACCAGCCCCAAAATCAACGAGCACATGTAGTGCAGACCTCCCAGGCAACCCGACCGGCCGTGTTCTTGCTGAACGAATTGGATCTCGATGCACGGGGAAGACGTCCTCCCCGCGTCCTCGCACATCGTCATGGCGCAAATCCAGAGGCTCGTTGTTGGTGGCACTATCCATCAGAACTGTATTGGATGCCAGAACGACAAGGTAAGGAATTCCAGACGACGAAGCCGTCAATTCTGAACTCCGCGACGAATAATGTACGCACCTACGTCTTGGAATCGCCGCCCCTCCCGCTATTTAATGCACCGTTGGATACGGTCGGCCCCCCATCCTCGAAACTTACTCTCAACTCGCTTACCAGCACACCCAGCTTACCAGCACATATTTTTCAAAGTCATATCGCGAGCGACATGTCTTCCAATAACTACGCCGCTGTTGCCGACGCCGTCAACGTTCCTGCGCACCCCCAGGCCACGATTGGGCGTGTCATCCAGACGCTCGTTCGCACTGGAATGCCCCCTGCATACCCCGTTGATCGCGTCCCTCAGCCTCATATCTCCCTTCCCATCCAGTTCCCCAGCGGGGGACAGGACCAGGCATTGCTCACGGCGCAGCGTCTGCAACGCTACGGTCTAGTCCAGGCGGCTATGACCCAGGCTCAACCCCAAAAAGTTGCGGGGGTTATGTCGTCCAACAACTTCGTCGAACATCAGTCCCATATGGTGAACAACGGCAAGATCAGGATTTATCTTGCCAACGACGCAGAAGTCAGTAGGCGAAGTTCCATCGTTCCCCACTTGGTGGAGCGAAATCGCGGTACCGCCTATCTCATTCTCCTTGAATCGTTTGATGCTCCAGCCGTTGATTCCCCTCCCACTCCTTCCCATCGTCTTCTAGATGCGTTCACTTTCTCCATCGCAGACTCCCAATACCCCTACAACATCATTGTACCTCCCGGCGTACTTTCCCCTCGTCCTGTACCAGCTGTTGTGGAGCCCGTCGTCCAGAGGGCAGCCCCTACCATCAGGATTCCGCCTCGCCGTCATTCGTTTGGAGAAATCGACCAGAACCGTGATGAGGATAATCAGAGGCCTCCTCGAACGCAAAATGCTCGCACACGTGGAACTCGACGTGGAGGAGCTCCTCGTCAGGTTCCTCGCCGCCGCTCAGCAAGACTCAGAGGCATCTCAGCGTCAACCGTAGACGTTGACCATGTGTCAGAGCCTATACCTGAGCGTCAGGAGACTGCTCCTCGATCCTCAGAGGCCAACCAACAGTCCTTTCGGTCCCCCGTTCGTACCGCAAGTCCTCCAGGACTCCCCATTCCCAATGACGCCATCCGTCACAAGAATATTGAAGACCTTAGGAATCTTCAGCGGCGTGTCCGCCTTGGAGCTTCCTCCGATTCCCCTTCTCCTCCCTCCGATTCCACCTCCCACCGAACCTCGAGCCATGCGTCGGACAATCAGGAACCCACTCAACCCTCGCTTGAGCCCATCATTAAGGAGGAATATCAGAGCGACCCACCTATCCTTTCGCTCACGCTGGAGGACCCCAAACCTTTGTCGGAATCCGTAGAACGTTCGCCCCCCAGGAATCAGCTAGCTCTCAACCAAGAATTTAACGGTGCGAGGTCTTCTGGTGTTCTCACCACCCGTTACTATAGGTCACCATCTCCTATGGAATCGTCCGAATTCACCCAGCCCAGCTTAGGAACTGAAGGTCGTCCCCCTTCCCCAGTTCTGGGAGACGTTACCATGAAAGACGACACCAGTTCGTTCCACCTTCCGTCTCCAGCCACCTCTCTTCCTACTCCCACTGCAGACAGTCCTAGCATTTCGGATAATGAAGGGGGAGCTAAGGAAGGGAACTCTGAGGCCCTCAGTATGACTGTCTTTTCCCCCAGTGAGTCTGACATCAATCGGGCCTACGCCTCCATCAATATTCAGGACCACATCACTCAACTCCTTCGCCAAGTAGCTTCGGAAATTGCAGCTGAAGAAGGGGAGGTACTTGTGCCTTCCTCCAGCCCTGCTCAAGATACTCCACCCATGGGTTCATCTGCTGCTAAAGGAGCCAAGAAGCCTCGCTTCGGTTCTCCCATTGGATCTAGGATGGACAGAAGGAAAGCCATTCGATCTCGTCCTCCACCATCCAAAGGCAAGGGTTCCACTTCATCCTCCACACTCAACCAGCCTCCTTTGCAGCATGCCTTTCATGTCTGGAGACCTGAGTCTGGGGAAGGCCCTGTCCTCATCATGCCTGACTCTGATTCAGAAGAGGCAACAGAATTCTTCAAGAATGCAGTTGTAGTAGAGGAATCTGAGGACAGCTTTGTTGTCCAAGTTCCTCAGGGCTCTCATGGCCTTGCAGCTGCTATGAATTCTGCCTTCCAGCACAATCACCAAATGTTGCAGGAACTTCTGGATGAGGAGAAAGAGAATGTTCCTCCTGGCAGTGAAGTAGTTGTGGGTATGGAAACCACCAGCAGTATGTCAACTCAAACTCCTCCTCCCATCCCTTGTCATTCTGCTCCCACCTCTTTCCCCAGAATACTACAACAAGAATCCCAACAAGTCCAAGGAGACAGAAGCCCTGTAGCTTCTCTCCATCCCACCTCTCCTCTAGAAACCAGCCCAACTCCAGAGTCACTCCTTTACCCAACCCCCACTCCAGTAATCTCGAAGTTTTCAGTATCAAAGGATGGCATAGAAGGACAGGTCCAGGAAGGAAGTGAAGCAGAAAGAAATGGTTATACCCCTAGTACCAGTTCACCATCATCTCATGTACACCATTCCTTCAGTCCAAAACCAACCTCGTTTTCACTCGTTCAAGGATGTCTCATCTCGCCAGTTCCACTCTGCATGATCCATGCTTTCACCAACTTAGCCGATCTTTTCATTAAGGACTCCTACCTTGAAATTCGTCATGACCAACCTGATCTTTGGGGATTCAGCCATGCCTACTCTACTCTGTTCATGACAGAAGGGATGGCCATACCGGTGGCATCTGACACCATAACTAAAGACTATCCTCCTTTCGGACATCCATATGTCAACCCTGAAGGCCAGCTCGTCATACCCGCCTCGTCCTCATTCTTTGACTACGAAACTCAGCCCTATCCATATGATGGATTTACCAATGTCCTAATGCCTAGGGGAGACTCTCGCTTTGGACGTTGGCAAGATGACGGAGATTATATGATCGCAAGGATCGCATTACTGTGCAAGGAATACATCACTCGGGAATATGTTACTCCGGAAATGTGGGGACGATCTGAGCCTACCCAAGAAGAAAAGAAAGCGCAGCAGGCACTCGTTCAAGCCAGACTAGCCCCACCCCGCTCCTTCGACTACGTGCATCATAATTTCATTCTTGACGGTCATAGGTTCGACATGGACTGGTCCCAAGACAAACTCAAACTTAAAATTCCCCGCACACCCAGCTCATATGAAAATACCGCTGCTCTCTTCATCAAAAACTATTCCAATCCATGGGCCTCGGAAAAGGACGAAATACACTATAATCTATGGAACCCCAAAATATCTGCACTCCGACACCTCCGTCTTCTTCATATTGCCTTCCTTCGCATCATTACAAGATACCTCCTAAAACCAGGATTCACTTTCCATTTAATGACCTCGCCACTCCTCACCAATGCAACACGCCACTACTTCACCCATCATTGCCATATCTTTCGGGTCCTATTCTACAACAAGCCACTGGTCTCCCAAGGTTTTTCCCACACCTGTTTTCATTCCCGTTCACTACTCAAACCCCCTGTCGAGCCCCTTCTCACCACTTATAAGGCCAACCCCTTACTCACCTCTGAAGAGGATGAGTACTTGGCCAACGTGGCAAAAGTTTTTGACTCCATGGGACGGGGGTGCATTGGAAATGCTGCCCGCACCATGCGTGGACTTGTGCCGGACTTACCCATCAGTGTCGACATTCTTTTTCAGGCCGAATATTTGGACCCCTATGCCATGTTTGATTTTGCCGGACATCGCCGTGCTATGTCATGGCGTATTCCCTTATAACTCTGGCACCGGTACCCAAGCATCATACCACCCTCTTTTCCTTTCTAAAGTCCATCACTCATTTTCACGCTTGAATTCTACACACTCCCTTCCCCATCCTTCATTCCGCCAAAGCCACTCTTTTCTTCTGAAGGGATTTAGAAACGGCTCTTTCATTCGATTTAGCAAACTCCTTATGTCATATATGTTCCTTTACCCCGACCTTATCCATCTTCCTTCCCACACTACCTACCAACTCCTCTGTGAGGATCCAAAGTCCCCTAGCCCCTTATGGTCTTACGCTGTGACAGTAGCCAGTACCTCTACCTCCAGCAGCGAGGCTTCAATGCCATCTCTTTGGGCCTACTATGTTGAAGGTTCAGAAATTGATACAGTTGACTCCCCTATCGACATCTATACACCACCGCCTGTGGAATGTCTTTACATAGAAAGCCGTCTCACAAAAGATTTGGATCGCATCTCAGCTCTGCTCACCGATGTGGATTGGGAGGAAGACTCCATCTTAATTCCAACACCTGAGGATAGTGCTTTCGGCTTCCAGTTCAAAGCATTTGGCGCATACAAACGGGTAGCCCAGAAGGTTCATCCTGTCTCGGGAACTTATCCCGAAGACGCCAAAGTCAGTCGCTCCATGCCAGAAGATCCACTGGACTCACTTCCGCCACTACCTAAGGACCCACCAGAGTTTCTTCCTACTGAGAAACTCACCAAGGAGCGCATAGAAGCCATGGAAATTAACAAAGACAACTTCTTGCTCCCAGAAGAAGAAAAGCTGTTCAAGCACATCCTCCGGCTTAACCAAGATGCACTCGCCTTCGAGGAAAGCGACCGTGGAACTCTACGAAAAGATTATTTCTCTGATTACAAGATGGCCACTATACCTCATACTCCCTGGGAGTTCCGCAACATTCCAATTCCGCCTGGAATTCGGGACAAAGTTATTGAAATGCTCAAAAGCAAGATAGACGCCGGAGTATATGAGCCTTGCCAATCCTCATATAGAGGAAGGTGGTTCTGTGTACTGAAGAAGAATGGGTCCCTCCGAATCGTCCATGACCTTCAACCATTAAATGCTGTCTCCATCCGAGACGCGGGACTACTACCTATCATTGACGATTTCGTTGAGCCCTACGCTGGGTGTCAGTGTATTACAACCCATGACCTCTATTGGGGATTTGACGCACGAATAGTGGACCCATCGTCTCGAGATATGACCGCATTTTGGAGTCCCTTGGGATTGTTACGATTAACGGCGCTTCCCATGGGGTATACAAACTCACCAACGGAGTTTCAGAAGTGCATGGTGCACATACTTCAACCGGAGATTCCCCATGTTGCCAATATATTTGTAGACGATCTACCTATCAAAGGTCCTAAAACCCAGTACTTGGACAAGAATGGAAAGCCTGAGATGATTCCCGAAAATCCAGGGATTCGCCGATTCATTTGGGAACATGCCATTGATGTACATCGGGTTATGCACCGGGTCAAGTGTGCAGGTGCTACCTTCTCTGCCAAGAAGGCCCAAATCTGTAGAAAAGAGGCAGTAATCGTCGGACAGAAATGTGGCCCAGAAGGACGAAGCCCCGAAGATGATAGAGTTTCCAAGATTCTCAAATGGCCCATCTGTAAGGGCAACCTCAAGATGGCCGACAGCGCAGGCCTAGCAGAGGGAGAATCTAGCAGAGGGAGAATCCAAAGAGATGAATAAGACTAACTACAATACATGAGAGAGCTGCTCACCTAGCAGAGGGAGAATCCAAAGAGAACAGGATGGGGATTCTCCATGCTAGGAAGCGAAGTATATACTGTAGTAGCGTGGGAGGAATGAAGGGTAACTGTACAGTACACCAGCCACAGGTACGAACGAATATCACAAGGTACGAGGGGGCATGTGATAATGAAGTGGAAGGGGAATGTACAGGAGCCGTGCCAGCGACCTGGGGGAGTGGGGACAAGGAATAACGAAGTGGGAAAGGAAGATGGAGGTAGCCCGGACGAGCCCCGAAGTGTATCTATGAGTCCGAGCGAGTCCGAGCGAGTCCGAGCGAGTCCGAGGCGTCCGAAGCGCGGGAAGACTTCGGAGTCACCGGACGAGGCTCGGATGCGAAGGGCGTGAACGGAAGGGAAGCGGAAAGGAAAGGGAATGAAAGAAAGAGGAAAGGGACGAGGAGGAAGGGGACAGGACAGGGGAAAAGGGGAAAATAGGAGTGTCCCCTTACACCATCCTCACCACCCCAAAGGAAGTCCGAGGTTTCCTGGGGCTTTGTGGAACTGTCCGCATATGGATTCCCAATTATTCTCAACTCGCCCGACCCCTTACCGAACTTGTACAAAAAGGGGCAGACTTCATATGGGATGAAAGAAGACAGGAGGCATTCGACACACTCAAGAGTAAAGTATCCAGTGCTCCCGCACTGCGACCTATTGATTATAGATCCGACAACCCCTTGATCATGTCGGTAGACACAAGCCTCATTGCCGTCGGATTCATTCTGTCTCAGAACGATGAGAACGGAAAAAGGCGGCCAGCACGTTATGGCTCCCTACCCATGAACGAAGTCCAGTCCAGATACTCTCAGTCCAAGCTGGAACTCTATGGACTGTATCGAGCACTTCGGCACTGGCGTATCTACCTCATAGGAGCCCCCAAGCTTGTTGTGGAGGTGGATGCCCAATACATCAAGGGAATGTTGAAGGAACCAGACTTACAGCCCACCAATGCCATGAACAGATGGATCCACGGAATTCTTATGTTCGACTTCCAGCTAGTACATGTCCCAGGGGTCAACTTCAAGGGACCAGATGGACTGTCAAGAAGGAAACATCTTCCAGAAGAATATATTGAAGACGATGACTCCTGGCTAGATGAGATAGCCCTCTACATATTCCTAGTCTCCACCACACTCCCCGCTCCTACTCCAGAAGGTTACAAGGTTTTTGCTTTGCCATCCGTCAAGAAGTCTAGCAAAATGACAAAGTTACTTCAAGACATTCATGACTATCTCACCTCCAACTCCCTTCCTATACTTCCGAGTGCTCTGCATAAGAAGCGTTTTCTACAGCAAGCCAAAAGATATTTTGTTCATCAAGATCATATGTACCTCCGGAATTCAGCAGAAATTCCCCAGCTGGTTGTCACTTCAGCTGACCGGAGGCTATCTATCCTTCAACAGGCACATGAATCCTTAGGCCATAAAGGAGAACACTCTGTCCTAAAGCTGCTTCGCTTCTGATTCTATTGGCCTCGACTCAAAGAGGATGTCCATTACCATGTGTCTACATGTCATGACTGTCAGATCCGAAACACCGCACAAATGCAAATGCCTTACGAGATCTCCGCCCCTGTTCGAATCTTCCAGAAAGTCTATCTGGATGTCATGGCCATGCGGCCTGCCTCTGGAGGATATGAATGGATAGTAGCAGCCAAAGATGATTTAACGGGTGTCTCCGAAGCTAAGCCCATGAGGACAAATGACTCTCACAACCTATCCCAGTTCTTATGGGACAACCTTTATTGTCGATATGGGGCGCCTGAGCAAATCGTCACCGACAATGGGTCCAAAGTAAAAGGAGCTTTCTCTTCGTTAGCGGAAAGATTAGGAATACCCCAGATAAAAATCACAGCATACAACAAGCATGCCAATGGAGTTGTTGAACGTGGCCACTACATCCTTCGAGAAGCTATTGTTCGTTCCTGTAAAAAGAGCTCCAACGGACTGCCCCTCAACTGGCACAAGGCAGTTGGGCTGGCGGTATTTGCTGACCGGGTCACAGTCAGCTCAGTGACAGGATATTCCCCATATTATCTACTACATGGGACTCATCCTGCCCTGCCCTTTGACTATGCAGAAGCAAGCTTCCTGGTCACAGGATTTCGGAGCGGTATGTCTACGGCAGAACTTGTCGCCTTGCGAATGCTACAGTTGGAAAGGAGAGAAGAGGACCTAGCTGCTGCAGCTGAAACCCTTAAACGAGCCAGATGCACATCCCGAGACCAGTTCATGCGACGTTTTCATCATCGAATTCAACGAAACACCTTCGAGTCTGGAGAACTTGTGCTGGTCAGACATAGCCAAATTCAAGAATCTGTTTCAATGATAAAGACCTCACCACGATACCTAGGCCCATATGAAGTGGTTAAAAGAACCAAGAAGGGAAATTATGTGCTTAAGGAGCTTGACGGAACTCTTCTACGAGACGCGATTGCCGGCTTCAGGGTTATTGGGTATCTTTCAAGAGATGACCCTGAATTCCTTTTAGAAGATTCGTCAGACTCTTCGGAGGAATTAGACGGAGCCGATGGGCAACCAGAACAGGAAATCAATGAGGAGGGTTATGACCCTGAGGAACTTACTTATTAACGCTCGTTATGCGAAAATCCCCACTTCTTTCCTTCCTTCACTACCTACCTCGCCCTTTCAATGATGCGCACTATCTCGTCCCCTGTCCCCAGCACAACCCTACTCAGACCGCCCATCACCATTAAGATAGAAAAAGAGGAGATACAGATTTCGGACGTCCAGGGCAGCCCTGAGACTATACTCGGTCCGCCATCAAAACGATCCCGTGAAACGCCCATACTGACGCTTCACAGTCCATGATTTCAATCAACTTCTAGATGCCGAGATCGAGGAAGCAGACCCTTTACCACCAGTCATGGTGTCCGGCATGCCTTTGCGAAGCGACATAGGCAGCCTCCCCACAGCCCGGATCCGTTGGGTTATTTCCCCGGATTCTGGAGAAGCTGAGCGCCTCCTTGAGCTCGACTCACCTACGCTTGCTCTTCGCGCATGGATGCACTGCCAGCCCGACGACATGGCTTTTGTTCTCGACATCACCAGATTCCGGGGTCGATATGTGCAGCTCAAGCTGCAAATCTTCCCCAATGGCTCTGTCCCTCGCATGCCGCTGTTTAGGTCGATGTGGGTGAAATCATGGGATGTCAAGATGAGTTGGAGGGATAGGTTGAGGGCACTGATTGCCATGTATAGGGACCCTCGCTTCCATCTTCCACTTGAAAAGTCCCTCACGGTCCCCATTCCTATTGTTTTTTCTTGAATCATCCTCCCCTTTCTATGTCTTCGTCACCTCGGCCCCTTCCCTTTTTTCATCATCCTCCTATTCTTTCGTCTATCGTCTATATGAGGCCCGATACCATCCCCTTCCTTAACAATTGTTCGCATGTTCTCTCAGCACCCCCAGTCGTTCATTTCTACCCAGCTTGTTTCGCCTTTGGGATAACCTTGAACACATGTGAAAATTCGACAAGTACCTCAGTACCAGCCTCTCTCTCATTCCCAATCCTATCAAAATATTCGATCCTTGCTGCAAACCCTGTCCTTCCTCAAAACATTAGAAGCGTCCCCTAATCTTCGTTGATAATAGGAGCCTGTGATATTTGATCGAGCATGCAACCGAGGACGGTTGAATTCTAATGCCGCCCGCAGATGTCATGAACCATGTTTGTAACATGGTAATCATGTCGGAAATCTAGGGTTATGCTCAATCAAACACCCAAGCTCCCTACTCTCTCCCTCTGCAATACCTCGCCTATCCTCCCCGAACTATCTGGCTCTAGGGAAGCATCCCCTATCCTACCCCTCACCCCTATCTATAATATACCACATGGGATCTTACCCCTGTTCGCCTCTCCGCCCCTCTTAAGTCTTTAGGGGTGCCACTATTCTCTTCCCATTTCCATTGGAATTCTATTTCTCCCCCCGACCATTTCTTTGCCCATCAGATATTCCATTAAGAACTCCCTTTTCATCAGAATAATCCATATTCCTTCATTCCTTTCATTCGCACAGCTGGGCTGTTCTATTCGGACCTTGGCTGTGCAAATTGCACAGCCCAGCACAGCCCAGCATAGCCTTGCACAGCCTTGCACAGCCTTATGTATCCATCGGAACATACGGAATGCAGCTGCGCATTTCCTTTCCTTTCTTCTGCATTTCCTTCTATCTTCCGTACAGAATTATGTGACTATTCTTTCTACCGGACTTTCTGATTCTTGTGACGGCCTAACAACCGTTCTTTCTACTTTCCGTGCACAGCCTAGATATTTTACATATAAAAATCCAATAGTGTAGCTAAGTTGAAAATAAATCTTTTCCCCCCCAGTGAAAGGTTCACTCAGTCAGTCCTCTAGTCGTATCAGTCCTCAGATCTTAGTCATTCCGTCGTCTTAGTCAAGTCTCAGTCATTCAGTCGTATTAGTCAAGTCTCAGTCAGCCAGTCGTATTAGTCAAGTCTTTTAGTCATCCAGTCAAGTCAAAGTCGATCTTACTCTCAGTCTGCAAGATCATCAATCAGTCAGTTATCCAGGCATACCAGTCGAATTCTGGTCTTCTAGTCGTCCACTTGGTTCAACTTCAAGTACTGCGTACTTGAAGAAGTTTGTCACGGTAGTTTTTCGTTCTCTAATCTTTTATCATCCCCCTATCTTTCAAATTCTTTACCCGGTACCCCTTTTGTTCCTTTCTTTCACTCTCTATTCCTTTTATACTAACCCCTTCCTGTTCTACTGCGTATCTGCACCTTTGTTTATTTTTCCTCTTCCACGTTACTGTCTCCGCTCGTGCTCGTGACCACTCACGCTCGCGTCCCCTATCTGAAAGAAGCAGTCATTGGACCTCCTCACACAGGCCCCTGTACTATCCCTGTACCACCCCTGTGATACTCCTGTACTACCCCTGTAGTCTTGTTTCACTATCGGCATACCTTGGCAAGACAAATTATACGCTCCTATCAGAGATACTAGGTGTTCGAACAACCGGGCTCTCACTTGATCTACTAGCAAGACCCAGTGCTCCCCGGACACTCCCCTATCTCAGGAGAGTGTGACACCGGAAGGTCAAGGACTTCCATGATCGTCACCCGGACGCAGTACGCGTACTCCGGACGAGTCCGATGAATCCGACGACTGCTCTACCTCTCCGGATGACTCCCGCAGCACTGGACCAGTCCTGGGAGCGTTGGCGCAGTCGGAAGGCTCCGGGCTCCGCGCAGTCGTACTTCGACATCTTCTCGCAGCAATCCGGAGTTTCGGGGTTGGTGAATTCATGGCGCGGCAGGCAGGAATCTTCGCGTCGGGTCGCCGCAACCTTGAAGGGGGGGTGATGTAAGGGGACACTCCTATTTTCTCTCCTTTCCTTCATTCCATGGACTCTTACCTACATTCCCTTCATTCCCCTTTGTTCCTTTTCGCTTCCTTTCCTTTCCACTTCCTTCCCGCCCACTCCTTTCGCATCCGAGCCACGTCCGGTGACTCCGGAGTCTTCCCGCACTTCGGACACTTCGGACTCGCTCGGACTCGTCTCGGACACTTCGGACTCACTCGGACTCATCTATACTCTTCGGGGCTCGTCCGGGTTACCTCTATCCTTTTCCCCCACTTCATTACTCTTCGCCTTTACTTCCCCAAGTCGCTGGCACGACTCCTGTGCATTTACCCTCCACTTCATTATCACATGTTTCCTTGTACCTTGTGATATTCGTTCGGACTTGTGGCTGGTGTACTGTACAGTTATCCTGTATTCCTCTCACGCTACTACAGTATATACTTCGCTTCCTAGCATGGAGAATCCTTATCCTGTTCTCTTTGGATTCTCCCTCTGCTAGGTGAGCAGCCCTCTCATGTATTGTAGTTAGCCTTATTCATTATCTTTGGATTCTCCCTCTGCTAGGCCTGCGCTGTCGGCCATCTTGAGGTTGCCCTTACAAGGCCGCCTTTCAGACGCCAAGAGGGGCGTTCGAACCTATGGTTATGTATTTTGGGCTTAGTAATTCTCCCTCTACTTTCCAAACCATGATGAACGAACTTTTTAAAGATCTTATCGACGAAGGACTTGTAGTTATATATCTAGACGATTTACTTATCTTCACGGACAACAATGTACAAAAACACCGAGAGGTAGTACGCAGAGCGTTAAAGATTCTCGAGGACAACGATTTGTATGTAAAACCAGAAAAGTGTGTGTTCGAGGTGAACGAAGTGGAGTTCCTGGGAGTAGTGGTGAAAGACGGTGAAGTGCAGATGGAGGAAGCAAAAATCAAAGCGGTGAAAAATTGGCTGGTTCCGAAGAACGTGCAACAAGTGCAGCAGTTCCTAGGATTTAGCAACTACTATCGACGGTTCATTAAGGACTTCACCACCATCGCTAAACCGTTGCACGAGCTCACTAAGAAGGAGGAGCAATTCGTATGGAACGAGAAAAGGCAGGAAGCTTTTGAGAAGCTTAAAACATTATTTACGGAGGAACCGATCCTGGTGCTACCAGACACGGATCGAGAAATGAAGATCGAGGCGGACTCGTCCAACTACGCATCGGGAGCAGTGCTCTCCATGTTATGCGAAGACGAAAAGTGGAGACCCTGCGCTTTCCTTTCGAAAGGGTTCTCGGAGACGGAGAGAAATTATGACATTCACGACAAGGAGATGCTAGCCATCATTCGCGCCCTGGAGGCCTGGAGACATTACCTAGAAGGAAACAGCCGTCAGTTCACTATTTGGACGGACCATAAAAATCTGGAGTACTTCATGACGACCAAAAAATTGAACAGACGCCAGGCGCGCTGGGCATTATACTTGTCAAGGTTTAATTTTATTCTAAAACACAAGCCAGGAGCTTCAAATATGAAGGCAGACGTCCTGTCGAGACGACCGGATCTTGACAGGGGGGAGGACGACAACACGATGGTCCTTCTGAAGCCAGAATATTTTTGAATCAAGGCCATGCAGCAGGGTCATGTTCTAATTGATGGTGCAGAGTCGCCCATTCTATCGAAAATCAGAAAATCAAAAAACTATGATGAATCAGTAGTCAAGGCAGTGACCGAACTAAAGAGGTCGCCGACCAAGGTGCTGAGAGAAGCGGAATGGTCAGAAGAGCAGGACCTCGTATTATACCACGGGAAGGTGTATGTACCTAAGGATGTTGACATCAGAAGGGAAATCGAAAAATTACACCATGACTCAACCGTTGCAGGACACCCAGGAAGGTGGAAAACCATTGAGTTGGTCTCGCGTAATTATTGGTGGCCAGGAATGAACAGGTTCATTGCGGAATACGTCAAGGGATGCGACCAGTGCCAACGAAGCAAGGCCTATTCCCGACAACTGCAAGCTCCAACCAAACCCCATCCCATCTGAACCGTGGACAGACATATCTGCGGACTTTATCGTTAAACTCCCCAAGTCGGCAGGATATGATGGAATCCTAGTAGTCGTTGACCGATTCACCAAGATGGTTCGCCTTGTACCAACGACCGAAGAGTTATCAGCCCTCGGACTTGCTAAATTATACCGGGACAACGTCTGGAAACTCCACGGACTCCCTAACACCATTGTAAGGGCAACCTCAAGATAGCCGCACAGTGCAAGCCTAGCAGAGGGAGAATCCAAAGAGATGAATAAGACTAACTGCAATACATGAGAGAGCTGCTCACCTAGCAGAGGGAGAATCCAAAGAGAACAGGATAAGGATTCTCCATGCTAGGAAGCGAAGTATATACTGTAGTAGCGTGGGAGGAATGAAAGGTAACTGTACAGTACACCAGCCACAGGTACGAACGAATATCACAAGGTACGAGGGGGCATGTGATAATGAAGTGGAAGGGGAATGTACAGGAGTTGTGCCAGCGACCTGGGGAAGTGGGGACAAGGAGTAATGAAGTGGGAAAGGAGGATAGAGGTAGCCCGGACGAGCCCGAAGTGTATCTACGAGTCCGAGCGAGTCCGAGGCGTCCGAGCGAGTCCGAGGCGAGTCCGAAGCGCGGGAAGACTTCGGAGTCACCGGACGGGGCTCGGATGCAAAGGGAGTGAACGGAAGGGAAGCAGAAAGGTAAGGGGGCGAGAGGGAAGGAAAGGGAATGTAGATAATAGTCCATGGGATGAAGGAAGGGAGAAAGGAAACGAAGGAGGAAGGGAGAGGGACAGGGGAATAGGAGAAAATAGGAGTGTCCCCTTACAACCATCATATCGGATCGAGGACCTCAGTTCGCGTCGCAAGTAATGAGAGAACTGAATAACCTATTGGGAATTCAAACGAAGCTGTCCACAGCCTTCCACCCCCAGACGGATGGACAGACGGAGCGAGCGAATCGAGATATCGAAACCTACCTCCAAATGTTCATCAACCACAGACAGGACGACTGGGCAGAATGGCTGGCCATCTGCAAGTTCTCACTAAACAACAAAACCCAGACGAGCTCCAGGCAGAGCCCGTTTTACCTTAATTATGGGAAACACCCCCGGATGGGAGTCGAGCTGCGGAAAGAGTCCAAGATAGAGGCAGTGGACAAATTCGTGAAGCGGATGAAGCAGACGTGGGAAGAAGCGCGATCCGCATTAGTAAAAGCAGGAGAAGAGGTATGCGGACTGACGAGTAGGAGAAACGCCAGAGTACCGAGTCGGGGACAAGGCGTTTATTTTCACCAATAACTTAAACACGACCAGGCCGTCGCGCAAGTTAGAGCAAAAGAAAATCGGACCGTACAAGGTGATCGCGGTGCCAACAAAAAACGCAATAACATTAAAACTCCCAAAAAAATTATCTATTCACCCCACCATCTCCACTCATCGCACCAAAAAGGCGAACCAGCCCACCATCCCAGGGCAACAAGTGCCGCCACCTCCACCAGTACAAGTGCGAGGAGAAGAGGAGTACGAGGTTGAGGAGGTGCTGGACAGTCGAATGAGGCGGGGACGCCTCGAATATTTAGTTAGGTGGAAAGGCTATACGATGGAGCACAACTCATGGGAGCCAGAGAAGAATCTTGAGAACGCGCCGGAGCAAATTGAGGCGTTCCGCTCCCGACATTCTGGAGCTCCACGGCGCATCTCTCGAGCTCTCTTTGAACAGCTCGCCTGGAAATCAAAGTATGTATTTACGTCACCCACCTATACCACAAAAACAAAAATATACGAACTGGGTATGGAGGCGGAAGCCGGCAACGAGCAACCCGGCCAGCACCACGACCACCACCATATGTAGCAATGATCCCATTGCGTTCGTTGGTGCTAAGACCGTTCCAGGTAGCGAAGTAGGGGATGGTAGTGTTCATATCAAGGAGGTGCTGTCGTCAAGTGGAATTGACGAGCTGTAAGAGGGGGGTGATGTTATGGACTAACGTTTCTTTTCTTTTTCAACTATCTTTTCTCATCTTATCGGGCACATGATGTATTACAATACACTACTTACATCATCCGGGCCGTCTTACTAATAGTCTCAGTCAGTGCCTCGCCGCTACTGCATGGGCGCAGTCAACAAGCATCATACCTCATGCAGCTGAGCTAACCATTCCATGGAAAGACGGTAGGATACAGCATGTAGATGGACATGAGGACGTAGCATGTATAGTAGTATATAAGTACCCTAATAAACACCCAGAGACGTTAACTCGTTCTCTTGGGACTACCACTAGTATTAGTGCCTAAGTCAGCGTCTTCGTGCTCAACCCTCTCCCCTCAACTCTCAAACTCTTTATTTCTTACTCTGATTCTTGTTGGGTCTGTTGCTGGAATGTTTGTGAATGTGCCCCTAGTAGCCCCTGAGGGGCCCTCCTGGATGCGCCTATAACAACAGGAGTCATGCCAGTGACCTGTACTGCGGGAACACTTCAGAGTCATTGGATATGACCTGTATGTATATGACCTGTATGTGAGGGTGTGAGGGGAGTGGGCAGAAGGGAAAGGAAGGGAAAGGGAAAAGGGAACACGGAAACAAGGGAACAAGGAAAATGTAAATATGAGTCCGTGGAAAGAAAGGAAAAAGGAAAAGGAATGGAATGGAATGATGGGGAAGGGGGAAGGGGTGGGGACAGGGGAAATAGGAGAGAATAGAAGAAAATAGGAGTGTCCTCTTACACCTTACGCACATCAAGTACCAAGCACCACATACTGTATTGTATCATTGTATCATTGTATCATTGTATCAACCTGAGCAAACAAGGCCAGTGAGTATGCCAAAGCACTAAACACCCAAAGCGACTCAAGTGACTCAAGTGACTCAATGTTCAAGGGTGGGGAATCAGAAATCAGGAAATAGGGGTCAGGAATCAGGAAATGGTCAGGAATCAGGGGGGTTGCGGGAACTGGTTGTTGGTTGTTAGTCGCATCAAGAAGTTTCAACGTTTCAACATTTCAACATTGAACCTCATAACAGGGCTCCTAGAGAACCCCTTTCCCCTTTCCCTTCCACTTTCTACTTTCAAGTACTCAGGAGCACTAGTAAGTGCGCCGAAAGTCTTTGAAATTGAATCCAGGTACGTCACAGTCTTGCAGAAACTCTGTTGGACGTCGAGTCGTCCAGTCACCGAGTCGTCCAGCCACCGAGTCGTCGATAATCGATTTTCGGGGATAGGGGATCCGTCGATTCATCAACTCGCAACTCGCAACTCGCAACTCACAACTCACGCACTCACGCACTCACGCATTCACGGATGCACACACTCACGGATGCACACACGCATTCAGACACAGGAGGACAGGAGGACGGGAGACGGACGATTGATTGCAAGTAATTAATAGTCGGTACATACAATAAAGATACACTGCGTAGATACACACTGCGTAGATACACGATAGACGATAGACGAAACGATACACAATAGAAACGAAACGAAACGAAACGGGGGGAAACGATACATTGAGGTATACACGGAAAGCGAACATGTGAACGGATACAGGGATACAAGGATACAGTGATACACGATCGTGATGATGATGATGAGGGCGATGAGGCAAGGGAAAGGGGAGAGGGAGGTACACAGCACAGCGCACAGCGCGCCGCGCCGCGCCGTGCGTTCTAACAAGATACACCAAAACGACGAAGGGAGACATCTACAACAAGAAAACAAAACAAGCAAGATAACAAGCAAGGGAGAGGAAAGAACGTGGAGGAAAGAACGTCGAGCGTCGAGTGTCGAGTTGGGGAGTATGAAGTGTAGTGAAGCGTCGCAAGAGTTTCGTAGAGGAGCGGATGCGGGCGTCGCAAAAGTTTCGTAGCGATGAGCGTGAGGAGCGTGAGGAGAGTGTGGAAGACTCAGATCGCCCAGAACCCAAGCCCGGCCATACCCATCCTCTTCTCCCTCCTCTCCTCCACATCCCCGCTCTCCCTCCTCTCCCCGTTCATCTCCATATCACTATCAGCATCCTCCACATCCTCCTCCTGATTAGCCGTAGAGGGCGTAGAGGGCGTAGAGTAATCAGAGTACGGTGTAGGCATCCGCTTCACGACCGACCCGCGCCTCCCCAGCCGACGCACACCGAACTCCCGGCGCATCGAGTCCCGCTTTCCGAGCGACGTCCTCCGTCTGGTGCGCCGCGAGCACTTAGTAGAGGTGGAAGATGCCGACGAAGCCGAAGCCGAAGCTGACGCTGAGGGGAAAGAGGGCGACGAGGGCGAGTAGGCCGTGAACGTGATCCACGTCTGTTTCTCCGCGAACACGCCCCTCAAAGGCGTAGACGGGAACAACCCCCCGCTCAACCCCCCGCTCAACGGAGAAGACGGCGTCTTCGGACCCCCGCTCAAAGGTGTAGCCGGGAAGGAGATAGAAACGATCGAGAACGCGGGCGAGCACGGCGACGCCTTGCCCCAGCACGCCGAATAACTCGCCGAATAACTCGTCGAACAACTCGTCGAATAACTCGGAGAACAAGGAGAATAAGGAGACGTCGGGGAGGGCGCGAGGAGGTGGGCGTACTCGAGGGCCTCGTCCGCGTCGCGCCACACACCCCCGTGCGCGTCGGTGTACACCCACTCGCCCCCACACCCCACACCGTTACTACTCGCCGTGAATTTAGCATGTTGGGTGGTATGGGCGTTATGGGTGGTATGGGTATTGGAATGAGAATGGGTGGAGGAGTGGGTGGAGTGTGAATGGGCGTGGGAATGGGCGTTGAGGTGGGCGATATTGTCCGCGAGCGACCCGCCGTCGAGGAACTGCATGAGCGCGAGCTCGGCCGCGAGCGTCGGCGGGAGCGCGTGTTTTCTCTCCTTCGTTTTCTTCGATTTCTCCTTCTTCGTTTTCTCCTTCGTTTTCACATCCTTGTTCACGTCCTTTTTATCCTTCGTTTTCTCCTTCTGTACCTTCATGTCCTTGCTCGATTTGGCGTCCTTCGTATCCTTTTTAGATTTGGGAGTGAAGGGCGAAGCGGACGCGGGAGCGGCGAGGTATTTCGCGGGTATGGCAGGCACGGGCGGGACGTCCGTACCATAGGAGGTATCGTGAGATGCAGGGTTAAAAGGTGAAGGCGAAGCTGAACCTGAACCTGAAGGTGAGAGTGAAGGAGAGGGAGAGGGAGAAGGAGCAGAGGGAGAAGGAGGGGTAGAAGGAGAGGAGGAGCACGCCTTGCGGGGGCGCAGCAGCGCAGAGAACGAGCGCGATCTGAGGCGCGCGAAAGCAGCCTTGAACGTCCCATGCGCCGCCTTCTGGTGGGCGCTATCATCAGCGGGAGCGGTAGTGGTGCTATTATCCTTCTCCGTAGTGGAGATATCATTAGTCGCAGTGGTCGACGAGTTATTGTTATTAGCAGGGAGATTAGTAGGGAGATTAGCAGGGAGGTTAGAGTGGTGATTATGGGGGTGAGTAGAGTGGAGGGTATGGGGAAGGGTAGGAATGGGGGTAGGGTAGTGCGGTGTCGCGGGCGTGGGGAGGCGCAGGAAGAGGGACGTGTACCCGAGCGCGGTGAGGTCGAACGCGTTGTTGTGCTCGGCGTCGGCGGTGTGAGGGGAGGATTTAGGGGTCGGCGGGGTCTACGGGTATCACGAAAGTAAGGGGTCAGTCGGGTATACGGAGGGAAAGGGTGAATGTATGCGTACATTAACATTAGCATTAGCATTAACATTAGCGTTCATCGACACCCCATTTGTGAGAGCGTTCCTAGTGGGCGACACCCCGCTCCCTCCTCCTCCTCCTCCTCCTCCTCCGGTGGAGGGCGTATCGAGGATATGGAGGAAGGACGCCGAGCCGGAGCGCGCGCGTGCGTGTTTTGGGAGTGCGGGGGTGAGGTTGAGGTGGAGGCGCGAGATGGAGGGGCGGCGGTGCTTGCGCGTCCTCGGCGCAGCGGGTTGGTGAGAGGGTTGGTGGGTGGATGGGTGGTTAGGATGGGAGGGGGAGGAGGGGGAGCCCGGGTGGACGTGGGCTGCCCAGGTCGTGATTGCAGAGGCAGAGGACATTGTCGATTGTCGATGGAGGGGTCGTGTCGCGGGTGATGTTGATTGCAGTAGCGAGCGGAGAGTATGCGTATGCGAAGTCGTCGAGGGTAGGCGTGGAGAGTAGGCAAGTCGAGGAGTAGAATCGAGGAGTCGAGGCGTAGAGAGAGAGAACCAGCTCAGCTGTCTGGCTGCCCACACTGCGGCCGTCTCTATATATACACCACCCATCACTCCGCCCATGACCTGCCACCTATTATCGGTATTATCACCTACTACATGGGATAATAGAGCATAATAGCGAACGACAATGAGCGAGGACAATGACAATGACTCTGTGGTTGGAATGCAAACAGAGGCAAACAACCGCCTATGCTCGCCACAATAGCGACAGCGATTGAAAGTCCGCTGCGAGGCATTAGGTCATTAGTGATGTAATGTCCACAATTGAAAGATTGAGAGATTGAGAGATTGAAATTTTGACGGTGTAACGATGGGGCGTGCTGCTAGACGAAGTCGGTCTACGCAGGCTCCCCACTCGTCCGTGCATACAACGACGATTAGTTCCTCTACATTGCCCATCAGTCACACATATTCCGCAACGCTCTCCGCAAACTGACCCGACCCGTCCACCGCGTCCAACCTAGGTCTCCCCGTCTGATATATGATATATGATACTCCATGCTCGTCCTCTTCACCCAGATCACCTAGGACCTACGTCACCCACACAAATGCCACACCCACACCCGCATCTGTACCAGCACGACGACGCGTATCCTAGCTCCTCCATTCCTCTGCCCCGACGTAGTGAATCTACGACGCATTGATGCATGATGCATGATGGGGTAGACGAGCACAGAGTCGACACTCAGAGAAGCATAGAGAGCGGGCGTGCTCCTCCACTCGCATCGCACTACCACACCGCTACACCACTACAACGTACACCACCCTCCCGCTCCCCACTCATCCCAAGCGCCCACTCCGGACCAACCCGCCTCCCTTCCCCCTTCCCCCGTCTCCCCATCTCCTGTCTCCCCATCTCCCGCTCCCACTCCCGACACCTCCACCTCCACCTCGCGAGTGTGATCTATTATCTTGGACGCTTCGCGTTGTAACTTGTTTGTCTTGACTCTTCAAGGTGTTGAAATGATATCTATTATCAGGTCGCGCCGCGGAGCAAACGCGCTCATACGCTCTTCTAAGTTCTGGGCGCTACCTACTCAGTACTCAGCGACACAACCCTGTTACGCGCCGTCGCCGCCTGAACTCAGAGCGTGGCAGCGTGCTGTAGCTGGATTCCGGACATACACAAACGCAAACCGGGCGAGATGCGTGCAATCTGCAGACTGCGGAAAATGTCTGATGATCATCTCTCTTTTATCGACTGTCTGCGAGAGCATCGGTAATCACGGTGGTATTGTACGATACAC
Source organism: Pleurotus ostreatus (assembly GCF_014466165.1). Classification (NCBI taxonomy): domain Eukaryota; kingdom Fungi; phylum Basidiomycota; class Agaricomycetes; order Agaricales; family Pleurotaceae; genus Pleurotus; species Pleurotus ostreatus. The sequence continues at coordinate 2,809,955 of NW_023503159.1, read as the reverse complement.
GTTGGGGATAAACCAGCGGTATATAGCATCGATACAAAGTCACGCGTAGATGTTACGTGTTACGCCTGCGACGCCAACACCTAACACCTAACAACCTAACACACAAGTAGAGTCGGAGTGAGAGTCGTGGGTGGCACGTCGCGATGAAGAACGCATATGGGGAGCGCGAAACGCAGGTGCAGGAGCATGGTGGATGATGGATGATGGATGGTGGATGATGGATGGACGCCCGAAAACGCAGCATGATATCAAAGCGTCGGGCATCCCGGTTGAACAGCCAACGGGCGGACTACGTACGAGTACGAGTACGAGGAGTATGAGCCCGCTCGCCCGCCCCCCCCCGCCTCAGGTAACGGCGATTTCTCAGCCATGGCCTGGAATTGGGGTTGGGGTTGGGGTGCTTCAGCAGCAGTGGTAGCGGTGGTGCGACGCGCTTGTCGCTCGCGTGCCTAACGAGAACAAGATATCGACATATCAGACATATACACTCTATACACGCGACGCAGAAGAAGGCGGGATCAGCGCACGCACAGCTCCGTCAAGCGCATCGCCCACATTCTCGAAGAACTCAACTAGCGGTTCCGTCACTTTAGAGAGCTACGTAGACAGTTAGCGCGAGACGAGGGAGATAAGCAAGCGATTCCATGAACACGGGAGAACGTTACCTTACGCACCGATCGACGAAATGCACCTCCACCGCGCTCTCCGGTTCCAGTGCCTCGCGCTCTTGAATCTTGTCGCAAGTCCCGTTCTTGCTGCTGCTGCTGCTGCTTGCGGCCGACGTGCTCGATACCGCGAATATCACCGGTACCGGTACCGGGGTTGCCAGGGTTGCCGGTAGCGTTCCTCTCCCTCTCGCGCATCCGATCGCCGTAATATACATCCTCCCCGTCCTCGTACAGGGGGTCCCGCCGGCGGCGCGCGAGGTAGGTCGCCAGCCCAGCGCCCGTCAGGAAACACAGGATATGGCACATCGTCGTCGTGGTGCCTCGTGTGTAGCGCGAAGTTTCAGTAAGTTTATGTTTAAGTAAGTTTCAGTGGTAGAGTGGTAGAGAGGTGATTGTTTGTGATATGATATGATATGTTGGGGAAGAGGAGGGGGGGCAATACCGCCGACGAACGGTCCATTTTATACTCGGCGCCGAATCACGAATCACGATTCACGGTTCATGTTCATGAGAGTTCAATAAGCTTGAAGTTGAACGATACAACGGCGACTTGTGACTTGTGACTTGTAACTGTGGGCCGTGGCACAGTCCATGACTCCACACCATACATGCGTCGCGACTCGCCTCCGCTTCGCTTTGAGGGCATTCGAGGTCGCGGTCGCGCTGAGGGAGGCAATGCATGTACGGCTACGGCGCAGGTCTGCACAAGCTCCGCGTCCGGCCTGCGAGAACCTACGGCAAGGGCAAGTCGAAGAACGTTTGTACATAGAAGGAAGAAGAACGTAGAAGGAAGAACTGGAAGCGGGCGAGCCCTTGACTGCGATCGGAGGGAGCTCGATCAGGCACCTTGCTGTAATACGCATAGGACATATGCATAGG